>NW_021636228.1:0-625755 GCF_004799145.2 Neltuma alba | reverse complement strand
TATAATATGCTGCAGAATTTTATAGAAAAAGAATAGCCCACACTTATGACGACACCCAGTCATTGCTGCTCACTTTATCTGAGAACACATGTGAATCATTCACACAACGCAAGGAATGAAAGTCATCATTTCTGTGATCCACCTTTGCTCTTAAGAAACTTTATGGCAGAAGAAGAAAAACCTACTGATGTCATTTTGGTAAAAAGCGATGAACATTCATAATCTTTTAAAGCATAGGTTCTTGTTCAAAAGAATGAGTGGATTGTACTAACCCAGAGTTCAGCATGTTTCACATTGGAGGCATACTCAGATGGGAATCGCCAGTAAGACACAGCTCAGAGCGGAGACTGGCGATTTGACGACAGATGCGTGCAGCATATAACTTGATCCACTTCTGCCACAATTTATGCAAAGATGACGCATGAAAATTGCAGGATGCCATAGCACACAACAGACATTCTTTTCTTGTTCCTTTTCTAACTAATTTGACCTGTGAAAGCTACTTTCAGCCATACCCGCATATGTTTGTTACACACTAACCCATCCAAGTTTTACTCAAATTTTGAAGCATCAAGTTTTGGTTGTGACTAATTAAAATTAAATTTTAATGAGGATGCACTGCGTATATGAGCAACTGTTACCATAAAATGTCATTTTTAAACACTTACCAGCCGTGAAGGCCAGAAAGGAGAAAAGGATAAAGGGAGGCTGAATCGATCATCATCTTCTTCTTCTCCTTTTTTTTTTCTTTGCTTCCATAACTTAAAAAGGTTACAAGCATGTTTAAGCCACCTGTTCAACAGCACTCAATGTTTCTCTTATAATACATATGGTATAGCCTGTGACTTCTTTGATTATAAATTTCAATGAAAGAATTCTATAACAACGTCCAATAAAATTGGAGAACGAAATAAACTGGTTTTGACACTACACACAGGTACAGAGATGGACATTGGTACTGAGACATCACCAGCAAAGCTTGTATCCCTGTCTGCAGCTGAATTGCTGGCATATGCATACCCTACACCTAACCACCATAATGCAAAGTTGCATTTTCACATCTCTGAAACACCCTAGCCAGGGAAGCTGCTTTTCTTCTTGCCCGCTTTGTCCCGGTGAAAAGCAATGTCTGGAGCAATCCTGCCAAAGCAGGTGCCCTAACCACCCTTTCGGTTGCAGCTGCACCCCCACTCCGGCACAGCTCAAGCAAGGCTGCAACCGCATTCTCTTTACCTCTTGGTGTCCCACATCGCATCATTCCGATTAATCCAGCTACAGCTGCTTCCTCATTAACCACAGCCTTGGCTCCAATAGGCTGCCGAACAATCAAGGCCAAGGAACCTGCTGCTTCCTCGGCAACTCCTTCATTTCCCAAAGCCACAACAAGAGCTGTCACTGCCCCTGCTTCAATCATTCTAACACAGTTCTCAGCGTGGGTGGAAAGGTTAAACAAAGCTGTCACAGCATCCTTCTTCCCTCTTGGCGTCCCCTCTTGCAAACAAATCAGCCAGGGCTTCCACAGCTCCCACCTTATCTGCAATTCTCTTCTTGTAGTCATGGACAGCAGATAGACTGAACAATGTTGCGGCAGCATTTTCCCTTGCCTCTGTTGTTTGCCCAAATCTCAACACGTCAACTATTGATGCCAGACATCCTTCCTCGTCCATTATCTGACTTTTGTTCTTCTCATAAATTGATAGGTTGAGCAATGCAGTTACAGAATTCTCCTGGGCAACAGCGTTAGGAGAGGAAAGTAACTTTTGAAGATGAGGAATAGCCCCAGCTTCTGCAATGAAGGCCCGATTTTCTTTCCTGTTTTTGCTAGCAATCGAATCTCCCGAGCAGCAACAGTCTTTGCAACTTGTGAGCCATCCGCAAGCTGCTGAATAAGAAGTGATGCCGTTGCTCTGTTGGCTTCAAGGGCGGCCTTTGTAGGAGAAGTTGATGCAAAAATTTCAACTGAAGGATCCATTAACTCTGGTGGATCATAGGGAATTCCATGAGCAGTGCACCATTGCATGATCAGATTCCTAAGAGACCGATTAGGAACAAGGCGCGTGCTGGTAAGCATTTGCCCAGTTTTTGGACAAGTGCAGTGCCCATCATCTATCCAGCGGGATATGGAACTTCGATCATATGTCTGTCCTGTGGAAATTATAACTGGGTCACGCATGAGATCCAGTGTTATTGGACAGCAAAAGTCCTTGGGAATACTTATAAACGTTCCAGCAATTTCTTGACTAATCAATCCCCTTCTGGGCTTCTTCTTACATCCACTGCATAACTCCAGCTCATCTTCCTCAAATCCAAAAAGCAAAAATCTGCAATACCGGGTCAAAGCAACAAGCCCATTAAGCACAGAAATTGTTGGCTCAACGTCTCCCTCATGATGCACAATCTGCTCCTCCAAAGACTCAATTTCACTTCTGCAACTTCTAGCATCTAGAATCTTCAATTTCTCCACAAATAAAGACCTTAACTCAGTTGAATCAGGGATTTTCCCATTTTCAAATGCATCAAGAAATGACAAGAAGCGAACCCTGAGATCATCATCTTTCTTGTCTATGAATAACTTGGCATTCCTCGACTGTTTTTTCAACAGTTCAATCTGTTCCCTGACGTCCTTACTTAATTTGACATCGTTAATAGGAAATACATCCAGAATGGTCGATACTTCTTGGTTCAAATCATGGAAATGGCCAGATATTGAATGGTTCTGAAGCAAAAGCCACAACTTACTCGATTGCGCGCAATAGTCAAGAAGAATCTTCGACCGGTACAACAGCAAATAAAGCTCCTTCAAACAGAGAACCGCCGTCGGTGGAATACACGCGCCAGTGTCCGTCAAATATTCCAAAAGTAACTGAAAGACCTGGACCTTTCGAATGAGCGACCGCGAATTCTTGCGCTGGAAGAAGAAAGAGCGTCCGGAAAAGCACGTGACAAGCTCGCTAGCCACAGAGGCGAGGGTTTGAACCAAAGCAACATCGGACAAGTCAACCGGAGCAAGGAAGGCTTCCAACGTCGGCGACCTCCTCCGCCGCAACGACGAGAAGATAGCTCCCGAAGCCATGAAAACCCGAAATGAAATTCTAGGGTTCCCAAATTCACGAATCCGTGAAGGCTGACTCCAACGAGCTGGAAACCTCCACCGGGCGAAATTACCCTCAAAATTCAGAACGAAGCGTCAACAACCGAGCGATTCCAGGCCCAATTATCAGATCTGTGAAGTTTTCCGGGAAAAACTTTCCAGTCACCCCAACGGCAAGATGCATAACGCAGAGACGAATAAGAAATAGTTGCTGTCGTTGTTGTTGGGTGGAAGTTTGAATCTTCAAAGGGAGGGCTTAAGAGGAACTGGGAAATCCGAAGCGGAAAGAAATGGGATTAATTAATTCGGCCGAATACGCGTACCAGAAACTAGAAAGAGAGGTAAACAAAAAAGTCTGAATTTCCAAAGATTTTTTTTTTTTTGCCTTTGGAATTCAATTTTCTCTGTTCTTGCTTCAATGCGGCCTTCTGAAAATGACTTTCCCAACTTTGACGAGAGATTAAGATTATGCAGATTCTTGTCCATTCGTAGGAGAGAGGATAGAGAAAAGCAAAACAGTACAACGACATTACGAGAGGACAAACACAGGATTCTCTGTCAAACTTTACGTTTTTGGGCTTAGCTTGCATTAATCTGGATTAAGATCATGTTTGTTTTTTTAACTAAATTTTTCAAATAACTCATATTAACCTGTATATGAATGATCTATTATAGAGTTTAAGTACTAATAAAAATTTCTGCCAAAACTTTTTCTCAAATGTACAAGTATATAATATTAATATATATATATATATATATATGTGAATAAGTCAACTAACGGACCAAAATATGGAGTTTTCAAAAAAAAAATGCAGAAGTCATGTGTATTTTTACATCATTAAAATTTCTATGTTTATTTTTATACCATTTTATGTTTAACATATTCATTAAATGGTCAACGTTAGTTAATTTAACCATAATAGTATTTTTGTACCATTTTAAAAATTTAATATGTATTTTTGCGCCTAAAAAAATTTAGAGTATTTAGTACTCCTAGTGAAATATGAAATACTTCCTATGGGTGATTTGAACCTTAACCATTTATAAAATAATAAATTTTGAAAATAATTTACATCTATAGAACGTCAGATTAAAATTTCCATAAGAGCTATATTCATAATGCTAAATTTATGATGGAAAATCATAAAAATTTAAATTATTCAGAAAGCTCACATAATTTTCCTAAAAGTAAATGAAATGTCTTAAAGTAAAACTAAAAAAACATTCCATCAGTTACTAATATAAGAGTTAATTGGATCTAAGATTTAGTTTTAAATATAAAATTTTTATCTCCTTTTTTTTGTGGTTATATTATTTTTTTATTAATTTATCTAACTTGAATACATTAACAAAAAAATTGACTTATAGTCTATCGTTATATATAAGTATTGTAAAAAAATCATGTCATATATATATATGATAATAACTCATTTTTTGACTTCTATATTATTTAACATTATATAAAAGTATTTGAAGAGAAACTACAGTATGATAATAAAATGCATACATGGAAAGTGTGAGGAAAATGCATAGTAAAGCTTGTAATAAATGAAAGTTAATCAGGTAATCTCTTTTCTGCCCATCAAAAGTCCACATGACTTAAAGAAGACGGACTAGGTAATTAAAAAGAAAGAAAGAAAGAAAGAAGACGGATTAGATGCGTAAAAAACAAAAAGAAAGATTTAAAATAAAAAAAAGGAAAGAAAACCAATTATTTGTATGAAATATAAAACTAACAAATTCTGTGTTATTCATACTTCATACTTTGTTAAAACAATAATTTTTATTATTTAAATTTTATGTAATTGACAAAAATATATTTAGTATAATAATAGTAATAGTAGTACTGTAGTACAGTAACAACAATAATGATACCTTTAACATTGTTTTCCTTAAAATTTAATTACGTTATTACTTTTTATTGGACAAGCTAGGAAATAAATGGTAACAAACATATTCTTAAACTAACAATAACAAGCGATATATATTATCATAATATTCTTTAATTTTTTATAATTTCAAGAAGCCTTAATAGGAATTTTTTATTTTGGGCGAAATTAAAATCCTTTGAACTTCTTAAACAGTTGAAGCGGTAACGTCATTATTATAATTTTTGCAAAGTATGGGTCCCTAGATGTGATTTACCCAGAATGTTGGTTTTAATAATCTGAGGTCAGAGTTCCGCAGATAAGGCTTGGCCTGGGCTTTGAGTTTGACTTTGTGCGTGAATTAGGGTTTTCGAAATTGAAATTCCATAATTACCCTTCTTCTTCTTCCTTTTTCTCTTGTGGTTATGACTTCTTTAAAGACCGAAAAGCCCACAGTGTTTTTCCATTGTTTTGTGTGCTTCGCGTTTTCTTTTCTTCCCAAGTACGTCGTTTCAGGGTTTTACCATCATTTCTTTATTTACTTTTATTTGCTTTAATTCAAACCTATAATTTAAAGATCAAAATTTAATAATTGTAATTATTTTTAAGAACATATTTTGATCAATTTTCAAAATCCAGTAGGGAAAATATTTTTTGAAAAATGCATTATTTACAAAGTTACAATTATGATTGGAGTACTGTGAATGAAATTAATTTCAATGATTGAATCATGGATTTGAGAACTTTATGTACTACTATTGTGATAAATGTTAGTTACATTATCACTAATTATGATATTGATTATAGTTTGACTATTTGGTACTTAATTGTATTGTTTGACAGCTCATTTTTCCTCAGGAAAAAAATTGCATTATTATTTTCAATTTCTTTATATGTAGATCAGAGACCAACGCATGATATATGGAGAGAATTAACTTCGGAGGTTTTCATTCAAAATGTAAAATTTAAATTTTTATTTTTAATATAAAAATTATTTCTATAATTTAAGCAACCCTTCTTACAATTAAGAATAAAATTAAATTTAAATCGTCTAAATTAAACCTAGACAAAATTTAAGTTTTACATTTTGATTGATTAAAAATGTATACACTTGATCGTTCTTTTTTACAATACACACCCTATCATCAACAAAATTTATTAAATGTTAACAACATTAACAAAGCCCATTTATTTCTAAATGAAATTAAATATTCATTTTTTTCTTTAAAATAACTTGTCCCTTGAAATCTTGAATGTTGCATCTATTCTTTTTTTTCTTTCTCCTTTTCTTTTTTGTATTTTTCTTTTTGGCCTATGGGCTGCATCTATTCCATTGGACCGCTATTTTATAGTTTTTACTTTTCAAAAATTGACATAATTAATTTAAACGAGGTTAATTTAATTTTCTTTGATCCAGGGGACACCAGAATCTAGGGCCTTAATTTTACATTTGGCATCATAAAAAATTGAAATCAAAAGTTAAAAAAAATTCACACCCACTTTTTTTATTCTTTTTTTTTTTTTGGTATAATAGGGGGCCAATATCCCAATTTAATTATACTTTTTCAATTTATTTTCTTTGCCCATGAAACCTACGTCTAGAAACTAGGGGAAATAAGCGCGTGGGCGTGGGGCAAATAAGCATAGCCAGAAAATAATTTCTTTTTATTTTAAGAAAAAAATGAGCTGAGGTCGGTCAAAAAAAAAAAGGGTTATGGGTTTGGTAGAGGGGTTGACTTTGGCATGGGCGATGGGCCCACGCGATTTACGGGAGCGTGGAGATGAGAATGGTGAGTTTGCTTTTTAATATGCTGACGTGGGCGGGCAGACCGCGGGTTGACCATTGGCGAGAATCTCGATAACAAGCAGCACTTTTTGCTCCAAAAAAAGGACTTAAAATAAAATTAAATATATTCATTGGTTTTAAGTAATTTGATCTTTTTTTTTTTTTTTAAATACCATCTCCTGTTCTGTTTATAAGTTTCAGGAATGATATGATTCATTTTATAAGTTTTAATTTGAATTTGTCTTAATATTTAATATATTTTTTAATGTTACTCTTTAATTATTTTTTCTTATACATTTTCTTATATATTTTTTTTAATTCTTTTTCTTCTTTATTATAGGGTATATTTGAAAACGAAACTATAAGAAAAATTTGGGATAAATTTCTCATTACAAATTTAATTGGTAAATGGTCCTTAAGATGACTTATTGCACTAGAGAAGATTAATTACACACACAGGAAGGTAAGTTGCACAAAGAGAAGATAGTTTGCACAAAATATTATTTGAACATAAGAAATTAGTTTGCATGTAAAGAAGATTATTTGCACATAAGAGAATTTTATTTGTATAATGGGAAATTGGGTTGCACATCACACAAATAAAGACTATACACACAAGGGAAGATAAATTGCACATAAAGAAAATTAAGTTGCACACAATATAAATTAAATTGCACAAAGTCTTTAGGTTCTATTTTCAATTAAACTTTCAATGAGAGATTCATTCCTAATTTTTCTAAAAGTCTATTTCTAATTTATTTATTATTTTTAACTATGAATTAGTTATTTAAAATTTTTAACTATGAATTAGTTATTTGAAACTTATAATAAGGATTAGAGGGAGTATTTTTTTGGCCAGCTTAATATTCTTTATATTGCATAAAATATGAACAATAAATCATATTTTTCTTTGTTTATAAATATTGTAGATTGTTTATACATTTTTACTAAAATTTCATGTTATATATTGATGGGATTTAAATATAATTTGTACAGTAGTTTAGTTTTTAATGACACGTTTTCTAAATTTTTTAGTTACAATACTATTTTATCTTTTTATACTTCATTTGAAAACTTACATATTCTAACTTTTGAATACATTTTCATCCATTCACGTTCCCAGTATTATCAATAACTAGTAAAATATTTCAAAAAATTTTATTTGTTTATACATTTTTACTAAAATTTCATGTTATATATTGATTGATGGATTTAAATATAATTTGTACAATAGTTTAGTTTTTAATGACACGTTTTCTAAATTTTTTAGTTACAATACTATTTTTATCTTTTTATACTTCATTTGAAAACTTACATATTCTAACTTTTGAATACATTTTCATCCATTCACGTTCCCAGTATTATCAATAACTAGTAAAATATTTCAAAAAATTTTATTTGTCATGTAATAAAAATGATAATTAAAATATTTAAATTTTAAAGTCTGTATTATTCAAGGCAGGCTTTATTATTATATAAAATATAAAAAATATTGAAAACACTTTTTTCCATTTCATTTTGTTCTCTTCGGGGAATTTCTGAATCACGTAAGTATGCACTGAATTAAGTCCCAATTCACCTCCTCAGCAATCGGGTGTTTCCTTCCATTACAATTACTAAGCCCTCAATATTATAATTAATACATTACCGTTGGGATTATTTATACAAAACAAACTAGGGTTAACTATAACTTGTTTCTTATAAATAAGTTTGGAAGCAGTACTACGTCCGGTCATAATTATAAGACCTTGTTTGTATACTATAAATGGGATATTATAATTAGGACCGAAAGTAGTAATTTTTAAGTTATGTATTGTATAGCGCAACTTATAAAATGGGGTGTATGATTTCCCACAAATCAAGACAAAATTTCTCTTATATATTTATTTCGTATACTATAAAATCATTTTTAAAATCATTATTTGATTTCCACCCAAGGACTACTCAAGTTTGAGAAATCTTCTGAAATTTATTAAGAAATCCTCAAATAATCTAATATAAACCAACATGATGTTAAAGCTGAAAGAAGCTTTTCGCTTAAAATAGAAGAGGGCTGAAAGAAGCTTTTGAGCATACTTAGAATCATGTTCAAAAATATTTATAAGCACATTTTATATAAGTCGAGATAAAGTTTTTTTCACATACTTATCTCAAATTTTATAAATCACGATTGAAAAATTGCTTAATGAGTTATTCTAAACGGATCCTTCAAAAATAAAAAGGCCACGCCACTTATTCAAGAAATTTCTGGAGCACTTTCATTCTCTTCTATGGCTTTTACTAACTCAAATCCCTCTTTGTTCTTGCAACCCTCCTATTCAACCTTCTTTAATCCCTATAAACTAAATATGGTTTTAAATTTCAAGGACAGAGATAATAACTTCAAATTTCACTAACCAAAATTAAAATAAGATTAAATTTCAGAAATTAAAGATTATCTTAACCTTGAGAAAATTATATATATATATATATATCTAGAAATCAAACAATCTTCTATCACCAGGGAAAAGCATTTTTATAGGAACAAATTTTTTAAATCATAAAAGGGGTAAACCAACCCTGCAAGATTAACTTGTGACCTCTTCCATGCTCGAGGAGCATCTGACCCCTTTCATGCTTTGGAGCATTTTTGTCATTTAAGACAATCCGCCAGGCATTTATAAAAATAAATTAAAAATAATTATCTTTTTACAGACCTCTAATTAGAAAAAAAATAATTTACCGATGATTTGCCGGGGGTGGTCGGTGCCATCTTGCAAGTGTGACTTGTCAGAACACGGAAAAGTCGCCGGACATTGCAGCTTCTTCACGACACGCACGTAAGTGACGACACCCAATTATTTATCAATCACTAAAATATTAATTGTACCAAAAATCTGGTTTGTATTTTTTATTTTTAGATTAATATAATTTTTGTCCAAATTTATTCTCACTTTGATTTTAATACGTACCTTATTAAGTTTCAAATCATGAGTTTTAATTCTTTAATGAGCAAAATAATTTATGCATTTATTCAGCTATAAGAATTAATATTTGAGACGAAAACAAACATAATAGACCAAAAACTATAATTTAAAACTCAAGAATGACTAGACTTTTGACTTGTAAAAACTGGCAGGTTGCTCATATTCCTAAGGAAGGCTCGAAGAAAACTGGGAGGTTGCTCATACTTTAGTGGAGGGTTTCCATATGCTTGTTCATCCTCCACTTTTGTATACTGGAGAGGATGAAGTAGAATCATAAGTTCCGATCCGTTGTAACCTTTTTTGAGTATTGATTTGAGCTTCATTAAAAAAAAAGACCAAAATTAAAATGAAGATAAATTTGAGAAGCCAAAAATTATATTAATCTTTGATTTTTTTTATATCCTCCCTACTAAATAGGTGGAAGTATAAGTTATTATAAGTTCTATATTAATTTATATTATATTATATATATGTATATATATAAATATCAAAACACGTTTTTTTAATACTAAGGGCAATTTCATGTTATGAGGTGTGTGGTGTCTTTGGGTTAGGTTATTACTTATTGGTGGAATAGTTGAATGGCTAGCGCGCATAGGACAAGTTCGAAAATGAGGCATTCACTTTAAAATTTTAAGGGATTTAAAGGTGAAGAATTCAAAGTTGTCACCATGCCTGTCTTCTTTTTTCTATACACTTGTCTAATCTTAGATTATAAGACTAATTTAAAAATTTTAATTTGATCTTAAATATAAAGTCACATTCACTCTTGTCTTGCACATTAAAATTTTCTTTCTCACAGGCAGGGATAAATTAGTCAACATAATTTATTTTTATTGTACTATAAATTTTATTATTTTTAATATAATATATTTTTGAAATATTTATTTAAGTGTGACTCTACTTGATTATTTAAAATTATCTATATTGCATAGATAGATAGAGAATAATTACTTATATCATGGGGACAAATAAATAATTTCAAATCCTTTGACGTGATTTTAATTAATAAATGAAAGCATTTTAGAATATTTCACCATATATTGCTAACTGTCTTAAAAATTAGATTAAAATGTACATATATTTTTTAAATAGTGGGGGATCGAGGTGACTGAAGTCTTTATGCTTTACTCTAATAATTATGTGCTATCTCCTTATTTTTTGGGATGAAAGTCAAAATGATAAGTATTATGTAACTCCTCTTTGCTGTGGAATAAGCTTAGTTAGTTACTTTCTTATTTTCTTCTCTTTTTTTTTTTTTTTTTGCCAGCGGAATAAGCTTACTTAGATGCACATGTACAATGGCTGAGCCCAGGACGGCTTGTCTGAACATATACTAATTGAATAATTTCAATAGATAATCTCAATATGCTTGAATTGATCGATATACTCCTGCAAATTGCACTACAAAATAAAAATTATCATATGTGCTTCAGCCATATATAAAATGTCCTTCATATGTATGTGAAGTCGGCAAAGATAATATATATAAATGTTGATTATTGATGTTTACGTTAGAATTTTGGAATAATCTGTCATTATTGATTTGGTTTTTAGTTCGAGCTCTACCTCACATGTACTTTTCTAAGGCTTTAATGTTAGTTATTATCAATTCATATATTGTACTGTATTGTGGAAAAATGTTGTTAATTTGACATTAAAAATTATAAACTACATAATGGAACTTGTTAATTTTAAAACTTGTCTTGTGCTCAAGTTTTTTTCTTTCAAGATTTTTTTGCTATGCATAGATATTTTCCTATTTGAGGTATTATTATACATTAAATGTAGGCACCTCTCCCAGTATTGAAAATGTTTTGTGAAAAAAAAAGTCATTAATTTGAAATTGAAACTTGTTAACTGCATCACAAATTTTGTCAATTTTTAAGACTGTATTACAAGTCTTTTTTCAAAATTTATTGGGGAAGGGTCGTGGTGAAAGAGAAGTTGTTAATTTGAAATTGTTAGAAATATGTAATTAAAATTGTTAATTTTTAAGATTATATTGTGCTTAAATTTTAGTCAAGATTTGTTACAAATATATTGTGGGAAAAGGAAAGTTAATTAGAAATCGTAACTTATGAACTGTGATTAAACTTATTAATTCTAAGGATGTATTGTGTTCAAGTTTCAGTAAAGATTTTGTTACAAATGTAAGATGGCGAAAGGAAAGTTGTCAGTTTGGAATCGCAACTTGTAAAAATGCAATACAACTTGTTAATTACACAAGGTCATTCTTGTGATTTCACTAGATTTTAAAATTCCTTATTGAGTCACTTAATTTTATAAGTTCAGTGATCCAAATGTTAATTTGAGTTATTCAGTTAGCTTTTTAAGGAATTTTTCTTACTCAGTATTAGTTGATTCAAACGGCTCCAACAATTCTTTGGTTGTTATTGTTGCTGTTGATGTGGTTACTCTTACTTATGCATTGATTTTTGAATTTTTGAAATAGACAGCATGTTCTTAATTCTTAAAAAAAATCTATCATTACTGCTAGAAAATATTGACAGCTTATTATGTACATTTGCATATTTTATTATTAACGTAATTAGATTGTTTGATGAGAAACTCAACATTTTCACTTGAATTTTAAATTTGAGAGTTTTTTAAATAAAAAAATTCACATTACATGAGCATTTTCTCTGATTATGACTTAATTTGACCACTTAAATTTGAATAATTATATGATAATAACAAATATCAAATGCGCTGTTGAAAAGAAAATAATCACACATACTTTCTGCAATGAAAGGTGCTTTAATTAAATTTCTTTCAATAAAGAAAGCGTCATCAAGCTTTTCTATTGGCGATCGTGAGGAAATTGGAGGTGCAATATATTAATGTGACAAGACATGTCAGATAATGTGTGAGTTAATGATTTAGTTTTATATTTAATTTCATTTTTTCAAAAATCAAACACTTAGTTAATTTCAAAAACAATAAACTCCCTGCAAATTGATTCTTTACTATTCTTTAAGTTTCTTGAAAATTCTTGGGACGAAAATTCCTTATTTTTGAAACTAATGAATTTATGCAATCATTTTAGTTTTTAAGATTAAAGTTAAAAGTTAAGTTTATTATCTAGCAGACGGACCGACCAGGGAGATTGTATAATTGAAAAGAGATAACACAAAGTAATTTTGGGGGAAAAAAAAGGAAAAGAAAGACAAAAGAAAATAAAACCGGAAATGGTTTACCAAATGACGAAGGAAATATAAAGTCAATATAATAATATCAACTCAAAAGAAGGTTCAAGAGCTTATTTTGTGGCTACCGAAAGCTCAACAGCTTGAAAATAAATTGATTAGATAAATATCCATATATTCAAAGAGATAATGATAAAAAATAATATTACCTCAAGTCCTAATTATACGATCTTGTTTATAGTCTACAAACAAAATTTTATAATTAGAAATTAGAACTGGAAGTAGTAATTAGGACTTGATGGTGTGTGTATATATAGAAAGAATAAATTATTTGCCGTTATTTTCTGAAGATTGCATAGAATAAAAAAATCCAGCTTTTTTGAAAAAAATCATTGTATGTGGAATTTACACCTTATCTTTTGCTAATCGTTTTTTTTTTTAAAATTACTCTAAAGTATCATGTTTATATAATTTATTTTTAAAAGATTGCGAAAAAAAGGGGAAAAAAATGAAAAAAGTGGGATTGACCCCAAAAACTAAAGAAAGGGTTAAAATAGGACACATCATGCCATATGCACCACATGAAGCACACCAAGTGGGAAAGAGGGAGTGGTTAATTAATTAATTATTAATGGCTTGTTCAAATGATGTACTCTCTCTTCTTTGACTCTCACATTAAATATATCCTCTTGACTTATAACACCCTCCATCAAATAAACAATACAATTTTCACATCTATATATAAATATAGATAATAATATCAGGCACACATGATATAAGCAAGATTATGAGTTTGTTTCATGTCTAGTAGCTAGTATTACTTCTAAAGTAAGATTATGTTAAATTTATGAGAGAAAATACCCTTTATATGTGGAGAATACAATACAAAAGAAAAGAAAAGTGAAGTCAAAACTTTCTTCCTTTTTTTTTTTATAGGAAAGCCAAAAGAAAAAAAAAAGACTGCACCCTTCTCATATTGTTTTACCTTTTAAGTAATGGTTTAATGTACAAAACAAAATGAGATAAACGAAAACAGAAATAAACTAGTTTACCGTGAAAAGAAAAAAAATTTAAATATAATTTACCAAAAAAAAATACTCCTCCAGTCCTTAATATGAGACTCAATTCTTGAGTTGGTTCTGATCCTAAATATAAGACCCATTTCTCATATTTATCAGTTTTCTCTAAATTACCCCTATAGATACTCCCTCAACCATAATCAAGCAGAAGAATGAGAGGGGATATTAAAAAAGATGATTATGGTGTTTTAGGAAAAATGTGTCACTTTTTTTATAATTAACTAACTTACTTAACTTCCTCAATCTAATCAAATTAGTTAAATGGGTTTTATATTAGGGACCAGATAAGTAAAATTATTTGTTTATCTACAAATTTAAGATGCCTAAATTTTTAATCAAACGAAGCGCATAAACAGTGATAATAAGTGATAATAACGTAAAAAACATGGACCAAACTGAGAGCTGGAAGGCAACATAATAGATAATGATGAGGAACCTAGACTTTAATTAATTAACCTTAATGTGGAAAAAAATCCTATTCAAGACCTAACAAAAAAACTTGAACATCATGGATGAAAAATGGAAAAACGCACAACGTGAAGCTGAGGTTTCATAATTAAAAGTAAACCCCCACATACACGCTTATTATTATTACAATGTAGAAAAGGAAAGTCAACAAAATAATATGAACTCTAATGTTCAAACTGGCTGTGGCTGACGAATATACGAATTAATTCTAGTTTGGTCTTCCAAATTGCAACGTACGAACTAAGGTTTCAGAATCACACATTTCTTCTAATTAACATGCACCACACGAAAATAAAATTCCTATCATAATCAATTAAAGCATTTGTGTTGTCCCTTTGACTTGAATATGATGCTCTTGACTTTAACATTTTTAATATAATAAAAATACACATGTATGTATAATTTTAAACATGACTCGATCACCACCTAATAAATTTGTTTCAAGCTTTGTAAATTGAATTTGAGTTTTGTTTTTGGGAGAAGAAAATCTCTAATGCGAAAGGCTAATCTAAAATTTGTTATTAAATGTTTTAACTTGTAATGATAAGCTATCAAAGTAAAATTTAAATTCTCTGGAGAAGAAGAAGTAGAGAAGACAAATATTGATAGCTACAGAAGAAGAGTTATGATTAATTATTCATAGTGGAAAAGACAAACATGTCCAACTTAAGACCCCAAAAACTATTGGTTATATAAATAATAATAAATATATGAAATGTTACTTTCATGATTATTGGATTGAAAACGAGATTATGGGTTAAACTTTATCATTACAATCAAAATGAGGCCCAAAAGCCAAGGCAGGTTTTTCCCCCCTTTTATTTTCCTTGTGCTGTTTTTTTTGGTTGAATACTCTTTGGTGTGTGCTTAAATATAAAACATAGTAAGATGGGAAAAAAAATTCTCTCCGGCCCTGGATTGATTAAAACATGTACCTCCTCATTAATTTGTTTACGAGAAACTTTAAAAAAATTAGAATAATCTTCCATGCGTTACATGTCACGCTGTCATAATATGTGAAATAAATAAGTAAAGGCAGAAAATTATACAAATCATTAATTGATCATCTGACCAAGTCTAGGGGTTCCTCAAAAAAAAATTAAACAAAAAAGTCAAACATAAATAAACGAACAAAGAAAGAACACATAATTCAATAAAAGAAAACATCCCAAATTAGAATATCCTACATTTACTAAAATTTTTGGGGAAAAAGAAGTCATATTATCTTTAGAAAAAATTCCAATTAAATCAAGTCAAAATATCTAAATCTAAATTTAGGCTTACATTTTTAACAAATTTCTAATAAAGTCATAAGGCCAATTAAGGATTTCTTTTTTAATTAAAGAGGGACATTCTGATCATTTAGTAATATTCATAAATATCTAATTAGGCCATATGACCTGCTTATGAATTTGTTAAAACTGTAAGCATGAATTTGAATTTAAATATTTTCAGCTAGATTTAATGAATTAGAATTTTTCCCTATCTTAAAGTCGCAAATAATGAGATTTTTTTTCTACTATCCCATGTATTGCATCTGATTTCAAATTAACATGACGAATCAAGATTTAAATCTCTATTTAATAAAATATTCATATTTAATACCCGATGATAACTTGAACAGAATTACCTTCTATTATATTGGAGGATCGCTATGAGCTATTAAAAAAAGCTGAGAGAGTGTTATCATTTATGTGATAAAATGAGTTGGAATTTAGGGCTGGTGATAGGCCGGCCCATCAAACTGGAAGAAAAAGTGCCAAAGCACAAAAAAAAACAGAAGTTAGACGAGCCTGTTTATTTAACAAGAAATTTAAAACTGTTTTTTTTAAAGTTTTTATTATATGACATATCAAAATATAGCATGTTTATATTTATTGCTTTTCGTAGACCAGATAGGGTAGAGAAGTCGTAGATGGAGGGAAGAAACATACAATGTCCTTATAGTTAGTTGTTTTGCTCAAATATGATCATCACAACACTGAATAGATTCATTATTGGATTTTAAATCATCATTTCAAATGAAGGAAATTAAGTTCTAACATTTTTTGTCTATAAAAATAAATACAAATATGTAATAACAATAGCCAAAATGACAACCCAACAATATAATATATCAATTTAAATGTTGAAGCGTTGAAGGATATATTTTTGTCATAACACATAGCCAGACATAAATCCGGTTCAGTCGATTACAATTTCTAATTACTTATAAAATAAATAAGAAACATAAAAAATTGAGTTTTCTCATCACTTAAATAAAAAATAAAATAAAATAAACGAACCCCAAGAAACGGACGAGATCGGACTCTTGTATAAATTTTCACTTCAGTCTTCATATGATGGATCCGCCCAGAAACGCAAAGCCAAGAAGAAGAGGCATCATTTCTGAGCAAAAACTCACAGAACCTGCAGAAGATTCCACTTCATTGGCCTTATTAGCCTCATTGTTATCATCTTCACCCTCATCAGATGACGCCGACTTCGTGTTACCGGATTTAGGCGATTCTGCTTCCGCTGCCGCCGCTGGGGACGGTGCCTGAGCCTTGGGAATCACAAAGTCAAGTGGAAGAAGCACCTTGTCTACCTGATATATGGCGAGCTTGTTGTCTGTGTACACTGTGCCCGTCACGGTGGCATTAACGGCGCCGGTCATCATGCTCACTCGGCTGCTGCTGTCAGTTGTGACGTTAAGTTGGAGCCTTTTTGGGTCGTCGCCGGCCTGAGTCTGAACTGGGTTGGTTAGAGTATCGAAGTTGGAGATGGAAATGAAGGAAGAGATGGTGTGGAACTGAAGAAGCTCGACCTTTTGCCTGTCATCGAGGGAGTTCAAGAACCCTGGTTTGAGTTTGGAGAAGGAACTATCTTCTGGGGCGAAAATTGTGAGTCCACCGGAGCCTGAGGTCATAAGCTGCGAGTTAAGTTGGTTGATTAATTGGGTTGTCTTCAGCAACCGTATCAGAACAGTGAATCTCTTGGCCTTCCTCAGAATTTGCACAACGTCAATGGAGGGAGCTTTGGGGACGGTGGGTGCCGGAGCTCCATTGGGTGAAGCAGGTACCAAAGGAACCGTATTGAATCCCGGCGATGGTGCAGTGGCAGGGGTTGCCGGTGGAGAGGTCAGAGGCAATCCCACCGGAGGTTGAAGGCGCCACGGCTGCGCTGAAGTGGTGGTGGAATGGAAGAAGGTGACAAGTAGTAGAAGAGAAGTAAAGACAAGTGATCTGTCCATAATGACTTATTTGGTTTTGTTGGATATGAAAGAATTGAGATGGCTTGTGAGGTTGATGAAGAAAGAGTGAGTAGAAGAACTTGCTGTTGTGAGGAGAAAGGAGAAGGATATGGGATTTTATAAGTTGAGGCCATGAGGGTGTGTGTGTGGGAGGCAATAATAGCGAGTTAATATAACAAGGGGAGTTCATTCTATGCTCATCACAATGATGAGGATGGAGTGTCCATCTTCACTTGGACCATCTAGATTAATTTTGAATGGTCCAGATTAAATTTAAATTTATATATATTAATTAATATTTTATTTTAATAGATACAAAATTCAAAATAAAGATAATCTTATAACTAATAATTTTTTTTAAAAAAATAAATTTATCATTGAAAAAATTGCATATCAAAATTTTTAAATCTCAATTATTCGCATCAGATTTTGATTGATCTAGATTGCATTATACTGATAAGTATATGTGATGCTTATCGTTGTGATGAGCATCAAACAAAGACCCATATAACAAGAGGTTTAGTTGAGATGAAAAAGATTAATAATGAAAGGTATATTTGCAACTTTCTAGTTAAGAAGCAATGTCACACCCACCCTTGGAAAGATAAGTACTTTATGCAACATTATTATTATTATTGATGATTAAGTGTTAGATACTTGGGGATAACAACCAACAACTTGGCTTTCACAAAGGAAGTATCAGCATCAATTGAGATGCATGTAACATGAAATATAATGTCAAGGGGTGGCTATTTTAGATGAGTACAGGTTGAATATTTGCATCAATCCAATTGTAATTAGCTTCTTAAGTATAATGTAGCGTCAATCAGGATCCTTATGGGATATATTTAGCTTTACACATCTACCATACTTATAACCTTTATCCTACAAACATTTTTTCATTTAATTATTGGAGATGACAAGTCCCCGTTTAATTAATCAGAAAAAAGTTAATTATTTTCCCTAATTAACGAGGACAAGGACAAGTCCCCATTTTAAGTAACAAGTTTTCAATTTGGACCCGTGAAAATGTAAGATGATTTTCTTCGACAATGCTTGGATATGATCCATTAGTATTGGCTATTGAATAATATATTAAAAAAATTATGTATCTACTTGGTTTATTATCATATCTTCAAATATTTTTTATGCTAATGTCCAATTTCCGAATGAAGAAATGAAATCTTATTTAATTGAATGAAGTAACTTAGTAGCATGTGAATTAAGTGAGTATTTGGTTTAGTAATAATTAAGTTGAGGGATAAAAAGTCTATTTAGCTGTAATCTAAATATTGTCCTGCCTAACAAATTGAAAAATCTAGTAATATCTATGAGTATCGACCCATTTGCATGTGTGTGTATACAAAGGCCCAAAATACTTTTTCCCTGACGTGTGCTAACGTTACATTATATATCATTGTATTGTGATATTATAATACTAACATTATATTATTATAATATTACAACTAACATAATTTTAGTATATACACTAAAAATTCAACAACTTCTTGAATTTTATGAGTGATAAATAGATTAAGCTATTCAATTACGCTTCCTTCGTTTGTATAAATGTGACAATTAATCTCGAAGACAATTTCTTGATCCATAATTATGTTCCTAATAGAGTAGTTAAATTCCTGCCAATATCCGTGGCTGGAGATTAAGAACATAAATCTAGTAGCCCAAACAAAACGTCCAAATAAGGACATCCACACCCTGATAAACTATTCATGCCAAAAGGATATATCCATTTATAAGTTGTGAAGAGTTTAATCATAGATAATCTCTTAATCATCATCAAATAGGTAGAAGATTAATTAAACTGCCATAATGTAATGTGCTTCTGATGCCAATAAAAAGTATATAACCCATCTAATAGTATTTGACATCCAAAAAAACTGCCAAATAAAATGTGTTCGAAGCTGAAATATCACAAATGCCGCCTTGTCTTGGACTATTGTAAGGAAAATTATAACCAAATTTTTTTTTTTATCTGGCATTAACTTCGAACCACGGACATTTAAAACACTTTTTACTAAAATCAATGTAGTTGTATGTAAATCTAGAATAATAACATGATGAACCAAGAAGTCTCCGGGCCCTATTGTTAACAATAGAGAATTATTATTTTGATTAATAGCATTTAACTAACCTGACAATCATATGTTTCATCCCGTATTAAACGCTGGACTATTCGTTGAAGGTAAAAGTAAAACGAAAAACAGGTGGGGTTTTGGGCCTTGCACCGTAGGTTGCCAACAAGTAACAAGAAGGAAGAAAAATTTACCAAACAGCTTTTATCATTTGACCATAATAGAAACGAAAAAAAAATATTACAACTCATCAAATGGGTAAAAAAAAGGAACATAAAGAAATGCGCCGCAACGATAACCAAAGAGTGGAAAATATAGATGCAACTCTTGGATCATCTGCTACTTTATATCATGGCTCCGCCAAGAAACGCAACCCTGAGAACGAGAGGTATCATTTCTGCTTGGAAACTCAGAGAACCTGCGGAGGCTTCCACATTATTGGCCTTGTTGGCGTTATCACCACCATCTTCACTCTCGTTTGCAGATCCCGACTTGGTGTTATCAGATTTAGGCGAATCTGCTTTGGCTGCCACCGCCGGCGAAGGAGCTGGGGCCTTAGGAAGCACAATGTCAAGTGGAAGAAGCACCTTGTCCACCTGATAAATGGCGAGCTTGTTGTCTGTGTACACTGTGCCCGTCACGGTGGCGTTGACGGCGCCGGTCATCATGGTCACTCGGCTGCCCCTGTCAGTTGTGACGTTAAGTTGGAGCCTTTTTGGCTCGTCGCCGGCCTGAGTCTGAACTGGGTTGGTCAGAGTATCGAAGTTGGAGATGGAGATGAAGGAAAAGATGGTGTGGGACTGAAGAAGCTCGACCTTTTGCCTGTCATCGAGGGAGTTTAAGAACCCTGGTTTGAGTTTGGAGAAGGAACTATCTCCAGGGGCGAAAATGGTGAGTCCACCGGAGCCTGAGATCATCAGCTGAGGGTTGAGTTGGTTGATCAGTTGGGTTGATAAGAACAGAGAATCTCTTGGCCTTCCTCAGAATTTGAACTACTTCAATGGTGGGACTTTGGGGGCGACCGCCGGGGGGTCCATAGGGTGAATAAGGTACCAAGGGCTTGTTTGGTATGAGGAAAAAGAGGGGAAGGGATGTGGTAGCTAGGAGGAACTTTGCCCCCATTCTCTTGTTTGGATTGCTGAAATTTTTAGGAGGGGAAGAAATTTTTTTTAAAGATTTTCCCTCCTCTGCCCTAGGAACCTTCCCCTCCCAAATGGAGGGATTTGGAGGGAAAATAATAGTTTTTTAGTTTGCTCTGACTAATTTACCTATAATTAGTTTTTAATATCCATATATTACCCTTTTAATCTTATATCATGTGAGGAACGGATGGTAATTTTTGTATGCTTATTAGATCATATATCATATCATAAAAAATCCTTCCCCTCTCCTATTTCCTCATCAATCCGAATAAGATAATATTAAAATCCCCTTGCTCCCTTCTCTTTTCTTTCCCTTCATTAAAATCTCTCTCCTCCTCTCCCCTCTTTTGAGCCAAACACACTGTAAGGGAACCATATCGAGACCACGAGGCGCTGTTGCAGGGGCCGGAAGCATCCGCGGGGCTGTTGGAGACGATGCCGTCGGAGCCTGAACTGGTGACAGCTGGGCTGAAGAGGTGGTGGAAAAGCAGACGGTGACTAATAATAGAGTGGCGGTAAAGATAATTGATTCTTGCATTTTGACCCCCCTTTTTCTTTTCTCTTTTTTTGCTTTTTGTTGGGTATAAGAACTTAACATAAGATGGCTTGGGAAGTTCATGACCAAGCTTGGGTACTGACATTGTACACAAGAGTGAGGGGAGGAACTTGCTCTATTTGATGATTTTGTTGTGACGAAAAAGGAACGAGGCATGGCTTTTTATATATAGCTGAGGTTGGGGATATGAAGGATAATGAGGATGGGACAATGATGAGGTTTAACTAGTTGGGAAGAAAATGTATTACTATTAATTCCAACTTTTTGGTTAATAATTAATCTCCTTGTTTACCCTAGAAATGACTAGTGATAATTACTAGAAATGAGATAGTGACTAAAGATGGGTTTTCACATCGAATGTAATATCACTGTGATACATATAATGTGACATGTAATATCAGAAGGTGGCCATTTTAGATGTGTATATAGGCCGAACATCTCCATCAATCAATCAGAGGATAATGAAATTAAGCAAACTGTTAATTGGAGGGTGAGGTAATTAATTAGGATTAAGGGATGAGCTAGCTGGCCGTATGTGTCAAATTGGTAGAATAAAAGAATCACAACGAAATTAATAAACTGGTGCCAAAGAACCTGTGAGACTAATATATACAAATGAATATAACTGAAATTCAACCTTGTATGTGAATTGCATCTATATTTCTTATTCTTTCACTTTCCAGTTCCTTTCTCTAAACGTGATGGAGCCTTCGCAACATTCATCTCGATCTCATAATACATTAATTTGTGATCTAAAATTTAAGTAAAGTAACTATTTAATTTCTCTTACACAGATGATAAATGAATCTACAATATTGTAAGACTGGTTCACCTCTAAAATAGTTCAAAATAATTTTTTTTTGGAGATGTACGATGTAAGTGAAGCAATTGATTGATCAATTGTTCATATCTTTAATTTTCTTTTACACAAGTACTGAAATTTAATCTGAAACCAGAAGTGCCCTTCACACCAGACCTTTTATTACTTCTTAATGGATTGCGATAATTTAACTTTAATTTGTTGGTCAACACAACAATTTAACTTGAGTTATGCCAGAAAAGGAACTAATAACGCGTGGGAGATGCATGCTCTGTTTTCAATGCATACAAGAAATTTGGACCTTGTGCTTAGATATTGGGAGGGAAGTAGAGTACGGTGAAGAGAAAGTTGAGGGGGTATATAGAAGGGAGATCGGAGTTACATGAGAGAAAAATGGGAGAAAGAAAATAGGGGGAAAGATATGGATGCTACATGTTTTCTTCATAACTTTGTTCTTAAAAAATAGGGAGAATTGTTTGGGGAGAAAAAAGAAGAAGAGGAGAATTAAACTCTCCATTTATAATTATCTCATCAGTTTTTTTCCCATTTTCATACTCCCTTTCTATGCTCTTTCTTTCTCTAGTGTTTCTCATGCTCTTTATTATTTGATAATGTTATATATTTTCAAATTTTATATTATTTTAAAATTCCGTGAAATCATTTTATAAAAATTATTCTAAAAAAATTGGATAAATTATATAAACTAAGATTTGTTATAGCTAGGTAAAATAATAAGTTTTGTTACAGGTAAATATTTTCTAAAAATAGTGAGGTTCTTATTGTTCTTATGAAAGTAATCACTTTTCTCTCCCCCTTTATTCCCTGCCTCCCATCTTCTCCAAAATATGGAAAGCAAAAATGATCTCTCTAAGGCCGATCTTGCAATGTTAAGTTCCACAATATTAAATTATTTTTATATTGTTAAAAAAAAAAAAAAAAAGATTCTTGCATGCGCCTTTTTGTACATATACAGCAACCATATAGAAATAACTCGGCAGGAGGACAACCAGCATATTAAGTCTGGTATTTCCAAGTACAACCAAGTTTAATTGTTTGATAACTAATAAATAACAAATCAAAATGTAACTTCAACTCATCAAAATGAAAGCAAGACATAAAATAAATGCAACCCAGTAACAACCAAATAGCCAAAAAAAAAAAATCGATTCGAATTCTTGAATCAGCTTTCATTTTCACATCATGGCTCCGCCCAGAAACGCAATCCCAAGAACAAGAGGTGCCATCTCAGCGTGGAAACTCACAGAACCTGCAGAGGATTCCACAGTGTTGGCCTTATTGTTGGCGTTATCATCACCATCTTCACTCTCATTTGCAGACCCGCCCGACTTGGTGTTATCAGATTTAGGCGAATCTGCCTTCGCTGCCACGGCCGGCGAAGGTGCTGGAGCCTTAGGGAGCACAAAATCTAGTGGAAGAAGAACCTTGTCCACTTGATATACGGCGAGCTTGTTGTCTGTGTACACAGTGCCGGTTACTGTGGCGTTAACGGCACCGGTGGTCATGCTCACACGGTTGCCGCCGTAAGTTGTGACGTTGAGTTGGAGCCTTCTGGAGTCATCGCCGGCCTGAGTCTGAACTGGGTTGGTGAGGGTATCAAAGTTGGAGATGGAGATGAAGGAAGAGATGGTGTGGAACTGAAGAAGCTCGACCTTTTGCCTGTCGTTGAGGGAGTTCAAGAACCCTGGCTTGAGTTTTGAGAAGGCACTGTCTTCAGGTGCGAAAATGGTGAGTCCACCGGAGCCCGAGGTCCTGAGCTGCGAGTTGAGTTGGTTGATGAGTTGTGTTGTCTTCATCAGCCTAATAAGAACAGAGAATCTCTTTGCCTTCCCCAGAATTTGAACGATGTCAATTGAAGGACGTTTGGGGATGGCAGGTGTGGGGGCACCATTGGGTGAAGCAGGTAACAAGGGACCCGTATTGAGTCCAGGTGCCGCCGCAGCGGGCGGAGTTGCAGGTGGCGTGGCTGCCGGAGCCTGAACCAGTGAAGATTGTGCTGAAGTGGAGGTGGAATAGAAGGTGACTAATAGGAGAATAGTGGTGAAGATGAAGGATTCTTGCATTGTGAGTATACTATGTTTAAGAGGAAATGTGAGTGATAGCGCACACAAGAGATCAGTGAGGGGAAGAACTTGATCTGTTGTGATGATAAAGGAAGAATACATGGCTTATTATATAGTAGAAGTTGTGAATGGGACTGGTGAAAATGGTACTATTTGGTTGGTTTAGTTGGGAAGAAAATGATTTTATGAAATGTATAGCTCGAAATTCCAAATTCCTACAAATGTGTCTCCTTACCTATCATGGAAAGGTATGTTTTACATTAATTGGTGGTGATATAATATAGAACCTAAGGTATATATACATCATTCAACTATTTGGCTTTCACATTGGAGCTAGGTTACCATCAGTTTGGATTCATATAATTTGAGATGGAGCAATCTCAAAAGGTGTGGCTATACATATTTTTCAGAAGTATATAGGTTGAATATTTAAATCAATCTGCTCGAAAGGGATCGGATGGATGGTACTCTGTCTTAGATATTTTGAATCGTTGTTTCTTGTGTGGTTAAATTATATAAAAATTTATTTGAAAATAAATAAAAGTAGGATTCACCTTAATTATTTAGGATTTTCCTTCAGTGATAGGAGATTCTTTCGCTTATGTTTACCTTATCTATAATTACTGGGGAAGTTCATAGTTCCTTTTTCCTCCGCTCCCAATAACTTCAACACCTTTTATTAAAATCAATGTAGTTGTATGTAAACCTAGAATAATAACATGATGAACCAAGAAGTCTCCGGGTCCTATTGTTAACAATAGAGAATTATTATTTTGATTAATAGCATTCAACTAACCTGACAATCATATGCTTCATCCCGTATTAAACGCTGGACTATTCTGGACTATTCCTTGAAGGTAAAGTAAAACGAAAAACAGGTAGGGTTTTGGGCCTTGCACCGTAGGTTGCCAATAGGTAACAAGAAGGAAGAAAAATTTAGCAAACAGCTTTTATCATTTGACCATAATAGAAGCGAAATAAAAAAATATTACAACTCTTCAAAATGGAAAAAAAAAAAAACATAAAGAAATGCGCCGCAACGCAACGATAACCAAAGAATGGCAAATACAGATGCAACTCTTGGATCATCTGCTACTTTATATCATGGCTCCGCAAAGAAACGCAACCCCGAGAACGATAGCATCATTTCTGCTTGGAAACTCAGAGAACCTGCGGAGGCTTCCGCATTATTGGCCTTGTTGGCGTTATCACCACCATCTTCACCCTCGTTTGCAGATCCCGACTTGGTGTTATCAGATTTAAGCGAATCTGCTTTGGCTGCCACCGCCGGCGAAGGAGCTGGGGCCTTAGGAAGCACAGTGTCAAGTGGAAGAAGCACCTTGTCCACGTGATAAATGGCGAGCTTGTTGTCTGTGTACAATATGCCCGTCACGGTGGCGTTGGCGGCGCCGGTCATCATGCTCACTCGGCTGCCGCTGCCAGTTGTGACGTTAAGTTGGAGCCTTTTTGGGTCGTCGCCGGCCTGAGTCTGAACTGGGTTGGTCAGAGTATCGAAGTTGGAGATGGAGATGAAGGCAGAGATGGTGTGGGACTGAAGAAGCTCGACCTTTTGCCTGTCATTGAGGGAGTTTAGAACCCTGGTTTGAGTTTGGAGAAGGAACTATCTTGAGGGGCGAAAATGGTGAGTCCACCGGAGCCTGAGGTCATGAGCTGCGAGTTAAGTTGGTTGATCAATTGGGTTGTCTCCAGCAACCGTATCAGAACAGTGAATCTCTTGGCCTTCCCTAGAATTTGCACAATGTCAATGGAGGGAACATTGGGCATGATGGGTGTCGGAGCTCCATTGGGTGAAGCGGGTACCAGAGGAACCTTATTGAGTCCCGGCGCTGGTGCAGCTGCTGGAGTCGTCGGTGAAGCCGTCGGAGGTGATGCAGCCGGAGCCTGAAGTGGTGATAACTGTGCAGTGGTGGAATAGAAGAAGGTAAGTAGTAGAAGCGAGGTGAAGGCAAAGGATCCTTGCATTCTGACTTGTTTGTCTTTGTTGGATATGAAATTTTTTAGATTGGCTTGTGAATTTGATGAAGAAGTTTAAGGGATAGGGTACACAAGAGCCAGTGGAAGAACTAACTTGCTGTGTGCGATATATAATTTTGTTGTGAGGAGGAAAGGAGAAGATATGGGAACATTTTATAATTGAGAGCGTGTGAGTGGTAATATTAGCAACCAGTTTTGGTCCTTATCGTCCATCATAGTAGCTAGGGATCGATGAAAATGATTAATGAAAAGGTACATTTCCAACTTTACAGTTAATAATGAATCTCCTCACCTATCGTGGAAAGATATTTGGTGCATTATTGGTAACTGATTGTTGGATATTTGAGATGATAGATCGGTGCGGGAACCAGAGGGATACATCAGTGAACTACTTGGATTTCACATCAAAGGGACTATCAACATCAATATAATTGGGATGCATGAATATGTAATATATAATGCTAAAGGGAATGTGTGTATAGGTTGAATATATTTGCATCAATCAAATTGTTAGTTTCTTAAGTGGGAGTGACAATTAGGATCAAGGAATATTAATATTGTAGCCTTACACCTGATAGTGCATACTCCTAACTCTCATCATAATTTCTTCATTTATGAGTCCCTAGCCATTCAATGAGAAAGAAAGGTCAGCTTATTTTCTTGTAATCAATATAATCAATCATGAGCAAAAAATATTAAAAAGTATAAGATGTTGTAACAGTATATATAAATTCATTTTGAGCATCATTTTAACTAAATGACATACATATTTAGTAGATTAAAATGCATAGAGAGTTGCATCATCCGGAGAGCGGGGCAACAAGGAGGTTATCTTGACAAAGAGTGTATGCTCAGAAATGCTGGAAAGTTTTTAATGGAAAGGATTATAGAGGAGGGGGCCGTAATTTAATTACTAAGGAAATGTCATATTACATTTGGTCTTAATTTAATTATAAGACTTCATTTGCAGTCTATAAACAAGGTCTTATAATTAAGACCTGAGATATTATTAATGGTTTTATTGGATAATCATCCTCTTTGAAATTATAAAATGATGCTCTTCTTTCTGAAGTTAGAAACGTGGTTTTGAAACTAAACTATTACAGTTTTGAGCTTTAAGTCGGGAATTTTATCAATGAATTCGCAAATAATTTTATATGGTTGTTGATATTTGGGGATTTCTTTTGTTAATTTATTAGGCTTGAGCAAGTAATTGCATAGAGGGATCCTTCTTAAAAAGTGGCTTCTTGATGTATTGGTTCTGCGACTTATAATCTCAACAGCTTCTCTATCCAAAGTGGAGTTAGACATCAACATATGAGGGGCATGAAATGAAGAACTATGTAAATTGGGGTTTTTTTCCAACAAATAATAAAATTAAACAAATTTTAAAATAAAAATTTGTAATTTAGAGTGAAGCACCCTTTTGTGTCTTCGTTATGTCTATCCATGCCTCTAGGGGAAGACGTTATATACTTTTTATTTATCAGAGAAGGACCTGATCTAGCGATTATTTCTTTTAGAACAGTAACTAAATAGACAATTATAGAATTATTTCTCTCTGTTTTTTTTTTTTTCCTTTTTGTGAACAGAGAGGTCTAAGTTACGGAATACAAGCCTATTAGGTCAATGCACTATCAACTTGGTAACAATACTCAAAATGTAATTAATTCCAAACTCTGAAACAGACTTTTTATGAAAACAAGTAATTCCAAACTTTTATTATTGTTTGATATAGATAACAAACCAAAAAGTAATTCCATATCCTCACAAAAGAGACACCACAAATGCAACTCAACAACAACCAAAATCAAAGAGCGAAACAAAACAAAATTGATCTAATAGGTAATACTCCTCCGGTCCTTATTATAAGACCCAATTTGACTTTTTATTTGGTCCTAATTATAAGACCCAATCCATTTTCTCTCTTATATTTATGCATTTTTTTCCAGGATAATCCTTCTAATAATGATAGTTTTAGCCAATATACTTAATTAGCAAGGATATTTTAGGAATAACAACACTTATTTATTATAAATAACCAACTTAACTTACTTCCTTAATCTCCTCAAATAAGTCAATTGGGTCTTATAATTAGGACCGGAGGAGTATATCGGCAAGGAAGCTAACAGAACCAGCGGAGGCTTCCACAATATTGGTCTCAATTATTAGCCTCGTCATTGCCATCCTCACTCTCATTTGCAGATCCCGACTTGGAACTCTCAGATTTAGGAGAATTCGCTTTCGCTGCCACGGCCGGCGAAGGTGCTGGAGCCTTAGGAGTACGATGTCCAGCGGAAGAAGAACCTTCTCAACCTGATAGATTGCAAGCTTGTTGTCTGCATACACGGTGCCGGTCACGGTGGCGTTAACAGCTCCATTGGTCATGCTCACTTGGCTACCGCTGTAAGTTGTGACGTTCAGTTGAAACCTATTGGGGTCATCGCCGGCCTGAGTCTGAACGGGAATGGATGGTAAGAGTATCGAAATTGGAGAGGGAAGGAAGAGATGGTTCCACCTTTTGCCTGTCATTGAGGGAGTTCAAGAACCCTGGTTTGAGTTTGGAGAAGGCACTATCTTCAGGGGCGAAAATGGTGAGTCCACCGGAGACTGAGGTCATATGCTGAAGGTTGAGTTGGTTGATCAGTTGGGTTAATAAGGACAGAGAATCTCTCGGCCTTCCTCAGAATTTGAACTATTTCAATGGTGGGACGTTTGGGGGCGACCGCAGGGGGGTCCATAGGGTGAATAAGGTACCAAGAGCTTGTTTAGTGTGAGGAAGAGGAGGGGAAGAGAGGTGGTAGGAGGAACTTTGCTCCCCTTCTCCTGTTTGGATTGCTGAAATTTTTAGGAGGGAAGGAAATTTTTTAAAAGATTTTCCCTTCTCTCCCCTCATAACCCTCCCCTGTCCAAATTGGTGGGAGGAAAAATAGCAATATTTTAGCTTACCCTGACTAATTTTTTTATAGTTAGTTTTTAATATCCATATATTACCCTTTTAATCTTATATCACGTGAGGAAAGGATTGTAATTGTTGTACGCTTATTAGATCATATATCCTATCATAAACAATTCTTCCCCTCCTCTCTTTTCTCATCAATCTGAAAAAGATAATATTAAAATTCCTCTGCACCCTCTTCTTCTTTTTTCCCTCCATTAAAATCTCTCTTCTCCTCTCCCCTCCTCTCCCCTTTTTTTGAGCCGAACACACTGTGAGGGAACCGTATTGAGACCACCACGCGCTGATGCAGTGGCCGGAGGCATCGGTGGGACTGTTGGAGATGATGCCATGGGAGCCTGAATTGGTGACAGCTGGGCTGAAGAGGTGGTGGAAAAGAAGACGGTGACTAATAATAGAGTGGCGGTAAAGATAATTGATTCTTGCATTTTGACCTTTTTGTTTTGTTTTTTGTTTTGCTTTCGTTGGGTATAAGAACTTAATATAAGATGGTTTGGGAAATTTATGAACAAGTTTGGGTACTGATATTGTACACAAGAGTGAGGGGAGGAACTTACTCTGTTTGATGACTATGTTGTGACGAAAAGGGAACGAGGCATGGCTTTTTATATAGAGCTGAGCTTGTGGATATGAAGGATAATGAGGATTTAACTAGTTGGCAAGAAAATGTATTACTATTAATTCCAATTTTTTGGCTAATAATTAATCTCCTTGCCTACCCCAGAAATGACTAGTGATAATTACTAGAAATGAGATAGTGACTAAAGATGGGCTTTCATATCGAATGATATCACTGTGATACATATAATGTGAAATGTGATATCAGAAGGTGGTCATTTTAGATGTGTATATGGCCGAACATCTCCATCAATCAATCAGAGGATAATGAAATAAAGCAAATTGTTAATTGGAGGATGACGTAATTAATTAGGATTAAGGGATGAGCCAGCTGGGCGTATGTGTCAAATTGGTAGAATAAAAGAATCACAACCAAATTAATAAACCGGTGCCAAAGAACCTGTGAGACTATCAGATACAAATGAATATAACTGAAATTCAACCTTGTATGTGAATTGATTGATCAATTGTTAATATCTTTAAATTTATTTTATACAAGTACTGAAATCTAATCTGAAACCAGAAGTGACCTTCACACCGGACCTTGTATTACTTCTTAATGGATTGCAATAATCTAACTTTAATTTGTTGGTCAACACAACAATTTAACTTGAGTTGTGCCAGAAAAGGAGCTAATCACGAGAAATTTTGACCTTGTGCTTAGATGTTGGGAGGGAAGTAGAGTACGGTGAAGAGAAAGTTGAAGGGGAATAAATATACAGGAGCGAGATCGGAATTACATGAGAGAAAAATGGGAGAGAGAAAATAGGGGGAAAATATGGATGCTACATGTTTTCTTCATAACTTTGTTCTTAAAAAATAGGGAGAATTAAACTTAAGATTTGTTATAGCTAGGTAAAATAATAAGTTTTGTTATAGGTAAATGTTTTCCTAAAAATAGTGAGGTTCTTATTGTTCTTATGAAATTAATCACTTGTCCTCTTTATTCCCTCCCTCCCATCTTCTCCAAAATATGGAAAGCAAAAATGATCTTTAAGGTCGATCTTGCAATGTTAAGTTCCACAATATTAAATTATTTTTAGATTGTTAAAATATATATAAGATTTTTGTATGAGTCTTTTTTATTTTGTATATATAAAGCAACCATATAGAAATAACATGGTAGGAGAACAACAAGCCCACTAAGTTCTGGTATTTCCAAGTACAACCAAATTTAATTGTTTGATAACAAATAATAAATAACAAATCAAAATATAACTTCAACTTATCAAATTGAAAGCGAGACATAAAATAAATGCAACCCAGTAACAACCAAATAGCAAAAAAAAAAAAATGATCGAATTATTCTTGAATCAGCTTTCATTTTCACATCATGGCTCCGCCCAGAAACGCAATCCCAAGAACAAGAGGTACCGTCTCCGCGTGGAAACTCACAGAACCTGCAGAGGATTCCACAGTGTTGGCCTTGTTGTTGGCGTTATCATCACCACCTTCACTCTCATTTGCAGACCCGCCCGACTTGGTATTATCAGGTTTAGGCGAATCTGCCTTCGTTGCCACCGCGGGCGAAGGTGCTGGAGCCTTAGGAAGCACAAAATCTAGTGGAACAAGAACCTTGTCCACTTGATATACGGCGAGCTTGTTGTCTGTGTACACAGTGCCGGTCACTGTGGCGTTAACGGCACCGGTGGTCATGCTCACTTGGTTGCCGCCGTAAGTTGTGACGTTGAGTTGGAGCCTTCTGGAGTCATCGCCGGCCTGAGTCTGAACGGGGTTGGTGAGGGTATCAAAGTTGGAGATGGAGATGAAGGAAGAGATGATGTGGAACTGAAGAAGCTCGACCTTTTGCCTGTCATTGAGGGAGTTCAAAAACCCTGGTTTGAGTTTGGAGAATGCACTGTCTTCAGGGGCGAAAATGGTGAGGCCACCGGAGCCCGAGGTCATGAGCTGTGAGTTAAGTTGGTTGATGAGTTGTGTTGTCTTCATCAGCCTAATAAGAACAGAGAATCTCTTTGTCTTCCCCAGAATTTGAACGATGTCAATTGAAGGACGTTTGGGGATGGCAGGTGTGGGGGCACCATTGGGTGAAGCAGGTACCAAGGGACCCGTATTGAGTCCAGGTGCCGCCGCGGTGGGCGGAGTTGCAGGTGGCGTGGCCGCCGGAGCCTGAACCGGTGAAGATTGTGCTGAAGTGGAGGTGGAATAGAAGGTAACTAATACCAGAATAGTGGTGAAGATGAAGGATTCTTGCATTGTGACTATATTATGTTTAGGAGGAAATGTGAGTGAGAGTGCACACAAGAGATCAGTGAGGAGAAGAACTTGCTCTGTTGTGATGATAAAGGAAGAATACATGGCTTATTATATAGTGGAAGTTGTCAATGGGACTGGTGAGGATGGTACTATTTGGTTGGTTTAGTTGGGAAGAAAATGATTTTATGAAATGTATAGTTCCAAATTCCAATTTCCTACGAGCTTGTCTCCTTACCTATCATGGAAAGGTATGTTTTACATTAATTGTTGGTGATATAATATAGAACCGAAGGTATATATACATCATTCAACTATTTGGCTTTCACAAGCTAGGTTACCATCACTTCGGATTCATATAATTTAATTTGAAGTGTAGCAATCTCAGAGGGTGTGGCCATATATATTTTTTAGAAGTGTATAGGTTGAATATTTACATCAATCTGCTCAAAAGAGATCGGATGGATGTTACTCTGTCTTAAATTTTTTGAATTGTTGCTTCTTGTCTGCTTAAATTATATAGAAATTTTATTTTTCCCATTTAGTGAAAAGAATACATAAAAATAGGATTCACCTTAATTATTTAGGATGTTCCTTAAATGATAAGAGATTCTTTCGCTCATGTTTACCTTATCTATAATTACTGGGGAAGTTCATAGTTCCTTTTTCCTCCGCTCCCAATAACTTCAACCCCCATTAGGTCCCAATAAAGCAATTTATGTCTGTTTGGTAGGAAGTATTAAAAATTAAGGATAGAAATTAAGATTGAAATTGAAAAAATCTACTAAAAGAGTATTTAGCATAATAAATTACTTGGTATATGGAATTAGCCAAATCCATATATGTGGGATTAGAGAATACCATGAGAAGAGGTGGTATTCTCCAATCCCACTTCTGTGGTATCTAATCTCACGTAACAAGCAATTACTCATGTTAAATCTCATTGTAATGATTTTTTTCAATTGTAATCCTAACCCTTGTCCTTGATTTTTAATAATTTGTACTAAACAGGACTTTAATTCTCAAGAAATCTCAATGATAAGTAACTAAAATGAATTTATTGTTATTCTCCATATCTTCAACTTTGTCATTGCATGCTCTTCAATTATTAATAGACTCTAGGGCAATTAAATTCGTTTCTTGAAACCAGATTGTAATTGGAACTAGTTTCAGTACTTATCACTTTGATGAGTATCCTAAACTCATCTCATTTGGATTGTCTATATTTAATTTGAATGGTACATATTTAAAATTTTTAATTAATTATTTTTAAATAAAAAATTATTTTTTGAAAGAATGATAATTAAGAGATTATCTCTATTTCAAATTCTATATATATTAAAATAATTATTTTGAATAAATAAAAAAAATAAAATCCAACCCATCCAAATAATGTATAGACGATTCAGATGTGATAAACTTAAGATGCTAATCAAAGTAATGAGCACCGATTCAATCGTAATTCTTCCTATATCTTTCAAGATTGCATGTTTTTAGTTTTTTAATTTTACATCATCATGCATAAAAAGGCTGCATATGCCTATGATTTGAGCCTGACACCATTGATTAGGCTAAAATTTTACTCTCGCACATAGTTACGGTGTTGCTAAAATTAATCAGTGTCTTGGTAATACTTTGAGGGATAAAGTCTATTTAGCTAATTTAAGTATTGACTTGATGAATCGAAAACATGGCTGGGGAAGGAATTGATCAAGAAATTAAAGAAACCCAAGTCATTAGAAGGTAATAAAACAAAGTTGGATTGTATTATGAGCGTCCGCATCACCTAGAAGGTGTGAAGAAATTATGTGATCTTTTTCTCTATGGCTTCTTCATTTTTTATTTTTCTGTGACCCTTTTATTTTTTTATTTTGGTGAACTGTATGACCCTTTTTAGGTTTTCGACCTTCATCTTCCCCTATATTTCCTCTGTCATTTTTGCTAAAACGATTTATTCATGCATATTTCCTTCTCCGTCTCTGATCTTAATTATAATTCATTCATTCTTTTTGATAATAAGGCAAAATGATATTAAGAAATAAAAGAGTACTCTACAAAGTATAATAAATATGAGAAATATGAGGACGAGGGAAGAAATTAACGAGATTATTAAATAAAACAGAAGAAGCAGTGAAAACAGAATTCAGTCATTTTTTTTAATTCACCACAGAACGGAGCATTCATCTTCAATTCCTTGCTCATAAAATATGCTTCTTTTTATCTGGAACGCGGAAGTAAATATACTTTGACAATCTACCAAATTCTTGGTTAATAATTAAAATTACGAAAAAAAAGGTTTTATAATTTCACCACAATAATAAATAATACAATAAAAAGTAATTAATTACCACTCATCAAAATGAAAAATAAACAAAAAAGAAATGTCCCACAACATTAACCAAATATCAAAACAAAATGATTGAAATCTTGCATCTCCCCTTCTGGCCACTTCATATCATGGCTCCACCGAGAAACGCCATTGATACAATAACAAGAGGTATCATCGCTGCATGAACATTCACAGAACCTGCAGAGGCTTCCACAGTATGGGCCTTATTGGCGTTGTCATCACTATCTTCATTCTCATTTGCAGAAGACGACTTGGTGTTATCAGATTTAGGCGAATCTGCTTTCGCTGCCACCGCTGGCGAAGGTGCCGGAGCTGCCTTAGGAAGCACGAAGTCAAGTGGAAGAAGCACTTTATCCACCTGATATATGGCGAGCTTGTTATTTGTGTATACGGTGCCCGTCACGGTGCCGTTAACCGCGCCGGTGGTCATGCTCACTCGGCTTCCACCATCTGTTGTGACGTTGAGTTGGAGCCTCTTTGGGTCATCGCCGGCCTGGGTCTGAACTGGGTTGGTGAGAGTATCGAAGTTGGAGATGGAAACGAAGGAAGAGATGGTGTGGAACTGAAGAAGCTCCACCTTTTGCCTGTCACCAAGGGAGTTCAAGAACCCCGGTTTGAGCTTGGAGAAGGCACTATCCTCCGGCGCAAAAACGGTCAATCCGCCGGAGGAGCCGGAAGTTGTGAGCTGTGAGTTGAGTTGGTTGATTAATTGGGTTGTCTTCAGCAACCGTATCAAGACAGAGAATCTCTTGGCTTTCCTCAGAATTTGCACCATATCAATGGTGGGAGCTTGGGTATGGCCGGTGTCGGGCTCCATTGGGTGAAGCAGGTACCAAAGGAACTGTATTCAGTCGAGGGGCAGCAGCTGGTGGCGCTGTTGGAGTCGACACCGGTGATGTTGAAGCCGGCGGAGACGCTGCCGGAGATAGCTGGGCTGAGGTGGTGGAGGAATAGAATGCACCTATGATTAGAACAAAGACGAAGAACAATGAGTTTTGTATTGTCATATTGGTTTGACTGATTTGAAGAACAATGCTTTTCTAAGTGACAATGTGTTACTGACTGGTAAAGTTGATGATGGTGAATCGAGTGTTGTGTTTGGCTGTGAGAGAATTACATGAAGCTTTGGCCGTTTTATAATGGTGGGAGAGAAGCAGAACACTTGGTTGGTATATAAGTTCAGATCGATAGGTACATATATAGTTAGAAGCTCCATTTCTTCCAACTTCCCATGAGCAAATAAATAGGATATTTTATTATTGGTGATCGGAAAAGATTTTGATTTGGACAAATAGATTGAATAACATTTTTTTGTTATTATTATCAAATGACCTGCATGCAATAGTGATTAGAAAATGAAATTGAAAAAGTGGATATATTAATTGTATCTGTCTGTAGGTTAGTTTTTTGCATCAGTGAAGCGAATTACGTTGGCTGACAGAAATATATGGTGTTAAGGATTGAGGAACTAATTAATAATGTTACCTGGCACCTACCATACTCTTTTTACCAACTACTTTACTTTACTTTATTTTGAAATTCAATTTGGTTTTAAATATAAGACTCTCAATTTACTTTGCCTCTTATATTTATCTATTTTTTGAAATTAGTTCTTGTAGTAGTTACACATGTTAAAGATTCTATCAAATAGTAGTTCTAACTAACACACACGATTAGTACGGGTATTTTAGGAAAAATAGAACTTATTTATTACAAATAACTAATTTAACAAACTTTTTAATCTATCCAAATTAACTAATTAGCTCTTATATCAAGCATTGCAGGTAGTACTTTTCATTTTGATTTATATTCCATTAGTAAATATGGAGATTCATTCACTATGTTTTCCCCCCCGGGGGTTAACTGTTTTATTCTTTCTACTAATAGTTTTATAGGATTTGCATTGGGTGCTCATCAGTTTTGATGAGCACCCAATGCTCATCAGATCTGGACGGTCTACATTTAATTTTATTTTTATTTTTTTAAAATAATTATTTTAATAGGTATATGATAAAAAATAAAGATAATCTCTTAACTATCATTCTTTAAAAATATAATTTTTCCTATTTTTAAATAATTATTTAAAAATATTAAATCTAGACGGCCTAGATTGCTCATCAGGTGATGAGCACCAGCACTGAATGTGGACGCTCACAGTTTTATGAACATTTTAAATTTCGGAATGGTTCTTTGACAAAAAGAAAAATCACAGCGGATCTAGCATTCAATTAAATATTTACTCATAATTGAAGTTGCATTTTGTGTTATGAACTGTATATACTTGGTAGCTTGTGATATATATTATATTTTATATTAATGTTCACTGGTAAAAAAAACCTATTCATAATCTTCCAAATTAATTTTACTCTTAAATTAGATAATCTATGCGAAAATGTAATTTAATTTTCTAAATAAAACTAACTGAATTAGTTTCGAGTAATTTAACCGCTCTGGCCAAAAATAAAAGGTAGCTTAGTTGCTATGCCTACTTTCCATCATTCGACGTATGCTACATTCACGTTATCCATTTCGAGTCTTAAAAATGGGATAATGTGCAAAATCCTAAATCAACATTGTTCACAACACTTTAACAGGTTTTTTTTATAACGATTGACTTATACTACCTACAGTTCTTATTATAAGACCTTGTTTGACTTTTATTTTGGTCATAAATATAAAACTCCAATCCACTTTGTCTCTAATATTTATATATTTTTTTCAAGATAGTCTTTCTAATAATTATAGTTCTAGCCGATACATTCAATTAGCAAGAATATTTTAGAAAAAAAATATCTATTTATTACAAATAACTAATTTAACTTACGTCCTTAATCTCCTCAAATTAGTCAACTAGCTCTTATAATTAGGACCGAAGCTAGTATATAACAATATATTTTTATGAAAATACCTGATTTAGGATTTTATAATTTTCTTTTTTTAAAAATTATTTTCTCTTTAAAAATTGTATTTTACCAGTTCAACGGTTCCCCTTAATTTTTTTAAATTTAATTGGTAGATTTTATTGTAGTTATAATTTTTTGGCCGAAATATTTGTGTTATAAATTAACTGCAACTGATAGAGCGAGTTCCATTTATTTTTTTAATCACATAATTGACATGAAAGAGGAATCTCCATTATAGGCCCAAAAAGAGACGCCCATGAAATGGAATTTTGGACGGGTTTAGAAATATCCAACCCATCCCCCATTGGTGATGAAATAAAATTCTCACTATGCTAAGTATGCTTCTTTCTTTTTTTTGGCATCAAAATTCTCACAATGTTGTGCAAATTCGCACGTACATATACAATTAGAGGATTTTTCTTAAAAAAAAATCACAATATTAAAGCAGTGTTATAAATGGTCTCAGAGATACTTCTCCGGTCCTAAATATAGGACTCTTATATAGTGTATATAAAGATCATATATTTAGTACGGGAAGAGTATTAAAATAGATCAATTTTTTACTTTATGATGGATTATAGCAAAGCTACCTCTAAAACGTGTTTCCTTTTTTATCCTTTCTTCTTTCTCTATCAAACTCTTCCAATAATAATTTTGCAGGCTCAAATAATTACTTAATTTTAAATACGTAGAATGTAAGTATAAAATTACGTTTGTACAATCAAATATGAGGATGCATGCCCTTGTTCCAAATTCATTCAAGCAAATGAACGAGCTTAGTTAATAAATATTAACTTATGTTCTTAATATAAGAACTAAATAACTAATTTGGGGATATTAAGAAAATTAATTTAGTTATTAGTAATAAATAATTGTTGTCTTATCTAAAATACCCCTGTTAATCATGTGTATTAACTAGAACTATTATTTGATAAAAATTTTAATATGTGCAATTATTATAGGGATTACTTTGATAAAAATAACTAAATATCAGAGACAAAATGAATTAAATTCTTATATTTAAAATTAAATTAAAAGTCAAATTAGCTCTTATATTAATAAGATTAGTAGTAATAATTATATAGAGGACATAGATTTTACGTCTTAGATGAGATGTATATAGAACATATAAAGATTGATGTCGGCCGAAAACACGAAAAGAGCAAGTGAAATTACACAAAGCAATCACATCTTACTCATTGAAAAGCACGAATATAACGCAAAGGCTTCACATACAATAATCTCTCCCCATGCCACGCACACAAAACCAAAACATCAAATTAAAGATAAGAAAAATTGTGGGGCAAAGAAAAGAAAAGAAAAGAAAACAACTATTAACAGCTTGCAAATTAAATGACGAAGCTTAAATTCTTCAATACGACGCCGTTAGAGCAGCCGCCGCCAAAGCTACTCCGACTGAAGCCAACGTTGTTCCTAGAAAACCGCCATTCAGACCCTCAGCCCCGGACTTCTCCTTCGCTGACTCGGTCTGATCATCATCCCCATCCATGGACGGATTCTCCTTATCAGCTTTCGGAGCTTTAGCCAGTGCCAGCGACGGCGCCGGAGCCAGAGCCTTTGGCTTGAAGAAATCCAGCGGAAGCAACACTTTGTTCAGATGATATATGGCCAGTGACCTATCAGTGTAAACAATGCCTGCAATTGTGGTATTGACCACCCCAGTTGAAATATTCACCATGCTCCCATAAGCCGTCACGTTCAGCTGCAACCTGCTCGGGTTGAGTCCGGCGAGTGTCCGGACCGGGTTGGTCAGGGAGTCGAAGTTGGAGCTGGAAACGTAGACGGGAAGAACGTGGAACTGCACGAGTTCTATCTTCTGGTTATCGTCCAGAGAGTTGAGGAATCCGGCTTTGAGTTCGGAGAAAGCATCGTCATCGGGAGCCAGAATGGTTAGGCCACTGGCGGATCTTGTGGCTATGAGCTGCGAATTGATTTGGTTGATCAACTGGGTAGTTTTCAGAAGACGGATAAGGAAATTGAAGTTTTTGGCTTTCCTGAGGATCTTAATGATGTCGTCGTTGGAAGCGTCCGAGGAATCTCCCGACTGGGGTCCACTGGGCACTAACGGCTTCGCCGGAGCCGGTGCCGGAACAGCTGGTGCAGGTTTGGCCTGGGGTTTAGGAGCTGGTTTTGGGGCTGCGGCTGGTGTTAACTGAGCTAAAGTGAAAGAAGAGAAGGAGGAGGAAAGCAAGAGGAAAAGGAAGAAATGGATTTGCTTCATCTTGTTGATTACAGTATAGAAGGCTCGAGAGAACTATTATTAATTTTAGAATGAACGTTTGTTTGATGGGTGAGGAGGTGTTGGAAGAGAAAGTTTTTATAGGTGGAAAATGAATGATTAGTTGGGTAAAGGGTTTAATTATGATAGTGACTTGTAGTTTTGATGTGTGACAGAATATGTTATGTTTCATGGAGATTAAGGTGGTGCATCGGGGAAGGTTGTGGTGATTGAGAAAGGGATTAGGTGCAAGTTGATAAAATGCATCTTTGGGCTGAAAAAAGGAAAAACTTTTTTTCACCTCTTTGAAAAAACCATCTATGTGTCGAGTTTACCTCAATTTCTCAAAGGAAAAATCCATTTATAGTATGTATGTCTTTATAGCTAGGATTCGAAATGTTGTTCAGAATTTGATGCGACTCTTTGGGATTGGGAGTAGGTTTAGCATGCCTTTTCTTGAAATAAAAAAGCTAGCTAGAATTAATTAAGAAATGAAGGGAGATAGATAGGCAAAGGGCATAAGCTAAATGAAGAAGAGGAAAAAAAAACCCATAGCAAAAAATCAGAAGTTGCTTAAACTGACTTCTTCTTCTTCTTCTTTTTTTGGCAAAGTTATATATGTAATTCCTTGAGACTTTATAATAAGGCTTACAAAATTCTTCTGCATAAAGCTAGCTAGCGAGAATGTGGACATGTTCACAGCAAGTTAGAATATATGCTTCTTAATAGAAATTGGTCTGTAGTTTTTACATGATTAATCTCTAAGGCTACCATTGGCAAATCTTCTGCAAAATAATGCGGTGTGACTCTATGTGTGCGTGTCTAATTATATATATGGAGGCCTTTGCATAGATGCTGCCGGTTTGAGTACAAGTGTTTTTAAGGATATGGTACCAGATTTACGCAAGCTCCTTTTTGTTGAGCATATATAACATACCAAAACATCCCATGGTTGATTATAATAAAATAGACTGCTTACAAAAGATGAATTAATTGCTTTTAATGATTATCACTGATTATTTTACTAGTGTGTTCTATAATGCTGAAAATGAGTAAATATGACATTTATTCTACGATTATAGGGTTATGAAATACGTCATATACACTATTATTGACACGCTATTACGTGTGGGAAGATAAGAACTTTATGGTATTTTGAAATGTTTAATATTCTAAACTATAGTAAAATTAAAGCTGAAATTTGTGTTAAAATCTAGTATTGTCTATCTAATAAATTGATGCCACTAGAAACTGTATTGGCATAAGATTTATTTTGGAGTACAAACGCATTACCAAGTGAATCTTTTTTTTTCCCCCCTGATACCAAGTGAATCTTGTACTATGTACCTCTGGTCCTTATATATAAAATAATATTGACTAATTTGGAAAGATTAGAGAAGCTATATAAGTTACTTTAAAATATTTATATTTATCATGTTTCTCTCAACTAATTTACTTGATCTATACATTGATATATCCAATGATATATATGAGCATTTTAAATAGATCATATAATATATGCTATAATTAAATAATTTATTTCGTTTTCTTATTAGTTGACTGGATCTTCGGAGGTAGTAGTATCTTGTAGGATTCTTTTCTCTGGTTTTTGTATATCATGTACATGTTTTCTCATAATTAAGATTTTTAAAAATGGATAGTTAATTGTTGGCCAAAAAAGGAAAATGGATAATTAGGAACCATTCTTGCAAAGTAGAACAAACAAAACCATATCATAAAATTGTGGGCCGAAAAAAACAAGTATTAACAAACAGGTTGCAGATGGTGTAGTTCATCTTCTTCAATACGACGTCGGTAATGCTGCCGCGGCCAAAGCAACTCCGAAAGAAGCCAACGTTGCTAGAAGGCCGCCATTAAGACCAATAGCCCCAGACTTCTTCACTGACTCGGTCTGATCATCATCCCCATCCATAGATGGATTCTCCTTATCAGCTTTCGGAGCTTTAGCCAGTGCCAGCGACGGTGCCGGAGCCAGAGCCTTTGGCTTGAAGAAATCCAGTGGAAGCAACACTTTGTTCAGATGATATATGGCCAGCGACCTATCAGTGTAAACAATGCCTGCAATTGTGGTATTAACCACCCCCGTTGAAATATTCACCATGTTCCCATAAGCCGTCACGTTCAGCTGTAACCTGCTCGGGTTCAGTCCGGCGAGTGTCCGGACCGGGTTGGTGAGGGAGTCGAAGTTGGAGCTGGAAATGTAGACGGGAAGAACGTGGAACTGCACGAGTTCGATCTTCTGGTTATCGTCCAGAGAGTTGAGGAATCCGGCTTTGAGTTCTGAGAAGGCACTGTCGTCGGGAGCCAGAATGGTTAGGCCACTGGCGGATCTTGTGGCTATGAGCTGCGAATTGATTTGGTTGATCAACTGGGTAGTTTTCAGAAGACGGATAAGGAAATTGAAGTTTTTGGCCTTCCTGAGGATCTTAATGATGCCGTCGTTGGAAGCGTCCGAGGAATCTCCCGACTGGGGTCCACTGGGCACTAACGGCTTTGCCGGAGCCGGCGCTGGAGCAGCTGGTGCAGGTTTGGCCGGGGGTTTAGGAGCTGGCTTGGGGGCTGCGGCTGGTGTTAACTGAGCTAAACTGAAAGAAGAAAGGGAGGAGGAAAGCAAGAGAAGAAAGAAGAAATGGATCTTCATCTTGTTGATAATTGTTATATGCAGAATGAATGTTTTGTTTGATGAGTGTGCATGGAGGAGAGGGAGGGAAAGGTTTTTATAGGTGGAGCTGGAAAGTGAATCACTAGGTGGGTAAAAGGTTTAATTCTGACGGCGACAGAATATGTCAAGTTTCATGGAGATGAAGGTGGTGCATCAGAGAAGGTTAAAGCGATTGAGAAGGAGATTTAGGTGAGTTGATGAAGATGCACACTCAGAAAACGAAGCAACCCTTTTCTTTCAGGTTCATCTGATGTACAACAATTGACACCCAAAAAAAAAAAAGGATCGGAAAAAGAATATATTTGATTTATTTATTGAAAAATTAAAATAATATTCCTCCGGTCCTAAATGTAAGACCCTTATACTACTAGGTCCTAAATGTAAGACTCTTATACTATAGTAGTATAAGGGTCTTGCATTTAGGACCGGAGGAGTATAAAATATAACTACGTAGTGTTATTCAAAATATTTCTAGTCTTGATTCATAATGTTTCTAAAATGCTATGTCTTCATCAGCCATACAAAAAAATTCAGGAAATCTCGCAGGACCATAAGAATTCATAAAACCAAAGGTCAAAAATTAATAAGCGGCCAAATAAACTGAAGCCCCAGTGGCATGCAAGAGTTAAACACAAAGATCACAGCAACGACATCACTAAAATACGTACAGTACAGTATAATTCAAATGCAGAGTGTGATCCGAACATATGTGCCAATCTTTGTCAGACAAATTTGAAAACCTTGTGAGCATGCATCTGGTTGGACAATATCTCTTGGTTTGTAGAAGTCAAAAGAATCTTGCGGCCAGTATGATCAGCCCCAAATGGAATTCCTGATCTTTGCAAATCTAGTCCCTGGTTGAGATCTTGTAGCGGCACAGGAATTTTCTGCTGCGTTTTGATTCTCTCTCTCAACAGAGAAGCTCTCCTAGTTTCAGACTCATCTTCCATTGTGAAGCCCAGTGCATTAGCTAGTTCTCCTTGGATCCTTTTCAAGTCTGCTGGCTTCTTCCTTCTTGCTACCCTCATCACCCTACAAATCTTATCAAATAATAAATTGGTCCTTTTCATGTCTGACTTCTTTGCCACGCTAACCAATGACCATATCAAATAAACTGTCTCTTTGAGCTCTTACTGTAACTCTCTCTACCAGATCGGCCATGGCAGTTTCTGTACCGTACACGCCGTTGATAAAAGCATTAGCATCTGTCAACGCCTCCATTATGCCATTCATGGCGAACAATCTCAGAGCAGAAACATCAAGGCCATTCAAACTCACCGCACCCTTCAAACAAGCGGGACGACTCGAAATCAATGAGCCAATGTTGGAGTTGGAAGGTGACCCTGTGAGTGGCTTGATCATCCACGTGCTTTCTTCTGTTGAACAGGTTTGGCTTTCGTCCATCTCTAAGCTGAGAGAGAGAGAGAGAGAGAGAGAGGGATATATATATATATATATATTGCTTCTATTATTCTTCTGGGTTGTTTCGCTGCTTCAAGAAATCGAAAAATAAAGTAATAAATCAGCAAAATGAAGGAGATCAACGAGTAAATCAGAGGCAGCAAAAACTAGAACAAGAAGAATGAAGCAGTAAGGAAATTGATAGACGTTACAACTTGTGAAGAAGTGGCAACGATAATCAAATTGAATAGACCATTTATAATTCTCTGATCATCCTTCTTTGAAAATGCTAATGAGTTGATCCGTTGAAGATTGATGAGTCGTGTAATTTACTCTCATCGATTATTTTTTTAGTATAGTATCATCCGTTGACATTTAGTTTTGAATATAATAGTCCCTCCATTGCTCAGGCAAAAACGAGACTCAAAATATAAGACTTTGGCAGGTTAATTAATGTAATTTTTTTTGCTTTCATTGCCATTAAATATTGGAGAAGACGATTAATAATAAAAGTGTAATATTAAAGATAACTTTATCATTTTTAGGGGTCAAATAGGAAATTTTTATCATTTTAGAACACATTTAATGACTAAATTTTTATTTCTTGGTATGTGAAACAAACTAACTAACTTTTTATATTATGGACCAAAGGGAGTATGATTGCAGCATAATCCTTTCATTAATTTCTTAGTCCCCAACATCTTTAATACACATCCAAATATCTTCTTTTCGAAGAGAGAATAACATTGAAGAAAATCCTATCAGAGCTAAGCATATTTATTTAATACTCCTTCCATTCCTTATTATAAGAGACATTTAATGCTTATGATATGTTCCTATATATAAAAGACACTTAAAAATTGTCTTTATGTTTTTGTATTGATTTCCTATTTTACCCCTATTTATTTTGTCTCCAACTCATACTCTCTCTCCCTCCCACTTCTCTTTCTTTTAATAATTTAATTGTTCTTTCTCATACTCTCTCTCCTTATTAATGGAGGCATTGTTGGAAAAAACATTATACTTTTTACATATTAATTGTTTTCAACTAATTTTAACTGTTTTTTTTATCAACGTAATTTGGTTATTTGTCTCTTATAATAAGAAACGGAAGAAGTAATGTTTTATACACATTCATAGAGAGTAAAATTGTTTTGCAAAAGATTAAAAAAAATATTTCAAAATGATTTCTCTTCATGGACGTATCGAGAGATGTCCTTACATAATCTGAGAGCTTCCACAATCTCAACTTGATATCAATTTATATTCTTAATTTTTAAAAATATTTAACAAAGGCAAAGTACATCTATGATTTGGACCCCATTGTTATTGAATTTCAGGTAGCCATTTCAATGTCAAATCATACATGTGAAGCTCCAACAAAACTTTGGACTAATTTATCTCGAGAGTGATTCGTCACCCTCCAAAAATCTCTCCCAATCACACCCAAACAAAAACACGACGCAAAACAAAACAGGAAATTGGTGATCCCAAAAAAGAATAAAAGAATATTTATTAACAATTAACAGCTTGCAAAATGGCGCAGTTTGTGTTCTCCAATACGACGTCGTTGTTCCAGCTGCAACCAGGGCTGCTCCGACAGACGACAACGTTGCTGCTAGAATGCCGCTATTCAAACCGACGGCCCCAGACTTCTACTTCACAGACTCGCTCTGATCATCATCCCCGCCCATAGAAGGATTCTCCTTATCAGACTTGGGAGCTTTAGCCAGTGCCACAGACGGCGCCGGCGTCAGAGCCTTTGGCTTGAATAAATCCAACAGAAGTAACACTTTGTTCAAATGACGTGGCCAGTGACTTACCACTGTAAACAATGCCCGCAATTGTGGTATTAACCACCCCAGTTGAAATATTCACCATGTTCCCATAAGCCGTCACGTTCAGCTGCAACCTGCTCGGGTTCAGTCCGGCCAGTGTCCGGATCGGGTTGGTCAGCGAGTTGAAGTTGGAACTCGAAACGTAGACGGGGAGAACGTGGAACTGCAAGAGTTCGATCTTCTGGTTATCGTCCAGAGAGTTGAGGAATCCGGCTGAGTTCTGAGAAAGCACCGTCATCGGGAGCCAGAATGGTTATGCCACTGGCGGATCTGGTGGCTACAAGCTGCGAATTGATTTGGTTGATCAACTGGGTAGTCTTCAGGAGACGGATAAGGAAATTGAAGTTTGTAGCCTTCCTGAGGATCTTAATGATATTGTCGGTGGTAGCATCTGAGGAATCTTCCGACTGGGGTCCACTGGGCACTAACGGTTTTGCCGGAGCCGCGCCGGAGCAGCTGGTGCAGGTGTGGCCGAGGGTTTAGGACCAGCGGCTGGTGTTAACTGAACTATAGTGAAAGAAGAAAAGGAGGAGGAAAGCAAGAGGAGAAAGAAGAATGGATCTTCATGTTGTTGACTTTAGAGTGAATGTTCGTTTGATGAGCTAGTGTACACGGAGGAGTGGGGAAGACAGGTTTTAGTAGATGGAAAGTGAAAGATTTAAGTTGGTAAAAGGTTTAATTGTGGTGACGGTGATTTGCAGTTTTGCAGGGTGACAGGATATATATGTTTAAATTTCATGGAGACGAAGGTGGTGCATCAGAGAAGGTTAAAGTGATTGAGAAGGAGATTTAGGTGTGAGATCGGAATAGGCTCGCCCTGGTCTTATCCCAATGAAGAGGAACGGGATGTGATTTTTGTGCGTCTCGTTCCGATTCTATCTCGGTTGAACGGGACGTCTCGTTTCCTAAAAAATCACTATAATTTTTTGTATAAGTTTTTTAATATTATAATATTATTTTTTATTAGACTTTGAAAGATAAAAATATTATGAAAAAATATTATGTAGAAAGTTTAATTATATAATATAAAAATGGTGTGAAAACAATACTATAGAAAAAATACCATAAAAGAATACTATATAATGGTTTTGTGAATTATTTTATCGAGAAAGAAGATTTTGTTGAGATAATATTATAACTTTTGAACTGAAAAACACAATAAAAATCATTATTATTATTAATAAGTGAATTGAATAATCTAATAATTATTATTAATAAATAATTTTAAAAAAACATTCTGAGACAAGACAAGACAACCTCATCCCAGTTACTGTCCTGTCCCGTCTCGTCTCATAGTCGTCCTGTCCCGAAATTATTTTTGTCCTATCCCGAAATTATTTTTGTCCTATCCCAAACTCATTGAAATCGAGACGAGACAAATCGAACATCCCGCGGTGTGAGCTGATGAAGATGAACAGTCTGAAAACAAAGCAACTCTTTTCATTCAAGTTTATCGAAGACAGTTCATGCAATAATAGTAGTTCTAATCAATACACTTAATTAGTAAAGATATTTTAAGAAAGACAACACCTATTTATTACAAATAACTAACTTAATTAGTTTTCTTAATCTACTTAAATTAACCAATTAGATCTTATACTAAAGACAAGATATATTAATTGGCAAAAGATCAGACGATGTAACATGTTTAATTATTTTTTTGATAAAGTTAAAATATTACGAAAATATAACAATGTACTACAAGTCATCGTGTTATTCAAAATACTTCTAGTGTTGAGAAACAAACATTTTTTTTCCTTGACAAAACAAGTTTAGATGAGAAAGCACTTATAGAGATGATCACAAGTCTCCCACTAACAAAATTATTACATTAAAAGTAGGATTGAGCCTGTTAGACTGATCTGTTTAAACCTGTTTAAATGAAGGGTTGGGTTTATAATTTGGAATCTTCAAATGGAACTTGGACTTAAAAGGGTTAGTCCTGTATGGCTCAAAAATAAAAAAGTCGACTCTATAGGGCCACCGATTGGCCCATTTAAACCCGCTAACAATAATTTTTTTTTAATTTATATTTTTTATCCTAATATAAGTTTCTAACATTTTACACACTTTCCCTCTCTAAGTTTCACTTTCAATATTTCATTCATTCTCAGCTCATACCTTAATCTCTAATGATATTAAAATAAATAAAATTATATTCTCCATATCTTAAATTAGATTTCAATTTTTTTTGAACCAACAGTTATATATTAGAATAAACAAAATATATTCCCCATATTAAAACAAAAATTTTAATGATTGAACCAACATATACTTATCAATTTGCATATATGTTATAAAATTTTAATAAATAAGTTAACACTTTTTCTATAGTAACTATATCATAATTTTTACTGTATATTTAAATAGAATTAGATAAGCGAGTTAGATAAAACCAAAAAAGACCATCCTAAACAAAAACTAAAAATGGATGACATAGTTAGCTCATTAAAAGCATACTATTGATCAATTCAAAATGCTTAAATATTTATGACTTCCTATGAGATTGTGTAGCAAAGTGATTTTCATAATTAAAGCCTAAGAAAAAAAATCACCTCCACTCCTAATTATAAGATCTCACTTGTAGTCAAACAAGGTCTTATAATTAAGACTAGAGGTAGTAAGTAGACAACACAGAATCAATCTCCAATGGTTGCAAGTTGAAACCTCTAAAACAAACTTAACATTAATACTTTTAAATAAATTTACTGATGGGCAAAAAGTTCAATTCAAAAAGACGAAAGAAGACATATTAGAGTCCATAATAGCTAAATAGTATTGAGAAGAAATCATTAATATTTTTGGAAGTTAAGAAAAGCCTATTACTAGTGAAGTACAATCAAATATTCTTACAATTAATGATAGTGATGATAGATTTTGTCCTTTTTCTTTTATGAAAATGTTTGTATACTTTTAATAGAACTTTTGAATGTTAATGTCATTAACTTGTTATGTCTAATAGATGTTTTAGATTTTTTTTGTATGTTGATGGACATTTATAAACGATGATCTTTCATATTTGTGACTTAATTTTATTTATATTTATGTCTTTTGCTAGTAATTTCATTGGTTTATTTTTAATTTTTGATAAAGCATATAAAAAATATGAAAAATAAATTTTTTTAAACAGGTCGAAAGCCTGCAAACCAGCTATGAGCTTGTCTGCTTAACAATCAGGTCTAACAAATTTGGGTATTTTTAAAATTTTGATCATGTAAAGTCGGTTTTTTTAAGCCCGTCAACTTTATAGGACTAGACCAGCCTATTTTTTCAGCTCTAGTTGTGAGTTACAAGCTGATTCGCTAACTAGTTAAAAAAGCTAATATTTGGATGAAGCCAATATGAGGTCTCCCATGTCCCGTAAAAATATTGGGCCGATTATTTAAAAGAAAGCATTGACCACCACGTAATTTATTTTCAACAAGTTAAGCCCGTCACATATTCCATAAATAGTGTATCGTTTTTCTTGTGTTCTGCTAATTTTGTGCTTGGGTTCTGAATGGGATTGGACTCCAATTTGTCACAAATTGATTCTCTTTTTAATAAAAACAAAAATTCATGTAGTTAATAAAAAGTCAATTTTTTGTTGTTGCCTAAAGTATCCTCCCACCCGAACAATAAGAGACTAATCTCTCATAGTACTATCAGGCATTGTAGCAGGGACCCCTTCTAACAGTGTTTTTTTCATACACACAGCTTCAAGGATTAAACCCAAGACATGATGTTTAAAGCGCCCAAGTCCCTTCTATTTGGACCAACACTTATTGGTATTAAAAAGTCAATTTATAACATACAAGATTATGAATTTCAATCTCGTTACTGGCCCAATTCATCTAAACTTTATTATAACAAAAAAAAAAGAAAGAAAAATTGGATTCTGTTAACTCATAAAAATTGACAAAAGTACACTAACAAAGGGTAAATGCTATTACCAATACTTTAAAAATTTTTTTATCGAATTTTAACTTAATTCCTGTGAGTTTAAATCGTATTTTTTGACCAACCAGTTTTAGTACTCATCATCTTGATGAGCAGCCTAAGTTCATCAGATCTGGATTATCTATGTTTGATTTGAATGATCCATATTTAAAATCTTTAATTAGTTATTTTTAAATAGAAAAACAATTTTTTGAAAGAATGATATTTGAAAAATTATCTCTATTTTAGATTCTATATATATTAAAATAATTATTCACAATAAATAAAAAAAGGAATCAAATTTCAATTATCAAAATGAGATATGGACAATCCAGATCTGATGAGTTTAGGATGTTTATCCAACACTAATTCCAATTTTTTGCTACAAAAATTTGGCTCGAATTTAATTATAGTATCATATAAGATGAAAACTAAAATTTGTTAAAACATACTAATAATCAAAACTAAAACTCATTAAATTAAAACATCATAGGAATTTTAGTTTGGCGGCTGTTAACCGTGTTAAGGTAATTCAGATCAAATGTTTACGAAATTATAAGGTACCCTCTGAGATTATAGTGGCCAAAACTAAAATTGGAAAGGGGGTATTTTCTGTTGAAGCATAAGACCAATCCAATCAAAAGCAAGTCCAATAAGAAGCCCATTAGTGTTTATTTTCAATCTTGTTGGCTGTCGTTATCTGATTTTGGATTTTTCTATCACTATGTCTACGTGTCCTTTTCACCTTACACATCTCCTGTGGACAGTGGATATTGACTAACTGTAGCATCGTTTTCCTCAAGCAATGAATATCATTATGGTATTTTCCTCTTGTGCTCTTTACCCTCTTTGTTAACCAATTAGAAAGAGCCTTATTAAAGTGCTTGAACCATAACACAGCAAAAGCTTCCGGCGCAGCGCGACCGGGCGCCGACTTAACACTTCGTGCTGTGAAGAGTGAGAAATCCACCATTCTTGCAATTTACTCTGCTTGGAAGGAAGCGAATCTCAGTGACAAGTCGTAAGGTTCCCACTTGTTACTTATTTTCACGAATCAAGACCTTTATTCTTAAGTTTTTGCTTGTTCCTTTTTCGTTGAAATTTTCGGTATCGTCTCTCAAATTAACTTCTTCTTCTTCTTCTTCTTTTAATACTCTATCAAATTAGCTTCAATGTTCGTTTATTTAGTGATTCACAGGACTGCGGTTGAATTTCTGATATTTGTTTTCCCACCTTTTCGATGATCTCGCATCTGCTAAATTATCTGTATATGCATTTCTGCCTGGATTTCCGTTTCTGTCGTGCATTCTTCTCGTTTTGTCCGCGTTCGGATGCCCTTGTCTATCCTAATCATGGCCTATTGCAGTTCTTTGCGTATGTGGACTGAATTTCCCGATCTAACCGTTCGCTTAATTTGAAAAATCCTTTAATCGCTTGTCATATAGTGTATCAAGCTTCTACAAATTATTCAATACCTTTGTTGCGGAGTGGGAATCTTGCAAAAGATAGCTATTCTCTTCATTTGGTTAATTGGGTTATTTTCAGTAATCATCCCTGTATATGCGTATATATATTGAGCAGGTTTGAATTTCTGATTGGTTTAAGAGTGAGGCCTACCATCCTTATATATTTCTTTGAGATATAATCTTGTCTTTCTGCAAAATTAAATGGTGGATTTTTCGCCTTCCATCTTCTTCACCTTCTCTTCTTTTCTGTAACATTTTTTCTTCCAAAATTTTCTTTCTTCCACCGGTTCTATGTCTAAGGACCTCCCTTACAGTTGGATGCCACTTGAACAAGAACTAGATTACGGGCTTTGCACTTCATACTAAGTCTCAAGTGAGTGGTATTATTCATGTCATATGAATAATAGGACGTCCAAGTTTGACTATATATATTGATATTTTGGTATTCCTTTAATAGTCTGTAGCAAGTTATAGCCCTGACTTATCGCTGAAGTGTGCTTATATAGTTTGGGACATTTCTTCATTTTAATAGTGATAAACTAGGAGTTTGCATGAAATTGTAGACTCTATTTATGAGTACAATAAAAGGAATAGTTGTTAATGTGTTAGATTACATGTGAGGCTAGGGCCCACTCCATACGCGTTGGCTTCTTGTCTTTACTGGTGCTTGAACTCTCTCCATTAACCGATCCCAATATTCCAGGTCTTCTGCCTTTTTTGCTTTATAACCTAAATTCATATGTAGTGATAATAGCGTTAATCTTGGAAAGATTTGCTACCAATCTGGAAGGCATCTTGCAACCTCAATTTCAAAACAAATTATTATAATCAGTTGAAGCCAGCAAGAATTTCTGTGTTTGTGTGAGAGATGGATTGACAAGGCAATTATTCTTGTGACAGTGGAGATGCTATCTTTAAAATTTAGCTCAAATTCAAACAGTAAATATTTTTGTCAATACAGTTGTAGAAACAGCTGAAAATGGATTCGGAGAAGAAAGATGATGGGGGAAAGGATTGCAGCAGTGGAGGCAGCAGTTGCTTAGAGCCTCAGAACAAGAGCGAGAGCAATAACTCTTCAGAGTGCCTCCCTGAAGATGTCATGTTTAATATCCTGACTAGACTCCCTGCTCAGTGGCTCCATAGCAGTGCGAGGCTTACTTGCAAATCTTGGGCTGCTATGATCCGCAGGTCTGATTTTGTTGAGACACACCTCCTCGGTGCAAAACCTGGAATTTTCCTCCAGAGCACGAGGCCTCCATATGGTGCCCATTTCTTGGAGGTCAAGGGCAACGGAGAGTATGGTGTCACGGCTTTAAGCCTTCAATTACCTGGACAATATTTGAACAGTTGTGATGGATTGATACTGTTTTACCAAAAAGCCAGAGGAGATCTTCATGTTGTAAACCCTGTTACCATGCAGACTCTAAATGTTCCTAAATTACTCGGTCCTAATTTGAACTGCCCTCCCGGTGCCATAGTACGTGTTCCCTGCACTGGCGAATTCAAATTGTTTGCTTCTCTTATTCAAACTCAGTCTGAAGTTTGTTATAGCCATTGGCATGTTCTAAGACTTGGGAAGGATACTTCTTGGACAAGATTCGCTTCAGAAGCCGGTGATTTTGAATTTAGTTGCAGCCCAATTTACTGTGGAGGTAATGATCTGTACTGGATCACACAGGACCATGTAATTGTGATGGATGTTGACAAGGAAACATTTAGAAAGTTTTTATTTCCCGAAGAACATTACTACCCATGGTGGTGGACAGAGTTCTTCCAGATAGAAAATCGTCTGGCTTCCGTTGTCTTTCTGGGCGCAAAAGGATTCAGAGTACACATATTTGAAGCTGATTCTGGAAAATGGAGCCTCCATCATGAGATGGGAATCTTCGATGATTATTATAATTATCCAAGAGATGACGACGTTGATGACGACGTTGATTTTTCTGAGTCTTTTGGTGTGGGGATAAACCAAGAAGTGATATTCCAAGTAATTATTGAGCCCCCACTGAAGGCATCACTTTACAGTTACAATGTGAAGACATTAGAACCCAGAGAGATTGATGCGATCCCGGAAGGTTTATTTGATGGTGCTTTTGAAGAAGGTTCATTTGAAGTGGGCCTTCATACTAATAGTCTAGTGTCCTGGTAATTTTGGATTGTCAATCCATCTTAAAGATAGGAGATGCTCACCTTTGACTCGGGGAAAATTGGTCGGCTGGATTTTGTGTAGAGGTCAGATATTCTTGTTGTAAATCTTATTATGCTCATAAAGGTTGAATTTACAACTTCATGTTTAAGAAAGACTTAGAGAAATATGTTTATTATCATTGGGTCAGAAGACCGAGACTAACGATATATTGATAATGTTATATTTTTAGTATTTGCATCAAATATGCTGCATCCTTCTGGAATTAGAATATGCAACTATGCATTGCAAAAGAGATGCTGGTCTTAATTACTCCCTCCGTTTCTTATTATAAGAGACGAATAACCGAATTACGTTGATCAATAAAACAGTTAAAATTAGTTAAGAACAATCAATGTGTAAAAAGTATAATCTTTTTTTCAAAAATGTCCTCATTAATAAGGAGAGAGAACATGAGAAAGAACAATTAAATTATTAAAACAAAGAGAAGTGGGAAGGAGAGAGAGTGTGAGTTGGAGACAATAAATATGAGTAAAACAGGAAATCAACACAAAAAAGTAGAGACAACTTTTAAGTGTCTCTTATATATAGGAACATGCCATAAGCATCAAATGTCTCTTATAATAAGGAACGGAGGGAGTAATAAGGTACTCTTTCGGTTTTTAATATAAGACATATTTAACTAATTTAATTAGATTAAGAAAGTTAGGTAAGTTAGTTAATTATAAAAAAATAACATGTTTTTCTTAAAACATCATAATCATTTTATTTAATATTTCATCTCCCTCTTCTATTTGATTATGGTTTAAAAAGTATTGATAAGGATAACTTAAAAAAAATTAATAAATGTGATAAATAAACTTTATATTAGGATCAAAATCAATTCAACAATTAAATGTTATACTGAGGATAAGAAGAGTATTATTTTTAGCGACATAAATTTTGTAATTTTAATTTAAAAGATAAGATATTTCACTCGATGAGATTTTCAAGGGGTTTAGCTTCAATGCAAAGCCATTTATTACAATTGATTTCTTATCTCAAAACAGATTCAAAAGCATAAATTGAAACTACAAGGAATTTTATTGCCGCTAAGAAGGAGAAACCATATGATATCACTGAATTGGAATTGACTACTTTCCTACATTTTCTTAGTCAGATATACAATCTCGAGCTCTTTATTAGACTAAACAAATAAAGAAAGAGGCTTGACCTGTAAAAATTGAACCTATCAAACATCAGGAAAAAGCCTAAATACAATACAGACAATACAAACGGCTCATGAATGAACCCTTGAAATTGAAGCACCCTAAAAAAACTAACTTAACTACCTTGGAGATTTAGAAGTGAGACATTTTCCACATGAGACCAGATTCAACAACGCATGAGATTTTCTGGTTCTAACTTTCAAACGCGAAAGCTGCAAATGCAGTTGGATACATCAGCGATGACATCCTCATATCCATTAAATTAAAATAGATTAATAACAGAAAACTTTAAAATTGACACTTATAGTTTAATTTCAGCAATTGAGTGGATTATCGGCTAACGGTATGGCTAAGCCATAACACTTGAGTAATTTCGACTAACATCCCTTGGCTTTTATCAAAATCATATAAACCTCTCTTCTACTTTTAAAGCCAACACAATCCTCCTGACCCTAACCTTGAACCTTGGATCATAAAAGCTACCCAAACTTTTCAAGTGACAAAATAAATCACACAATCTTCCCGAAGACCCTAAATTTGTTAAATTACCATAATCATCTCTTCCATTCTTTAAATTAGACAGACCTCCTTTGGATAGAGTCCAGGGATCCGTGCAATTTTAACAAAAGAGAAGGTCTACATAATTTCCTCTTCATTTTTAAGGTAAGAATAAGTTTTAAATTTAGAAAGATTGATTTTGAGTATGAAAGAAAATGAAAACAAGAAGATATGACCTGATAGCTTTCTGGTCGATAGTAATACTCTTAATAAAGATATACACTGGTGAATTTAGGGAAAATTACCTTCCGCCGGCTTACTCGTGATGCTTTCCAGCATAGCAAGCTCCTTGATCTTGGCTCTAGTCTCCTGAAAGGCAATGATTTCAAGACTCATGCGTAGTTCAAATATCAGCATAATTATGCCTTGCGCCTATGTTAGCATCCAAAGCTGAATATAACAAAATATTATCATCTACGATTTTTATTCCATCCTCTCGTAATCAAGGAGAAAGGATAACCTCAATCTAGCATATAGTTCAAGAAAACTCCTATATAACTTGGTTATATAATAGTGCATGCAAACAACTCTCTGCTTGTATCCTTCTACATTGATTCATTCTTACATAATCAGATTCAAAATTTATGACCACCAGAGACTCCGATTCATCTGCAAGTATGAGATATGTAATAACAACTCTCTCTTTGCTTTTGGTATTACGGTCAAGATATCCTCAATTCCTCAGACCTTTTGCTCGTAAGTCAACTCCCAAGGCAATCAAATAACCCTTTTCTCCAGCGACATGATAGTCATTATTAATGACCCATGTTCAATTAAATCTGAAGGCTACTTACCTGGAGATCTCCAATTCTATTATCATATTATCGTAAAATTTCAAGCTAAACAAACGCTCTTCCATTCTACAACTAGCTATAGACTATAGTACCAGTTATAAGAGAAAAGGATAGAAATAGAATACATACAGATTCTCTTGTTCAAGCTTTTCAGCAATGGAAACTGCTTTGCGTTTTGACCACCCACTTCGCTGTGTATGTCCTTCTGCCTGCTGGATTACATGAGCAAGAGATACCTTACTTTTCACAATGCTTCGGCTCTGACCTTGTTCCCTGAGCCTCCTTCTTTCCAAGTGTGAAGTCACAATTGGCTTTTTGTTAACATCAGCTTGCTTCTCGTTATTCTTAGGGTCCTTCAGAGAAGTTTCTTCTTCTACAATTTCACTCATTTTCTTTTCTACAGAACTATCTTTAGTGGAAGGCAGTATAAGAGGGAGTTGAGACCCTGATCCTGCATCTCTGCTTGATTCACATCTAATTTCTAACGTTACTGAACATCCAAGGACAGATTCAAATGCCTGTAAAATATGCCCCCTGAACTTCTCAGTAGTAGATTTCGTCTGTTGAGAACTGGTCATTAACTGCACAGTTGGAGCTGTATAATAAAGCAATGCACTAAATTAGATACTATTGTAAATTTCATGACACAAACGAAAATATTATGACAACAATCAACAAATTAGACAAGAAACTAGTAATCCCTATTAATAATTATTCAGGATACAGAAGGTGACATGGCCCATTACACAACAATGCAGTCGAAACTCTACTTGTAATAGCAAATGAAATGTTGAGCATTACAGAGGAGCAATAAAAGACTTCAACTTTACGTTGAGCACTGAAGCCTGTAGATAAAGCTAAGATTATGTGTGATCTAGTTCCCACTAGAAGTGAAATTCCAATGCAGAAAAATAAAAGGCACCCTTTCATCAATACTGCCACATTTAGTTCAAATGCGAAGATCAACCGTGCCCTAAGTTTCCTCAATCTGATAGGCTTGTTTTTACATGTGCTTTTAACATTGACAACAAAATTTCTTAGTTGGCGGAGGAAGGTTTGTATTACAGTGCTAAATAATTTATTGCAATGGTAGACAGGCAAGAAGAAGATTGAGCATTTACCAGCACCAAAACTAACAGAGGCCAGCTTCCCTTCTCTATATAAAAACTCTTTTACACCATTAACCTGAATTCTGTCAAGCACCTCTAACCATATCTCTTCAATTCCTTTCCGATTTTTACCCAGAGTCTGTCTGTCATTCATTCTAATCACATCGGTAACATGTGAAGATGTCTGTTGAGGCACAAAACCAGCCACAGCAAGTCTTTTATTATCTGAACTAAGACTCTTTGCCACGCCATCAGCAGAGCTACCAGCATGGACATTCTCTATTCTAGAATCCATTGATAAACGTCTCTCTTTGCGAGGAACTTCAACATTAGTACTTGTTCTCCGGGCTGCTTCTCTCCCATCTACCTTATTTAGGGGCAAGGGACTATGATTGAAACTATTATCAGATGATGTTGGCAGCATATATTGCTGGTCAGGAGCAAGTTGAAGCAACGCAGCTGTCAGCCAGGTTAGTTTGTCATTGGACATCCTCAACTGCTTCTCAGCCTCAGATAAGGTTTTCAAAGCTTGGCGTAGCTTTTCCATATCTTCTTTCGATACTGAGACAGAAATTAGCATCATTGAATTGTGAAGAATAATGATAACAATGACAATTTCACCAAAATAAACCAAATAAGAGACTCCAAGCACTAGAGGCGTCAAAGTCTCAAGTGAGGCATGCTAAGAGAAGCATTTGAGGTCCAACAATACTTAAATCTGAAGCAGTAAAAAATATATAGTTGTTAGTGAAGAAAAATCTCAAGCCAGAGATTTTTAGGGAGGATGGTCAAATGAAGCTGAAAGAAGGGTGAAAAAATATCAATAATACAGCATTAAAAAATTAACTAACTTATTCAGGGAAGAAATATGATATCTATCACCCCAGTTTACAATAAATTGAAAATTTAGAAAATTCTATATAAAGTTTGTTGTTTACTTACATGGATTTCTCCGGAAAAACTTCCTTCTCCTCCTATCTCTTGTGAAATCATAGGTCCCAGCAAGTATGTCAGTAATTACAGTGGCAAGCTGAGACATCAAGGCAAGCGGCTCAACACCAGTTTCCATTATCACCCTCAGATTCTTTACAGTGTTGACTGTGTCTGCGGAGAGTGCCAAATCAAGCAGATCGACCAATTTCTCATCAGATATAAGCCCAACCTGAAGAATGGATTTAACTTCAGACCAAATCATACATAACAGTTATCACAACAGTTGACAATATGATCACTGACAGACAGAATGGCAATCAAAGTAGATTGAATCATACATAACAATTATTACAACAGTTTAAGATATAATCAGTGACCGAACCTTGTGACACGGTCAAACTAGATAACAATGTCTGTGTTCACTGGGAACTTGATAAAAGCACATAGGTGTGCTAAAAGTAATCTTTCATGTCTTGCCATACCAGCCTAGTCCAGGTTCCATACAACAAATTACCGTTCAAATCTTTAGTTGTCTCTAAGCTTCCCCGAGATTACAAGAGATCCAAGCCCCCAAGAATACATGAATCTTACAAAATGTCACTCAGCCAAAGTAAACAAAACAGGAAGTCCCCTAATTGCCTTGCTGCAGAGTTTGATACATTATATGTACACGCGAATTTAAAATTCCTAACAGTAAAGTACTAAAGTGTAAGATAATTTTCATTATTATCTAGCTCCTCATCAAATACGAAACAATTTTATTAAATAAGTAATTATCATAGGACACTTGTGTCAAAAGTCAAAAGAGATGAGATTGAACCTCTGAAGAGTGAAATTCATTAAGTGAACTGAATAGAATGCCTTGGGCTAGCGCTCATATCAGAACCTACGACTTTACCTTTCATCTATCCGGATGATTACAAAAAATTCCGACAATTCTGGAGAATGATGGACATTAAAACCATCACCACAGATGTTGTAGGTATCAACGTGATAGAAAAGAGGATTACTGATAATAGACAGAAAAAACGGCATTTCAGGCAATGAATATGTGCTGGACTTGAGTCTAATTGAAAATATGTAAAGGTTCTAGCAATCAGCTCCTTCATGATTTTGTTTGTCAAGGGACTCAAGTCTTATATAATGCATTTCTTGTTATTAAAAATAAAGGTCTAGTCATGGTGGTGCAGGCATATTGAAAATATGTAAGAGGCATTAAGAATAGAAAGTCCCAAATACTTTACTGGTAAACAACTTACCAATTCCTGCACAAGAGGAACTGATATTCTCTGGCCAAGCAAACTAAGTTGTTCAAGGGTCATCTCAGCATCTCTTAACGATCCATCTGATCTTGATACAATAAGTTTCAAGGCATCCCTATCAATTTCTAGACCCTCTTTAGTTGCAATCCTCTGTAATGTATACATAATGTCTGAATCCTTCAGCTTTGGGAAGAAAAATTTCTGGCACCTGGATATGATTATATGAGGCAATCCATCAAGAGACGAACTAACAAGAATAAAAACCACACGTCTAGGAGCTCGATCAATGACCTTCGATATGGCACTCCAGCATTCAGCTGACAGAGTATCACAATCATCAAAAATAAACACTCTGTATTGTGATGCAAGCTGGGAAACAATCATATTGTCAAGTAGATCCATGATGCTCTCAAAGTCAAAATTACTGACTGGACCAACTTCCCTTATACTTCTGCTCTTGCCCATATCATGTGCTACACAAGAATTGCAAAAGCCACATGGTTTTGGGTGTTCAGAAGAATGACAATTTAAAGCTCTAGCAAATATCCGAGCACATGAAGTTTTTCCAGTGCCATGGGGTCCATAAAACACATAAAGAAATCCAATTTTTCTTCTCATGACTGCATTTGAAAGAGCTTGTGCCACCAAATTCTGCCCAACTAAATCTCTGAAGGTTCGGGGTAGATATTTTTGCGTTAAGCTTTGATGCCTGCCATGGCGATTCACTCTCATCTTAGGCTGATCCCCAGATCTAACATCAGAAGCGAGGTCAGAATCAATGTCATGCTTCAATAAGTTATCAGCAAAAATACCAAGCTCTCCGGAATAGTCATGGCCCCAACAAGCATTCTCAGTACTTCCCTGAGATCCAGATGCCTCAACTAGCAGCGGCATTGCCTCTCCATCAGACCTGGTAAATGAGCTTGATTGGTCAGATGCCACTGGCATATCAGAAATATTTCTTCCATTGGCATCCAATGCCCCTTTTTTAGTCTTGAGTCAGATAAGCCACAAGAGAAACTTCGTCCAGCCCTGTCAAGGAATGTTTTGCCTCTGTGATGAATTCTAGACCAATTCCAAGGAATGCCACACCCATTTTTGGGTGCCCTGGTGACATTTTCCTCTCCATATTCATCTGGCTCTTCCATGTGATATCTATGGTGGGCTGAACCATAAGCAAATGAGTTCGAAGCAACAGACAGTTCATTCTCAGCACCGACATCTTTAGATGCCGCAGAAGCCTGAGCTCTTCTTGCACTCCGAAATTTACGCCTTTTTCCTCTGTTCACTCCATTTCCATGACCACGTGTGCTGGCTTCGGGCGCCTCAATAATTTTCTGCTGCCTAGGAAACCGTCTTTGGACATTATTGTTTGAAGATGCCAAATCATCACTGTCCAGTGGAACATCGTTCAGCTGCTCAGAAAGGGTCTTGAACTGAACATCTTGAACATGCTTCCCCCTTTGTTTGCTCTTTCTCTCTTTAGATTCAGAATGCCTTGAAACAACATCTTCAGTCAAATCTTTGCCAAGCTGACTGTGAAGTTGCTCTTTGCTGGGACCCATATAATCAGGCCTGTCGCTCTTCCGACCAGACTCTTCTCTTCCAACTTTCCGCCCGTCCCCAATTCCACTCCTGCTGCTGCGGTCTCTACTTGCTGACACTCCATCATTACCCCGGCTCTCCTCACCCGGAGCAACTTTTGATGGACCTAAATTAACAACAGGTGGTGAGGTTCCAGACAATCTCCTTCCTTCTTTCCGGCGTTCAATTCCTACAGACCTTCTTCCCTCCTGAAGCACCACGTCATTGTCAACCCTCTTGGAAAGCACCTCAATTATAGAAGGAGAATGCCATGAAGAAGGACTTGCTGAAGGGTCTCTCAGAGAGCGCGATCTCTGCAACACAACTAGTTCCCTCATAAGCGACCTATCAGCAAGAATGGGGCTGTTTTTGTGCATATGGTTCTTCAAGTGAATGCAATTTGTTAAATGGATATGGTTGCGTAGATGATCGCTAATATCACCATTCGCATCTTTGAGTATCCTACTGCGCACAGCCCTTGTCATGATCAGCACCCTAACAAGTCTGACGCCAGAATCTTTTCTAAATCAAGTAAGCAAATCAGAAAATATCGCATTTTTTTGCCTTTAATTTGTACTGAATTTTCGCAATTATGGCAGTACAAAAGCTAATCCCATTAATAACTCGGAAGCGCTATAATAATGCCAAAAATTCAACGCATATGATGGGCCTCCACAAAAATGGAAAATAGCGACCCTCATACTCAATTGTAGCCAGTTTCGCAAATCACAAAATACATTTCAAAAGGAACTACCAATCTCCCAAACTTTCCCTCCAGCTACTCCACATAAGATTGTAGGATCCCAGCATTTCAAAGACCCCATCGAATTAAAGAAGCAACATTTGAGCTCAACTGCACGAAAACACAGAAGCAGAGAAGCCAACATGAGCTCGTGAGATTAATCATGCAAGCAGAGCAGAACAGAAGCAAAGAAGCCACTACCTTAAAAGCTCTATCAAAAGAATCACATGGTTAAGTAAATGGGAGGGAATCAATGAAGCAGAGGCAGAAAGAGCATGATGTAACATCTGGAAAAGAGCAAGAAGAGAGAGAAGGAAGAGGAAAAAGTAGAAGTTTAACACCAGAATCACCTGAATCAGGGAAAAAAAGGAAGCGAAGCGAGCCGTTTCGATCATTAAATTCCAGATCTCTCAGCAAGCTTCACATGCACTTCACGAGGGTTTCTTTCGAAAGAAAACGATAGTCCACCCCATAGCTCGAAGAGAGAGAAAAAAATGGAACTTGGCTTAGCAACAAAAAGGCAGCACTAGCAGAGCAGAGAGCAAAGAGTGTGTAAGAAAGAGAGAGAAGTGGGGGTGAGTGGTATGGTATGGGTGGTAAGATCCGTTGAAGACAGACCCAGACACGATTCTGGGAACACAGGACACTACACACACAGCCAAGAAAGCGGTGTGTCCGTTTGCTCGAGCATGCAAATAATTTATAATAATAATAATAATAATAATAGCCTTTTATATCCTTTTCTTAAAAAAAAATCGAAATCGAATTTTTTTTTTACTGTGGGCTGAGGAAAAGTTTGAATTTTTTGATAATTTGAATTGGAAATTGACCGATGGTACGTTTCCGTTGAAATTTACAGGTTCTTGCTTGTTAAAGATTGGGACAATTTTTCTTTATGCTTCTTGTAAGAGGAGACTTTTTAGTTTTCCCAGTTGGACTTCATGAGGGATTTGCTTATATTTAATGAATGTCTTTCGAATTGAAAACCAAATAGGGTTCCTTACAAAATTAGGTCGCCAAAACATGAAACATATCTTTTCAATTAACAAACATATCCCATCGAAATGGATATTATTGACCAATTTAAATTTGAATATTATATTATAATGCTCTAAATATTAAAAATTGAATTTTTCGTACAAGTTGCTAAAAAATGTGGTTAACAACTTTTTAAAAAATTTATTTAAAAAAGCCACCTGAAAGTAGTTAAAGTAGAAAGATGAAGTAGGGTCAAGGTAAAAATCAAAACTTGTTTTAAAATAACAAATAAATGGGATATAATAATAAGTTTTAAAACAGAAAATAACAACACGTTCATATTGTTTATTTGTTATGAAATTTTTTGATAATTCTATTTGTTGTTTAAGACCTCTCAATAATTTTTTCAGCTTTGAACTCTTATTTTGCATAAAAAATTGACAAAAAGAAATCTATAAGAAAACTCACCATAAAATAAGAAGACAAGTAAGAATGAATGAATAAAATTTGAAGAAAACAAAATCTGGAAGTAACGAAGTCTCCAAACGTGATCATGAAGGGCTATAAGTTGTTGTTACTAAGCTAATATGTCATTTTGTCATTATCTGATAGAGTCAATGCTTTTAGCTAAGTCTATCATAATCATTTACTACTTGAAATTTCAAAGAGCTGGCTATGGCTATCAAATTCAAAACCTCGGCATGAATTATACTCCCTCCGTTTTTTATTATAAGAGACATTTGATATTTATGGCATGTTTCTATATATAAAAGACACTTAAAAGTTGTCTCTACTTTTTTGTGTTGATTTTTTATTTTACCTATATTTATTATCTCTAACTCACACTCTCTCTCCCTTACACTTCTCTTTCTTTTAATAATTTAATTGTTCTCTCTCCTTATTAATGAGGGTATTTTTGGAAAAAATTATACTCTTTACACATTAATTGTTCTTAACTAATTTTAACTGTTTTTTTTATCAACGTACTTCGGTTATTTGTCTCTTATAATAAGAAACGGAGGGAGTAAAATTTAAATTCAAAATCAGGAGATTCCCCTTAGGAGATTGGCCTATAATAAGTATTGGGTATCTGTTATCCCCAAATTGGCCAATCCCTTCACATGAATTTATTTTGCAGATCTGCATTTCTGCATTTATGGCCATTCAACCCCCTACCCCTAAATCATTTCTGCCAAATTATTGCATGATGTCATTCATATTTTATTCAATAAAAATAATATAAACTAAATAAATTCATATCTACATGCAGGCAGACTAAGAAAAGAGTTAAATGAAAATCAATTTATCAAATTTGTAAAAATAGAAGTTATAATACTATATCCAACGCTACAACTTTAAAGATGATATTAACTTTTTTAAAAAAACTTAACGACATTGGGTAAATCAAATTGCTATCAAAGATGTAAGTTCAATTTACCTACCTGCACAAATCCAATGGCATTAATAATTAAAAAGAAAAAGTTTACTTTTTAAATTTCACAAAACATTGGGTTTTTTTAATGTAATTTTTCCTTACATTGGTGGCGTACATAGGATCCTTTATATGCACATGTCACTTCATCTCGTTTTCCCCTCAATTATTATAAATTATATTTATTTAATATTCTCAAGAGAGACATGGGTAATGGCTTAACCTTAATATTCTGTCAGCAAAAACAACTGAATCCAATGCCAATATTTGGAATAGAATAAAAAATAATACTAGTAGTTACCATTAATACTAAGCATAAAGCAATAATAACAATAATAGTTGTCCGTCAATCAAAATTATTTTTTAAATATATCCATTAATTTTTTTGTCAAAAAGTTACATTGAGCTCTCAGTAATTAAAATCAAGCTCTGTTAAATCATATGTCTTGATAAAATTAATTTCATTTTGAATGCATGTTAATATTATGCAAGTGAATTTGACTTATTAAACCATCAATGACTTTTTTCCCAATATAAAAACCTTTTTTATACTCTTTATTAGGTATCAGTTTTGTCCTAAATATGATATCATAATATCATTTTATCCTCAATTAATTTATATAACTTATAAATTGATATATAATTTTATGTTACGTATATATAATATGTGCATTTTTCGAAAATCACGTCACGTTTATTAAAATTAAGTAATTTATTTAATTTTCTTAATTTATCAGAATTAATTAAATAGTTTTTATTAGAGGCATAGGAATTATTCCGAATTATTATGGGCAAAAAATAAACTTTGAAGCGAGCAAATCATGAGGTGGAGGAGAGAGTTAAATGAGTTATCCAACACAATCCAAAATTTTATGACTCTTCTTCCAACTCACGCAAGCCAATTGAATGATATTTCCAAACAATATAAATGCCTATTTAATTTTTCACAATCTTACAAGAAATTATCTTTGATTTGCCCATTTAAAAATAGTGTGGTCCTGTTGGCCCAACAAAATTTTAAAAAAAAAGTCACGTGCCTGCCTCCAAGTCAATGCACCAAAATTTGCAGTTTTCCTCATTAATTAATTAATTAATTAATCTATGGATTGTTTGTATTAATTGATGATTTGGTGTTATAATCTTTATTTACACTTCATTGAATAACAGGCGTTACGTTCTTGCCCCATGCTTCATGACACTTAAAAAAAAAAAGGGGGCCGAAGTTATATTATTTTCACTTTTCTTTCCCTCAAATATTTTGTTTATACTTGTGCTGAATCATCTCAGATAAATTTGCCCAAATATATAAACTGAATTCATCATAAGAAAAAAGGCTAAAATATACTTTTAGTCCTTTAACTTTACATAAGGTTTTCTTTTGGTCTTTTAACTCTAAAAAGTAAATTTTTAGTTATCTAATTCTAAAACTGTTAACAAAAAATAATGATATTGAGTTTTAAATGCTGATAAAATATTACGTAATGCTAATATATTAAATTTAATATTCAAAACAACTATGATTATTACAAAATATCATTATTTAAAAGTTACAATTTTGAGATTAAAAAACTAAAAGTATATTTTTTAAAGTTAAGAGACCAAATTGAAACTTTACATAAAATTAAAAAATCAAATGTATACTCTAGCCTAAAGAAAAATCACTCAAAGTCTCAATTAATCAATACAATCATCAATAAAATCTCACTGCAAATGAGCTATATGAACTTATAGTTATTTTATACTGTGAAACTTGTTACTGCATGACATTACATTCCTTCCTTATAACCTCAAACTGATTTTTCCTTTATAATGTGTTTGGTCATATCATCAAAAATTAATTTGACTACGGAAATCGAATTACATTAATTAATTCAAAACAAAAATCATATTGTTCGGAAGCCCTAATAATATGACTCATTGTTCAAGCTCAGTGATATAATTTCATGTTGTTAATATATTGCGATAAGCTTCTTTGAAGAAAATACTAAAATAATTAATTTGTTATAAAAAAGGAAGAAAGGGAAAGGAGAGAATATAAAAGAGTCTGGTGAAAAAAAAGAATAATAAAAAGAGGAGAATTTTTTATAGTAAAAAGCAATTTTATTTAAACAAAGTAAAACGATTATAATAATTTAAAAAAAAAAAAGACCAGCCAATTACATGTGATCAATTTGAGCAAAACACAAAAAAAAAAACTAAAAGAAAAGGTCAGCCCAATAATAACAGAAACAATTAAATTAAAAAAAGAAAACCAGTGAACTTAATAGACGATCCGTAGTTCGACAACACATGATTCTGATTCCCTTTTCACTACCTTCCACCCATGCCCATCCCAAAACATATCCCATCCATCCTTTTAATTTTAGTTTTTTTAAAAAAAACTATCTTATTCAAATTCATTTTAAAACATCAAAAATGAAACAATTGGTGAGTTTGAATTATTTTATACCATGCATGCATTAATTAAGCATGCTTCCAATTTGAAAAGAGAAATGTCAACCAATTAATTATCTATAAATGGATTTTCATTTGAAAAAAAATAAGTTCCATGGGGTTAAACCATTTACAAACAATATATTTTCGTCCCATCTCAAGATATGTGTCACGATGTGATCTAATTTGATGAGTTGTTGAGTTTGTTGAGTCTAGTTGAGAAAATTTAGATCTCGTTGTTTTTGTTAATCTTTAATACTCTTCCGGTTCTTAATATAAGACATATTTAGATATGGTTAGACTAAAAAAGTTTTGTAAATTAGTTAATCATAAAAAATATAACATGTTTTTTCGTAAAATACCATAATCATCTTTCTTAATATTCTTCCTCCTTCATTGAATTGATTATGGTTAAGGAAGCATCTATACAGATAATTTAGAAAAAATTGATAAATTTGAGAAATAGGTTTTATATTTAAAACTAAAATTAATTTAACAATTAGATCATGTATTAAGGACTGGAGGGGTATTTTTTAAAATTATTTTGAAGAAAACACAACATAAAATAATATTAATTTTCAAAAAAAGATATAAACTTCAAAATAGATAAAGTACAAATTGAATCTAGATAATTTGGGATAAAGCACACGAAGCTGTGCATGGAAAGCGATTCCTTTTATCTTTCTTCAAATAATGTCATCTGCATAATTAATTTTCCGAAACTGTTCAAAATTTAAAAAACTGACACGTGGATCATCTTTTGCCCATTGTTTGGTAGGGGACCATCAAGATCAGAACTGTAACAATAAAAAGAGCGGACCCCATCCTGCTGGGTTTCATACCGATTCACAACCATGAGGTCCAGTCTGACTTCTCTATCCCTCAGTGTAATATTTATCCTCTCTGGATCCCTATATCCATATTTGAAATATGTTCATATATTGATATTCATCCCATGGATCAATAGATGGTAAGTTCAACCTAATCATAATTATAATACATAAAATTAATTTACAAGTAGATGAAACATTTTTTTAATAAATGACGAATAATCTAACAAAAGAGAGTTATTAAGATATAAATATAATATAATATATCTCCGGTTTTAATTATAAGATCTGGTTTATGGGCTATAAACGGAATCTTGTAATTAGAACTGAAAGTAGTATTTTTTTTATTTTTTAAACGCAACAATATTGTTTCATGTTCAACGAATGGAGGGAAAAAGTATAAAATTCAATCTGAGCAATAATACTGAAATTTTTTTATTGGACCAATTAGAAGACTGATTCACTAGTTTATGAACAAGCCAATTTGGAGTGGGTTTCATGATGTATATTCCGAGGTGTTTGGATTCTCGTAAAAGTACTATTTAAAAGTGTTTTTTCATAAATCGAGACAAATTACTTCACATATTTATTTTATACACTATAAAATCACTTCTAAAATTATAATTTGATTTCCATCTAAACGTCCCGAAAACAAAAGAGTTGGTGTGGGGTTAATAGGGAGAGAAAGAGGCAAGGTGGAAATCAATGGAAAGAAGGCAGAGACATTCCGTGGAACTTACAGGTACAAAATTAGAAGAAGAGGGCAAAGTACCCTCCACAGAGGCCCATCCTTCCCCTTTTGCCATTAACTTCCACAATCCTAACTCTCCCCAATCGAGATCCAAACGTATCACATTCACATTCTCAAGTTTTTTTTTTTTTTTTTTTGGAAAAAAGTCAATAATCCAGCCAGCTTTGGTTGAAGCAAATTAAAAAGGAAAATGATTTTACCTGATGGGTTAGGTGTTTGGCAGAAATTGGTCGACAGGGTTTTTCATCATAAATACTGCGCAAAGATGATGTGAATTATTTTGCTAAGTGGGAAATTTTTAATTCATTATTCGTAACGCGTAAAATATATATATACCACTGGTACAATTTTAATTAAATATAATAACTAAGAAAATATGCTAATAACGTGTGTCAGGAGATAAACCCAATTAATTGTGGTTGGGCACGTGTAATTATTCATGGACCGAACAAGACGACATATCATAATCTCTTGCGAACTTCTCATTTTATGTCCCCTCCTTCCTCCTGGGGTGTACAGTATAATAATTAAAGATGAAAAATTACGTTAACTTCCTCATATTTATTATGTCAAATTCTGCTATCACATATTATCATGTGTCTTAATTGTTTTATGTGGGTTTATAATTTAGTAATTTGAATATATGGCTATGTGTGATTTAAGAACTTAATATAATGAATAAAAAATTGATTTAAGGATTATTTATTAATTATTTAATTTTTATATTTAGAACTAATACGAGCGTCAAATAACTTGATATGATATCTTATTAGATTTTGACTAAATTAGATTAACTGAATCGGGAATGGAGACAAGGAAGTATTGAACACAATTACATGCTTTGGCAGTTCTCCAAAATAAATGTATAGCCCAATTCCAACATCAACATGACGTGTATGGTTGGTTAAACTATCGACATAATTAATAGTAATAGCATAAGAGTTTGATACCTGATTTGTCGATGTTATAAAAATTAGTTAAATGAGTTATTTGTAATAAGTAAATGTTATTCTTTCTAAAATATTTTAATCAATCATGTATATTAAAATTAGGGAAATTTTCGTTTAAGGACCGGAAGACAGAATTAATTTCAAAGAACCTTCAAAACTTTTTAAAACTTCACTGCTGGATCAAAGGGGCAAACTAATATTAATTCTACAAAGAAAATAACGTTATTATCCCTCATAATACTTATTGCGGATGTCAGGTAAATAGACTAATTCTAATTGTAAATAAAGATATGTATATTGCAAATTGTCTAGTCCCACTTGCAAGTCGACTCTCCCACACTTATTCACTCATGGACACCTTCTTCAAGTAAAGGAGATGACGTGTAAATAGACTAATTCTGACTGTAAATATATGTATGTGTATTACAAATTTTCTAGTTTCACTTACAAATAGGTTCTCCCACTCTTATTCATATGAGGGGCAATAGTGTCATTTTTTTGTGAAATTAATGTCAGATTGCCTCCTTAGTCCTACAGTAAAGTTTCAGAAAATTTTAGGAGCTCTTTGAAATTAATTCTGTACTGCGGCCTTTAAACAAAATTTTCCCTTAAACTATCGCCGGATAAAAACTCCTTAATATGTGCAATTACTGTAGAAATTACTTAAAGGTAAAATAAATAAATAATGAAGATAAAGTGAATTCAAATATTTTATTTAAAATTAAATTAATTTTTGAAGTAACTTTTGTATTAAAAATAAGATGTATAATGAGATTGTGGGGCTGATGAGAATGATTTCCTTAAAAGTTGTGTAGCTGAAAGCCGTGGCATTATATTTGGTTATATGCGTGATTTCGCAAATCAGTTTGAAAGAAGACCTGAAAAGGTCTCCATGTCGCTTTTTGGAATTTAAACATAAAATTAAAAAGAAAGTCTCTGATTCTCTTTGTTGCTTGTCGTCGAGATCGCTTTCCCTATAGGATGCTCTTCTCAATTCACATAATAACCCTTTTTAGTTTATGGTTTTATATATATAAATAATTTTAATAAACAAACATTCTTTTTTTTTTTAACCTTTGGTTTATTAGATGATTCATATGAAAATATACTGCCTTTTTTACGTATTTGGTTCTTCTTTTTTTTTTTTGTTAGAAATCAAACTGTATCCACAATCCAATAGCTAAAGAATAATCTTTCTAGGATGTCTGAATTCCTGAAATACGAGTCTTGCATTTTTCAACAACCTAGTTCAGCTTAAAGAACTCAACCTTGTCAAAATTTGATAAAAGATGGTTTATATTTTAAACTCTTGAAAATGTTACCTCGCATTGTGCTCATAAAATTCTTTTTTAATTATTACGGGAAGAGTTGGACATTTGGGATTCTCGCATTGCCGTAACTTGTAAGAAAATATGTAGGAAATTTTGAAATTCGCACAAAATCTTCATATATTAATTCAAGGGAGAATTATAATAAGGTCCTATGTAACAAAAAAATTATAAAATAAGTCGTAAATGTTGTTATTCTCCACTATATAACTTGTTATTACAGATTGCTCAGATTGTTATTAGACCTTTTAGTAGTTATTTTTCTTGTATGAGACTTGATTGTAATTCTCTCTTAATTCAACTTCTTTTCATAAGTTAGACAGTCCTTGCAATAGATTTTAATTTATATTTCATATTGACATAATTGATAATTATAAAAAATATATATTATACATAAATATTAACATCCATTAGTCAAAATACAAAAAAAAAATCCTAAGAACATATCAATATCACTCCATATATAATATAAAATTTATAGGAACTTACAATTTTTGTAAGCAAATAAATAGTATGAGTCAGAGTCACTTCAAACTTTGCATGATTATTATTTATCTTTTCAGTTTTGTTCGTAGGACTTTGTATGATTTTATTTATATTCTTTTCATATTTATTCGCATTTTTTTTACCAGCATATTTATTCACATATTTAAACATTGTTTAGTTTTTAAAAAATATAGATTTGTTTAAAAATGATTACAATCTCTTTTGACTGCATTTATCAAAGGAGCTCAAATCTTATGGAAGAAGATGGAATCATTGCTCATTATGCCAGCATATCTTTGACTACATTCTTATAAAAAAACAATCAAAAGCAACTTTAGTGAAGTCGATGAATTATGAAGTGAAAGTGTGGCTGATTAATATTAAAAATTGAAATATGTATTATAATATAAATATAAACTACTTTTTCCTCTGGCAGATACGACAAAAGACAATGAACTTCTCTTTTTCTTCATTCAGTTTGGAATCATCATGCTTCCCGGAATAAAAAACTTGGAATCATCACTTCATGGATTGGAGATCCTAATTTTTCTTTTTGTTTTAATATTCAGGGGAGTGTTTTAAGATAAATTTAAAAAATTTGAGATATCACAATAAATAGTTAAATGTGTCAAGCTATTATTATTCCTACTATTTGAATTCTTTTGCATATTATGAAGACAACTTAACTTTTTAATTTCTTGAAGTAATTTAGATTTGGCATTGTTGATCCTCAAATTATCTCTATTACTATATAAATTTATATTAATAAGCTAGATTAATACAATTCCTTCTATTATGTGCATTAATAATTGTGGTAAAAAAATTTTATGGAATATGGCATGCATACCATGGCACTTAAATATTTATAAAGCTTGCATGAAACTCTATTTATGTATTAATATTGCACATGTTAACCATATTTGAATAATTTAACAATATAAACAAAAAAAGGTTTAATATGGTGATTAATTAAGTAAAACTAGAAGGATTTAACCATAAATATTAAAATGATGCTATAAAAATAGAAAATCTAAAATTCAACAAATAATATAAATATAAAACATATAATGACCCAAAAAATAGAAAATCTAAAGACTTTGTTGTTGTTGTATATAATGAGTTATGTATCATTTACATATGGTAAATAACATGACTTTTTTGTTGACTCTTGATAACATGCAGGAGTCACCAAATCATAAGTGCTTGTTAGCAAGTCCCTGTAATCACTTAAAAAAAAAAAAAACTCTCTTATGTTTTACGAGATGCAATTTTTTTATATTTATTTTATACAGTACAAAATTATTTAAAATTAGCTAATCTTTGTCTCCAAAAACTATATGACGAACTAAACCCTAGATTTTTTCCCCCCTAGAAATAATATAATGCGTGCTATGGGGTATCTTGTAATTAAAACTTGTTGCGTAATACAAGTGAAACCTGATAAAGAATCATTATCGGCATATAGTAAACATAAACTAACAAACATAAAGAAGTGTTATGCGCAAATTAACAAATAGACAAACTAAAGGCATAGCTAGCTAGCTAGGTAGTTACACATAGTGAACTAGCTATTGTTATTACCTGTAATTACATATAGAATAGGCCAAGTTAGGCCACTAAAATGACTATAGAGTTGAAATATATATTCATCAAACTTTGTTCTAGGGTTCATATTTTATATATATATATATATATATATATATAAAATATGAAGTGGCTAGAGGTGGTAGTGGAGGGAATCATAGAGAGGCATTGGAAAAGAGTAAGAGTGTCTAGTTGCGGAGAGACATGAACATAGTTATGAGTTCCAAACTGAATAATCTAATCTCTCTTAGATATGTAATCTATAATTATTAATTAATAATATTATTATTAACACTGATGTTGAGAAGTTAATGCAAATTCCTATGAACTTGAAGATTACCATTTAGGGTTTAGATCGTGTTAATACTTGAGAGAGCTAAGTTAGGTGGCTAATAATTACGCGGTCAACATAACATGCACGCATCTTCCTCTGCCTTTGCGGCGGCTGCCACCACCATAAATAGGCCTATATATCCCTAGTTTGGTATAAAGTAGGTGATTTGGGCTCTATATAATCATCGCTTATATCACTTACAAAATTTATATTATTTAAAATTAATTCAAATAAAACTTACATATTTCTTAGAAAATTGTTACTAGAAGACTTTTGTTTCCGGTTCAAATCAACTTAATTTAAGTCATTTAAGATTATTTCTTGTCATCCTTCATATCAGGGAAGGAATTCACGCATCTATCATATTTGCGGAGAGTTAAACATACAATTTTATCTTAAAATAAGATTTGGGGAGATACTCAGTGTAAGTTGGACCAACAACTGGTCAGGATTCAATGTAACTTTTTTTTAAGAATCGGTAGGTAGATCTAAGAACAATTATTATTCGAAATGTTAAATCATGCTGATAGAGATTAATAAATTCATTTTTTTAATCAAATATCTTCCAGATTAGAAGGATTTGAACTGTGAAATATGTATATTTTAGAAACCAAAACTGTCAAACTTTTTTCATGCGTCTGTATATAAAGTGTGGAAAATGCACAATTATATTGGGCCTAATGGTGGTGATATTGGGCTGTATTCGGCTCTTTACTATTTTTTGATTGTGTACAGCTTATTATGGGCCTATATGTATGGGTCCAGAAATGTGTAAAATAAGGTTGTTGTCCCAGATGAATAGGGGTCCAGATATATAAAAAAAAAAGAAAAAATCCCAAAAAAAGTGATAACTGAATTTCAATGAATTTCAAAATTTCAAATCAGTATTTGTTACTACACTCATAAAGAAAATGACTACATTCAAAGAGTAAATGACAACCCATTTTTGTAGTAATTTCTGATTTGGCATTTTGAAATTCAGTAGTAATTTTTTTGAGATTTTTCCTATAAAAATCCATATCACTTTTATACATTTTTAGACGTTATTTTGATTTGATTTGACCTGTGTTGGTTTGTAGAATGTACAAGTGCAGCCAGCTTGGCTTAATAGAAACAAGCAAACAAAATTAGTTTTTGAGTGATGAAGATCGCAGAGAAACTAAAAGGGACAACAAGGGACTCATCGTCCGCGGTTTCAGCTGGCGAAAGGGTGAGATATATGACTAAGTTGGCATGTGTTCGATCCCTGGAAGTACTACTTTGTTGTAGTTCCAGTTGCAACGCTTGGGGAGGCATCCTAGCTCCTGGATACCTAGGGAAAAAAAAGGGACAACAAGGGAGATTATAGCCGTATAAAATTGTTTGTTGCAAAAAATATTCAACTTTTTTTTGTTGATGAAAACAGGAGCAAAAAGCGCTATTAAGCGTTTACATCAGTATGTAAAACACTCATAAGAAAATCAGGAGGTGAACTGAAGCAAACAAATCCTTCGTTAGCTTCCTGGGCTCTCTTCGCAAGACAGTCTGCAACACGATTAGAGTCTCGATTGCACCACTCAAGACTAGCTTCCCAATCCTTCTCCAACCATTCGTGTATTTCTGATACATTCAACAACTTCCAAACAGTCAATTTCCACTACTACCTTCTTCTATTGCAACTCCCAAGCTCGACGCAATCCCAACATCACAGCCCAAGCCTCAGCCTGAAAGCTGCTCCCTCTGCCGATATTAAGGAGAAAACCTGATAAAACTTCCCCCTTATGATCACGAGCGACACCACCGCTGGCCGAGTTGTTTCTAACCGGGTCATACCCGTCCGCATTGAATTTGATATATCCCCAAACGACGGACTCCATCTAATGCGGCGATGCGCTTCTTTTGTTAGAAAGAGACAGATGGGCATGAATAATGATTAATTGAAATTTTTGCATATTTTAAATAATTTAGTTTTATTAAAAAAATTTAGAAATATTTAATTTTAATTTTGATTTATTGTTATCCTTTTTTTAAAAATTTATGATTTATTGTTATCTTTTTTATTTAATTTTAGGATTTCTAAAAATATTATGCATTTAATTCTTAGAGTTAGAATTGAGATTAATTTATAAATAAACTTCCAAACATTTTACTTTATTGACATCATTTTATATTTATTAAATTTTTTGAAATGAATTTAAATTCTAAATTTTGTGAAAAAATATATAGTTTCTGCAAATTAAAAAGCATCCCGATAAGAGTCTTAATGATGAGATGATATACACATGCCGATTCTCCTGAATCAAGATTCTTTCTGTATTAAATCAACCTATTTCGTTTATTGATAACAAATTTAAGTGATTTTTACAACATGCAACTATTTTTTAATTTTGAATCCAAAAGATTTAAAATTTGATATGATAATGAATTAAAAAAATTATAATCTAGTGAATATATTGATATTAATGATGTTTATTTATTTTAAAATTTAAAATACTAAAGGAAGTGTTAGTATAATGAATTAACACTTCAATATAAAATATAAATATTAAAACACAAAAAGTTTATAATTTTCCTCCACTACACACATTACTTACAGATATTATTTGATTTGAAAATACATGCAAATAACTGTTACTTTGACTGGAAAATTTTCAAAATTAAAGTTTTTTGAATTCTATATGATCAATTATATATTTATATTAAATACATTTAACGAATTAAACATATGATCTATTAAAAATGAAATGTCCATAATAAGGTAGAATGAGAAATCGAAAAAGCAACGGATTAAAAAGAAGCCTAACTTATAATTAAAATATTATGATTTTACATTTGCATAAGAATATTTATTAACTAATATGGAATTAAGTTTGAATTGAATTCAAAATTATAACGAATTGAATGATATAATAGAAACTTAAAATTCACATGTAAAATAAATGAAAAAATAATAAGACCAGTTGTAACTATTTTAGATGGCTACTTGTCATGACTTCATAGCACCATTTGTAAAGTTAGAAGTTGTTTTTATATATAAGCATAATGAAAGATGGTTGAAAGATGAGTATTTTACCTAAGTATTCAATGTTATCTATCATATAACCATGCACTGGACAGGTGCGATGCAAATTAATTATAAACTTTTGATTGTTAATATATATAGTGCATAAAAATTATAAGTAATTTGAAATAATTATAAAATATGTTTAATTGAGTGATTGTGTATTGAAGGGTGAATTAAAATTCTATTAAGTTATTAGTTAATCACGTTTTATTTAAATAGATAATGGATCACAAGAAACAATATTAAACCGAGAGACTTCTTATCACAAGTCAGGAGAGCCGTCCAAGTGGACTCTACCCACGATGTTGCCCCTTCTCATGCTAACAAGGATCATGAGATGACCTTTGAGAGGATTTAACTCTCCAACTGAGCAATCCCGATCTCCAGAAATAAAATGCCCTTGTTGAGATATGTTTGTTTCTATGTATATTCAATGAGTTCTGAATTAATGATGTATTCATCTTAATTGAAGCAAATATCTATGTTGACTTTGAAATAGCATTTCGTGGGGCAAGTTTTTGGTTTTGTGTTTTTGTTTCAATGCCTATTGTATGGATTTTGAAAAACTGATGTATTTATCTATATATGTTGAAGGCCAGTGTTAAATTTGAAATAACATTACCCTGTTTTGTGATGGCAATTGTATTGACAAGCATAGTCATACTGCATTGCAATGGTAAGTTGATTATAAAAGGATATCTTTAGTTGGGAAAAATTTAATCTATTCCAAATTCAAATTTTACTGCAAGCTCTGTAATTGTAATGAAAATATATAGTCTTGTTATCAATTCAAAATTTGATTTAAACCTATGGCTTAACCTATTTTGAGTTTAATCTTATGTCATTCCCAAATAAATTGTTATAGTTTTTATTAATATACATGTTATTTTTTGTTATGGATCACGAAAAAACACATTGTTAATTTCAAGTTTAGATTTATTCTTATCTAATAGAGACATGTCATTTTTAAATAAATTATTGTCATTTTTAATTAATGTACATGTTATTTATTGTTATGTATTAGGAAAAGATACATTATTATTCTCAAGTTTAAATTTGTCACTTTCTAATAAAGATATGTCATTTTCAAATAAATTATTGTCATTTTTAATTTCTTGTTATGTATTAGGAAATGTTGCTTTATTGATATCAAATTTAGACTTGTTATTTCTCAATTAAGACTTGTCATCCACAGTAAAAGAGTCAATTTATAGTTTTGTCTACGTTACAAAAGTTAATAAGTTTTTGATGGCCCAATGGTTATCTTTTTTTTGTTGTTGACCAAAATAACCAAGTGGTAGTGGGATCAAATCCCACTCCCACTACTTTCTTGCAATATTTTTACATGGCCAAAAAAAAGTTGTGACAAAAAAAAATCTATCGGCAACCCCACACCGATGGCCGGTGGCGGTGGCCACCCACTGACGAGGGTTGAGCCTGTTTTTTTCAAAGAAAAATGATAAAAAGTATTTTTGTCATTTTACTGAATTTTAAAATTTTAATTTGAAAGGACTTTCCTGTTTATTGTTGGAAATTCATAGCTTTTCAAATTGGAATATTATATATTCCACTTTTTTTATCTGTCATTTTTCTGATTATTATATTTCATGTGAGAATCCATCATAGGAATAATGAGGAAATTAATGCCATCACTAGCCAAAAGTTGTTTCCGGTGTACATTGAATATGCTTTTTAATACTAATGACTTGATTAATTTCATCGGAGCCATCTAGTGAATAAAAAAAAAATACATTGAACCTTAAGATTATTGGCACGACCATGATGAATTTTTAAAATTATTTTTACTATTATCATAAATAAATTATCTTATCCATCATTGTAACCTTGCAACTGTGTTGAGTTTTTAGGAGACATTATAACGAATGGAATTTTGTTATTTTATTATAAATTTAAATTAAATTTGTTTAATAACTAAATCATATAAAGAAAATTAATTTGACAGTCCTATAATTTTATCAAAATTTGAATCAGGTTTTTGTAGTTTTTTTCTTTTTTATTTCATCCTTATTATTTGTTTGTCATCCGTGAGCTGCCATTACTTTAAATTAAGAGGGCTAATGTGGCACCGATTAGCCCTCTTAAGTTTGACTAAGCACCGTCTTCCTCTTCCCCTTCCTCCACTCAGTCTCTTTCCAAGCTTTTGGCGATCAAGATCAAGGTCTCAAAAGTTTAGCCTATACTATTTCCTCCCTAACTAAAACTACCGAATTAAAAATACACTTTAAGTCAATCAAATTGCTTGATTATTTAGTATTTTTCCCATCAACGAAGCTAGGATGAACAAGGTCAAAAAAAAAAAAAAAGAGAAGCTAGGAGGAAGGGGGGAAAAAAATTAAAACGCGTTGCTAGTTTCAGTACAAATACAATTCAAAACTCGAAATTGCCGTGGAGTAGAAGAAACACTTTGTGCTTCACAAGAAAAAAAGAAAGACAAGATGAAAATAAAGGAAATTTCACCGAAAATAAAAAATAATGGAAAAAAATTCCTGCATTTAAATTTAAACTAAATTACTTAAACTTCTCCTTAACTTACAATCATATACAAATAACTTCCTTAATATTTAAATTTTAATAATAAATCGCTCTAAAGTTTTAAGCCTACACATATAAACATAAAAAATCAATTGTATATTTTTGAACACTTTATTCTTTCGGCAGATAAAACTTCGTTTTTGTCATACATATTTTATCAACCAAAATTTGGTATAATGAAAATAACTAATATTTCAAAATGTGATAAATTAATATTTGAATTTGTATTAGAAGAGATAATTTCCATTCGTGTAGGGTAGATCACTGGCTTGTTTACGTTTTTCTATTTCTGCTGTATAGAAAAAAGTATCTATCCATTCCTCAAATATGATTATTTCTAATCTGAAGATAATGCAATTTGGCAATTAAAAAAACAGGGAGAAGCTAATGCAATTTGGTCAAAAAAGGGAGAGAAGATAAATTATTAATAAAAACTACGCATATTTTTATTAAGAATTTATCTTTTAGTTGTTTTATATTTTTAATTAATGCTTTCAGTTGTTCGGATTTAAAATCCACCTGTTCTAATTTATCTTAGTTTTTTCCTAGGTAATTCAATTATCTTAATTCCACATGGATATATTATTTTTTTTGACCTAGAGGCCTATAAAAGGTTTGTAATTACGTCAGTTTCTCACAGAGATAAAAAAAAATCCCACGTTCTTCTGAAGCTTTCCTTCCCACAGCTAGTCCCTGACCACCGATTCCTACTTCTGGTTATTTTCGTCTGCTCCGTCTGCCTCCGCCGTCTCTTTCTGTGCTTCCGCTCTAATCGACGGCATAACCTTCAGCATTTGGAGTCGGAGCCATGAATATCTTCAGGCTTGCCGGGGACATGACCCATCTGATCAGCATTTTGGTGCTGTTGCTCAAAATCTACGCAACTAAATCATGCTCAGGTAATACTTTCTCTCCAAGTCCTTCACTTTGATCTCCCACTTGGTTTGCTTTCTCGGCAATCGTCTCAAGAATTGAAGTTACGGAGCCTCTGTTAAAAAATTAGTATACCCATTTTGCCGTTCTCTGGATTGCTGTGCCCGTTAATTTAGTGTGAAGGAACGGTTTTTTACGTCAATACTTTCGATTCCTTATTAGATTTTGACCTCCGTGCAGTTTCGTGTCCTTCGGTTGGAAATTTTGTAAGCATAGTTCTAGTAAATGTGTGAGTTGTGGGCAAACAAGGGTAGGAAACGATCGAAAAATTGGGGTTAATTCTTTCCACCTTTTAATATCTGTGTTTGGAAACAAAGAACCAGAAATAATAATTTATTAATTGGGTATTGAGTAAGTACGCTGATTAAGGAAAATTGTTTCATTGGCTGCTTTTAACTGCAGGGATTTCTCTTAAAACCCAGGAGCTCTACGCATTGGTATTTCTGGCTCGTTACTTGGATCTGTTCACAGACTTTATCTCGGTTTATAACACCATCATGAAGGTTGTTTTTATTGCGAGCTCTTTAGCGATCGTGTGGTGCATGCGAATGCACCCAGGGGTTAAGAGAAGTTATGATAAAGAGCTCGACACATTCCGCCATTATTTTCTTGTATGGACGAGCTTTGTTTTAGCACTTGTGCTGCATGAGAAGTTCACATTCCAAGAGGTAGCTGTTTGTTTTTTTCATGTTTGCTACTATATGATATGATTTACAGTCTTTATGTTTTATCCTAATAATTGTTGATCCGAATGCTTCTCAAACTCCTGCTAGTGAAAAAGAGTTTGAAAGCTTAATATAATTTTCCTTGCATGCTCTTGCACTTTGATTATGCCTTGTGTCTCTATTGCTGAAACATATATTATTGGGCTATTTCATTGCAATAAGCTGGTTCTTTAATTATTTACTTATTTATTGTATTTCTTCCCCCCCCCCCCCCACCACTCATTTTAAATTTCTGCAAACATCTTATTGATTTTTGTTCTGGTGACTGCAGTTGCAACCCAAATTTTTTTTTTTTTTTTCAACGGCCACCACTTCCACTTGGAAATATAGTATTCCTCCAAAACCAATTTGTTATCAGAAACACTACCCTAATGGTGCCATCCAAACTTGGATAAAAGAATTTGAAAATCTTGATTCTTGTAGTGCTTTTTTCTTGTATATCTTTTCCTCAGTTTCTGACTCTCTTGAAGCGGTGGTAAATTCTTTCCTAAGAAACTTCTTTGGAAACTCAAAACTACTTGAAGATCAAGTTTTACCTAGACAATATTTCTTGTTAACATTTGTGCTAGTGCTCTGCTGATTTGTAGACCTAACAACACTTTATCCCCTACCATGCGTCTGATATGTTTCTTTAGTTCATAAACGACTGCTATTCTCAGCAGAAAATCATATTTGCTTTTGGCTTTTTTTTGAGTATATGGTGAACTCTGAATAGCTCGTAGTTTTGGGCATGTTCAATGATTAAGTTCAAAGATTTTGATACAGGAGTTCAAAATTTTATATAGCGTGTTTAATACATGTTGGCGTCCTTGGTTGGAAATGAGTACTCAGACCTTTGGAAAAAAATCTATGTTCCAAGTCATGTTTAAGTCTTAGTTTTCTTATCTTTTTGGTTGCTCATGGCTCTCTGGTGTTCTGTAACTAGTCATTTCAGAGTATCCTTGTTGGATTTATAAAGGAATTGTAAAGCTCTTCGTGCTATAATTTAACTTGTGACAGTCGTTCTGCTCTGTTTCTTTTGGTTGCTTTCATGCTTTTCTGTTCAAAGGAGCAATGCTCTCAAAACTGGATCAACTTGACCAGTCTGTTTAACCAGGAACCTGACCGTGGTCTAGTTCAGTTCTATTATATTGTTGGTGTTAATACACATTGGTCTAGAAACCAGTGAACCAACGGTTCTGTCACAACTGGTTAATCCAGGTGGGGTAGACGGGTTTTCTGTTTGATGATGGTGGCAAATTCTTATGCTGCCATATCATTAGCTTCCCACGGAACTTGCACAAAGTGCCCAATGGTCCTGAAGAGGGCTGTATGTCATGTAATTGACATTTTCGAAATTTATGGAAATTATCTGACAGCATGTTAAGCATTAATATGTGGGTAGCTGTGGAAGGCCGAAAACCATACCTCATAATAGGGTGGCTATCATAATCATAGTATCTTATTTCCTTAAGGAATCTTCAGCTTAGCTGCTCATCATTGTTATTTCTTAATTTGTTCATCCTAACATTGTAAAGATATTGAAAATTCGTTATTCATATTGATGAGTCCTTTTAATCCGCGAACAGAATGCTTGTCCTTTTTTATGTATTGTCGACATGGACAATTTAGTTTGTATGTCCTGGCAACGTTGTAAAATCATGAATATTAACTTCAATGTAAATCTACTGCAGATTTTCTGGGCATTTTCAATATACTTGGAAGCAGTTGCAATACTACCCCAGTTGGTTTTGTTGCAGCGAAGTGGAAATGTGGACAATTTGACCGGCCAATATGTATTCTTTCTTGGGTATGTGCTTACTTTTGTTGATGTTACTTTCTCATCTAAGATCCTTCAAACCTTGGTTATTATTATTGAACTTTCTTTGGTCAGCTGGTCATTAGTTGATAATGCTGAGTTGTTGGGAAGTCTTTTAGAGGTGAAAGTGCATCAGAATAATTATACTTGCTAGATATGTTACGGAGTATAGCTCTACTTACATTGAAAACGATTCACCTACAATTCACAGTGATTTCTACTTTACCAAATTCTTAGTTCTTGTTTCTTGGGCCGGTTTAACAGTTTCTAAATATGTATTTTCCATCTCTAGTTTTTGATAAGCTGTCTCACTACTTGTGGTGAAGACTTGGTAATCTGAGATATTTACTCACACATTAATTAGTATGGGATGCTTAATTCTCCTACCTTAACAACTAGCTTTTAGAGTAGAGTTTCCTGTCTCACTTGGGTTTCCATCATTGTGCATGATCACAGCAAATATTAATGGACTTGTCGAGATTTGTCATACTAAGGATCTCATATTATAATGGCTGATCATCGATCTGCAGGGCATATCGTGCATTTTACATTATGAACTGGATATACCGATATCTGACTGAGCCACGCTTTACTCGATGGATTGGTAAGTAATGCTTTGGAATTAAAATAAGAATCTCTCTTATACTCTAGGATAGTGGAAAGACTCTAAGCTTATTTCCTGTTATTTCAGCTTGCATCTCGGGTATTGTTCAGACAGCTCTATATGCCGATTTCTTCTATTACTACTTCATCAGGTAATGTCCATTTCCCGTTAAATACTTTTAAATTAAAAGTTCCCTTGTACATATAACAGATGAATAACATCAGTTTTGTTTTGCAGCTGGAAGAACAATTCAAAACTAAAACTGCCAGCTTGAGCAAACCCATGATTGTTTTGGAATGAGAGTCACTGCTGGATTTTTATGGAGTGTGATCTGGTTGATGTTTAGTGACTTGCAGAGAAAAGTTTGCCGCATAGGCCATCAGCGGCACCCCAGTTCATCAGTGGGATAGTGGGGTTTTAGCTGGGAGAATTTTCAATCTCATAGGTTATTTAGGATCAGGTTAAGACAAATGTTTATATGTGAAAGATAGTTTCTTTGGAGTTTCAAGTCTCCATTGCACATTAGTATAGTTAGCTGGGCAAAGCTGCTGTGTTGGTTATACAAGCCGTTAATATTATAATGTTCTTTCCTTGACAAATGAAATTGTTCAGCCAGATTTTTTTAGATCATTAGTTTTATTCATGCCCTTAATTAGAGAAGGTTGACTATTTAATAATCTGCAGTGTCCTTATGAAGAAAATCATACGCATTGGTGGGAACTGGCTAGTAAACAAAAAGGAATAAACTTAATTTTAAGTGGGCTTTTAAACTTTCTATGTTGTTGCCGTTATTATTGGGTACAGTTCTGGGTTATTATTTTTAAAGTTGGTTCTAGATAGATTCTAGAAGAAAACTAGACCCACTCATCTACATGTTAACAGCCATCCAGTATGTTTTTCTTTTCTTTTCTTTTCTTTTTTTAAATGTATGTTTATTATGTTCTTGTAATTAATGTTTAATATAGTACAATATTAGGCAAGTTAATGAAATGGTGAAGAAGGATTCAGCAAGCATCAGCATAATATATCACGTTGAAAAAGGTTAAACTTGCAAGAAAACTGAAACATGCTATGGAACCTACTATAACACCATAAAATTTATTTATTTCATAATTAAAGAAGAGAAAGAAGAAGAATTATACTTTTTGGGGGCGAGTTATGTATCAAAAAGGAGGTAAAGTACAAGATATTTTCGGCAAAAATGTACAAGATTTTGATATGAGGAATTTATCTTACTCCAAAGACCAAACAATTGTGGGTTCCCAATGTGCTTCGATATTTTGATGATGAGCCCATATCATAACTAATAACAAACAAGAATTTTCTGAAGATATCTGTATTGGTATATTATTCAATGATTTTGTTGCTTTTTGGATATGTAAAGGGGACACGTCCAAAAAGATGAAAAACTTTGTGTTTGAAGAATTATTATTTTTTTAGCTATTTAGTTTCCATTGTCGCTCGTGCAAACAAGGCATGATTATGATGAAACCAATCCGATCAAACAGTTGAAGGCATGACATTTGAATCATTATGAGATTCATATACAAATGTTCGTTGTGTAAACATAAAGCTGCATGCTCAGACAAAAAAATATAATTAAAGAAACAAGAGTTAAGAAGTTAGGGATGTGAGTCTTATATGTTGTGTTATGGTTAGGGACAAAAACACCCATAAAATACTTTTCTAGTTCTAAATATAATACCTATTTTGTAGTATAATTTACATTATAAAATGGGTCTTTTACCGGAGGATGACTATCTTATGGTGCAATTTCACCCATGAAATTTGGAAATAGTGTAAAAATTCTCAATTTCTGACAGATGCACACAGAGGCAAATGTTAAAAATGAATATAAAAAAGATTGAAATTTTTATATGACCAAGAGTGTAGACATGGAAAATTAATAAAGATTAGTTATATATATAAAAGATACTACCTCTGGTCTTAATTATAAGTTATCGTTAGCGATCTACAAATGAGATTTTATAATTAAGACTGAAGGTAGTTATTCTTTTGACACAATGATTTGTTTTGAAAGCACAATGATGTTGTTGGGAGAAAACACAACGTTATATAACTTGCTCAAAGCAAATATAAGCACTTGAACAGATATAAATGGACTACTTATTTTTATATACCTAGCATTTGACCAAAAAATTGTCAAAAATTGACATAAATTGTGTGCATGTATAAACCATAAAGAATAGAAGTGGTGAAGAGACTATGTGGAGCCAGACATGAGTGAAGTTGATGACTTAATGGGGAGTCATGTTTGAGTCACAATCATCCTTTCGGCTGCGTCTTTTTCTGATGTTTTCGCGCCAATTGCCGACCTTGGTCCCATCCTATCCCATTAAGCCTTCTCATCAATCATAGATTCATAAATTACAAGTTATTTTTTGTCATTAATACAAGCATAATTGTTGGACCTGAATGAGTTTGGAATAGTACATCATATGAATACTTTTTTCTTCCTGGTGTACTAATATTGTAAGGTTATATGCGGAATCAAACCTGCACCTTCCTATTTATAAAGAAGGATTAATGTCACTCACCTGCAAAGACTTTACAGTATATGAACATTTTGATCAAACAACTTATCATAAAATACTTGTTTGACGGCTCTGAACTTCCCTTTGTCCTCTTATATCTTTGCCTCTTCCTGAGAGTTCAAATGACTTCACGGGGATTGAGATTGAAGTTAAGGCCAACACAGATAAGGACTGGGGGAAAAAGGCTTTGACACCCCGCATTGTGTTCTATGTGAAAATAAAGGCGATTTATGTTAAAGAAAATTGGAGATAAATTTCTCATTCAGAAATTAATTGACAAAAGATGTTTAAAGATTTTGTGTAATTTATTTTTTTTTTTGTGTAACTCAATTCATCTTTTCTGACACGACATCTTTTTCTTTGTATAACTGATCAACTTCTTTTATACGCAATCTCTTTTTCCTATGTTTAAATTAGTCCTTTATGTCGCTGGTAAAAAAAAAAAAAAGTCCTTTATGTCCAAGTATTTATTTTAATTAGGTGCCAGCATGCTGCAATATTTTTTGGTACATTTAACACCAAGACAAAAAAAAAATATTTCAAGTGATAAGCGCGTCTAAAAAATATTTTAGGATATTAGATAGATCACGAAATAATTTAAAACATTAGATGTACCTTAACCCATTTAAAAAAAAATCCCACTTTTGCTGGTTGCTAGAAGCCGGTTCGAAATCTCTCTTCTTCTTTTTTCATCATCTTCCTTTTTTAACCATTAAATTAACATTTTAACGGTTCAAATTTAAATCTTTTTAAAACTATTATTAAAATATTAAAATATTAAAATATAAAAAAACAAATTACAAACTATATTAAAATTTAATTCTAATGATTTGCGAGTGCAGTAAAGGTTTTTCAAATTTTTTTATAAATAGTTTATAAAAAAATTAAAATCTAAACTGTTAAAATATGTTAATATAACAATTAAAAAAAGAAGAGGAGGGAAGAGGAGAGGTTTCGAGGAGGCTAGAAGCCACCACCAATTGGTCGGAGCTCCGACGTAGACGAACAATGCTTGGCAAAGGCTAGAGTAATTGCTTATATGTTGTTGTCAATAGTTATATCTATCACAAGTTTATGTAAATTCTGTAGCAATCACTTATTATCAATATTCTTAATGACTGATGTATTATAGCCACTCACTTGCTATTGAACTTACCTAAATTATTTGTGATATTATTGTAAAAGATGTTATGATTAAATCGCAGTTAGCCACTTTGCCAAAAATTGCCGGGCTGCTAGCTGCAATGGCTCTTGGTAGTGGAGCATCTTTTTTTTTTAAAAAAAAAATTAAGAAGCACTAAGGCCATTTTGCTCCAATTTTGAAATTTCATTTTGGTCTAAAAAAAACTAATTTGTGTTATGAATATAATATCTTTGTATTCAATACCGTGAATATCTTGTATTCATATATCTTCTATTATCTTTTATCATTTTCAATATCTTTATTATCTCTATATCTTATAATTATCTATTATTATTATGTAATCTATAGATTCTGTTAAAATTATAAAACTGTGCCTATAAATAGAGAATATGTATTATGTGTTCAATATTTTGAATGAAATGAGAAATATTCCAATATTTTCATCTCTCTGATTCTCTTCTCTTTTTCTCTACTTTTTCTTTCGGATTTGGAATTTTTGCATTTTGGAAGTATTTATTTATCTTCTTCTCTTGGATTTATATCATATTGATATTGGTTATGAAAGTAAATACCATTTCAAACTCCACACCCACAGGGATAAATGAAATGGGTGTAATGTGAACGGAAGGACAAAAGTTGAAGATGGTTTTCAACACTTTCTGCGGTATGCGCCTTCTTGAAAAACTCCATACACAGATTTTCCATGGACAGCAGAATCCCCACAAATAAAATTAAATATATTTCACATCATTGCTATAAGTCTAGAAAATAAAAATAAAAATGTCTGTTCACTTATATGTTTTACATATAAATATTTATTGAACTTGGATTTTATGTAGACTTGTATTAATTATAGCTAGGTATCTACTGTGGCCTGACATGCGGAAGAAGCATGCTTCCTTTTAATGGTGCGAGGATATCTGCAACTTGTTTAATGGCCTAGATGCAATAACTTTTTTTTTTTTTTAATTATATGCAACCCATCATTAATTATATGCAAAATAAAAAATATTTAGATATCACAACTAAAGATATGTTACATGGAAACCGATTCATTTAAATTTGATAGGGAGTTTTAGATTTCAAATTTTTTAATTAGTTAATTTTGAATAAAAATTATTTTTAAAACATGATAATTAAGATATTATTTTTATTTTAGATCTTATATCCATTAAAATAATATTTCTAAAAAAATAAAAATAAAAAATTAAATCAAGACTTTTTAGATGAAATCTAAAAAATTTAAATCTGATAAGCTTGAGTTGCTTATGACTCATTCATTTTCTAATAAGATATTTTTAACCAACTTTTCATGATCTTTCAAGTATTATTATATTTATCATTTTAAATATAAAACCCTTATATATACTAATATAAAAATTTTATAATTACGACTGGATGAGTATTTTTTATTTGGTCTGGTGGCATCTTTACCTTTATTATTATTTATTATTATCAAAGAGCGGAACAAAGACAGAGACAAACAACATCTTAGGGCAGATCCGGCAGACTCCTACCAAAAAAGTAAAAAGATCCGGAAGACTTATGCCACAAGCACTTGTCATATCCTCCCCAGAAATCTCAACCATCCAATCTTTCCCTTTCCCGCGCTTTGTGGACTCTGCCCCTGTTTGTTTGATTCCCCGCCTTTTATTATTATTTTTTTACCATTAATTGTTGATGTCAAATATAACAAATAATCGGAACTGAGATTATTTATAAGTTGTTATATAGGTTTATTATTCAAATTTTATGTAGCATTACAAATTCATTTAATTAATATGTAAATTTCAAAATAATTATACTAACCTCTCTTAGCATCTGTTTGCCTTAACTTAAAAAATATTTTTTAAGTTTTATAAAGTAAAATTCTCTTCACATATTTAATTATTTATATCATATAATATAAAATTATTTAAAATAAAGGGAAAATTGATAAAAAATTTCTGTTTGAAAATTTAATTGGCTAAAAGAACTTGAATTTGAACACATACAAGTATGACCCGTGAGTACAATATATTTTCCATTGTGTGCACACGACGGAAGATATGTTGCACTAACGGATCATAGTTGTACTTGCTCAAATTTAGATTTTTTTTATCAATTAAATTTTCAACCAGGGATTTTTTTACCAATTTTTCCTAAAATAAATTAGTCTAAGCATGCACTACTTAGTATCTTTGGTCAAATTAACATATTCAATAAAAAATTGTTTTCCTTAGAAAAATAAACCGTTAAGGGTAGGGTGTAATAAACAATAAGCCAACTTTAATTTGATAATTGTATGTTATGTTATCTCATAGCAAAAGCTGTCTATGGTAAGGTCCACTTTGGTAGTGTTATAGTCAAACATTTGTGTCTGCTTTTTCCGCCATAATAATCATAATGATACTGTTTTGTTTCCAGTAGCTTGGGATTTTCCTGCATTTTACTCTGATCAAATTCTTATGCTTCAAACAAACCTCTAATTCTCTTTGCCAATGGAAACCATTAAACCCAAATCCGCCATCAACAATCGCAGCAACAAATTAGCCAAGACATTCCACAAGGTCATCAGCTTCCGAGGTGCTGCGAAGATCATTTCTTCTTCCTCCTCCAGTAATGGCCTCTGCTTGCTTTCCTCACAGCCCTTCGCCATTAAATCCCATCATTCTAATGCCAAACACGAACGTGACAAAGCTCGAATCAGAGCAATCATGGAGGCTCTCATTGCCAGGCTCTTTGCTGGTGTTACCGCCATTAAAGCTTCTTATGCAGAGCTTCAAATGGCTCAGAAACCCTACAATAATGAAGCCATTCAAGCAGCTGATCAGGCTGTGGTTGATGAGCTCAGAGCTATTTCGGAGCTGAAGAGGAAGTTTGTGAAGAAAGAGCTTGATCTTTCGCCTCAGGTGACTCTTATGCTCGCTGAGATTCAGGAACAGCAGAGCTTGATGAAGACCTATGAACTCACCATCAAGAAGCTCGAATCAGAAGTTGAACTCAAAGAATCTGAGAGTTCTTCGCTTAAGAAGCAGCTTGATGAGTGTATCAGCTTCAATAAATCGCTTGAAAAGAGGTTAAGTTCAAGCGGGCCATTCTCAATGTTCGATAATCTTCAACTTTCCAAGTTAAATCCGACTCATTTTGTTCAGTTTCTTGAGCATACCTTGAGAGCGATTAAGAGCTTCGTGAAGTTGATGATCAGAGAAATGGAATCTGCTCATTGGGATCTTCAAGCAGCCGTGAAATTCATTCACCCACATGCAGTATTTGCCAAACCGAGTCACATATACTTTGCATTTGAATCATTCGTATGTTTAACAATTTTCGAAGGTTTCAATTTCCAAAACTTTACTGTCCCGAATGAGCCCAGTGAGAGAAAACCCCACAAGCAAAACCAAAACCTCTACTTTGAGAAATTCAAAAAGCTCAAATCTTTGAATCCGAAACAGTATCTAACCCACAATCCAACATCGTCATTCGCGAAATTCTTAAAATCCAAGTACTTTCAACTTGTTCACGCCAAGATGGAGTGTTCCTTGTTTGGGAATTTGAACCAGAGGAAGCAAGTGAACTCTGGGGGGTTCCCAGATTCTGCTTTCTTCACTTCGTTCGCTGAGATGGCGAAGCGTGTCTGGGACCTACATTTTCTGGCATTGTCGTTTGATGATGAAGTGAGCATCTTTCAGGTGAAGAAGAACAGTAGATTCTCTGAGGTGTACATGGAATGTGTTAATGTCGCCGAATCGGAATCAGTTTCAGAGTCAGGCAGTGAAGAAGCCGGTGCTGGCTCCGGTGGTGCCGGTGAGCTTCGGGTGAGTTTCACGATTGTTCCCGGATTCAAGATGGATAAAACGGTGGTACAGAGTCAGGTTTATCTGTCACCGCCGGCGGGCTTACCGGCGACCCGATAGCGTTTTTGTTTTTCTTGAGGTTGCTCTGCCTGTACATTTTACATTATTATTATTATAACACGCTTCATTATCCTAAAATTTCAATTATAGTAATATACGTCGTATATTGTGTTTTGGGTATTAGCATGAAAAGGCGTTTGTTGGAATTCTTCCCCCCTGAAATTGAGACTTTCAATCAGTTTCGGAAGCATTGGATTTGCTGATTCGGAACAGAATTTTCTTTAACATGATAGTTTACGTTAATATTCAAATTTAATTTGGAGAGAAGTCAGAGTAGTTTGGTGAGGGAAAAAAAATTAATTAAGTCTAGAAAAGTTAATTATGAAAACTTCTTAACATATGCAATGAATTGAATTATAAGAGATTTGATCTGACATTTTGAAGGCAAACACCTTATTATTTTTATATTTATTAGGACAAAAGGGGGAAAGAAGGAAGTGTTATATTAATGGGATATAGTGGGCAAACTTTGTCGAGGACGTTTGGTCCAAAATGAGCAGCGCAAGACTTCATAACCAAAGTGCAAAAGCTGGCTGCCATAGGTTTGAATTTAGAGTGATGCTTTGTTTGAAATTGGGGAATGATTAGATGTTGAGCATAAGGGGTGAATTGAATGGGCCTAGTGGGGATGATGAAGTGTTAAAGTGGGGAAAAATAAAATACATAAATATGATTGGCAATTGGAGCGTGCTTTCTTTCTCAAGTTTTCTTCTTGTCTCAGGTAGGGTCCATTCTCCATTGTTTTTTCATATTTTTCTTCGGCCGCCATTGATTGTGATGTTCTTGAGCAGCACAATTAATAATGACTATCGATATTTACATTATTAATCTAAAGAGATGAGTAGCCTCTGATAATATTAGCCCGAAGTTTAGTGATAATCTTCAACTTTCCAAGTTAAATCCGACTCATTTTGTTCAGTTTCTTGAGCATACCTTGAGAGCGATTAAGAGCTTCGTGAAGTTGATGATCAGAGAAATGGAATCTGCTCATTGGGATCTTCAAGCAGCCGCGAAATTCATTCACCCACATGCAGTATTTGCCAAACCGAGTCACATATACTTTGCATTTGAATCATTCGTATGTTTAACAATTTTCGAAGGTTTCAATTTCCAAAACTTTACTGTCCCGAATGAGCCCAGTGAGAGAAAACCCCACAAGCAAAACCAAAACCTCTACTTTGAGAAATTCAAAAAGCTCAAATCTTTGAATCCGAAACAGTATCTAACCCACAATCCAACATCGTCATTCGCGAAATTCTTAAAATCCAAGTACTTTCAACTTGTTCACGCCAAGATGGAGTGTTCCTTGTTTGGGAATTTGAACCAGAGGAAGCAAGTGAACTCTGGGGGGTTCCCAGATTCTGCTTTCTTCACCTCGTTCGCTGAGATGGCGAAGCGTGTCTGGGACCTACATTTTCTGGCATTGTCGTTTGATGATGAAGTGAGCATCTTTCAGGTGAAGAAGAACAGTAGATTCTCTGAGGTGTACATGGAATGTGTTAATGTCGCCGAATCGGAATCAGTTTCAGAGTCAGGGAGTGAAGAAGCCGGTGGTGGCTCCGGTGGTGCCGGCGAGCTTCGGGTGAGTTTCACGGTTGTTCCCGGATTCAAGATGGATAAAACGGTAGTGCAGAGTCAGGTTTATCTGTCACCGCCGGCGGGCTTACCGGCGACCCGATAGCGTTTTTGTTTTTCTTGAGGTTGCTCTGCCTGTACATTTTACATTATTATTATTATAACACGCTTCATTATCCTAAAATTTCAATTACAGTAATATACGTCGTATATTGTGTTTTGGGTATTAGCATGAAAAGGCGTTTGTTGGAATTCTTCCCCCCGAAATTGAGACTTTCAATCAGTTTCGGAAGCATTGGATTTGCCGATTCAGAACAGAATTTTCTTTAACATGATAGTTTACGTTAATATTCAAATTTAATTTGGAGAGAAGTCAGAGTAGTTTGGTGAGGGAAAAAAAATTAATTAAGTCTAGAAAAGTTAATTATGAAAACTTCTTAACATATGCAATGAATTGAATTATAAGAGATTTGATCTGACATTTTGAAGGCAAACACCTTATTAATTTTTATATTTATTAGGACAAAAAGGGTGGAAAGAAGGAAGTGTTATATTAATGGGATATAGTGGGCAAACTTTGTCAAGGACGTTTGGTCCAAAATGAGCAGCGCAAGACTTCATAACCAAAGTGCAAAAGCTGGCTGCCATAGGTTTGAATTTAGAGTGATGCTTTGTTTGAAATTGGGGAATGATTAGATGTTGAGCATAAGGGGTGAATTGAATGGGCCTAGTGGGGATGATGAAGTGTTAAAGTGGGGAAATAAAATACATAAATATGATTGGCAATTTGGAGCGTGCTTTCTTCCTCAAGTTTCTTCTTGTCTCAGGTAGGGTCCATTCTCCATTGTTTTTTTTGCGTATTTTTTTTTTTCGGCCGCCATTGATTGTGATGTTCTTGAGCAGCACAATTAATAATGACTATCCATATTTTTACATTATTAATCTAAAGATATGAGTAGCCTCTTATAATATTATTCTGAAGTTTAGTGGCCAAAGTGAAATTTGGGGTAATTTTCTTTTCTTCGTAAAAGGGAATTAGGTAATAATCCCTCAAGGTTTGATCGGCTAGTTTATACTTTGCTTGATCTGCACTCCTAATGCCGAACTCCCCCCCCCCCCGGGGGGTCCTTTGTGTATAATTCCAACTGTTTAAAAAGTTGAGCGCTTGGATTATGGCTTTCATATGGGAATGCTAAAATGTTGGTTACAATTTTTCATGAATGACCAAAGCAGATTCTTTCTACAACAAGGTACAAAAGTTGCCAAAAGATAAGATACGCATAAATCAGGAAGTTGAGATTTGGCAATGAGACAAGCTTGTTCTCTTTTGTGTTTCTTGAGATCTTGATGTTTAACATACTCATTCAAATCACATATTTACGTGCAAGTTAAGTGAACCTCGTGCTTTTCATAGAATATGAAAAATGAGACGCATCATGAATATTAATATTTTTCATAATGTTGAGATTTAGTAATACTAAAAAATAATACATAATTATATATATATGAAATTATTATAATATCAAATAATCTAACATGCTATTGAAGACTTCCTTTAAGAAAATAAATACCAAAATTTCATATGTAAATAAAATCATTATGGGATCTCATGAGAGGAATATAATAAAAGATCTCATAAGCAGGCACCACAGATTTGTTGTTATACCTTAGGCAAGAATTATATTCGCATGTTGCTCACTTGTTATGAGAATTTTCAGCAATTATATTCTTTTTTTTTTTCCTCTAAAGGATCTCACTAATTTTATTAGTCTTTTTGAGAAGTTTGAATACCGGAGAAGCATATTTTGTTTATTTCATAAATTTATTTTCAACATGTGCAAAAGAAATATACTTTTGAGGGTGCGTTTGAATTTCTGAAAAATCAAAGGGAGTGCAAAAACGTTTAGAGGGGGTCATGAAGCATATTTTCCTTTAAAATACTAGTGTTTAATATGTTAATGTCAAATTTTTATCTCGTAGTGGGGGCACTAAGCCCGGGTGATCCGTCCAGCATTGTTGCTAAACAAGAATCACACAATCACAAGAGCTGACTATGACGCGGAAAACCATAGAAGAAACACGATTGTTAAAATATGAAGCCAAGTAACAATTTTAATCAACAAAGTTGCATTTCAAGGATCCCACCAAATGCCTACAGATATTTATAATGGAAGGGAAAGCCTAAGTTACAGAGATATAGCAACTCCAAGCTTGAGCACTGCATAAGGCAGTAATGGCGTGGTTGCAACTGCACTAAACTACAAAACTGGCCAGAAACAAAGCATAAAATATTACAGCCTACCTTAGCTTGGTTCTCTTTGGCATGCTACTACTTAGACCAGCTCGTGACTTCCTAAACGCTTTCATCTTCCTTCTTTTCCTCTCCTCTCCGCTGTCAGACTCATCCCCTTTCTCCCTATCCGCATTGCTGGCTTCTCTCTCCAACTCCTCCCATGTCTTTCCCTTCTCTTCTTCCGAGTCCGCCTCAGAATCCTCCTCCTCCTCATCTTCTGACTCCACTAGAGATTCACTATCAGAATCATCATCTTCCGAATCAGACTCAGGTTCAACATCCGATGGCTCATAACCTTTGTCTGACTCCTCTGAATTTTCTGATTCTGAATCAGTAGCTTCCAAATTCAAAAACTCCCAACCCCCTCCTTCTATAAAGCTCTGTGGGTCATCGGTGATTGTCTTGAGTATCTGGCGCCAATTCAGATTTAGCCTGCTCTCGTAATACTTAATGTCCGTTGTGTCAAGCCATTCCTTGATGCCATCAAGTGAAGTGGAAGGAACGGAATCAATCCTGAGGACATCCCGCTTGAAGTCCTTAACACTATTGTCATGTCAAAGTTCTTCTGCCCAAGACCAACTCTCTCTAAATTCACAATCTCAATCTCACTTAGGGTGACAACAAGGAACGGTGTTTCAATCAGTTCGACAAGACAGGCGGAAGTAGGAACAATAAAGACAGAGGACTTATGAGGGACCCCAGTAAAGCCAAGTTCTCTCAAAGGCTGATCAAATTCCAAGTCAAGCCCTCTAAATTGTGGCTGTCCCCAGAGATCATTGACCCGGTTGACAAAGCTCTGAAATTCCACATTGATTTTGTTCTTCCTTTCTCTCTCCCGTGTTCTTCTTCAAGCTCATCAGGGTCATAGGCAGATCTCTTTCCACTGCCTACATTCTGGACCATCTCCATCACTTCAACATAAAACTGCACATCTTTGGTTTTCTTGTTTCCTACCATAATATGGTTGTGCAAATGGAAATGCAGGAGTGTAATCATTTCATTTTCTGCTGGCTGAAAAAATGCATGCTTAATGTTGGCAAACATTATGTCTACACGTTCACTTTGCCTAGTGGTTGAGTAACGGAATCCATTGACGTGAGCCTCAAGTGTACCAGGTATCTTCCTGCCACGCCCACCAAAAGGAGGCCGAATCGAAAGGTCAGGCAGCCGAATTGGTTTAAATCTATTATTGGCAAGTTGCAGTTTCTCCTGAGTAACCAAAGTTGCCCTCTCAGCTCTCTCAGATTCCCTAGCCACAACTTGTCGCCTAAGTGTTTTAATGGACTGCACCAACTCACTTATGTGCCTTGGATTCTTGGAACGGAATGAAGCCTCCTTCAAATATATTGAACCTGGGAACTTCATTGAGTTTGCATCATGAGAACTGAATGGGGTCCCAGGAACATTAAAAATAATTCTGATGTAGCAGTTCCGATTGGTGTCCTGCTGGCTGGAAACAGTTCGTATGAAAGCCACATGAAAAGGCACCATGCTTCCATTTATAGGCAAAAGAACTGCCTCATGCTTCTGATCAATCTGAATCATCATATCCTTGGGAGGTGGCAGGTCATTTATGTTCTTGTAGGCAACCAGGTCAGTTGAAGTCCTCACAGAAGTACGGTTGTCTCCTGTCTCACCTCCTCCTCCAGCAAGCCGCCTTGCAGTTTCTTCATTTTTCTCTGCGCAAGTTCTGCCTGATGCTGCCTCCGGAGCTCCTCCTTTGATGCCTCATGATTGTCTGACCTTAGTGCGGTTTTAGAGATGGCAGCCTCAGTGCCATTGGCCTTGGCCTTTTTGGCCGGTGACTCTTCTTCTTCTTCCTCCTCCTCATTAAATGAATAGGCCACATCCTTAAGAGCTTTAGAGCTCAGAGAAGTAAGAACTTCTGTCTTATCTTTGTTGATTATGACTGTGTCAGCTAGAAGCATAGAGAAGTTCTGGCTCTTCGACTTACTGCTTTCACTCTGCAAGTTCTGAAATCCAAGTGTAACATTGAAGACCATGCCTTCTTTTACTATCTGCTCATTTTTAGCATTAAGATTCAAACCTGACTCACGAAACTCTATGCCAATACCTGTTCCAGCAGATTTTGTCAAATTTGAAACCAACTCAGGAGCATCCTTTTCTACAACAGAAAGCGCAGCCAGGTATGCAGCACTCATCTTGTTCCCCGGCTTCAAGGAACCAATGGCAGCTTCATGCGCCTTCAGAAGAACCTCATAAGCCTTACTCTGAAGGGGCTCTGCGTCAATCAAGAAGGTCCTAGCTATGTTTGAGCAGTAGCTTTTATACCGAGCTCCAATGGCACATATGATAACACTAGCAGAATCATAGTGAAGTAACTCATCATTGCTGACAGCACTGGGTCTGAGATCAAACTCACCACCACTCTGAAAAATTGGGGGATAACAAATATCAACATTCTCTGCCTTAAGTTTACAATTGACTTTTGAAGGTTCCATATAACTTTAACTTTCTCAGTCTCCTCCATCAATGTGGAATGAGAAATTTTCTTCTCATCATCAATTACATTCTCAAGCTTTGGAACAACAAAGTTTTTCATCGCACTTGTTGTCAGGTATGCTGCTCTCTTAACTGACGTTAGCTCCTCATTATTCTTGACAGCAAACAAACTAGATAACCCATTGGCCACGTCAACAAGTTGAAAATTTGCATTTTTCAGTCTATCAACCCATGTTTCTAGGAGCTTCCCTTCAGGAGCTTCTCTTGATATGTATCCAACAGTAGGACCATCAGAACCATCTACCTTTGAATGAGCACGGATGGCATGCAATATGGCATCCATTTGAGCAACCCCATTATCATCTTTTGCCTTGATATGCATAACAATGTCTGCACCAACAGCCTCTTTGGAAGGTTTCTTTATGGCCTCAAGAATGGATGCCTTCTTTTGGCTGCAAAAGAAGTGAATCTCCTTCTTCATGAAGACCATAATTGTATCTGGGAACTCAAAACCGAGAAGCCATAAATTCAGAGCAGTAGATTTCAAGTATCGGAGATCATCTGAAGGTGGAGGACATGCTATTGCAATTGCATCTGAAGAACCCCACAGACTGGTTTTGTGTTCATCCCAATGAGAATAAAATGATTTCAACCGCAATTGAAATGTATTTAGGTCAATAGAATAAGCACTTCCTGCTGAACTGGCCTTTCCATTGGAAGGTTGGGTATTCCCATTACGATGGTCAACCATTTGGACAGAATTGTCTGCTCACTATCTGGAGAAAACAAAAAAATACAGTAAAACAAATAGGCAAATTGGACAATTACTGTTATACACGTCTTTATCCTACATGAGTCTTCATAAGGTCGTATTGGCTTTTGCCCATTATTTATACTACTTCTGTGGAAAAAAGAATTCTATGAATAGGAGATTTGCAAGCCTTCATTGTGTCGATCTATCAAGTTATTTTTATCTTTCATGTATGCTGAACTTAAAACTTTCAACCTTTGCTTTCAAATATTTTATGTATTCACATAATCTACACTTTCCCAAGCATATTAAAGTGGGACTCCATTTAAATTTCTCAGTGGAAATATACTTAAATACCTCTTTTTCACACCGGTCCTTTTAAACCAAAAGGCAACCCTATCGCAATTCTTTTCAATTTTCAACTATCCATTATGAAATGAACATTGTAGATGACTTAATGGACAAAACATTAGGGACAAATACGAAGAACTGGTTTGAACCATTTATAATATCAGAAAGCCTTGACATTAAAATTGGGGCCATCTTCTTATAGCTTAATGATCCCATTAGATTTTCATGTGTTATAATAGCAATGGTACTGTAGATGGGACTTTTACTAATGGCCAGCTTGGTAAGAAGTTATGGTAAACACAGGCTGAGGAGGTTTAAATAATAAATAGAAAGAGTAACATTAGGTGTTAGGATAGGTCATATTATTCCTTAGTATGTTAGGAAATGTTTCTTCCTCAGTAACTAAGTTTAACAGCTTAGCTAGGTTTCAGATTAAATACACATAACAGTAAATTCTCATAGCAATTTCCAGATGAACGAACAACAATCCCTTCTCTCACTCTTCCTTAATTAATAAAGAACCATCACCTAAAAGAGTTCATCAAGTGTTGTACATCACCCGTTAACGCAATACCAATCACTTATATCGGTAAAAAAATGAATAGCATGCATGCAAAAACATAATATCCCACCACAAAAATTGTTCAAATACAGTGCATAACAATCACAAGATGTAAATAACAAGAGACGCAGTGGTTGCTTCACAACCTCAAAAAATAAAAATAATAAAAGGGAAATGAAAGTAAATAAGAAGAGCGCGACCATAGAACACAATTATCCCTGGAATTAAGGCCAATTATGATGGATTATATGTCGGCTTCCATGGTTTAAACAAGGCACCCGTATGTTTGAAAGGCAGAACTTATCGTGAGGTTTTCTTTAGCAAGATTCAGATCCAAAGTCGCGAAAGTTATGCGTATAACCAAGATAGAGGCTAAAAAGAGTATAGGAGGTGAGAGATTAGGAAGTTCGTATGGTTTAGTGTTCTAACCTCGAGAGTCTCTCGATGAACATGAATATCGAGCACAGTGACGAAAATGATATTTTTAATCCAAATATTGTGAACAATGAAGAACTGGTCGAACACTTTCACAATACAGGTCCAGTCAACAAAGCCGCACAGTAGAGCTCATCAGTACTCGTCCTTTCATTATTTAGGTTTTGCAACCTCTTGATTATATAAGAATCAGAATGCCACACAACGAGAGGACCAATACCATAAGAGCCCCCACCGGCATGAGAATTCAACTATTATTAACAATTAAGACTTCAGGAAGGCGAAGAAACAATACCAAGAGGGCAAGAGAAAAAAATTCAGGCCAATTCCCAGTACCCTCAGCAATTCACGATTTTGTAAAAGTACTCTAGGAAGCGTAGATAAACTGACCTTTTCAGGCACAGGGATCGCCCATTCACGGACCCTTTCACGAAGGCAACGGCAAGCTTCGCGAACCAGGATTTCAGATTTTCACAATCCTTCCTCTCCTTCGATTTTCTACGATTTCGTCACTATTTTTGTTCCCCTCATTCTATTTCGTTATCTATCCCTCTCCTTTTTCACCTTTTCGATCTTCTTCTCCTGCGTCCCGATTTTTACTTCCTCTCCTTCCCCCTCTGTCTCAATCTCTTTATTCTCTTATCGACTTTCCCTCCTTTTTCTTGCAGATTTCTCTTGGCTTCTCCGTTCGCGCGCTGCCGTGCTCGAAACTGCGGGGAGGGAAAAGGAGGGGCATGGAACGCATGAAACCCTGCGTTTCATCGCTTCATTTTGTTTTGGACTATTATACTCCTCCGTTCTTTATTATAAGAGACAAATAACCAAATCACGTTGATAAAAAAAACAGTTAAAATTAGTTGAGGACAATTAATGTGTAAAAAGTATATGTTTTTTCCAACAATGCCCCTATTAATAAGGAGAGAGAGTATGAGAGAACAATTAAATTATTGAAAAAAAAGAAGTGGGAGGGAGAGAGAGTATGAGTTGGAGACAAATAAATAGCGGTAAAATAGGATCAATACAAAAAAATAGAAACAACTTTTAAGTGTTTCTTATATATGGGAACATACCATAAACATCAAATGTCTCTTATAATAAGGAACGGAGGGAGTATTATTTTATTCATTTTTTGGGAATAGTTTTTTATTTTTCTGTGTGCTTCTTTATTATCTGAAAAAATTAAATATAGCTAACATATCTTTTTATATTTTCTAATGTGTCACATGCATATGCCTTGTTACATATACACGGAGAAAACAAATTGCTTAAAGGCGGTGGACATACCATGGCCCAAAAAATATATATATTACCATTTTCAATCTTTAATATAAAACTCATTTTGATTTTTATTTTAGTCATAAATATAAAATTCTAATCTAATTTTTCTATCATATTTATCTATTTTTTAAGATAATTCTTATAATAATGGTATTTTTAACTAATAAACTTTTATTAATAATGATATTTTAAGAAAGATAATACATATTTATTATAAATAATTAAATTAACTAATTTTTTTAATCTACTCATATTACTTATATTAGTTAATTAACTCTTATATTATAATCTAAAATAATATATACTACCGTCTAACCAACATTTGACATTAAAAGATTTGGTTGGGGAGCCTCTCTCGGTCGGTTGCCAACGGTGCTGTTGTGTGACACTCGTAAGTCATAATGTCACTGGCCATTTCCCGCGGCGACACTTCACTTGGCTTCCAACTGATTAGAATCTTCAATGCGTAGCTTTATTTACGAATATTGATCTCTCAATAGAAATATTTCAATCAGTTAACATAAGCATCTTTATTAATTCATTTTCTCCGTCTCTTAATTATTATTGATAGAATATCAATAACATTAATTCGAAACAAAAATAATAAGTATGGGCCTAGTTTGTTGTATCATTAAGTTAGAAGGTGTTTGGATAAAATCAAATTATAGTTTAGAGAAAAATTTCTAGAGAATATATTTTGTGAAAAAATGATTCTGATAAAGTGAGAATGTTTGAATAGTTATTATTAGGAACACTTTTTATATATGCAAATTACTAAAAAGGACATAAGTTAATGTGATAATCATATAAAAGATAAATTTTATAATATATTTTAATTGGAATGAATAAAATTGTTAATAATATATTTTTTTGTACATAATAATAATATATAAGATATGTAATTAAATCATAATCAATATATGTATATATATTTATAAATCATAAGATTAAATATGTTTATAAAAATGATTTTTTTTCTAACAGAAAAATATTAATTTGCTTTGATTTTAAACATGAAGTTCTGAGGAGGACCGAAGGAGGAATGGATTCTGAGGAGCGAAGAATCAAAGGCGGATGAGAATGAAGATAATAAATGAATCATTGAGGGATATATCTGTTTGGTCAAAAAAACAAAACACCTCATATCCGTTGGCATTAAAAAAAACCATTCTAACACTCTCTCATTTTCTTCCCAAAAGAAAATTCAAATTACTTCTCTCCAAACCATAGTTTTTGGGTCAAAACTATGGTTTTCAGACGCACTTCTAATACTACCCAAACACCTCATTGGTTTTAGCCTAAAACCATGATTTTTGTTTTTTTGTGGGTGTTTGGCAATCTCTTTATCTAAACCATGGTTTGGGTTGCTAAACTATGATTTGGGATGACACCCAAACAGGCTCTTTGAAAAGTGCTTTTATAATATATAAAAATAAATATGTGGGAGAATTTATTTTAATTTGTGAAAAGAGTATTTTTTAAAAGTTTTTTTTATGAAGTTATACAAACATCCCTTGGTTTTTCAAATGTTTCACACTTCCCACATAAATACTCATCCTTAGGATTTTCCCTCCCTGTTTGCATCATGGTTGTGGCAAGAGTGGAATGAACTTTCAACAGCAGCAAGGTTCACTGTGGCACTTTGTTTCAGAATACAGGTGTCACTATGCATCTATCAAATGACATGTCTAAGCTCACCACCTGATGAAGCTTGTCACTATCGGTGGTGATTCTGTTACTACCCATAAGTAACTACTCCTCCGATCCTTAATATAAAACCAATTGTTGAGTTGGTTTTGGTCTTATATAAGACCAATTTATCATACTTATCAATTTTCTCTAAAGTACCCCTATGATACTCTCTCAACCATAATCAAGTAGAAGAGGGAGATGAGGTATTAAGAAAGATGATTATGGTATTTTAGGAAAAACATGTCACATTTTTTATAATTAACTAACTTACCTAACTTCCTTAATCTAATCAAATTAGTTAAATGGGTCTTATATTAAGGACCGGAGGAGTATTATTGTTGTCCTATTTCTTTACTTTCAGGGTATAAGTGGGCGAATAAATATAAGATCAGTTGAAAATTTAAATATGAATTGTTAGAAGTGTACTTCAGCAATACAGGTTTGACCATAACAATAAAGACTATGATGCAAACTTTGTTACATTCAGACTTCTTGTTCATCATGTATCCTTATATAGTTTTATCCTCTCTTTTTTTGCTTTAGCTACAAGTATCCTTTTATTAGAAACAATAGCGTCTGAGACACTGTTAGACATTAAATGTGAATACCTCTTCTAATGAGAATTTGAATTTTTAGTTAATTATATTACATGAGACTAGTTTCTTCTACTAAACTGAATTTTATTGGTTATGGTTTTATCTTTTTTCTTTTTGGTACAAGAAAAAAAATTTGGATAAGTTAGGTTTCGGAGATTGAGCAAGTGGTTTTATCTTTTTTGTGTGTGGCTAAAATATAGGTATCCTCCTATTGGAGATAATCCTATTTGAGACACTGTCAGACACTAAATGTAAGTAGGGATTCGAATATTAATTTACTATGTTGTGGGAGACTAGCTCCTTCCGCTAGACTCAATCCCGTTAGTAGTGGTTTTATCTTTTGCATATGAATGCATGCGTGGATGTGTCTTGTTGGGCCATCCTTGTGTTCTTATATGTCCATTGGCATCTGTGGAGCTTTCGGGCCCAGGGTGTGCGCACGCGCTTTGTCTGTGGGTTGCAAATAAGAGTTATGAACTGAAAATGGAAAATTCATTTCGCTACTAAAAAGTTTCAAACTTGATTGAAAATTAACTTATTTTAAAAATGGATTAAATTTTTGGTAATTAAAAGTACTGCCTATTGAAAAGCTTTAGCATGACCTGAAAATAGGTTAGCAGTGTATTTAGAGCTTTTCAATGATGAAGTTATAGGGAAGTTTCATACTTTGTATCTTAGGCATTTTTAGTAATTGTATTTTCATCAGTTGCAAACAATTTCATCTAAGTCCAAATGTCAATGTGAGGTTAAGGCTTTTCAAATAGTACCTCTTATCATAAATATAAGAGCTAGCTAATTGAATATTTAATTTAGTTCTAGATATAATATTACAATATACTTTATTTCTCATATTTATTCATTTTTTTCCAAAACAATCCTCATAGTGATTACACATGTTAAAAGGTCTTCATTCTCATGCACATTATTAATCAGGGTGTTTTAAAAAAGACAACACTTATTTATTATAAATAACTAACTTAGCAAATTAGTGATTTATTATATTAATGACTGGAGCTAGTATAAAGTTAATGAATTTAATGTCTGTCTTGAACATTTTCAACAGTCATTATGAAATATATTAGAAGTTTGTTATAAATAGGATAAAAAAGTGAAACATGTTTCTCATCGTAATTCACTTGACTCAATCGATGGCTTTTACAAGTTGGGGTTTTCTTGGATACTTTAAACAGAACATGCTTCAGCATATATCTTCTTTCTCAAAGCATCTATCATTGGCTATTCTCCCTTTTAAACTCGTCTTTTCCAATCCATAACTCTCCCCTCCTCTTTCATCAAAAATCAAAATCCACATATTCCATTGACTTATTAGTTGTCCAATACGAAAGCGGGGCTATAAATAAACAAATATATAAATATATATTTGGCCTTATAAATTCATATAGGGACGTATAAAGTGTTGAATGTTTTATTTTGATCCAATTATAGCGGAGATTATAGCTAGAGGTCTCGGTGTTGCATATTACTGTGTCAAGTTCTCTGATGGCTGCTGATAGATATAAAATGAATATAAAATCATAGAAACATGCAGATAAATAACTGCATAAATGATTTTTTTTAAAATTCCAATGACATATGGTATATGTAAAGATCCATTTTCCTTTTTATAAAACAATTAGCACGGTGTTATGGCCTCTAATTAATGTGTCTTTCTCTAATGCTCTCTAATACCTTTTATAATAATATTTCAACTTCCCAGATGTTTTTTTAAAGTTTTTTATGATTAGATTCTGCATAAAATTAGTGACATTCTAATATCTCATGGCAACAAAATGATGCAAGTCTGATTTTTTTTTAAAAAAAATCATAAAAATTCAAGACTGCAGTGTGTGTATTAACTCACTAATAATATAATGTATTGGGATCTAAAGCATCTTAAATTTTAACTTTCCCTTCATTTCTTCCTTCATAATTGTAGATTTTTAAAATTGAATTCAAAGAAATAATTTATCAATTAAGAATTGCTCTTATTCATGCAATAAGATATGTAAGAAAACTATATTATAAGAAATTGATACATTATATATGAATAGTAGCAAGCATATTTTCATCAATACCTCATAATAGAACTAAACAAGTTAGTTAAAATTAGCTAATATTATTAAAAAATTACCAATTTAAAAAACACGTTTTGTTATATGTTATAAATTCTAATACAATCTTACTCATTTTTCTTAATTATTCTTCTCTCCATTATAATTACTTAACAATCTCATACAGAAATCATTATTATTGGAAAATATTAATTACTTGATAGATTCTATAAAATGAAAATTTTATTAACTAAATAAGATAATATTCTTAAAACTACCAATTTCATAAACATGTCACTTTTCTTATAATTAATTCTTTAGGAAAATGTGTCACTTTTCTTATAATTAATTCGCTTACCTAACTTCTTTAATCTAATCAAATTAGTTAAATGGGTCTTATATTAAGGATTGGAGGAGTAATATTGTAAATCTTGCATGAGTCTGAGAGTCATTTGTCAGTGTGTGTATTAACTCACTAATAATATAATGTATTGGGATCTAAAGCATCTTAAATTTTAACTTTCCCTTCATTTCTTCCTTCATAATTGTAGATTTTTAAAATTGAATTCAAAGAAATAATTTATCAATTAAGAATTGCTCTTATTCATGCAATAAGATATGTAAGAAAACTATATTATAAGAAATTGATACATTATATATGAATAGTAGCAAGCATATTTTCATCAATACCTCATAATAGAACTAAACAAGTTAGTTAAAATTAGCTAATATTATTAAAAAATTACCAATTTAAAAAACACGTTTTGTTATATGTTATAAATTCTAATACAATCTTACTCATTTTTCTTAATTATATTCTTCTCTCCATTATAATTACTTAACAATCTCATACAGAAATCATTATTATTGGAAAATATTAATTACTTGATAGATTCTATAAAATGAAAATTTTATTAACTAAATAAGATAATATTCTTAAAACTACCAATTTCATAAACACATTTAGTTAAATGCTATAAGTTCTACCCGTTCAGAGTGCAAAAGGCTAAGGTTGATATAATGTTAATTAGATAAAACATAATAAAAGTGAGGCGACAATTTGAAGAAAACGAGGAAATGTGGGGCCGAAAACAGGAAAAGGCCGAAGGAAAGGAAATAAAAATATAAGTAATTTAAGTTTACCAAATTAATACTTTGCGTGTAGTGTGCATCTTAGCGGACCCTAACGCCATGTTCCTTAAAAGAGATTAAATTCAATCCCACCATGACACATTGAATGACAATATGACTCTTAGCTATCGATTCATTCGTTAATTAACTACTCCCTTTGATGCATATTAATAAAAGAGCCACTTAATTAATTTGAATTGATTAAGGAAGTCAAATAAATTAGTTAATTATAATAAATATGACATGATATGATCTCTCCTAAAATATTTATGTATAAAATTAGATAATATATTAATTTATAAATTAAGTATTCATTTGATTTTATTCATAAGGCACTTTCAACATATTTCACACAGGCCAAGGAAAACTTTTAATTGTATTAACTATCCATTAAAATATAACAACTTTTCAGATTTACTCTTACTTAATATATACATATTTCAAAAAGATAATTATCTATACTATTATAAATGAAGGACAAAATAGTAAATTTACACTAAAAATTTAAAGAAGTGACTTATAAATAGGAACAAGAAAAACCTTATCTCTCTGTCTTATAAATAAAACCAAATGAGTAAATTAGTTTGAGGGATTAATAATAAATATGAGAGATAAAACGATTTGATGTTTTATAAGTTTATGATCAAATGTAATTCTCTAACTACGTTAGGGATTAAATAGAGTAGTAAATAACTAATTTAATGAGACAAGTTTAACACTCACGAATTAGTGCATATATCGGAGTCGCTTTCTTGAAGGACATTCTAGTTATCACAGAATCCGAATTCAAGAGCTGCCTCTATTTTCCACCTAGTTAAGGCTTCATTCTGTGAAATTAACAAAACCAGAACATGCTTCAGTATCTTCTCTTTCTCGAAGCATCATTCATGGCCTATTCTTTCTTGCTTTACCAGTTCACATGTTCTCTTTTTTTTTTTTCTCTTTGAACAAAGTCAGATTCTTTATACTCTATTCAATCAAAAAGCCATATATTCCAATATTGCAAAAATCGTCTTCCCCAGTTAATTAAAGTTGCTTTCATGTTCACTCTTTCAATCAAAAGCCAGATACTCTTTCATCTATTTTGTGCTGTTTGATTCGTTCAAACCTCTACTAATGGTTCATTACTCTTATGCTATAATATTTACATTACAAAATGTCTTATATTTATTACTAGAGAAGTATAATATTTAATCAAGCATTATATGATCACTATTCCTGTTTCAGTAAGATAGGAGTAGGACTAAACCAAACAATGATATCACAAAAGCCATATATATAATTGCCTATTCTTATATATGTATTTATGATTCAATTATAAGATATCACTTTAAGTTTCTTGTTCAATTTTGGGAAAATAGTGCACCACGATGGGCTAGAGGAAATATAAATGGAACATATGGCTAAAAAATTATATTTTAAAAGGCCACTGCAAAATCATGCATGTCATCTGATCAAACCAAGATCTTTGTGAGAGTAAAAGATAAGATGGGCCCGTGTTTTTTTTTTTAACAAAGTTCTATGTATTGGACAAATTTTGAATAAATTTTATTTGTTTATATCAAACTTTAATATAAATATAATGCGTGAATAATTAATAGAGTATATCTTCACATTAATTACATGCACAGACACAATGAATGAATTGGTGCAAATTACAATTTAAAGAGAAGGTAACTTTTGATTTAAGTTTAGTGTTTTCTTAGTACTAGTATATCAGTTAGAGATATAAAAAAATTAATTGATTGGATAGGAAAAATTATGATTTAATTATATAAAACAAAGATAAGATAGTAATTAAGTAGTATCTGCTTCAATTAATTAACAAGTAAATTAAAATTTTCAGATATATCCTCAAGTATTGTTCAACAACAAACACACACACAATACAAATATATATTTATATGTACATTACTGTAAGGTATAGTTCTGGGACAAAGGAATAAAACCATATAAAATGCCACAAATAAAGAAAATAAGGGATAGTTCCAAGGGATATACCGCTTGTAGGAAGCCATAAATTAGACTGCCATGAGAAGAAATCTGTGTGGATGGCTCTGGAGTTGCAGATGCATTACTGGGCGAGTTCTTCATTGGCAGGTGAGCTTTATTATATTATATTTATATCGGACAAGCAATATAATATAATTTAGTGTGTAAATGCCAAGGAAGATTTGCCCAGTGATTCTCCTGCAACTTTGCTTCACGAATATGGCACTCATCTCTGGTTCTATATATATAGTCATGATCGAGACAACCAGAAACATTCTCAGTGTTTCAGGTTTGAATCTAGAGAAGAAGATCAATGCAATTCGATTACATTCACTTCTCTCATCATCTTTGGTTTTCACTTTACTATTTATCCATTTTCTCATCACATTTTGCTTTTTCTCGTCTGAAAATCTCGTTTTTGATGGGAGTGACGTAACCAATCCATAAAGGCTTGCGTGATTTATTTCCTTTTTAATTCTTAGTTACATTAATTCTTGAATTATATGGATTGTGTATTGAATTGGTACATTTTATACAGCAGTACACTGCTAAGAATAATGCTGAACGAGACAAGCAAGAAGAGGGTGCATGTTTCTCACTAAATCAAGGAGTGCCTACAATTAGAATTAGAATTTAATGTATCTGACATTGTAATTGTACTGTCAAATTTGGACAAAAGTGTGAGTAATGTGTAAATAATTTTTCATATATTATTTCTCGAAACTCTTAAATTTATATAAATAATTTTCTACTGTTGCTAACTAGCTAGTTCATTCTTTTACTATTTTTTTTTTGACCAATCACTCTTTTACTAAATTAGAGCACGAATGTTAATGACAATATATATCCCTTATGCTCATCATTAATATAAATAATCCCTTTAAGTTATGTGCAAATAATTCTTTTAAAACATAGGTCAAGTTACAAAAGCGCAAATAAACTTCAGTTGGTGGAAATATCAAACATAATTAATAGCAAAATGTGGTTATAATATTAGTTTATTGTCCAATTTCAAAAGCCAAAGAGATTATCTAGTCGAAAATTTTAAAATACGTTTAATCCCTACTTGAAAAGACTATATGTTTTGCCTTTGTCTCTAGCAAGCATTCTTATATATGTGCGTGTATATATATAGATATAGATATAGATATAAATACAAATATACATATTTATACCATGATGTAAACCAACTTTTTAACTGCACATAATGCTGCTTTTAACAGTACTCGTCATAAATGCCGTTATTCACTCTCAAACTAAGCATCCCTTTAAAAAGGGTTTATAATACATTTGTGCCTCTGAAGAAGGAATTGTTCCATAGAATATGCCCAACTATAGGGAACCACGAGAATATGGCCAACTAGCCTTTCTTTGTGTGAGTTATTACAAGATGCACAATAATAACTGTTGAAAAATAAATAATTATTTCAACTTTGTATATCTCTTTGTTATTAAGTTTTCTAACAAAAAAAATATTGGGGTAGAAGTATGCAAATTTTATTTAAATTTAATTTATATATGTAACCAATGTCGAAGACATATGTAGCCATCATTCAAAAACGCATTAGGGATGCATGAGTTCTGAATAGATATGGATATTTTTAGGAGGGCTGCTTTACTAATAATGCTTCTGAAATTTAGCGATTTTAATTACTTGCATGAATTAATACAAAAATATACATACATTTATTACATTATTATGATAGATAATGATTAATGACTGAAAGGCAAGAAAAGAAATCGACAAATAAAATTGTCTTAAATAAAAGAATGCCTATATGTAGGGGGGAAAAAATAGAAAACATGGACAAATATGTCACTTCCAAAATCTGACATATGTCCTAAGCTTTATTTAAGCTCTGACTTCAACTAAGTCATCTTCTGCATCGGAAATACTCATTATTTAAATTATTCAGAAGTTTAAGAATAATATGTTTGTTATTACAAAGTTTTATAAAAGTGTTTTGAAGTTTTTGCTGTGAAATATTTATAACATGTAAATGAAAAAGGATAAAATAATAAGAAAAAAGAGGGAAATATATTTTTTGATCTCGAAACTTTATCAAGATTAATTGGACGGGTTTCACACTTTAAAAAGCATGTAAAAAAGTTCAAGGTGAATTTCCCTCAGAATGGATGAGATGTGCATATATCTATATATAACGCTTTTATAATAATGTTTTAATTTAATTAATATAATTTGGGTTTTTAAATAATGTAAAATTTAATTTTATGTTAACAATTAAAAATTATCTATATTTTATATTGCACGTTCTTTTAAAAATAAAAAAAATTAACAAATTCTACTTATAATTCAAAAGCTGGCTCGTGTCGCCTCACATAGACCACTTTAGGGACTAGTACTCTATTCAGCAACATTAAACTCGCCAAATCTTTATTGGATCAAATACAGAGCATGCTTCCGGATCTCCTTTCCCAAAGCATAATTCACCATTTATTCAATTTGCTTTCTGTTCTATTTCTCTACTCATCAAAAGTTTGCTTTCCAACATAATCAGATTCTCCAGATCGATCCTTTTTCAACACAACACACAAAATCGATAAACATATATTCGAAGGCATATCATTGTCTCCAACGTAAAATTTGATTTAATATGTTTGGCCTTACAAAATCATCCAGGGACAGCAACGTAGAATTGATCCGCTGTCAGTGTCTTTTGCAGTGGTGTTTGATTATTGTCAAGTGGCTCATAGCATGACTAGTGGCTGGGGCATACTTCCATGGCATATGCTGTACTGTGAACTACTACTATTGAGAGTGTACGCAAACCAATAGTGATCCATCGCATGTCAAATCAATCACTAAAACATCCAGGGAGTTGGAATGAAGTAATTTAAAAAACAAATGAAATGATCAATCCCTTTGTCGGCACAGTAATGTTGCCAATTTTTTCCCTTCTCCCATGTAATTTTCCGTTTAAAATATCTTGACCACATTAAGAATCTGATAATCTTAAAGAACCATGCAAATTGAGAAGGGCGAAACTAATGTTTCGTGACTGTAACAAGACCAAGTTTCTCTGGAGCAAACTAGTTCACCGCACTAGATGGAGGTAATTTTTTGACCAAACCACCAACTTCCATGATGGATCGGTTGGAATATCACCAGGCGGACACTGAATGGAGAGGACTGGAAGGCGCTTTTCTCAATTATTTGCTGATGGCTTTGGCTAAGACGCAATATGTTTGTTTTTGAAAAGAAGATAGTGAACAACTATGCTATCATCGCCAATTCCTTTACCCTCCTCAGTAGTTTACGGCAGACTCAGAAGTGCCTACCTGGAGTGTCTCTTTCGGAGATAAGCGCATGCAGAGGAAACACGGATGGCAAACTCCAGCTCAAGGATGGGTCAAACTAAATGTTGATGGAGCCTTTTCTAGTATTAGTCGTAGCCGGGCATGTGGAGGTTTACTAAGGAAAGATACTGGCCAGTTCATTCTTGGGTTTATTCAGAACCTTGAAGATGGAGATGCTTTGCATGCAGAGTTGTGGGCGTGTTTACATGGGCTAAAGCTTGCATGGGACGGAGGCCATCGTCGAATATTTCTGGAGTCTGATTTGAGCAACGCAGCAGAACTGACTGCAACTGACCCCGATGAACATCATCGGGATTATTGTGTTATCAAAGAGATTCGGGAGATGCTTTGCCGGGATTGGGAAGTGCAACTTCAACATGTGAGCAGGGAGTGTAATAGGGCCGCTGACTGCTTTGCGAAGAAGGGCCTTTCAGCTTTACGTGGTTTTCATTTGATTGCCTCTGCACCGGATGATTTGTTGCCTATCTTGGACGTAGATCGCACCCTTGAAAGTGATCATGTTGGAATAATGTAAGGCTTTTTCCGTTTGATATCCCAAAAAAAAAAAAAAGAACTGTATTTCAACAATACAGGTTTGACCACAACAATAAAGACTGTGATGCAAACTTTGTTACATTCAGACTTCTTGTTCATCATGTATTGTTACATGGTTTTATCCTCTCCTTTTTTATAGGTACAAGTATCTTTTTATTAGAAACAATGATGTCTGAGACACTATCAGACATTAAATATGAATACTTCTAATAAAAATTTAAACTTTAATTGATTATAGTACGAGAGACTAGCTTCTTCTATGAAACTGAATTATGTTAGTTATGGTTTTATCTTTTGCTTACGAATGAATGTGTGGAGGTGTCATGTTGGGCCATCCTTGTGTTCTTAACTTTATGATGGTATGTCCATTGGCATCTGTGGAGCTTTCGGGCCCCGGGTGTGCGCACGCGCTTTGTCTGCGGGTTGCAAATATGAGTTATGAACTGAAAAAGGATTAAATTCATTTCACTACTAAAAAGTTTTAAACTTGATTCAAGATTAACTTATTTTAAGAAACGGATTAAGTTGCTGGTAACTAAAAGTACTGACTATGAAATTTCTTTAATTAACTGCACTATTGAAAAGCTTTGGCATGACCTGAAAATAGGTTAGCAGTTTGCTTTTAGTCACCAACAACTTAATCCGTGTGAAATAAATATACTTTCAAGTGTATTTAGAGCTTTTAATAATGAAGTTATAGGAAAGTTTCATACTTTGTATCTTAGGCATTTTTAGTAAGTGTATTTTCTTCAGTTGCAAACAATTTAATCCAAGTCCAAAGGTTAATGTTTGAGTGAGGTTACGGCTTTTCAAATAGTAGCTCCTATCATAAATATAAGAGCTAGCTAGTAGAAGATTAAATTTAGTTCTAGATATAATATCATAATCTATTTTATTTTTCATATATATTCATCTTTTCTTTTAAAGTAGTCTTCATGGTGATTACACATGTTAAAAACTCTTCATTTTAAAGCACATGATTAGTCAGGATTTTTTAGACTAATTTTCTTAATATTAACAAATTAGTGATTTAGTTTTTATATTAATGACTAGAGTTAGTATAAAGTTAATGAATTTAATGTGTCTTAAACATTTTCAACAGCCATGATCAAATTATGTGGGTGAATTGTGAAATATGTTAGAAGTATATTATAAATAGGACGAATAAGTGAAACTTGTTTCTATCTTAATTCGCACTTAACCCGATCGATGGCTTTTACGAGTTGGGGTTTTCTTGGATACTTTAAACAGAACATGCTTCAGCATATATCTTCTTTCTCAAAGCATCTATCATTGGCTATTCTCCCTTTTAAACTCGTCTTTTCCAATCCATAACTTTCCCCTCCTCTTTCATCAGAAATCAAAATCCATATATTCCATTGATTTATTAGTTGTCCAATACGAAAGTGGGGCTATATATATATATGTATGTACACACACACACACACACATATTTGGCCTTATAAATTCATATAGTGGCGTATAAAGTGTTGAATGTTTTATGATCCGATTATAGCGGAAATTATAACTAGAGGTCTCGGAGTTGCATATTACTGTGTCAAGTTCTCTGATGGCTGCTGACAGATATAAAATGAATATAAAATCATAGAAACATGCATATAAATAACCGCATAAATGAATTTTTTTAAAATTCCAATGACATGGTTAAAGATCCATTTTCCTTTTTATAAAGCAATTAGCACGGTGTTATAGCCTCTAATGTGTCTTTCTCTAATGCTCTCTAATACCTTTTATAATAATATTTCGACTTCCCAAATGTTTTTTTTATAGTTTTTTTATGATTAGATTCTACATAAAATTAGTGACATCCTAATATCTCATGGCAACAAAATGATGCAAATCTGATTTTTTTTAAAAAAAATCATAAAAAATTCAAGACTGCATTGTTTTTTGGCTGACAAGACATCAAAATATCACTATTTCATATAAAATCTAATTATCAAAAGAAAAATGAAAAGAGGTTGGGACATTATTACAAAAACACATAATAGTCAGATAAATTGAGGTGCGGGTTTTGTACGATAAAGGTACACCAATACGAGTATACTTTTTGGTAAAGCAAATAGCATCAGTGTCTGATCGACGGTATAATTCTTTGAAGCAAGAGGAGGAACGTATAATTCTGAGACAAAGGAATAAACCAAATAATAGGAAAGCTAATCAGCTCAAAAAAAAAAAAAAAGGGAAGCTAAAGTAAGGGATATTTGCCCAGGATATGCTAAATATAAGAAGCTATATATAAGTAAGATTGTACATGAGCAGCAATAATAATATTTGAGTTATGGGTTTGACGCAAGGCTAGTCGGTTGCAGATGAATTACAGGGCAACTTCTTCATTGGCAGTTTGCCACTCATATAAAATATAATGTGTTTGTTGGGTGGCTAATCTGCCAAAGAAGATTTGCCCAGTGATTCTCTTGCAGCCATTATATCCCAAAAAAAGATTAAGGTTTCCCTGGCGGTTTTTTAATCTCCTGAAATAGAGACGTTTTAAAATTTTCTCAAGTTGCGAGAGAGAAATAGTTAGAGATCTGTTCCTATCTCTTCCCTTACTATAGGGTTGGGCAGTTTTTGCAGTTTATATTTGTCTATTGCAGCAAAGTCGCTGCAGACACAAACTATTATGTTTTTCCTCATTTCAGTTGATAAGTCCCTTTACATACTTCTACATCTCATGAACCTACGTAATTCTTAGGTAATATTATATTGTAAATCTTGCATGGGTCTGAGAGTTATTTGTCAGTATGTGTTTTAACTCATAATATAATGTATTGGGATCTAAAGCATCTGTAATTTTAATTTCCCCTTCATTTCTTCCTTCATAATTTTAGATTTTTAAAATTGAATTCAAATAAATAATTTATCAATTAAAAATTGGTCTTATTCATGCAATAAGATATGTAAGAAAACTATATTATAAGAAATTGATACATTATATATGAATAGCGCCAAGCATATTTTCATCAATAACTCATAATAGAACTAAACAAGTTGGTTAAAATTAGCTAATATTATGTTTGCACCACAAGTGAATGGTCATGACAAGTAATAAAGTGATGATGTAAAGTATCATTCCTATAAAGATTTGGATTCAAAACCCGATTAAATACTGATTATCACATTTTTGCTTAATTTGAGTAATACAAATATCAAGAGTAAAAGCAAGCTATTTATGAAATTAAATATTAATAAAAAGAAAAAGTGATTCTTCAATTTTAATGATTCAAAAAGACCTAGGATTATTTATCAATTATCCCCCTTATATTTTAAAAGTTCTCAATCAAATCCCCATCATATTTGCTTATTAATTATAAATTATGCTAGCCAAGGATACTAAATTACCAATAAGTGCTCTCTTAAGTCTCCAAATGAATGTTTATCTCAATTAATTCCTTAATCTCTTAGTTAATTAATTAAGCCCCAATTTTAATCACAAACCTTATGTGACTATGTAAGGTTAATGAGTATATATCCATCTCATTAACAAAATCATCTATCCAACTCGCAAATTTTAAGTTCTCATATGATTAAACTCAAGTTCTGCACTCAATCTAGCATTCTCAAGTATCAATCAAGTGAACCCAATAATCTCATTGGTGGCCAATAACAAGAAGTATTAAACATAGAGTAAAATCAACATAATCATATCATTAATCACAAGTATTTAGCCACATATACCCAAAAAATCCATAAAAATACGCACACACACACACACACCAGCATAAAATGGAACAAGAGTAGAGAAAGCAAGATGGAGAGGAAAAACCAAGGAAAAAAGCCCAAATCTCTTCAAATCTCCAACTCCTAGCTCAATCTTCTCCAAAAAGCAAGCCCTAGCATTGCACAATACTCCCAAGAATCACTAGAATTGAAGAATGGCGACCAATGTTGAGTTTGAGGCCTTAAAACCTAAAATTTTTAGGCCGAGTTTGCCTTTGTTTCGGTTGGCTCATAGTCAGGTCAGAGTACAACGCAACTCATTTAGCCTCTAGAAAATTTTGTTCTTCTAGGTCAAATGAGAAATTTTACCTATAGTTTGGCGTCTATTTGTTCTTCTTTGATCACTATTATGTAATTTTTAAGAAACCTTGATCTTTAAATCCTTCCAAAGCACTTCCAAGTAGCTTGAACTTCAATTCTTAGACCAAAATAACCTTGCAAAATTCAAAAACTTTATAAGCTAAAAAATAATAAGGATAGGTGCCAAAATATGAGCAAATACATTTAAGAGTACATAAAACTTAAAGAAAAAGTGCTGAAATGACATGAAATTCTAGAGATTAACATATTCTTAACAAATTAGAGTGCCAATTTAAAAAAGACATTTTGTTATGTTATAAATTCCAATACAATACTACTCATTTTTCTCAATTATATTCTTCTCTCCATCATAATTACTCAACAATATCATAGAAAAAGCGTTATTATTGGAAAATATTAATTACTTTATAGATTCTATAAAATGAAAAGTTAATTACTTAAAATTAGATAATATTCTTAAAATTACCAATTTCATAAACAAATTTAGTTATATGCTTTAAGTTCTACCCGTTCAGAATGCAAAAGGCTAAGGTTGATGTAATGATAATTAGATGAAACATAATAAAAGCGAGGCGACAATTTAAAGAAAAAAAGGAAATGTGGGGCCGAAAATAGGAAAAGGCCGAAGGAAAGGAAATAAAAATACAGTTAATTTCAGTTTACCAAATTAATTGATACTTTGTGTGTAGTGTGTACCTTAACTGACTATAATATCATGTTCCTCATAAGAGATTAAATTCAATCCCTCCATGACACATTGAATGAAAATATGACTCTTAGCTATGGATTCATTCATTAACTAATTACTCCCTTTGATCCATATTAATATAGGAGCTACTTAACTAATTTGAATCTATTAAGGAAGTTAAATAAATTAGTTAACTATGATAAATGTGATATGATCTGATTTCTCCTAAAATACTAATGTGTAAAATTAGATTATATATTAATTTATAAATTAAGTAAATTAGTTTGAGGGATAAATGATAAATATGAGAGATAAATTGGTTTGACGTTTTATATATTTATGATTGAATATAATTCCCCAACTACATTAGGGATTAGAGAGAGCAGTAAATAACTAATTTAATGAGAAAAGTTGAACACTCACAAATTAGTGCATATATCAGAGTGGCTTTCTTTGAAGGAAATTCTAGCTAGCACAGAATCCGAATTCAAGAGCTGCTTCTATTTTCCTCATGCCACTTAAGGGTTCAATATGTGAAATTAAAACAGAACATGCTTCGGTATCTTCTCTTTCTCGAAGCATCATTCATGGCCTATTCTTTCTTTCTTTACCAGTTCACACGTTCTCTTTTCTTCTCTTTGAACAAAGTCAGATTCTTTATACTCTGCTCAATCAAAAAGCCATATATTCCAATATTGCAAAAATCGTCTTCCAAAATTAATTAAAGTTGCTTTCATGTGTTCACTCTTTCAATCAAAAGCCATATACTCTTTCATCTATTCTGTGCTGTTCGATTCGTTCAAACCTCTAACAATGGTTTGTTACTTTTATGCTACAATATTTATAATATTTAATCAAACATTATATGGTCAGTATTCCTGCTCCAGTGCCATAGGAATGATATCCCAAAAGTCCCAAAAGCCATATATATAATTGCCTATTCTTATGTATGTATGATTCAATTATAAGATATCACTTCAAGTTTCTTGTCCAATTTTGGTAAAACAGTGCACCATGATAGGCTAAAAGAAATATAAATGGAACATATGATTAAAAAAATATATTTTAAAAGGGCACTACAAAATCATGCATGCTATCTGTTCAAACCAAGATCTTTGCGAGAGTAAAGGAGGGACAGATGGGACCTTTTCTTCCCAAAAAACAAAGTTCTATGTATTGGACAAATTTTGCATTAATTTTATTTGTTTATATCAAATTTTAATATAAATATAATGCGTGAATAATTAATAGGCTATATCTTCACATTAATTATATGCATAGAGACGATGAATGAATTAGTGCAAATTACAATTTAAAGAGAAGGTAAGATTTGATTTTAGTGTTTTCTTTGTACTAGTATATCAGTTAGCGATGGACAAAAAATTAATTGATTGGAGAGGAAAAATTATGCTTTAATTATATAAAACAAAGATGCTTATCAAAATCAGATAAAACAAAGATAAGATAGTAATTAAATAGTATATGCTTCAATTAATTAACAAGTAAACTAAAATCCTTCGGATATATCCTCAAGTATTGTCCGACAAACACACACACACACACGCCATATATTACCACAAGGTATAGTTCGGGACAAAGGAATAAAACCATATAAAATGCCACAAATAAAAGAAAAGAAAGGGATAGTTCCAAGGCATATACCCCTTATAGGAAGCCATAAATAAGAGTGCCATGAGAAGCAATCTTTGTGGATGGCTTTGGAGTTGCAGATGCATTACTGGGCGAGTTCTTCATTGGCAGGTAACCACTATTATATTATATTCATATCAGATAAGCAATATAATATAATTTAGTGTGTAAACTGCCAAAGAAGATTTGCTCAGTGATTCTCCTGCAACTTTGCTTCACGGACATGGCAATCATCTCTGGTTCTCTATGTATATAGTCATGATCGAGACAACCAGAAGCATTCTCAGTGTTTCAGGGTTGAATCTAGAGAAGAAGATCAATGCAATTCGATTACGTTCATCTCTCTCATCATCTTTGGTTTCCACTTTAAATCACATTTTACTTTCTCTTGTCTACAAATCTCGTTTTTGATGGGAGTGATATTGTGCAATTCATGTAACCAACTCATAAAGGTTTGTGTGATTTATTTCCTTTTTAATTCTTAATTACTACCTCTAATACTTAATATAAGAGTTACTTGACTAACTTAAGTAGTTTAAGAAAGTTTATTAAGTTAGTTATTTATAACAAATATAATTTGAATTCCCCAAATTACTCTTACTAATCATGGACGTATTAGTTGTAACTACTATTTAATAGAATCTTTAATATGCCCAGCTACTACAAAGATTATTTTAGAAAAATAGATAAATATTACAGATAAAGTGAATTAGGATTTTATATCCAGGATTAAATTCAAAGTTAAACTAGCTCTTATATTAAAGATCAGAGGTAGTACATTAATTATTGGATTCTATGAATTGTATATTGAATTGGTACATTTTACACAGAAGCACACTGCTGGTATACGAATAATGTTGAGCAGGCCATGCAAGAAGAGGGTGCATGTTTCTCACTAAATCAAGGAGTGCCTACAATTAGAATTTGAATTTAATGCATCTGACATTATATTTGAATTGTAATGTCAAATTTGGACAAAAGTTTGAGTAATGTGTAAATAATTCTTTATGTCTTTATAGTTTCAACATTCTATTTCTTGAAACTTTTAAGCTTATATAAATAATCCTCTACTATTGCTAACTAGTAGCTAATTCATTCTTTTACTAAATGAGAGCATGATTTTAATGACAACATGTCCTTTATGTTCATCATTAATATAAATAATCATGTACATGTAATTCTTTTAAATCATAGGTCAAGTTACTAAAGTGCAAACAAAATCTCAGTTAATTAATTAACTTTTAGTTAGTGGAAATATCGAACATAACTAATAGCAAAATGTGGTCATATGTATTAATATCAGTTTATTGTCCAATTTCAAAAGCCAAAGAGATTATTTGGTCGTAAAGTTTAAAATACGTTTAATCTCGACTTGAAGTTAAAAGACTCTATGTTCTTTTATATTTTTAGATATTCTATATAAAGCATAATGTGGATAAACTATTTAACTGTACATAATGCTGCTTTTAAAAGTACTCGTCATTCATTAATTCCATTATTCACTGTCAAACTAAGCATCCCTTTGAAAAGGGTTTCTAATACATTTGTGCCTCTAAAGAAGGAATTGTTCCATAGGATATGCCCAACTATAGGGAGCCATAAAAAATGTGGCCAATTAGCCTTTCTTTCTTTGAGTTATTACAAGAAGAGCAAGAATTACTGTTGAAAAATAAATAATTATTGCAATTTCATATATATCTCCTTGTTATTAAGTTTTCTAACTAAAAAACTATCGGTTATCTAACCAAAATGTCGAGGATAAATGTAGCCATCATTCAAAAAGGCATAATGCATGAATTTTGAATAGAGAGGGATATTTTTAGGACGGCTGCTTTACTAATAATGCTCCTTAAATAATTTAGCGACCTTAATTAATTACTTGCATGAATTAATACGAAAATATACATACATATATTACATTATTACTTGTTAAACTGAATTGATACATTATTAATATCTGAAAGGGGGGAAATACATCCACGCTGTATGTCACTTCCAAAATCTGACATATGTCCTAAGTTTTATTTACTTCTGACTAGGTGATCTTGTGCATCATAATAATTAAGCTTAAAAAAATAATAATTATTTAAATTATTTAAAATTTATCTATAATATGTTTGTTATTATAAAATTTTTTTTGAAGTTTTTGCTGAATAATATTTATAACTTTTAAATGAAAATGGATAAAATAAGAAAAGAGAGGGAGGTATATAGTTTTTTAAAACAAAATAGCTAAAGTCAATTGGGTCCGGACACTTTATCAAGAGTTTTTGGCCAGTGGAAACTTTGTGAAAATTAGACGGGGCATATAAAAAAAAATACTGAAATTACACGTAGACATAGTATGTTTTTGGCAACAAGACTTAATATTTGTTGATTAGGAAGATGATCCATACAAAAGTTCATGGTGAATTTCCCTGAGAGTGCATGAGATATTCACATATATATTATGCTTTTATAATAATGTTTTAACTTAATTAAAATAATTTATGTTTTTAAATAATCTAAAATTTAATTTTTCGCTAACAATTAAAAATTATCTATAATTTATATTGCACGTTGTTTAAAAATAAAAAATAATTAAAAAATAACAAATGCTTATGATAATTCAAAAGCTGCTTCGAGTCGCCTCATATAGACAGCTTTTGGGTCTAGTCTTCTATTCAGCAAAATTGAACCCACCAAATCTTTATTCGATCAAATACAGAAAATGCTCCCGGATCTCCTTTCCCAAAGAATAATTCACCATTTATTCAATTTGCTTTCTGTTCCATTTCTCTGCTCATCAAAAGTTTGCTTTCCAACATTATCAGATTCTCCAGATCGATCCATTTTCAACACAACACACAAAATCTATAAACATATATTCGAAGGCATATAGATATATCGTTGTCCCCAACGTAAAAGTTGATTTAATATGTTTGGCCTTACAAAATCATCCAGGGACAGCAACGTACGAATTGATCCGCTGTTAGTGTCTTTTGCAGTGGTGTTGTTTGATTAGTGTCAAGTGGCTTATAACATGACTAGTGGGTGGGGCATACTTCCATGGCATATGCTGTACTGTGAACTACTGCTATTTAGAGTGTACGTAAACCAATAGTGATCCATCGCATGTCAAATCAATCACTAACACATCCAGGGAGTTGGAACGAAGTAATTTGAAAAACATATGAAATGATCAATCCCTTTGTCGGCACAGTAGTGTTGCCAATTTTTTCGTACTCCCATGTAATTTTCCGTTTAAAATATCTTTATCACATTAAGAATCTGATAATCTTAAAGAACCATACAAATTGAGAAGGGCAAAACTAATTTTTAAGATCAAATTGAATTCCCTTCTCATCTTTATTAATGGCTTACCGATGTTGGAAGAAGATGGCTTGGTCTTCTGGTAAAGTACTTCAAGTGGCTTTATTATTCTTGAAGGCAAAAGTAAAACCTTTTCTTGTCCACAGTGCGTATGGTTCATGAGACGAAGGAATAAACCTATATGAAAGACCACAAGACACGATACAAAGAGGGGATTGTTCCAAAGGATATGCCATTCGTAGGAAACCATAAATAACGATGACAGAAGCAACAACCTCTGTGTGTGTCCTCACAGTTGCAGATGAATTACAGGGCAACTTCTCCATTGGCTGATAGCCACTATTTGTGTAGTTACACATATATTTGCTTTTATAGTGAGCTCCCTGCCAAAGGAGATTTGCCCAGCGATTCTCCTGCAATTTCGCTTCGCATTCTTTGAAATTGTTCTTCAACGTATACAATGTTGAAACTTCACCTTGATCAACTAGACTAGTGAATCCGTAAACTAGTCTCTTGACCGATACGGTCAAGGATTTTGCCATTTTGGACCCCTCGATCCTAGGTCGTATTTTATATTTTTTCTCTCCTTCAACATGTACGGTACTGATCAAAAGTTGAACTATCTATTGGTTGATACCATACATACACATACATTCGATACTTCCATTCTTGTTAAGATATTGGTTTATTAGCTAAATGAATTTGCATTTTAGATTACATTATGTTCTTTTCACATTAATTATTAATTATTAATTACTTATTGTTATATTATGTTCTTGTGTATAACCTCTCATGACAGATGTAACTCTATGCAAAGGGTTGCTCATAGCCTGCTGCTATATGTAGAGATGTAAGCGAGATTCAAAATGACACTATCTCCGATCTTATATATAAGATCTGGCTTCTACTGTTATATCATACGTGATTATTTGTCCATATATATGTTGTAGATGATAAATCATCATCAATATCAATGTATCAATCTTTTAATATTTTTGCACCGTTTTATTGGACTTTTATTTTCTTTGATCAATATCAATGAGAAAAAAGACTGTAAAACTAGAGGGTTTAATCTATGAAATCACTATTTATACAATTTCAAAGAAACTTAAAAAAACAAAAAAAACAAAAGATGTGGTCAAACAAGTTTTGCACTGCTGCAAAAAAGGACTTGCCTAACTGTTATTTTGGATATTTTACGTCAGATATACTGTAGGTGTAGAATCAGGGGATGTGAAAAATGGAACTTTCTACGCTGGGTCGTCGAAAATCTTTTCTACATCGGTTTTAGTTAGAAGTCACGTAGAAAGTCAGTATTCTTCTTTTAAAAAAGGAGCTGGGACATTTTTCTGGATATCCCGACGTTTTCATTCAATTAAGTATGTTACATAATTCGTATCAATTTCAAAAATTATAATTCTTACGTGATTTTAATAATATTTACAACATTTCATATAAAATAAGGGTCATAATAAAAAGGAAAAACAATGGACAAACCAACAAATGACTTCATTGCATGGAATATCTATATTTCACCCTCAAAATTTTCCGTATTGTTAGAAAAACCACTGGGGGGGGGGGAGAATAGATAGATAAAGTTGATGTTTCTCCATACTTCCGAAGTGCTCTTTGCATCACTACAAACGCATATAATCGCCAGTTAGTGCTGTTTTCTTTAGGATGTGTTTGGATCAGCAATATAACAAAAGTTACTTTTATTTCATCTGACTTTTTTAAATATAAGTTAGAGTAAACATCAGTTAGTGTAATATGATTTATGTTTGGATTGACATTTACAAAATCAGTTTAACAAGTTGAAACTTGTTCAGATTATTGATAAAAAAAAAAGTAAGTTTAGATGTAAAATAACTAAAAAAACATAGTTTGGATGATTAGTTTTTATTTGGATAATTAAAATAATTAATGTATTATTAAAAAAATTATAAATACTAAAAGCAGATATATAGATATATATAATAAATAAATATAATAATTATTAAAAAAATTATAAATAGTAAAAACAGATATATATATATAATAAATAAGATATAATTATATGAAAATATAAAATTTATAAAATAATATAAAAAACACATTAAGAAAGTTATTTTACCTTTGTACAATGCATGATTACTGCCCACCTTATCCTTGAAGGCCGCAAATGTACTGTGCAACTAAAAGCACCCAAGAATTGCATTGGAGAAAGCTCACTTTTGGGTAAAAGCTCTTTCATCTCGAACATCAATCCAAACAAATGTTTCTCCTCAAACAACCCTGCATTGCACAATTTTCTAAGCGCGTTTTTCACTCCAAACGAAGATCCAAACACGCTCTTAAGCGCAACATGCAATTTTAGATGTAAACATTTCCGCAGTCATGCCAAATTGCAGTGTTAGTTGATCATCAGTTTCTTGCAGACAAACAATAAACAACAATCCTTGGAAGTACACATTAAAGACATATATATTACTGAATTAATTTTCATAAGCCTTACTTGCTAAGCTAGTAGTTCTATCAACCATCCTTAGTTATTGAAATATGCTTGGGCGAAATGGCTCGGTCTCCCCAGTTAAAATGCTTCACATGGCACTATTCTTTAAAAGCAAAAGTGAAACCTTTTGTTATCATTGAAACGTATAGTTCAGGAGACCAAGGAATAAACCCATTTGAAAGGGAAAAAAAGAAGGGATTGTACCACAGCATATGCCATTTTGTATGAAGCCATAAATAAGGATAGTTATTGCAGTTGTGTTGTATGTGCCCTTTGCGTTGCATATGAATCGAAGGGCAACTTCCCTGCCAAAGGAGATTTGCCCAGTGATTTTCCTGCAACTTCACTTCTACTTATGTCTCCAAAATTTGGGCTGTACATGTCTTATTTAGGCGATTCATAAGTAATATGGATAAATTTTAATGGTTCACACCTTAAACACCAACTAAATAACTTCTGTGTTTCCACTCGATCAACTATATGATCACATAATATAATTTGCACTTTAATATTTTAATGATCCACCGTTTATCGCATTGAAAACAATAAAAACAACTAGTATGAGCCCACATAATTTAATTTTTTAGCAGTTTTTCCCTCTGGTGTGAAAAATATTGGTTTTGTTCGGTTAATCGCAGTAGAAGTTTTCTCAGCAGAGTGAATAAAATTGGGGACGCAGAGAACATATTTACAATTCCAAACGTCAAAATTTACAACTACTCAAATATAAAATTCTGCAGCTGGAAGATTCTTATTTTACATTAATATTCTTCCACAGTCCTTATTTATCATTCTCCCATGATTTTACTGAGCCTTCATCATAAAACCGTTGCTCAAGAACACGTGCAGATTATTCTCCACGTGTCAACACACACACACACACACACACACACACAGCCAGTTGCATTGCTTCTCAGGCATTTTTGTTAGATTCTGTCGTTAGTGATCGCTGGATATCTGCTTTAATTTATTTGTTTTTAATGGAAACCATCGCTTTCTTCTAATTCAATGATGTAAATAACGCCATTTTAATTAGGCCTTTTGTTTGAAAGAGTAGTTGAGAATCACTTCAAATAATACCCTCTCTCTATATATAATTAATGGACCAGGACCATCCACTTCAAATAGGTAAAGGTCTACCTTTTTCACGTAATCTTGATTAAGATTGTGAATATATCAGAAATTAGAATTTAAGTAGGGAATAAAATATATGGTGGAAAAGGAGAATCTATACGCGAAGGCTGCGTCAAGTTTTAGCATTTGACAGAATCAACTTTTCTGGAGGCCACTGATAGCAACAAGAGGAACCCTATGCATCAAAGGCGCAGTTGATGAGACTATTTCTGTCTCAGAATTACTAATTTCCTCTGAAAACTATTCGAAATCTATGTTTTCTGATCTTTCAAGTTCGCGTAGGGACGCTTAAGCAGCAGCAGTCTTCTTAGATTTCTGAGTTAAGTAAGTAATTTAAGGTTAAAAATTAAGACAGTATCTTCTGATAAATTGTTGGCGATAAAAATCTTTTGATGGATTATGGTAATCTTGATTCAATTAATCACAAAAGTTTTTTGGTAAAACTTTATCATAAAAATTTTGATTATATCAATACTATCAAAGTACGCCGAAATCATTACTTTTATTTGTTTGTCATTCTAATTTTATAGTCTCATTTATACTTGTTTATAATTTTATTTGCTTTTGCCACAGAAATTTAAAAAAAAAAGAGTAATCCCGAAAGTCACAAATGTTGGGGACAAAAATCTTTGACCATCGATCGTCATCAATAAAAGTAATGCTTAAGGATTATGGATAAAAATTTCAAAACATTTGTAATAGTATATAAATTATTCGTGTCCAATTGAAAAATAATTTTCGATTACCACCAAATGGTTGCTAAGTATGGCTGCAAAATAATATTTTCAACAAATTTTAATCCAAATGCTTAACATTATTTTTTGTAAGAAATAATTTTTAGTTAATGTAAAATGATTTATGTTTATATATAAATCAAATAACAATTTAAGCACACAAGTCAAAAGAGAATGAGTAAAAGATAGAAACTGATTCTCGTATCTTTATTAAGGAAATAATAATGAATACTAAGAATTACTTAAATAATAACAATATAAGATAAACATTGCAGATGATGAAAAATGTCATATTTTTAGTACTTACGTTGGTTCTCACTATAACTCACCTTATCAAATTCATTCACTCTTCTTATATATATAGGTGAAGGAAAAATCAAGATGATGCTGTAAATTTGACCTCTCAAAGATGTATTCAGTAGTCTCGCCAAAAAAAAAAAAAAACGAAGAAAACAATTGGATAGTGGTTGGATTTTTTTTTTCTGGTGAGGTCTAAGTAGTTGGACTTAAATCAAGATTGTTACTCCTTCATCTCCAACATAATTCTCACTGTGAATATTTAGTTTTATTTCAAAACAATTGGCACTTTGGGTTTTTGAAAAAATATTAATTATGTTCTGAAACTTTTAACTTTCAGTTAATCAAAAGTTTTTATTAGTGATGATACGTTTATTTTAAGGATATATTTTGAAAAATACCATAGCAATTTTGTTAAAATTTAGAAGTATTTATTAGCTTTTTTTTATAATATGTATCCATAACTTTAAATTAAAATAACAATTTGTTTTGCAATGGAGGAAGGAAATGTTTTGGGAAAATCCCAAAAAAACCCCTATTGAAGTTTAAAATCTCAAATAAGGAATTACTATAAAAATGTGTTTTCATTTGCTTTTTAAGTGTAATTAATTACTACTAAAATGTAGTAAACAAAACTATTTGGAATTTGGAAATTTAAGAGGTAGTTTTTTTTTGGGGATTTTCCCAAAAGCTGTTTTTACCCTTTATCATCCCATCGGTATTAGTTGTTTAAATGGCACATGTAACTGCCCCCTGACAAACTTCAACTTGTTTGACTCTGTTATCTGTTTTTCCCCCCCTAATAGTTCTGTAAAATCATTTTCACAAGAAGTTTTGGTGCAAGGTTAAACAAATTTGCTCGAACCACTTGTTTTGGATTTTGAGAAAAAGTAAATAGAAAACACGTCCAAAAAACTTGTTCTTTTAATTCTTCAAAACAAAAAGAATGAAATTAAATAAAAGATTGTGAGGCATATTAAATAGAAGAATTGCCCTCTTCCTTCATCTGGTGGCTATGGTGCTTCATTATCTTATGAGCGTGAGTAAATCATCAAAGAGAGAGAGGGCGGGAAAGCCATGAAAAACCAATATCACTTTAGGAACTGGTTTTGTGTCATCTCATTCTTACAAAGTTTAAGGGGATCAGTGATTTGATACTTCTCGATATTATTGATTGAGGAGGAAAACATTGCAAATTATATTAGCGCGTCACAAATTATACGGAGCTATGGTCTCTATTCCATCACAAATTGTTTGACAGCTTTCTCCTTGCCTTTAAACTACATCTTATATTAAGAAGCGGAGGTAGTACTTAACTCAGCTAGCTATGTTGGACTCACAGTGATAAATAGACTCTGTAAAACAAATTTTCTTCATTTCTTTCTCTGCGCTTCCTCAGAAGCTTGTAATTTGATTTATTCATGTTTAAAATTATATGTATATATAGTTTCAGATTCAAAAAATAAGTAAATTTATATTAATTGCTGCTCGATTCTAATCTGAAGAGGCCAAATTGGAAACAGGAGAGAAATCAGATTGCCACATTTCTGTCTCACTTGTGTGATCTGTGTCAAATTGATGTGTCTGACATAGGTGAAATAGGTGGAGCGCAGAGATGCAAAGGAACTAAAAATGGTATCCTATAATAATGTGGGATTAAAGGATCAAGTGCAAGTTAAGAGTCCCTTCCTGCAGTAGAATTACATATGCTGAGAAAGAAAAAAAGGTGTGACTAATTATGACATCAGAATTTTGTAACTGTTAAACTCATACTAGAAAAAGGTAGCTAGGAGATAACTAGACAGAGGACAAAGAAATATATATTCGACCTGGTTAATTCTCTGTTGGTTTCTCCTTCTGCTGATGAAGTTCCTCTCTGATCGACGTGGCAAGTCCTGCTTGTTGCCAGCGTTATTCCTTTGAAACAAATAGCAACTACGTACGTTTCGGCCAAATCCAATCGCACTTTCTGAAACAACAATGATAGTAATAATGATAATGGTAGTGTGAGAGAATGGCAGGGCAATTCTCCTTTGGCAGAAAACAGTTAAATCAGAAAGCTATAACAGCAATAGTTCTGCCAAAGGAGATTTGCACTGTTATTCTTCTCTGCCTTTACTCCGAGTTCTGTGTTTCTTCTCATCATCCTAGGGTTGCGAGTGATGTGTATATATATAAACTGTATTATTCGCATATAGAAATGGATATTCCATAGGCATGTAAGTAAACAGTATATGCTTGGGATCATTCCTTTGGAATTTCTTCGCTTCTCTGCTTTTTTTGCTTTCTTTCTTTCTTTGCCTTCTTCATGGTCCCCTTTACGTTAGTATTTCCATTCAGCTCTCTAAGGACCTCCGAAATTGCGCCTTGCGTTTTTGCAGGCTTTGCTAATAAACGCACAGCCCTTTTACTTGATTTATTTGAGGATGCGTTATTGTGGGTTGGTGCTCCTATTTATCACTTTTGTTAGTTTCAAAATGTAAATGTAATTTTGGGAATTTTTTTTCATAAGAAAATTGTCAGATAACCTACACTAGCCCGTCGCTCTCTTCATCAATTATTTTAATTGTTTGAGATTCTTTCCACATTGATTAAAAATTATTAATTAATGTAAAATATTACTCCATTTGAATACTACATAAGATCAAAGTTAAAATCAATTAACAACTTTAATTCTTTTTCCAAAGGAAACAAGTTACTTTCAAAACTACCATTCTTAAAAAATGGGTAAGTAAGAGTATTTTTGGCAAGCTACTCCCTCTAATTCTATATATAAGCTTCAAATAACTGAATCACGTTTAATGAAGTAGCAGTTAAAATTAGTTAAAAATAATAAATAGGCTAGAAGTATTTTTTCCCCCCCTAAGTTTGCCCTTATTTATTGAGAGAGTAAATGAGAGAGGTAATACATGAAAAAGAAGAAGAAGAAGAAGAAGAGAGTGCATGAGGTGGTATTAATGAGAGGGAGTATTAAATATAGTCAACTAAGGGCAAAATAGGAAAAAAGTAAATAAATGCTCAGATAAACTAAAAAATGAAACTCATATTTTGAACCAGACCTTTCTCCAAAAATGAAGCTTATATATAGGACCAAGGGGAGTACATCATGATTTGAAACGAATCCTACGTTTAGGACGTACTAATTAAAATGTCATATACTGTATTAAAGACGCAAGGGATTACACCACATGAAAAGGAAAATCTCCTCATTTAATGTATAGTAGTAGTTTAGGAAGAGAAGGGTGTATGTTGGCAAAAAAATAGGAAAGAGAATGATGCATATTATATTCGGCAAAGAAAAGAATGGTGTGCATTATAAGCAGTTAAATGCAGGTATAGTTGGCAAAAAAATTGCTCTCTTCATTTCATTATAATTATCCTTTGAGGTTATTGTAGACAAATTAAGAAATGTAACAAATATGCAAAAATATAATATATTTTAAGAAATTAATCTCTCATTTGTTTATTGCTATTTACATTAATATAATATATTTTACCAAATTAAATGTTGGTGTAGATTTTATTTAGAACTGAGAATGGATGGACACGTAAAAATAACCTTGCTAAATTATCCAGTAGTGACTAAAAATATTCAAAACTATTGTTATTTTCTCAGTTAGCTAGAAAGAGATTATTTATTTTCTTAATGATGTTTTACTAAAATGTTCTTAATATAAATACTTTCCTAAATGCACTATTAAAATTCTAAATGATATGTATTAGTGAAGGTTGAGATAGTAAGAAAATTATTAATGATTTTTTTTTAAATTTGGACTTATTTTGAATCGATTCAAATACTACAATAAAATTAAAAGAATATATTGATCTTATTTTGAATCGATTCAAATACTACAATAAAATTAAAAGAATATATTGATTTTATAAACAAAAATATTTTTACTTTCTTGAGTGAATTCATATAAAATTTTAGAGTGTTTTGGGCATTGGATATTCACTATTTTCAAGCTTACCATTTCCTAACTCTTTTCCTACAATTTCTTGAGACCTTTCATAAAAAATAAATAATCATTTTACACGGATTAAGGAATACATTATAAGATCAATAAATATGTTTGAGATTTAGTTATTTTTTCAAATATCCTACTTTTTTTTAGTATTTTATATATACAATTTAAATACGCGTATTTGAACATGTTACCAGCTTACCGCCAAATTTAAGCCTAAGACCTCCTCCAAGCGTAGCGAATAACATTGTCCTTGGAATAACAAGCTGTTGAAATGTCCTTATTGATTATTTAACATGGTAGTTGTGTCCATAATAATGCTAACGTAATGATGGTTAAAGCGTCTTTATTAATCTTCCTCATAGAGATAGGGATTATATTAGCCAACTAATGCTATCACTCGATGTAAGAAAACTTTGATGTGAGGTTTACTGATGCGTTTCACTGAGTTTGTTATACAAAATCACCTTTTATACATTGAGTTCTCTTATATGATGGTTCAAAGTTTATGAAACTAATTACGCCCTGTTTCCTCCTGCGCAATATCATTCTTGTTCCACATTTGTGTTTGTAATGTTTCAAGATTACAACTCAAATTTCTATAATTCGTTGAGACTTTTTATTAATTATCTTGGTTTGAAATCTGTCAAATCTTCATCATATTCATTATTGAGGTTTTAAGAGACATATTTATTAGGAAATTTAATATTTTTAACGTTTTTAGAAGCTATATATATAGAGAGAGTCAAGATCGTTATAGAAAAGATCGAGATGTAAAATCTAATTTTTATTAGTGGAATCTCTCGCTCGTTGCCCATGGGTTTTTCTCGCCTCACACTGGGCGGTTATCCCACCTTAAGATTTGCGTGCCTTTATTTACCAAGGACTTGCTAGTTGGCCTTTTTAATATGAGAGAGTTAATAGACTCACACTTAAATGAGAGATTGTTAGGATGTCCAAGTGTGGTTGGACTTAAAGTAATGTGTGTACTCCCTTCGTTCCTTATTATAAGAGTCGAATAACCGAATTACATTGATTAAAAAAACAGTTAAAATTAGTTAAGAATAATCAATATGTAAGAAGTATAATTTTTTTTCCCAAAATGCCCTCATTAATAAGGAGAGAGAGCATGAGAGAGAACAATGATAAATTATTAAAAGAAAGAACAGTGGGAAGGAGAGAGAGTGTGAGTTGGAGATAATAAATATGGGTAAAATAGGAAATCAACACAAAAAAGTAGAGCCAACTTTCAAGTGTCTCTTATATATAGGAACATGTCATAAGCATCAAATGTCTCTTATAATAAGGAACAGATGGAGTAATATATATAGTAAGGTGGAAGCAACATTAACTTTCATGATAATATATACAAAGAATAATCTTCTTTTGTGAGACCTTTTTTACTGACAGAAGAAAGAAGAAATACTCTTAACTAAAGTGTCTCGGCCCTCCGAAGTTCTTCTCTTCATACCACGAGAACTCAGGCTTCAAATTCTTCAGTACGTATCCACCTTCCACACATTTAAAGAACAATAATTATAGCTTCAGAACAGCAGTATAACATATATGTAAGGAAGGAAATTATAATTGAATCATGCTACCACAAGAATCTGAGGCATGACACTTACAGAAAATGGGGAAGACATAGCAAATACAAGAGAGTAGTTAATAATCACAGAACAGAAACTGTCGAAAAATGGCAGGGCAATTCTCCTTTGGCAGATCAGAATGTTGTTCATTGTGTTTGTGTTGTCTCCTGCCAAAGGAGAATTGCCCTGTCATCCCTCAACAGCAAAATCCATCGATCAATCCCATCTCTTAGGAACCCTAATTAATCTGTGATTTTAGTTTGAGTCCATCATGATCGAACAATGAAGCTCTATATATAGTAAATGATGCGCACCTCATCTTTGGATATGCCATTATGTGAGAATGGAAGAAGCAGCTAGGAGGGGCATATGCCAGTTCAATTCCTGCCAAGGTTCTTTCTTCTCGATCTTTGTCATGGTTCAACCAAAGATTTTTCAACACCAAACTTATTCCCTCCTCTCTTTTTTTTTTGTGAATAAAAGTTAAAGTGAGCGAGGTCCTGGAGGCTCACTAGGGCCAGGAAATGCTTTCACGCTCTCAGAGCACTTATAAAGGTATTTAAAGATCACTTACCAATAAAGTTCTCACATCAACAATGAAATTTAAACTCACAAGTTTGTGGGTTATAGTTGATTCCTTACTAATTAAACTAACTCTTGTTGGCTATTCCCTCTTATTTATTTTCACGTACAGTTCCTTTTTTTCTTTGTGGTGAGAAATTTTCACGTACAGTTCAGATGCCTCTTTTACTGCAAATGGTCATAATCCTGTAATTTTTATTTTTGCTTTTGTCTGTTGCATTTGCGTGCGGAACTAATCATGATGATAGCTTTTATTCTTGTTTAAGTATATCACTCAAGTAAGAAAATTCAAAGCCAGCTCTTTTAATTTCTTTGAAAGTACCTGTATAAAATTGCTAATAAATAATGTTGGTCTAGTTAAGCATGCGATTATATTCACACGTCACAAGGGCATAGGATTAAATCTCATTATCAACATAAGGATTCCATTAGTAAGTGATAAGTAAGTATCTTTATGAGTTTTTTCTTGATTCAGATCTAGATCTATCTCATCTAAACATATTTTTTTTAAAAAGTACAAATATTTATGTTACTGTAAATTAAAATATGAATTACAAGTTCTTATTTGGGATGCAACTCAATAAAATTGCAACAGTGCTGTGCAAGGAAAATTTTAATTCTTTGTTGCAGAAATTATTGGATTAATTATTTCAACTTACAATCTCAAATCAAAGTAAAGATATTTGCTTTTCTCAGTACTAATAGCTTTTGAAGATGCCTTGGCATATTCTTCCTTACCCTCTTTTTCTCTGAAAATATTCTGATACATAAAAGTAAATGAAATAAAAGCAACAAGTGTGAAGGAAAATGACGCTTTCTAATTCGTAGAATGTGATATAGTCAGGGAAAGAGAATGGAGATGTGAATGAAAATGCCCTAGTATTCTTATTTCAGAAACACAATAATTAAAAGAAACAGACATCAATACGTAATTAAGAACAGCAAAAATATAATATGCATTATCTAAAAAAATTATTGTTTATCATGTTATCTGTCATTATATCTGACGATGAGAATTTGTAAATTGATGAAAGGAAAGCATTTAATTAGAACAACTTCGAAATCCAAAGAAAATTGTTTCATTCGAAAGCCAAGATGTATAGATCTTTCAAACAAAGCATGGTAAGTAAAATCAAATTAATCATATAGCTTCCCTACCAAAATGATTTAACTTTTACTTTAATGAATTATATGACCAATGATATTTTTGCTTTTAGTCTGAACGTTGACAATAATAATTAATCACTTCAATATCTTGATGATAAAGACTTCCATTATTAAAAATGTACGTCAACGTTCTCTTACACACACATACATTATTTATTCCATGAGACTTGAGAGTGATTGGTTTGATTAAGATGAGACTAGCTAGAATTGGAGACTGAGGGACCACTGAATCCATTAAAATTATCCAATGCTATAATATGTATAAACATATTTTATCCTTTTTTATGGGAATATTTTGTTTTGTATCAATCGTTCATACATAGTCATTTATTGAAAGTTTATACGTATTATAGCTTTTACATGTTTGAATGGTTGGATTATTAGTGGTAGTTTTTATTTAGATGTACAGTTAGGTGGCCAACTACTTGTATAATCATTAGCTGCCAATAAGATAATTATAAATGGGTTCAGTTCGTCTAGAGTTCCTGACGGTAAAGTTCCTGTAAAGTTTCAAGGAGATGAGAAAAAAAGATCAGATTTGAGGATGGGAGAGGGAAAAAACGTCTCCATACTTACAAATATTATGGTTAGTCCTCAAAATCCAACCTGAAACTTGAAATCAAAATTTTTAGGCAGAGCAAAATAAAGTCAAATTTTAGAGACCAAAATTAACTGTTTTAAATTTCAGGACTAAAATCAAAACAATGTTGAATTTCAGCTACTAAAAATAATATTAACCCTATATATTAAGTATCTCTGTCATTTTTCACCCAAAAAAAAAAGATAAGTATCTTTTTCACTGCCACAGAGTTAATGTTGTTTGACACTTTTTTTTGACCTGAAATTGTTAGACACCTAAATCTTGATTGTTAATTAATAAAACCATCAAATATTAAACAAACAACTATATAACAGTTAAATATAACAATAATCAAAGATTTTTCATAAAGAAATTAAAATGAAATTAAAAGCGTTTACCGGACACTTAAATCAAACAAACGGCAATAAATATGTATTGATTTTTAAAATATATTTAACATTTTTACACAAAAAGCGTTAAATTTACCCCTTCAAGGATAGCCGAGAAACTTGTAGGGACTCAAAATTCATTTGTAAAAGAAAACGATTTGAATTTTGCACAAAATCACAAGTGTTCAAATGACATGTTGATACCTTAATAAAAGGACAACCTTCCTGGTGAATGAAATGTAAAAGACTTAAAAACTTCCATATAAACACCTAATCAATTTTCAGAAATCTTTTCCAGACAAAAGACGACACAAATATGTAGGAAAAGATCCGTAAATTTTACGAAATGTGGTGCGTAGAAATCTCAAACTTCAATAACAGACGGGAGGGTGAAGGCAGACGAGGAAGCAGAATGGACCATTAGGTTTATGGTAGGGTGCGAAACACAGGAATATATATAGAAGATATGCTTGGGAATATCTCTGGCTGAGATATTTATTATCATCACCTACGCATATAAGTAGACATGGCGGACTTAGAGAAAGACCAGAAAGCTCACGAGCTCGTCATGTGAGGGTGTGAATTACAGGGCAATACTCCTTTGGCAGTTACGTTGGCCACCATTAAATTAAAGCAGCTCACTGCCAAAGGAGTTTTGCCCCGCAATTCACAGCTCCCTTCATAATCTCAGATTCAAATCCTCCAAAACTTATTTATTTTTTGGCATCAGACTCGTCAGATCAGAGAGACAGGGCGAGACGATTCTGGATCTTGTTCCTGCTCCATATATAACCATTTTCATAAGCCAAATTGTGTTGACTTCAATGTCCACCAACCAAATTTCAACATTACTCGTATTTATTTGCTGATGGATCATCTTGATTTTTTTTTTCTATTCTATTTATCAGTTCTAAATACAAGAGTTAGTGGAGAATTTTTTTTGTTATAAGTGTATTGCTTTATTTTTCAAATTTACAACTTCATTTACTTTCCTAAACTCTATTCGTTGTACATCTTAAAAGGTTTTTTTAATAATGTCTAACGAAAATTATTAAAAAATGATACTTTAATGACATTAACGCATATTTTTTGCGAAATAACTAATTTATTATTTTTAAAAAAATTTATTTTAGAACTACTGTAGCTGATTAATTGCCAAAAGTCTCTTTATAATTCTGAAACCTCACTGCAAGACTGTAGGAGGCAAATGAAATTAATTTGAGGAGGAAAAAGACAGAAATACCCAGCTGAATAAAAGAGATAATGGCGAATTGGATCTCCTCCAAACTCTGCCGCTAAAAATATTCTCAAGCAGGCAATTCTCTTCTTTTTCCTCTATTTCTTCTTTTTCGTTTCTCATTTTTCAGAAAACAACTGGTTTGGGGGTTAATTTTGGGCGTTTCTTGATTCAGAACAATGGGAGACTTCTTGTTTTCTTCGTTAATTTTTTATCTGCTGTCTATTATTTACTAATTACTCTCAAGATCGTTAGTTTACCTTTTCTTTCATATTGTGTTCATACCATTTCACTGTATTGCACGAATGGTTCAGATCGATAATCAAGCAGCTGAGTCGCTTCGCAAGAATGAGAGGGTTTGATCTGAGGAACCTATAATAGATTCTACTCCAAGACAAGCGGTGCTATCTCGTTGAAGAGAAAAACCTTCGGAGGACAATAACTATCAGGGGAAACTGCATAGTGATACCAATTTTAGCCAGATTAATTATAAAGATGGACACAAAACTCAGTAAGTGCACCAAAAGCCTCTCCCAAATCTAACCCCGCGCTTACAGATGGTGATTGGACTCAACTCCTTAGTATTTCAATTCAAGATGTCATTCAAACTAGTTTAGAATGTGTGAAAATTTGTGTATAGGGATTTTGCACAAGTTTAATTTCAATTCAGTGTGAGGAAATATATATCATGAGTATATTATATGTCAATTAATTGTAATATTCTATTTTTCTCCCCACGAATTTTCTACTCTGAGTGCAATTATTGACAACTGGAATTTACAAATTTGTAAGAATAATACATAGATTAACAGCAAGAACTTGTCTATTTGCAAGTGAACTAATTGAAATATAAAAAGGCTCGTCAGAGAGGGACTATTCACAACAAGAATTGGATAATTTCCAACACGAGTATGCACATTAACAATAAGAACTAATCTATCTGTGAGTGAACTACTTGAAATAAAAAGATGAACATTTTTCAACGGAGTACATAAATTAACAATAAAATATGTTCATTGACAGATAGACTAATATAACTAAAAAAGTTGAATATGATAATATACAAGTCTGGAGAAACAATTCACAGCTGGAATTAGAAAATTTTCAGGAGGAATACGTGTACTAACAATAAAAGTATATCCATTTGCAAATGGACGTACATGTTATCTAAGAATGAAAAGTGTAAAAGAAAATATTAATAAATAGTGCCAGGAAAATTTTCTACCCACAAAATTAAGAGAGGTCAGCAAGCAGATGATACAGTTAAGAGTTAAACACATTGAAAGAGAAACATGCATCACAATCAACGGGTGCAGAAGAAACTCTTCTCTCATAATATGACTAATTGAGGTTTGAATTTTTATTGAGAGGATGTCCACGTTTAATGCTCATCTAATAAGAGGATACTTATCCTTGGGGGAAAAAAAGAAAGAAACACGCATTACATTCGAAAGTCATTAATTATGAGCCACGCGGAGGCATGAGTCACGTGCGGAATCAGTCTTTCTCAACCCATTAATTATTTATAAACGCGTTTCATATTATATGTTGAGTATTCCTCGATAGTAAAACAGTTTTTACAGGTACTAAAGTACTATTAGTAATATAACAAGGTCCTGTTAACTACTTCATATAATTAAAAAAATGTAAATTATTTTTTTTGTAATTGATATGTCAAAAATTTATAAGTTTTTTAAAAAATAATTGTATCATTTAACTATTAAAATTTACTGCACAGAGACAAAAATGTCCTAATAAATAGAAATGTTATGAGAAAAATTTTTATATGGGAGATAAGAAAGAAAAAAAAATTTATCTTGGACCAAACGAAAATTATCAAATGCCCTATTTATGTGTAGGAATTTTAAGATAAATTAATAAATGGAAAATCTAAATAAAATATAAAGAAAGTGAATGACGTGTAGTTATGCTGTTATACCGCACTTCCGAGTCACGGCTCTCAGTCTTTCAAGTTTCAATATTTTTATATAAAATATAAATAAAGTGAATCACGTGTAGTTATAATAAAATTTGAAATAAATACTATATTTTAAAATTTTATACTGATATAATATAATATATTGATGGACCAACTTTGCTAGTCAATAATGATGATTAGTTAATTAATAAATAACACGGGATCAAAATCAGTATATTCTGCCAACAATTGTTCATTTACTGAAATGCCCTGGACATCATTGAATATTAAAATGTGAAATCGGATGCGCTTATGGACGATTTGCCGTGCACACACACAAACACATCACATTTGAAATACTAGGACTTATTATATCGATCGGCCTTATTTAAAAATTTCTCCAACATTTAAAGAAAAATAAGATTAAGATTGGTTGTATAATTAACATTATATTTGGTTCTTATCCCCATTCTTTTAACCATTTAAAAACTTGTATATTTTGTCACTATATTTCTTCGAAAAATAAGTGAAAGTAAGAAATAGCGTATTGTTAAGGAATTCAAAAATTAAATATGAAATCGGTTGGCAGGATGATATTTCATATTTACATGTATGATTTTTAATTAATAATACATAATTTATTGATCATATGGTTCGTAAAGCATCCATTATTTTTTGCCAGAAAAATAATAATTACACATCATATATATAGCTGCATTATTATAACGATAAGCTTTCGCTTTAACACCACCCAAAACCCAATCATGACTACATTGATCAAATTCCCAATTTTGAAAATTGTTTCTAACCTAACAATTCCACCCAAAAAAAAAAAAAAGAATCATTACACGAGTGAAAATTGTTGCATATCATCGTATCATGTCCATATTTTGCATATCGAAGAGACGAAGACCTCTACGAATTATAACTGCAAGCCAACTACGAGATTTGAAAGCTTAGTTTTTATTCATACTCCACTTAATATTCATACAAATACCTGAACTAGTTGGATTGATACAGATAAATATTCAATCAATGGCTAGTTATTCTAGCGACAATGCTATATATTCACTATGTATGTTTGGATGAGGCGTCAGTTCAAAACCTAACATTAACGTGTTTGTGTGCTATGCGTGTTTCATTATTTTAAATGAAAAGGATATAATAATATCCAATTTAATTCATATTTCATGTGATCATTGCAACCTTTTTTAGTCAAAAAGTCATTTGGGGCAAGAACACATTTTCAAACATAGGTATATATTGACCATACCTCTGTCCTACGTGACTTTTATTATTATTATTATTATTATTATTATTATTATTATTATTATTATTATTTAATTCTTATAATAGTGTGTGATTGAGTCATTTAATTTATCGGTACCCTGTCTATCCAGAATATCAAATAATCCTTCAGTAATTGAATTATAATTGAGCAATACAATATAAGGACCAATAGATTAAATAACTAAAACTTTGAGAGATTAAGTTTACATCAAGTTGTAACTAAATTAATACTATAAGAATATAATTAAATAACTAATTTTTATTTCCTTTTACAGTAGGATAAGCTCCACGTGTACTTGGGGGTGTTTTAGGCAATTCAAGAAGCCTATGATTAACACCAAATTCTGATGTTATATACGTAAGAGCCAAAGCTGCCGACCACAGTGATTCCAAGAAAATTTCTTGATTTTGTCTAATTTGGAATCATGCGACATGCACTGTTAACCTACTGATACTGATAAAGCCGACTTAGTCGTTCGCTTTGGATTATTATCCTTCCTACTCCTACTTGTTATGAATTGTCCCATTTATCGTATCATCTTATAAATTTCAGTCTCCATCTCTTTTCACATTAATTTTGAAGTCTTATATCACACACACACACACACACACGCGTCTTTATTAAAACCATTTCAAGAATTTTTTTTTGAGTTTTGAATCATTAGGATTTGATGAATCCATCTCGTACCACCTGAGCCAGTTTGGTATAACTAAAATTTTTATTTTCGTTTAGTAATAGTATAGATCAGTACAATCGTTCTCTCTTATCTTTCCCACCACAAGTTAACCTTTTTTTTTTGGGCGTTTTCACTATACATTTTATTCTATAGAAATACAGCTGTATGTCAATTTGACGATTAATATTTGATTGATACAGGTGAGGAAGGAAGCAAGTATATTGATGAGGCATGTGTGGGGGGAAAAAAGAAAGAAAAAAAGAAAATTTCTAATTCTGTCTAATTTCAAAACGAGCGACAAATTATCCTAACCACTGATAAAGGCAACTCAGTTTGTTCCCCTTGGATTATTATCGTGCATGCTTGTGATTAAAGTATATCCCTTCCAATACATTAAAGGCTAAAATACACAAGCTATTAAAGACAATTGGCATTATTAGCGAGGTTGAGTCTAATGGAATGAACTAATTTCTCATAATATTTGTTAGGAGAGATAGTCATATTTAATACATGATAATATACCTTGAACAAAAATCCGATAGACCTACGTTTCTTATTTATATAGGAGCTTTCATATCAAAGTGATTTGTAAAACATATGTAATAATACTTTCTTGTCCTATTTTTTATTTAGTCTCAATGGAAATACAGATGTAGTACTAATATTGATTAAGATGAGACAAGTGAGAAAGGGAGCAAGAGTATTAATTAGTGGGGTATGTGTGGAAAGCAGAAATAAGTTGCATTGTGTGTGAGCAATCATGGAATTAATAAGAAAAAGATGGAACCACCAAGGGTCAATGCATAAGGTCACAGAAAAGGATGGGACCCTTTGTACATACCTTATGATATCAACCACTCGCCAACTAAACATCTGTCTCTATGGGGGCCCTCTCATTTATTAATTTATGCATTTTATTATGCATTGTGTATGACATCCGCACCATTTATTTCCTTGTTATCTCCATCCCTTCCTTTTCCTTTGAGGCTAAATGACAAATTAGGATTCCTTATTTCTTAAAAAAAACCTTAAGAATAAATATGAAAACTTTAATTCACAATCTTTCTACTTCCTTTTATCCTATGTACAAGAGAGTTTTCTAAGAATGATTTGTTCTTATTTATTTTTTTAAAAAAATACTAACATCATGTAAAACATTTTAAGTAATTATATTAATTAGTCTTATTACATTAATTATCTACCCACTCACTTTCCATAATAATAGTGTTTTTGAAAATAAATTGTACTTTTTACATATTTATTTGCTTTAATTAATTTTTTAAGAAAATTTAATTTATGTGATCTGGTCATTTACTCCCTCCAGTCCTTATTATGAGTTTCAAATAACTAATTCACGGGTAATAAATAATTAGTTAAAATTAATTAAAAACAACAAATAAATTAGAAATATACTTTTATTTTTAAATATACCCTTATAATGAATGAGAAAAAAGATAAAATAGAATGCATGAAAAAAATATAACAAGAGAAAAATAATTAAGAATAACATCTAAATTAAAACTTATAAAATGAACCACACTTTTTTTTAAATTTGAGACTTATAAATAGAATTGGAGGAAATATAATAATAAAAAGGACCAAAGGAAGTAATTAAGTTTTATGGATTTTGATTTAACTTTCAAAATTTTAAATTTTATTTTCTTATGATTTTGAACTTGCATTAATATAGGGATCCTTCAGATAGCTTTGAATCCTAAAATATCATTATTCAGTTTATTTGGTCCTAAAGTGTCACTTTCACCGTCTTTAATTCCCTCTCCTTCTACATACTTCCATGTTCCATCACACCGTTTCAGAAGGTTGCTTTTCCTCTAGCCAGATTCATATGTATTTCTTCCTCATTGTATTGAATCTTTTTCATCGTTAGTGCCTTTTTAAATTATTTTTTAATCCATAATAAGATATAAATTTTTTATGAAATATATGACTAACTCTTGGATCGAATACTTCTTTTACTATAACTCACATTTATGAAGACTGCTGGAGATTATAATAACATCTTTCTTGCTGGCAAAAATGATCTTTATTAAAATCTATTCCAACATAGTAAGTTCAATTTTGTTATTCTGCTATAGGTTAATCTTTTATTCATTTATTAAATTTGAAAGGAATCACATGTGTGATTACGCTTGTTTTTTCATTCCGAAAATAACACTGTACGCTACTACTGCGTTTAACTCAAATTAATTCTTACAATCTTTTAATTTAAATAAAAAAAAGTAGGTCCACAAAAATTAGTATTGAAATTTGAAAACGTCGCAGATGTAAAACGTGTACAAATATAATTAACTGGTTAAAAGTTGAACTCTTCTGAGTTTTAGTTGGTCAAAAAAATTCTCTGTTTTTTTTTATTATTATTAGAACGCGGGGAAGGGCAATGTGGTAATAAAAGCATAATATGTATATAAATATCATCCCTGGGGAAGTGTTCCACGCAAATTAGAGATAGGTCGGAATTTGGCGCAAGGTTCTTCTGCTGATTTTTCCAAAGAGCCGCCACTGATGGAAGCAGAGGATCTTCTGAAACTCTACGATTCTTGCTGGTTCGAGGTCGAAATCTTGAAGGAGACCCCTAAGTCAATAAAATCAACAAGTTCTGAAGAAAACCCAGAAGATCAAATTGAAGAAAAACAAATCCCAGATTCACCAAGACCGAAGCTTTCTCGCATCGAAACCATCCACACCAGGTCCATGAGCGACTCCTTAACGAGCTTCAAGTTCGGTTCTTTTTCCCCAGACACCGTTCTTCTTGCTCCTTCGAAGCTTCAAACCATTCTATCAGGAAAAGAAGCCACAGACACAGACCCAGAAATTGAACCCCCAAAACAGATGACTCTCCATGTCGAAGACAAGAAGAAGAGAGATATTAGAAGAAGGATGAACAAGAAGGAAAGAAAGAGCCTGTCTGATCTTGAGTTTGAGGAACTAAGAGGTTTTATGGATCTGGGTTTTGTTTTCTCTGAAAAAGATAAAGATTCGAACTTGGCTTCTATAATTCCTGGGTTACAGAGATTGGGGAAGAAAGATGCTGACGAAGAAGACGAAGGAGAAGAAGAACAAGAAAGACATTCTGATGACTCGGAAATCTCAAGACCTTATCTCTCAGAAGCATGGGAGTTTCAGGAAAGAAGAAGAAAGAAAGAGAGTAATCAAAATCGGAATCCTTTTCTGATGAACTGGAGAGTTCCTTCTACCGACAATGAAATCGATGTGAAAGATAGTCTAAAATTGTGGGCTCATAATGTTGCTTCTACTGTTAGATGATAAATCTCAAGTTCCCGATTTGTACTTTTAATGATAATGTAATATACTTTTCCTGCTTGTTAATTAACTTTATTGTAATATTTACTATACAAAAATTCGTAAATTATAATTGTAATATAAGAGGAAACAAATTTTCGTTTTCATTTAGATTTCCCGATTTGTAATTTTCAAGATAATGTAATATACTTTTCATGCTTGTTAATTAACTTTATTGTAATATTTACTACACCAAAATTCGTAAATTATAATTGTAATATAAGAGGAAACGAATTTTCGTTTTCATTTAGATGATGGGTTTAGGGTCTCCATTAGCGCAAGTTGTGTCATGGCTTTTGATTGCTGCGCATTGTTAATATTTTTATATTACATAGTGATAATAAATCAAACATCTTTAGGGGTAGTGGATGGCGCCAGCCGCCATGTCATACTAGTATAGTATACAGTATTTAAATAAAATACAGTTTGTTATTTTCCAACAGGTACTTTAATTAGTAATAAAAAATTTAATATAAAATTTAGTCATAAATAGTACTCGTACTATTTATCCCCTATGTTTCATAAAATTATATTATACCCAATGGCATGTGGTCACCGTGGCATTATAAAATCCTCCCTTATGGAGGGTAGTTGCGTGCTCTAGTCCACATGAGGTCATACCTCAATGGACTAAATTAAATAATTAATAAATATTATGACATCCTATAATAGCAAAATATCATAATTAGTTTCGCGCGTTATTCATACCTCAATGGGCTAAATTAATAAAGATGGTTTGCCAATTCAAGCTGTTGGGGTATAAATTTTGATAAATGCTTGTGAGCATTTTTATATAAATCGAAACAAAATTTTTTTTATATACTTATCTCATGTTTTAGGACTAAAGGGCAAAAGTACCCATGAATAATTACCATATGTGCAACTGGCACCATAAACAAACCGTGGGTCCAAATATACTGATGATGATTTCAAAAGAGTTCTGTTTTACCATAGCCGTTAGACCCACAAAACATCTATCAATTTTGAGCTATGGGTCCTATTTTCCTGTACATGTGTCATCTAGGCTGGCTTGTAACACTGTGTGGTTGAAAGGTTTGACCAAAATGAAAGTGTAAGGTGGCAAAGCTGAGTGTACATGTGGCAGGAAGTTGTATTATTTTTATTTGACCAGAAGGCATCCACGAGAGGGTTTAGCTGTACCTACAGTGTGTCCCTTCAGCTTGCGGGTTGTGAACTGTACAAATCTACATTGGATATGAAGTTCATGCCAGTCGTCAGCAACCTGAGGTACAGTCACACCTTGATCTTCGTCAGTTGTTCGTTGAACACCTTGACGGAGGAGGTTGTGCAGTTGAGGACTTCTAAGGGGATGCCGTGGTTGATGATCTGAAAGAAGCCAACTGTGGAGGCGGCGGAGCATATTTAGTCCATGATAGCAGAGCGACGATGGGGGGAGTCGTTGTTGACAACGCCGGAGAGGTCGATGGTTGGGACTTGGGACTCACTTCCAGGACGGGGTTCGAGGTCGAATCGGGAGTCGGGAGGGAAAACGAAGAAAGGAGGGATGGTGGAGATGCTAGAGTCGATGAGGCCTTTGACTCTGACTTGGGATTTGTCGAACTCCTTGACCGCTTTGGCTCGATCCTAAGGCTGAGAAGAATGGCCGTTGGTGACGGTGATCGGAGATGAAGCTGTTGCCATGGAAATTGAAGAAGGTGAAGATACAAGCTTCGCGAAAATTGAAGGTAGGTCGGCAATGTCAATGCGGTTTTGGACCGTTGAAGTGCTAAACTTGAATAGTAAAGTTACATATTTAATTAAGAAAAGACAAGGAATTGATTGTATTTTTTAAATAATTAAGAGTATTTTAAAATTAATTTTTATTGAGTTGGGAACATAAAAATAATACGACTTTCGTGCCACGCGTACGCTCAGCTTTGCCACCTTAACCTTTCATTTTGGTTAAACCCTTCAACCACACAATGTTACAAGCAAGCTTGGATGACACATGGACGGGAAAATAGGACCTACAGCTCAAAATCGATGAACATTTTCTTGGTCTAATGGCTGTGGTAAAATAGAGCCCTTTTGAAATCATCATGAGCATATTTGGACCTACGGTTTGTTTATGGTGTCAGCTGTACATATGGTAATTGTTCATGGGTATCTTTGTCCTTTCGCCTCATCTTTTATAAATCATAATTGAAAGGTTGCTTTTGAAAGCTTTTATCACGATTTCAAACAAGTCCTAAGTGATGTGGCCTTTGAATTCTAATTTTTGTGTATCTAATAACTTAATTAAGAAAAATCCACTATTGCTCTTGAATTCTTTAGGCTATACTTGAATGGTGGGAAAAATAAAAGAAAAATAAGAGAGTAAATACTAAAAAAAATTTCAAAAATAGTTCAAAAATTACTACTTTAATGAGTTTTCCCTCTTAATATTATTTTCTACTTAATTTTCTTCTCCTCAAACATAGGATTAGTCTCCATGGTCACAAAATATAATATGTGTATGTGGGGCCGTTTGCAGAGTCTAGAATAATTACCGTGAACCTTATACAACTTGCTAAACTTTTTTTAACACAATATGGTTAACTATTTGTTATCATTGTCAAAATAAGTTTAATTTTTAAAATATTCGAATATAAATGTTTTTAATTCGAAAATGCAAGTTATCTCAAACTCTAAATTATTTTTATAAAATTCGGGGTTGTTATAGGCGTCGCAGTGATAGTATTATGATTGTCGTTAAAAATGATGAGGGCAACAAGAGAAAAGTTAAATGGGACAAAATGGAATCACAGAATTGATGGAATATTGGTGAAGGGAAGCAGTGATTGGAAGGGAATAAAGATGTGATGGTCCATTTTCTTTTGCTGCAGCCTGCAGGAATAAATTCTTTCATGAAAAAGTAAAATCATGAAAAGCCAATCCAATAACAAGGCCACAACTCCAAAGTCAATTTAAAGTACAACATATGGCGCTTCTACTTAAAAAGAAAAAAAAAGAAAAGAAAAAAGTCAAAAGATGGTGATTGCCATGTGGAGAATATGGGCTCATGATTTTCCCCCAATAATCACAATTTAAACATAATAGTCTTGTTTTTACCAATTATTTTGTAATTTGTATTGTTGTTGTCGTCTTTTTTTTTTAATCCTTTTTTCGAAGATAAAATCATTGAATATTGGGAAAATTGGGAAAACGTTCCCCAATTAAAATAATTTATTCACCACCCTAAAAGTTGAAAATGTTAAAGTCACATTATATAACAAAAAATAGTAATCAACAAAAACATTCTTAATGTGCTTTTTTCTTTTAATTATAGGGTTAGTCCTAATCTTATTTCTCAAGTACATCTAGGGCTGTTCACGGGACGGGACAGAACAAGATTGGGACAAGCCCATCTTGATCCCGTCTTGATGAATGGGGACAGGACAGGAAATCCTGTTCTGTGTCTAACCCCGTCCCGGTGTTGTCTCGGTCTTGATAGGAACAGGATAGGACGGAATCGAGACGAGACCAGAACATCTTATTTTGTTTTTTTAAATATTTTTTGTTTTGTTGTTAGATCTATTACAATAGATTTTGGTTGTTTTTCTCCTTTTATTTTTAGTTCTTTGGGCTTAGTCCTTTTGAAAGCATTTTTTTCTTTTTTATTTCTTTGGACTTAGCTCTTTTTAAAAAAAGTCCAAATAAATAATAATCAGTAACATAATAACTCTAAAATTCATTTTCACTATTCCAAAAATTATAAACAACTATAAAAACTTTAAGTAAATAATAATCATTCAACTACATATGTCTTGAAAGCTACAAATATAAATATTTTGTATAACACATGCCTTAAACATTTTGTATTTTTAACATTTAGTAATTATAATATGATAAAAAAAATAAAAAATAATACTCCCTCCGTTCCTTATTATAAGAGACATTTGATGCTTATGGCATGTTCCTATATATAAGAGACACTTACAAGTTGTCTCTACTTTTTTGTGTTGATTTACTATTTTACCCATATTTATTATCTCCAACTCACACTCTCCCTCCCTCCCACTTTTCTTTCTTTTAATAATTTAATTGTTCTCTCTCATGCTCTCTCTCCTTATTAATGAGGGCATTTTTGGAAAAAAATGATACTTTTTGCACATTAATTGTTCTTAACTAATTTTAACTGTTTTTTTTATCAACGTACTTCGGTTATTGTCTCTTATAATAAGGAACGGAGGGAGTACTACCAAGACGAGACGACCCCGTCTCCTATTTCGTCCTGTCCCAGTCTCAATTTTTGTCCCATTCAAAAAATTTTTGAGGCGGGTCCGTCCCATCCTAATATGGTTGGGACCTGGACAAGTCAATTGGAACGGGCCTATTTGAACAACCTTAGGTGCACCCAATACCCTGATGTTTTACCGGTGCAATTATACCCATGATTTTTTTTAGTTACAATTTTACTCATAATCTTTTTTTTAGTGTAATTTCACACACACAAAAAAAAAAAGATCACAGTAAAATTGCACCACTAGAAAGATTAGGGTATTGAATGCAACTGAAAAATAACATCAGAAGTGAATTTGTACTTTTACCCTTAATTATGTCAAAAGGATACCTTAACCCCAACCCTTAACCTTTAATGCATTGTGCACCGTAATATCTCTTCTTGGTTTTTCCGCCCTAAGCACCCTTACACGGCTCTATGTTGTATATCGTTAACTTGCGAACATTTGGATTTATTGTGCAATTAGTTAGTCACCCCCAAAAAACTGAAAATTTTATTATGCCTTTTGATTGGTGTCAATTGCATACTTTGTTAGTTGGCCTTTTGTCTGCTGTGAGTTAGTGCCTTGGCCTGTTTAAATTTAGTCATTATACATGATCTGTATTGTACCCAACGGAAGTTCTTAAAAGGTTCCTTGTTCGGCCTTAAACCATTGAATAGGATTGTAGTAGCTTGAATCTTCTTCATATCGATTAGCTGGTTTATCTTTGGTGCTTGATTTACTTGCTTGTTTGACAGCTTTTGCTCTTTGTTCATATCGATTAGCTGAACTTGCTAGTACAAGAACAGAGCATCTGTAAAGTGTAAACCAACCCAACCAACAAGGAAACCAACTCCAAAATTCTTACTCTAGTGTGTAATTGTAAGCATTTGGGAAAGAGGAGTTTGATTTCATCGGTGGTAGCAACTTTGTTTGGCTTCGCATGTTCATTTGATTGCGCACACTTTATCCCTCAAAATGCTGGTTTAATTTACCCCGTACAATCCCCATTGCCAAAGCCATACATTTTCAGGATGATGATGCGCGTGTGTTCGATGAAATGCTTCATAGTTGCCTTCCTGAACTTTAAATCCTGTCACAGCCCGGACAATCTTTCATCGTATGCGCCATGTGCGTTCCGACATTGACGTCTATACGTTCACCCGTTTCGGGTGCTTGTTCTGTGTTATCTAGACCATGCTCTCATGATCAAAATGGGTTGTGATTGTGGAACTGTGGTCGAAACTGCTCTTATGGACATGTGCTCCAAATATGGCCTTATAAGTGAATGGTTGGTCTTTGAAGAGATGGAATACAATGATTTGATGACTTGGAATGTTTTGCTTTTTGATTTTTTACGGCACGATCATCCTCAGGAAGCACCTGGTGCCTTATGAGTTTCCTTTGTGTTCTGTGCTTAAAACTTGTGCTTCCCTCAGGGCCTTGAAACAGGGCAAGTAGTTCACGGTTTGGTGCCTTATGATTTATTGATTTTTTACACGAAGGTTTTGAAAGTGTTTTATTTGTTGAATTGTACTAAGGACGACACTATGCACAACTCGTTGATTGTACTGTACTAAACGTTGTTGAAGACATAGTCAATGTCGAGATGAAACTGCTCTCTGGTTTTTCTGTTGTGTTCTGCCACTCTCATATCTCGACCACCCTGTACATGACAATAAAGTAGTGTATAAACCAAGCGTACAAAATATTAGGAGTCATTTGGTAGCTAGAAATGGACCATATGCTCTGCTTTTTTACCTTTGATGATTTGTATTTAATTTGGATTTGTTAGAAATTATTTGAATTGTTGATAATTGTGGAAAAAGTATAAATAATGAGGAGTGTGGGGGTGAAATTGCAAATATTTTAAATTTCCTAATCGCCGTGTGGATTAATATTTGTAATTATATTTTACTAAAGATTAAATGTGAAGCATTGATTTCCTTGTTGATTTAATTAGAAGATGCTAAATTTCCGTTTTTGAGGAAAATTAGTATTTTTTTAAAAAATTTAATTTTCTCCATCTATTCTTTTCCTTCCACCTAAGTTGAATTTTAATTTCTGCTTACATTATTTTTATTGTCCCCCTTTCCTCCTAAAATGATGCCGTATATGCATTTGTTACCCTTTTGAAAGTGGATCCTTTCTCCTGTCCTCTTTTTCGCGTCGCTCTTGTTGGATTAAAATTTTAATAGTACAGATTTAACATTTCATAAAAATATTATTGTAATTTTATATAAAAATATATAAATAAATTTAAAAAGTTAAATTTTGATTTGAATGGTTAATAACTGTAGACTATTATCATAAAGTAAATTTTTCTCACTTAATTTTACTACAACCATGAACTGTTCAAATTAAATTAATTTATGTATTTTTAAGTAAAATAATAATAATTTTATAAAATGTTGAATAATTTAAATTAAAAAAAATCTAATGGTTGTGATATATTCTTGCACTCCGAGATAAACCTTAGAACACACGAGCAATGAAAGACAAATTAAAAGGACAAAGTTGACAATAATTCAACCTTGATAGAAAAAGAATGCTAATGTTAAGGAGACTCACATTTTTTAGGACACACTTACATTTGTTTTGGGCTAACTTAAATTTGTTTGGACACACTTCAATTTTTTTAGGACAAACATGGATTAAATTTAATACTTTTGACTTTTTCATAATTAAACAAAAAAACGCACATAGATAAGGATGAATGATTAAGGAAATAGACAATTATTTGAATATGCATGAGACGATGACAATGATAGATAATTTTCTTCTTGGTTAAGTTGTTCACATAACTATATTTGCGTCTAATGGTTATCCTAATAATCTAAATATATATTAACACTCAAGCATAGCATGCTTATTTATTTTAATTATTTAGGAACGTCTAACTGTGTTTATTGTGTGTCCTTTCTTAATCAATGTAACATGTAAGAGTTAATTTTGAAAATTACATTCAAGCATAATGCACACATACGTGCACATTAACTTATACTACCTCTGATCTTAATTGTAAGATCTAGTTGACTAATTTGAAAAAATTAAAAAAAAAATTTAAATTAGTTATTTGTAATAAATATATGTTATTTTTACTAAAACATCGTTACTAATTGAGTGTATTGACTAATTTGGAGTCTTACATTTAAGATTAAAAAAAGTCAAACAATTTCTTATATTATGGACTGAAGATAGTATTAGTTAATGAACCTTTTTTTTTTTACTAACAACAAATAAATTAATAAAAATATATTTAGATTTAAAAAAAATTATTTAATTTAATGAACTAGTTTAAGTTGACTTGACTTGTTCTTCTTTCTCAAATGGGCGGATCTATTTTTTCAGTAATATGCGTATTCATTTTTCATTGACTCAAGCGCTTCCATACCGTATTATCAAGACACAAGCACCTGTCCATGTTGAGTCATCCTTCTATATTAATTAAAAGTATTATATCATTATTCTGGTTAAGAATAGTTCTGCTAGTGAGGATGGCTTTAGTTATATTTAACATACATGCATGTTTATTTATTTTAATTATTTATGAACAATATCATGAGCTTTATAGTATCTTCTTATTTCTAGCTAGTTCATGACATCTAAATTTAGTTCACACATTTTAATTATTTTGTATATATTTGTATTAATTATTTAGGAACATTGAACCTATTTATTGTGCCTCCGTCCATTTTCTTTTTATTTCACGTTAAATAAAAGAACACGATAAGATATTTTACCTTGATATCATCTGGAATGTAATCAAATTTCTTCCATTGATTTTTTTGCCTTTGATGCCCAAACAAAATGCTAAGTAAATCAGAATAATTTTCTATACCATTTATAAAAAGAACAATCGTAAACAGATTCTAAAAGTGATATTCTAATTTTTTAACAAGTAGCACCCTCAATTAATAACAATTGGAGCTATAATTTTTTTTTAAATTTTTATATTCAAGTTTAATTTAATTTGATATTATTTTTTAATATAAATTTAAAATTGAAATGAATTGATTTAATATGAGTAAACAAATATCAAAGGAAATATAAATTTCATATTAAATTTGTTGCACTTCATTATTTTATTTGTTTGTATATTTATGTAAAAAAAAAAAATAATATACGTGATTTGTTTTTATATTATGCTGGATTTTCACATAACATTTGAATCATAACCTTAACTTTACATTTGATATTTTTAATATACTTAATATAGATGAAGTTATAAATTATGAAAATGCTCACCTCAATATGTTGTCTATTTGTCTTTTTAAGAAAAGAAAACTTTGTCCGATTTTCAGGTGGCTATATCACTATATGAGAATTCACTTATGCGCGCATGCGTGCGTGCAATTGTATATCGATTTTGTATTTAACGTTTTTAAGGTTCTGTATATATCTTGAACACATTTATTGTGATTAAATTATTTGAATCCTAAGAAATTTTCTTCCATTATTTCTTTCAAATTTTTTAAATTATAATTTTCTTTTTAAAACTTCGACTAGATTCAACTGACAAACTAAATTTTCAATATTTTATTTTCGGGATCAATTTTCAATATTTTCATATTTTGTTAAATCTTTAGTATTTATTGTACAAGTAAACCTTTATTATTAATTTGGAAAATTGAAAGATGAAAAAATAGAACTGAATGATCTGTAATATTTTAATTTTTTCAAAATAAAGTAAAAAAAAAGAAGCATATAACGAATATAAATAAATTAAAATTCAAATAATTTAAATGGTATAAAATTTTGATATATTATATCTGTCTTATCATTCAACTTATTGGATCATGGTTAATATTAGTTTTGAAATAAAAAACGTAAATGAATAATAAATCTCCAGTAAAATCCATGATAATTCATTATATTAAATAAGCGTTATCTCTATATCATACAAATATTTTTATGGAAAATACTCAGGTGAAGTTTCTTATAGGTTAAGTTCATGCATCTAGCACCTCGAAATATTTTGTGGTGCATCAAGCACCTTGAAGTAATTTTTAGGTGCAAAGTATTTTTTTTATCATAGCGCTGGATGTACTAGAAAATATTTTTGGTTGATAGATTCACTTAAAAAAATATTTTAAGGTGCTGGATGTACCAAAAAATACTTCACAATACTAGACACACCTAAAACCATATTTCAGGTTGTTGGATGTACCACAAAATATTTTAGAATGTTAAATGCACATAAGAAAATATTTTGAAGTATTGGATGCACTTTAATCCTTTCTTATATCCATTATAGCTTTCCAATTACTCATGACCATATATTCTAATTATTTTCAGGCGAGTTTATAATTAAATATTAATATTTTAAAAATAATACATATGATTATATATGATTGGAGAACTTGAAACTTGATATATAAGTATTGTAATATTTCTATATTCTCAAAATATTAATCTTTTTATATGAGTAATTTATGCATAACTAATTATTAATATCAGTACTAAAATTATGTATGAAACTTATCATAAATTATATATTTAATGGGTTGATTTATTATAATATACACAGTACCTAATTTTTTCTATAACGAATTCATTCGTCCTCCTTGGCCTCTTCCTTTCTGAGGACTCTTCCTTTCTTTATTCATTTAGCCGCGGTGGTCAAACGATGAAACCAATGATTTAATCCTGTTTCTATTCACACTGTAGCGTCGTGTTGGTTGACCTTCCACATATATCCGGTAATCTCACAGAGATTAAGGGTAGTATAGTAATATCAAACCTAACGATATATACATGTACACACACATATATACAATCTTAACACGCCAACTCTTGATATTCATATTCTGACCAGTATTAGTTTTCATCAGGTGCTTATCTTTTTGCTGTGACCATGAGAGCTGACAAGAAGGTTCTTGAGCTATACGATTCTCTCTGGTTCCAGCATTTAGTTATCACAGGAATAAAATATCCTGAAGGAACAAACAAAGATCAAGAACAAACTGAAGATGAATCTTCTGATTTCAAGGTTTTGACCATTCCAGCCATGGATTCTAGGTCAATGAGCGAGAATAGCTTCAAGATGCTTGACTCTTTCTCTCCAACTTCTGTTCTTCCAGTTCATTTGCCAGACCCTTTTCCAACGAAGAAGGATATAACCGAAGATTCAAACTCCATGATCTTACCAAAGAAGAAGAGGTCAAGAAAGATAAGAAAGCACATGAGCATAAGAGAGCTTGAATTAGAAGAAGTGGAAGGGTTCAAGGATCTGGGTTTTATCTTCAAACAAGAAGATAGGCATTCGAGATTGGCTTTGATCATTCCTGGGTTGAAGAGGTTGGGGAAGAAAGAGGAAGAAGAAGAAGAGATTGATGAGAGATATATTCAGAGACCTTACCTTTCTGAAACATGGGACTTTCTGGACCGGAAGAAGAAAGTAGAGAAGCCATTGAAAATGAAAATTCCTGAGGATATGAGCAATGAAGCAAAGATGAAAGATGATCTGAAATTATGGGCTTATGCCGTTGCTTCGCTCGTAAGATCATACCATGAATGAATTCTGATGAGGATTTCTTTTTTTTTGTTTTGTTTTTGGTCAAATTTGGGTTTTCAATATAATTGAGGGGCACCCTGCGTGAAAGAAGAAGAGGCTAAGCCACTAGAGAGACCAAAAAAGAATGGCGTTTTAATTAATTTCTTTCTATTAGCTTTCTCAACTTCTCCTTAGTTCTTTCGTTTTTTGATGGAACAGTATTTCGTATGGTTGTTTAATAATGATTCAGTTTGATTACTATATTCTCCTTATAAAATTTGAGTTGTTATTGCGAATACTGAATGGAATTGAAGGCTATGAACAGGAATAGTTTGTGGAAGAAGACTATTAGTAGGATTAAAGATGGTTTGTTTCAAGTTACAAGATGCGCTACTTGAGATGAAATTCAGTTTCATCTTTTTCACTTAGGATTTTTTTAATATGAAGTTATTTTTAAATAATTAAATTCGACCTATTAAATCTTATTGTCGTGTAAAATTCATTGGATATATTATTTTAAATATATAAGTTTCTAAGGATATTATTTAACATTTTGATTTAATTTAGATATAGATGACATCTTATCTTTCATAGAATGTTGGAAATTTTTTCTATTTAAATACTAGGCAAGTCGTTAAGTTACGAATGAAAAATTTCTTTTGATCGACAAACAATTACTTTCACTTTCTATTTTTTGATAGAATACTTTCATGTTGTAAGAATATGTCCAATTCATTGAGAAATATTTTCTTTATCAAGAATTCTAGAAACAAATTTTTTTCTAAAGTTTTAGCTAATTATATTTTCCACATTTTCAAGTTTCCTCACTCTAATTTCTATTTCATAGTTCCTAAGGTTTTTAGGCCAGCTCCTTAGAAATTGAATGTCAACTAGAAATCTTTCTCTAAACGACAATTTATGCTTGTTCCTCAAACTACCTAAAGCATGGCTATATTCTTTCTCAAAAGATGCAGCTAGATTTTTTTTTAAATTTTCTTGTGGATTAATAATTATTTGAGTAAGACAATGAATTCTCAAGATGTGTATGAGCTTCTTTTTTTTTTTTTTACCCTTCTTCATAGGCATTCACTCATTTGAACCCTTCTTTAAAGCAAATGTTTTTTCGAGATAAAACAGTGTCTTGTGATGATACGTTTTATATTTGTTTATCCATTGTTTCGTGAAACTGTATCTAACAAAATCAGCATACGCATCTTCACGTTCAAACTCTATGTCGACATGTGAAGTTAAATGTGTTTCGTTGACGTCAGTTTAGTTTAATATTCATATAATAATAAAATATATAGATATTTTAAAAAAAGAAATTACCAACCGAGAAAAAACCTTTAAGGCATTTGCAAATAAAACCATAAATAATCTATTGAAAGAAAAAAGGCAAGCAAATGATGAAACTAGTTCTCTGTTTTATTTACAAATCAAACTAGCTCTTTTATATATGGAGGTTATAAAGAAATTTTAGAGGGCTAAAAGTAGCTTGAGAGAGACAGAGGGTTTACGTTACTGCTGAGAAGGGAAAAACAAGACACATGGCTAAATCTGATTGGAATAGTGGACATAGTGATTCTAAGAAATTTAACATAAGTTTTGTCTATTTTCATGACACAATATATATGTACACGTGGGTGTGTCAAGTTAATAAGTTATCTAAAAGGAAACAAACAAAAATATGATTTTGGAAGTGGCGAATCTCTGTTATAATCTTAGAAAAAGTTATTAAGTAACAATATCAGAAATATATAGGCATTATATATTTCTCATTTTTTAATAAAGTGAAAACATTTCAGACTGTTGGTCAAAAAAATTCACATGACAAACAAGACATGAAGTAACAAACAGTTTGTTTTTTTGGGGAGAAAAAAAAATCTTGTTTTGATATTTAGTGTTGACTTTGGGTCAAAACAAAAAAAAAGAAGATATAGAGTGCCGACATTTTAATAACAAGGGAAGTGTATATGGGTTTATGCTTGACATTAACTTTATTAATAAAAAAAAAGCATTATACAAACATTTATTTAATATATTATGTAAACTAGATGGGGATCCTTTGTATGTTGAATGGGTCTCAATGATTTATAACAGAGATAGCACTGTTAATCAGGGAGAGTTGTTGTGCTCATATATCAAATATGCCTGAACGTTTGTAGATTTAATTTTTTTAAAAAAATATTTTAATATGTATAAAATTTAAAATAAAGATAATATTTTAAATACTATTTTTAAAATTTTTTTTATAAAAATATCAATTGAAAATTTAAAATTTGGGCAATTGAAAATTGAACTTATACTGTGCGAATCCTATCCTAACAGTGAGCATGACGGTGTTTATCTTCCATTACACATTAATTTGGCTTCTTTGGAGGTCTAGGGAGTATTTGATTTAATTTATTTTAAGTAATTTTATACTGTACAAAGTAAGTATAAGAGATAGGCCTCGTAATTTGTAAAGGCACCAAATTGAAGTTTTTTTTTTCCTCTCCAAATTTCTTCAATTAGACTTCTCTTGGAAATAAATTTAAAATAAAAAAAGTGTTATCTTTCTCTCTTGTTTATATATAGGTAATAATAAGATATAGACACGTATGCGTAGAGAATCTTGTTGATCCTAGGGGAATTGGGGGAAAAGTGTCACAGGTATATGAAAACCAATTTTTTCCGGGCCATAGAAAAAATAATATTAGTATAAAATAAAGTTTGTAAAGTAAGCAAACTAATATAAAAAGAATTAAAATAATAAAAAACAGTCTTTAAAAATAACATTAAACTTATGGAGCGAAATAAATAATTGAAGTATCATTGAAAGAGATACTTTGTATAAAACTAAATTAAAAGTGCATTTGAATCAAACAAGAGTGATCTAGTTGGTAAGGAATCAACTTATAATTTATAAAATAGTGAATTCGATTCCACTGATAATGTGAGGACCTTGTTGGTAGGTGATCTGTAAGTATATTTGTAAGTGCTATCTGAACTTAAAAGTATGTCCTTGCCTTTGTAAGTTCTCAGGATTCCGCAAAAATATATGCATATATATATCATTAACATATACTATCCTAATTATAAAACTTTATTTTCAGAGATGGTATTTTTAAAGCACATGTCTTAGTCAAAAACGAAAGCTCAATTAATGGCGGTACCGTGTTGAGCAGTTTATAAAATTATTTAAAGCATCCCGGGGAGAAATATATCTTATAAAAGTTTGAAAACATAAAATAAAGGCGCACGGGTGGGCTAGTTTGCATGGATATGGATGAAAACTTCCCAACTTTGATTATGACCGGAGGCTGTCTCTAAAATTTGTTTGTGATTCATCAAGCTTCCTCTTTTTTGGCCAATAATTCAGAAAGCTCACTTGAATGTGACGTTGGATGAATTATTAGTATTTAAGCAAGGTTTTCATATTTAAATAAAATATCACTATGCCCTAAATATAGTCACTTATAGTATATTTATTTTTTTAAAAATTTTACTCTTATTTAATTCTCATTGGAAAGAGAAAAAGAAAGGAGAAATATGATAATGATTTGCAAATATATAGAGAGAAAGAAGGGAATTATTAATGAGAATAAAATTGAAAAATCTCAATTTAATACATTCCTTGATATGTGAAAATGGACTTTGTTACCAACAAATGAGCAAGTGACTTATATTAAGAATTACTCTTAAACTACTAGTATTTCACGAGTTCTTGGCAGTGTCAAATATTTATTAAACACTTCTCAAATTGTTAAAATCATTACAATATGAGCTCTTGGCTGACTGTTGTTGATATTAAGAGCTTTTAGTTCATACGGCACATTACACCTTCTTTAATCAAATTTTATAACATCTGATTCATCTCTCTCATATGTTGTGAACTAAGAGAAAAGAAAAACAATAACAAGTCTTTTTCCTTCTATCTTCACGCAACGCCCTTCATTCCATTTTATTGTATTCCGGATAACATTCGGACATTTTATATTCTTTTCATGACAGTTTTAGTTCCCATTCCAAACATGAGTTATATTAAATAAATCCATCTATACTCAAGAAGTTGAAATAAAGTACCGAAACCCTCCTATGTATTAATGGAAAACTGCATTAATTTCTACTCATTATAGAAATTTCTCCAGAATAACTAATGACATTATCTTCAAAGATTAATTAAAAAAACTTACAAAGTGAAACACAAGCTTCCACCTACCTTATCGCTGCAACTGCTCTTTCAAATTCCCAAGAGGGCCTAAGCCTTTTTCTTTAGTTTCCTCTCTGCTACAATTGCAACTGCTAGTATTCAGATTCGTACCACATTTCAGGCACAACCCTTTACATCTGGGATCACAGATAGCATTAATGGTAATCTCAAGATGTATCCTGTCTCTTATGTTCTTAGAAATGTCAATTTCTTTCTTTTCAGGAGGAAAATGCAGCCGATCATCTAAGTCAATCAACGCATCATTGTCATCATCCTCGTCATCATCTTCTTTATCATCGTTGTAAATGTCTTTCCCATATAAAACACCCAAGTCAATAGTCTCTGGTTCAGCGACCGGTTCATCAGTGAGCAAGAGGCAGAATTCAGAGAATATACCCTCAGCAGCTGGCTGACCACACCTTCAATTGAACAATACATTCAAACAAGCTATTTGATGAAAGAGGAAGCAGAGAGGAAGTACAGAAAATAGTTTATGCGGTTCACCGCGCCAATGATAAAATACTCCAGGGCTCTGCTACTTAATATACATTCAATGAATTTGTGGAACATTAAGAAACTAGAACCTGATATATTTCATAGCTGTACTCGTACGAGGTTAATCTACCAAAAGCAAACACATGGTCTTCTCTCTTTATCTTTTCGTATCTTCTTCAATCTACAATTCGAGCCTATTTTTTTGCTCTTTTGGCGACATGATGAAATGATTGGTGTGATTATCTAGGCCGGTCTTAGTCAATCAGTAAACTCTACAACATACAAGACAGTTACGTTACGCAGCTTTCAGTCACTCAAGGGAAAATAACTTATCAAATCGTGCAGACTCATGTTTATTTCAACCATCCAAGTCTTTACAATATTGTTACACCCAATGAAGAGTTAGCCTTGACCAATTACCTGGTTAAGGGTGTATGAAATCAAAGGTTTTATAAACGAACCAACCACATCTGTTCAGTTCAGGGGTAGGAGACGCGGGTCGAATAAATATGTATTCATATATGGAGATCAGAAAGCTGCTTCAGGATGTATTAAAACTAGAGAAGATAGTGTGCTCAAACAATATAAAAACTAAGATTTACCTGAATTTTCATTAAAAGCAGTAACAGGAGACCACAAAGAGAATATAAAATGTTGAGAATGAACCATTAGACCCCAAGAAAAATTGCATAACATGTTGAGAAGCCAGGAAAGATGTCAAGCCAAACGAAACAGAGGGGGCCAACAAATTTCAGGATTTAAAACTTCTTCAAGGGTATTGCATGCACTATGATCGGAAGGGAAGCATTATTATTTATTGTTGCCACTTGAAAGATTTCAAATTCCTTAAAAATTTCAACATTTCATGGGTTAGTAGCCAGCTGCTGATCACCTTGTGCACGTCAGTTTGAGCTTGCATGGGGTGTCAATGAATTTTAGTTACACCCATCTTTGACCCCAAAAAAGGAGAAAAGTGAAAAAAATACAAGTAATGAAACAAAGAAAAAGTACTCACGCCTAAAACCTTTCTACAGGTTTAAAATTTATATGCTCAAGGTTCCCAGCGTCAGCTGCTAAACTTAAACCAGCACCGTGACTTGCCAGGGAATAAAATAAGACATCCATATGCCTAATACCTAAATATAATATCCAGTAACATTACCAATTGAAAAATAGAACCATAGCTTGTTGCATTTTTCAGCACTATTATTCCAGTTCTCATTGACAGACAAACAACCAACTGAATCATCTAATCGTAATTTACAATGAATCAGTGCAAGTTGTATGTTTCATGAGGTAGTGCAAAAAAGCATTCAAAAAAGTTATTACTGAAAAGAATTCAGAAAAAGAAGTTGTTAACAGTGTCATCAAATCCACCTGAGAAACACAAAAAACAGAGGCAGCAAACCACAGGTTTAAAACATAACTCTAGTGTATTCTTTTTTTATTAAAAAAAAAAAAAAAAACCATAACTCTATCAATCCTATAGCCCACTAAAGTAGGCTAATACCTTAGCTTTTTCAACCTCAATACAACTTCCTGAATCTAGCCTCTGTTAATGGCGTGAAAGATTGAAGATAACTTCAAGACATTTGTCAAAAATCAAAGGAAGAAACAAAGACATATGTCGAACATCATCCCAAGCCATTCCTTATAATTCTTAAGCTTACTTTTAAAAAAAAAAAAATCTTACCAGCACTACTGATAGGCCAAATAATATATACCTAACCACAAATGGTTAAAAATATAACTCTATCATTCTATGAGACACAAAAGTTGGCTAATACCTTATTTTTCCCCACCAATAATTACAAAAACTCCTTCCTCAATCTAACCTTTGATCTTGGCATGAGAAATTGAAGATATCTTCAAGACATATGATGATTAAAATAACACCAATTGAAGTTGCACTTTTCCAAAAGGATCAAATAAAGACACGCGCGCGCGCACACACAGAACGTCATCCTAAGCCATCCCTTGTAATTCTTAAACTGCCTTGCAAAATAAAAGAAAATTTTTCAAAAATGATTAATAGACCAAATTGGATATAAACTATGTTGCCACTTTATTCAAGAGTTTTTTCTTAAACTAAGAAAATAAACAAAATTTTCGTTTTCCTCATAATTACCTAAACTGAATTGCCTTTGTGGTTTATTGCCTGAAGTTAAAAAGTTAAAAAAGGAGAGATTGAGCAAGGGCAGGGGGCCAAATATATTATCTAAACACCTAATGTTAAGCTCAGAATGCAGAATAAATTTTGACATAATCTACAAAGGACTTCAATGACCATTCTTGCTCACATTTCAATCCCCCAAAATCAAGGCCAGAATCGAATCATAATCCCAAGTTGATTTTTCACACCAGACTAAGGAATCCTCATTCCCACTGCATAAAGGCTGGAATGGAATCACCATTCAGTTAATCAAGTATGCTCCATGATGCATAAAAGAACTTTACTACAATGAAGAAGGTCATCAAGCAGCAGCAGCAGAGAGAAGCAAATATACAATTTCAATAGAGTATAGACACTAAGCTTTTAAGACCTGAAAAAACATTTATAGCAGAGTAAATCGGAGATGGGCAAACATACAAGTAAAGCCCCCATATTTGTATAAAAACAGGATGAGTTCAAGAAGGCAATACCTATTACAACCAAGAGTGATGACAGATTTTACAATCCCATCAAGCCTCAACTTTTTTTTCTTTCTGGTCACATCTATGGAGATCTGAACGGGCGTCCCATGTGGATAGTCCTTCACAGCTTTTGTAACACGCAATCCCATAACAGAAGCCCTAGATTTAGAGATATCAGTTGAAAGTTTTCCTAGACCTAATCTTTCCAAGGTAGTGCAGTACTCAAGATGAGAAATTGACGAATTTCTCTTGTATATAACTGCACCTTCCCATGGTGACCCTGTATCTTCAAGGTCTTCTTCATCATCCAAATCCAAGGATATTGTGCTTTCTTGAGTAAATGATTCATTACGAGCTCCCTTGCATCTAAAAGCATACTTACGAAGAATATTTCGTACATTTCTGATGTTGGGAAGGACATTTTCGGTCGTACAACACAGAACTGTTCTATGTTGCAAGGGAGTGTATGAAACATATGAAGATTTCTTATGGAAATCCAAATTATATATTTTACATCGAGTAAAATGCCAAGCTGCAGTAGAGGACGATGGGAATACAAGTGACATTTTAGTTTCTCGTTTCAGTGAAGGTAAGACCTAAACCATAAAAAATGTTATACAGTATTCAGAAAATTGTACAAAAAGCAAGAGGAATGATGTCAAATTGCACCTTCAAGATATGACGAAGACCGCAGCTTTCTCTGCGACCATGCAAGATAGCTCACACAATTTGAACTTATGTGAAGCAGAAAACAGGCAACGAATTCTACAGGAAATCAAAAAGTGAAAATTAGTCGCCACAAGGTGCCGTGACTAAGTGAGAATGACAAATAGTACGATTAATTAGCAACAACTTAAAAAACAGGGAAGCAAAAGTATTCCCTTTAAAACAAGGAATTCAATCAGGACAATGCAACAAACCCAAGTGAAAACAAAAAACCCACAAAAATTATGGTGAAGAAAAAACAAAACAGAGCGAGAGTCCAAAGGGCAAAAACAGAGAGAGCCTTTTTGTGCTCTTCAAATGATGGAAGTGGAAGAAAATTTCTGAAACTAGCAAAGCAGCTGTCGAAAGGCAGAAACAATAAGCGAAGAAAAGTACTAGGATTCTATGATTGGGATCTGTAGGGAGATAGTTCAGATAAAATAACTCACATGACCAAGCTAGCACGTCGCAGGCAGAGACAGCAGAGACTAGAGGCGATAGCACTGAGAAAGTCGGGGATAAAGAATAGCCCTTGCCGTCTACCTCCTCTTCCTCCCGTCGACCGCACAGAACGACGTCGTTTAAAATGTCCCCAGGTCACCCGAAAAAGGCTTGAGCTGCAAATAGCTAAAACAAATAAAGAAAAATAGAAAATAACTTTCCTTAACATCCTTCTAGATAGTTTAGCAAGATAATAAAATGGATGATTAATTATTAATCAATAATTAACAGTTAACTATAGATTGTAAATGAATAGCTATAATGGACTCTCATGAAATCCAAAAAAATACGTGGCTATACTAAATAGCATAATCCTTTTTTTTTTTTTTGCCGACATAATCCATTATATATTTTATGGATATATTTATAATTTTATATTTATAATTAAAATTTTTTCACATTACGTTATTTTTTTAATAAATTCTTGTGAAAAATTAAACGCCCAAAATTAAATCTCTAAGTTTGTTTCTAACTCAAACTTTATACACACACTCTTCTGACCTTTAATATAAGACATGATTAATTAATTTAAATAAATTAAATATATTAATTAAATTAGTTAATCTGGTAATTTTTTTAAAAATACTCTAAGTATCTTTTTTAATTTCCTCCTCCTCTTTTCTACTTGATTATTTTTGAGAAAATATTAATAGGATTAATTTTAAAAAAAATTGACAAATATGTAAAATATATCTTATATACAAAACTAATACCAACTCCTCAATTAGGTCTACATCAAGAACTGGACAGGTATCTGCACATTCCCAGATACATTGAAAATCTCCAAGAATAATCAGCTGTGTTGATTTGAGTTTCAGCACGGACGATGCTTAAAGACCAGACATAATGAACGGTGATCTTTCTCAAAGCGAGTTGATACTCAGTCTGCAACAAAGTATAGATATGTCCAAGCATACTGGCGAAGCCTCCCAACCGATGACACACTTTAACATTAACCTCATCAAACATAATACATTGGATCCCTCAAACTTGTCGTCCAATTTCATCTTTTGACCTAACTCCTTAGGCATATCATCCTTCCCACCTCTTGAAATTTCAACAGCAAACTTGTTATGACCCTTAATATTGATATGGTTGGCAAGAATTTCATTCATAACCCAAAATATTTAAATCCTGTTATTTATATGACAACCTCGTTACTGACGAATAACAAGTAAGTACATTTCTAGGTGTTCTTTCCCCTGTAAGTCCCTGATGAGCTCCCACGATTTGCTTCACACCTAAACTTCTCATCTGATCAAACAAATCAAGCTGAGGAGCTTCCATTTCCTTCTGTCATTTTCTCTGGAGTCTTCAAATGAACAATGTACATATCATATTCAGGACAGAAACTCCTCCATAATTTGTTGATTTTTGATGGTTCAATCACCTTGCATAACCTATCAGAAGTTGCAGTTATATATCACCACCAACATCATTGAACACTATTATTGTCCACATTCCCAGAATCTGTACCAACTCCACTAGCTCTAGCAAATTCCATGAAACTCAAAGATATTAACCTTTCTGAAAGACCTATAATGGGGAATCAACAGCCTTTTCTGTGAAGCAAGGAATGCAAGAGAGGAGTATGGCAAAAGAAATGGAATTTCACAATGAGAAGAATAGACAGTGCAATGAGTAACAGAATGAAGCAAACAAGACAAGGGCAGAGAGCTACCACAAAGCAAGAAGATTTTCTCTTCTCCACGGTGCGATGCTTGGCATCCATGTGATGCAAGGCAGGGAAGAAAATTTGACTGATAGTAAAAGGAAGACACTAAAAATCCAGTCTGAAACGGTCTCGTTTGTCCCAGAAACAGGGTCATTGATCTGCAATTTTCAAGGATGAGAACAAAGAGTAGAATTGAAGAGAAGAATTTGATTGAGTTTACATGCAAGTGTAGTGGTTGGAAGTGGATGGAAGGTAGAGTGGCAAAGGCTTTAGGCGACTGGTTGTTGATTGATTAAGAAGGATAAAACTTGTTCTCTAAGTAATTGTGTAAGTGAGGTTCAATCTTTCTTTCAAGGATTTAAGGTATACTTTCTCTATTCTTCCGTCTTTTTCGTTTGTTTGCCACTAGGATCCAAAATTTGTTGTTTCTCTCAGGCTCGCCCTCTAATTCATTGCATATTACAGGCCATAGCACCCGGTTATGGAAGCTGCCAACATTTCCAACTTTGTAAGAAAGACAAGCTTGGTAAGTACTATTCAATTCAAAACTGTATGGATAAGCAAGAGTTAGTTAATATAATATGGTAGAACCCCTATTTTTTTTATTCATTTTCATTTACTCCACAAATAATAATAGTTATTTTCATAATATTGATGCCGTGGTCACTACGTCAAAATCCGGGGTTTTATAACTAAAGCTAATTCTCTCTCTCGAACATAGAACCTGGCACTTTTCAAGAAAACTAAGGTCAATTCAGAGATGCTGGTAAAGTGATTTCATCATGAAAGGGTATTACCATTAGCCACCTACAGTACACTGTTGGGGATTGGGGGTTTGAATTTATTTTTTAAAATTGGAAAAGGGAGTTCAAGGAGAAAAAGGAAAAATATAAAAAAAATTAATACCATTTTTAATCTTTTAAATTTGTCTTCATTTGGATTTTGATTACTAAAGTTTTAAACTATAGATCTTGGTTCCTCAAGTTTCTTTTTATTTAAAATATTGGATCGTATAACTTAATAAAGACATGGACTATTTTGCCTCTTCAAAACCAAAATGTATGTTTTGAAACTTTAGAGATCAAAATTAAAATGAAAGCAAATTTGAGGGACTAAAAATTATATTAACCCATCAAAAAATTACAAATTTGTTAGAAGTGGCACCTGGAGCTACATGAACATAGATTCAAATTTTATAATATAAATCGAATATTTATTGAAACTTTTTGTCTTTATCATGCTCATGAGTCATGAGGAAGAGTGCATGCAAGTTGGACTTCAACCCAATCTGGAAGGATTTTGATTGGGTTTGAAAATGTGTTACTTAGATAACACCGTCGGCTGATTTCCACAGTACTTGGGTTTTATTGTTAGGTTGTTAATAATTTTTTACTTTAACAAATGTATAATCCAAAATAAAAAATAATTCTATAATCATCACTCAATAAGAAAATTAATTTATTAATTTTTAATATATAATTTAAAACATTAAATTTGTCCTGGCCTTGGTAATCTTGGAGCATTGTTTTTTTCTTCCTCATTTTCTATATAATATCTGGTGGACCAAGCTCTATTTTAAGATTTTAGCAAAACAAACCCACAAGTTAATGTTTTAGTAAAGTGTAAACATGGGAAGATGCTTTGGTAAAAAACAAAGAGATTAAGAAGAAACAGCTACCCGCTGAAAAGGAAATGACCCCTCGTCCATGGGTTCAGCTGGCGAAGGGGTCGGACACTCTTACCTAAGGGAGAGGGTTCGATCCTGGGGAGTGCTACTTTGTTGTGGCTCCAGTCGCGGTGCTGGGGGAGGCATCACCACAGCTAAGTGGAAGCGACCTCTTCTGGGGCTAAATTCCCATGTGGTTAATGCTCTTTAGCCAGAGGGAGGTGGAGGCATGTGTACTCTCCTACCTGGCCCGTAAAGTCGTGGAAACATGAGTTAGGTGCCCTGTCCTTGAATTGTGGGTGAGCTTGACCCCTTTCCTAAAATTTTATTACCAAAAAAAACAAAGAAAAGGAAATGAAAACGTTGTATATGGGATGACGACAGATGAATAATAAGCAGACAGACGATGCAGCTCTCGGTTTCTATGGGAGCCCTCCTATAATTCCGTCTCGATTCTCCTTTTATTTTAGGCAAAGGTGCGTGTTTAATTCTCTAACTTTACGTGATTTTTCAGTTTGATCTTTAATTTTAAAAAGGGGTCATCTCTTTAATTTTTTAATCATAATAAAGTTAGCCTCGCATAATAAATTTTTGTAATAATTATTACTATTTTAAAAGGTAAATTGGTTAAAGTATATATTTGGTCCTTTAACTTTGTGTAAAGTTTCAATTTGGTTCCTTACCTTTAAAAAGCATGCATTTGGTCATTTACCTCCTCTTCATCCTGTCGACCACACATAACGATGTTGTTTAAAACGCCCCAAAATCACCCGAAAAAGGCTTGAGCTGAAAATAGCTCAAAAACAATAAAGAAAATAACTTTCCTTAACGTCTTTCTATGTAGTCTAGCAACATAATAAAATGGATGATTAATTATTAATTAACAATTAACAGTTAACTATAGATTGTAAATGAATAGCTGTAACGGACTCTCATGAGATCCAAAAAAATACGTGGCTATAAATGGTAAATACTACTAAATAACATAATCCATTTTTTTTTTTGCCAACATAATCCATTATATATTTTATGGATATATTTATAGTTTTTATACTTTTAATCATAATTTTTAAAATTTATAATTAAAATTTTTTCACATTACATTATTTTTTTAATAAATTCGTATGAAAAATTAAACAGCCCAAATTAAATTTCTAAGTTTGTTTTCAACTCAAACTTTATATATATATATATATATATATATTTCTTTGGTTTTTAATGTAAGACTTGATTAACTAATTTGAGTAGATTAAAGATATTAGTTAAATTATTTAATATGATATGTCTTTTTCTAAAATATCCTAAATATCTTTCTTAACCCTCTCTCTCTCTCTTGCTCTACTACTTGATTATTGTTAGAGGAATATTAATAAGATTAATTTGAAAAAAATTGATAAACATCTAAAATAAATCCTACATATAAGACCAACATCAACTCCCTAATTGGTTCCTATATTAAGTACTGAGGAGTATATATATAAAATCCCGTCTTCATCTGCACCTTTTTAATGATCATAAACCTACTCTGTCCACTACGCTGAAACATTACCAAATACATTGAAAATTTCCAAGAATAATCAGCTGTGTTGATTTGAGTTTCAGCGTGGATGATACCTAAGACCAAACATAATGAACAGTGATCTTTCTCAAACCGAGTTGATACTAAGCATATTGGCAAGGCCTTCCAAGTGATGTACACTAACATTAACCTCATCAAACATGTTGAGCTAGCTCCTAAGGTATATCATCCTTCCCACCTCTTGAAAATTCAACAGCAAACTTGTTATGACCCTTAATGTTGATAGGGTTGGCAAGAATTTCACTCGTAACCCAAAATATTTAAATCCTGTTATTTATATGACAACCTCGTTGCTGATGAATAACAAGTAGGTACATTTCTAAGTGTTTTTTCGCCTGTAAGTCCCCATTGAGCTCCTACGATTTGCTTCACACCTAAACTTCTCATCTGATCAAACAAATCAAGCTGAGGAGCTTCCATTTCCTTCTCTGTCATTTTCTCTAAAGTCTTCAAATGAACAATGTACACATTATATTTAGGACAGAAACTCTTTCATAATTTGTTAATCTTTGATGGTTCAATCACCTTGCATAACCTATCAGAACATGCAGTTATATGTCACCACCAACATCATTGAACAATATTATTGTCCACATTCCCAGAAGTTGTACCAACTCCACTAGCGCAAGCAAATTCCATGAAACTCAAAGATATTAACCTTTCTGAAAAACCTATAATGGGGAATCAACAGCCTTTTCTGTGAAGCAAGGAATGCAAGAGAGGAGTATGGCAAAAGAAATGGAATTTCACAATGAGAAGAATAGACAGTGCAATGAGTAACAGAATGAAGCAAACAAGACAAGGGCAGAGAGCTACCACAAAGCAAGAAGATTTTCTCTTCTCCACGGTGCGATGCTTGGCATCCATGTGATGCAAGGCAGGGAAGAAAATTTGACTGATAGTAAAAGGAAGACACTAAAAATCCAGTCTGAAACGGTCTTGTTTGCCCCAGAAACAGAGTCATTGAGCTGCAATTTATAAGGATGAGAACAAAGAGTAGAATTGAAGAGAAGAATTTGATTGAGTTTACATGCAAGTGTAGTGGTTGGGAGTGGATGGAAGGTAGAGTGGCAAAGGCATCAGGCGACTGGTTGCTGATTGATTATGAAGGATAAAACTCGATTTCTAAGCAATTGTGTAAGTAAGATTGAATCTTTCTTTCAAAATTTAAGGTATAGTTTCTCTATTATTCCATCTTTTTTGCTTGTTTGCCACAGGGATCCAAAATTTATTGTTTCTCTCTGGCTCACCCTCTAATTCATTGAAGATTACAAGCCATAGCTCCCAGTTATGGAAGCTGCCAACATTTCCAACTTTGTAAAACAGACAAGCTTGGTAATATAATACGGTAGAACATTTATTTTTTAGTCATTTTCATATACTCCAAAAATAATACTACCTCTGGTCATAATTATAAGACTTCATTTGTAGTTTTACAAATGATGTCTTATAATTAGGACCGAAGTAGTAATAACTATTTTTAGAACATTGATACTGTGGTCACTAGGTCAAAATCCGGGGGCTTTATAACTAAAGTTAATTTTCTCTCTCAAACATAGAACTTAGCACTTTTCAAGAAAACTAAGGTCAATTCAGAGATAAAATACTGGTAAAGTGATTTCATCATGAAAGGGTATTACCATTGGCCCCCTGCAGTACACTGCTGGGGGCTTTGAATTTATTTTTTAAAATTTAAAAAGGGAGTTTAGGGAGAAAAAGGGAAAAATATATATAAGGTTAATATAATTTTTTATCTCTCAAATTTCCTTATTTTGATTTTAGTTTCTTAAATTTCAAACCATAGGTCTTGGTTTCTCAAGTTTCTTTTCATTTAAAATTTGGATCTAATAACTTAATAAAAGCCTAAACTATTTTGCCTCTTGAGGGATCAAAATTTATGGTTTAAAAGTTAAAAGATCAAAATCAAAATAAGGGCAAACTTGAAGGACCAAAGATTGCATTAAACCATTGGAGCTACAAGAACATGGATTTTAAATTTTATAATATAATTTGAATATTTATTGAAATTTCAGTCTTTATCATGCTCATGAGGAGGAGGGTATGCAAGTTGGACTTCAACCCAATCTCGTGGGATTTGGATTGGGTTTGAAAATGTGTTGCTTGGAATTTGAGCCCAATCCAGCCCAATGCAAAATAACACCTTCGGCTGATTCCCCCATTACTTGGGTTTTATTCTTATGTTGTTAATAATTTTTTTATTTTAATAAATGTGTAATCCAAAATAAAAAATAATTTTATAATTATCACTCAATAAGAAAATTAATTTATTAATTTTAATAAATAATTTAAAAATTAAGTTTGTTCTTGCCTTGGTAATCTTGGAGCATTGTTTTTTTCTTCCTCATTTTCTATATGATATCTGGTAGAGCAAGCTCTATTTTAAAATTTTAGCAAAACAAAACCACAAGTTTAATGTTTTAGTTTAGTGTAAACATGGGAAGATGCTTTAGTCAAAAACAAAGAGATTAAGAAGAAACAGCTACCCACTGAAAAGGAAATGAAAACGTTGGATATGGGTTGACGACAGATGAATAATAAAAAGACAGACAACGTAGCTCTCGGTTTCTATGGGAGACCCTCCTATAATTCCGTCTCGATGCTCCATTCATTTTAGGCAAAGGTACATGTTTAATTCTCTAACGTTACGTATTTTTTCAGTTTGATCTTTAATTTTAAAAAGGGCCAATATCTTTAATTCTTTGATCATAATAAAGTTAGCCCCGAATAATAAATTTTTATAATAATTATTAATATTTTAAAAATTAAATTTTACATGTTATTTGAGGGTGTTTTGTTAGCATTTAAATTTGAAAGAATTACGATAAGGTCCTAACCAAGAAAAATAATTACTAAAAAATTTTAATGACAACCGAAGCAGCTTGTAATAACAAGTTTTAAAGTAAAACATAACAACTTCTAGAACCTCTCTTCTTTTTTTTTTTTTGTAATTATGTTCCTTTTTTATGACCTCATTGTAATTTCTCTCTTTAAACTTTCAGCAGCACCTTTTTATTAATGGCATTAGGGTAAAAAAAATACTTTATAAAATTAAGAGATCAAAGTCAAATACTCTTCTAGTCCTATTTATGAATTATAAGTTACTTCCAATATGTTTCATTATAACTAACAAAAATTTTAAACCTCATTAATTCTCCCTTAATTTAACAAATTTATTCTTAGGTAGTATATATGTTTTCTAACGAATTGACTATCTATGCAATAATAAATTAGGGATAAAGTAATACATTTATGTTAAAATTTAATAGCATGACTTATAAATAGGACTAAAAAATATATTCTATCTCTATCTTATAAGATCATAGAAATAGTATGTGAAGTTGAAGGATTAAAAATCTACTTTTATTTGCCTTTATTGTAACATTTATCATCCAATAATAATAATGGATAACAAAATAAAATTGAGGGAAATAAAATTAGAGAAGGTCAAAGAAAAAGCTTCATCTAATCTTAATCCGCAGACCGCATTCTCATTCTTAATTAAATTATTTCATAATGACGTTTGAGCTAAGCATTAATATCACTCCCGGCTAATTAAGTTTCGTTTTATTCTTATTTATTTATATGTACTCTTAGTTGTCTTCTTGATGGCAGATAATAATTTTGTTTTTCAAATGGAGTCACCATTAATATTTTAATTGGATGCATACAACAAAAACAAGACAAACTTCTATGATCATTACAATTGTCGCGTCATAAGCACGAAGCAATCATCAATATCTTACAGTAATTAATTATATACCAATATCACTATGTTGTGTGTCTTTTGTTAATACACCTTAGCTTCATGTCGATATCCACAACACCGCCTGCAATAGCGATGTTATTCCAATTTTATATATCCATTAAGTAAGAGAATTGTTTTATTAGTTAAACTTTTAATGTCATTTTTTATATACAAATTCTTATCTCTTGTAATCATATTGTCATTTTCATTTTATTTCAGTTTAACTACCGATGCTTTTTGAACGGACAATTTATCACTTAATCATTATACATGTGTGCGAAAATTTTGACACATATCAACTACGATCTTGTACCAGGCCCAAAAGAAAAGGGGGGGGGGGAATTAAATGATTTCAAGATACAATTTAGCAATAATAAGAGAGAGCTAATAATAGAGGGCGTACACACACACCCACACATATATATATATTCTAACTAAACATCTTTTCATCATCTATATATACTGGGTCCGACAATTTTAATAATTAATAAAGAAATTCAGAACATAAAACTTTGTCTCACAACCATTGCCTGAACTTTCAGATTTAAAACGAAATCCAACAACAATGTTAACACAACGAGATAAATTAAATTAAAAGAAGGATGAATATATCTAGATATTGAAAGAACACGCACATTGTCATAGAATAATTAATTAAATCTCTAACCTTTGACATGTTCTTATCTGGTCCAGCTGGGCGAAGAACACCTACGCTCCATTAAACAAACCTCGTAAGCCTTAAGCCTAAAAAGTTCCATCTTTAGGCTTATATACGCACACACCCCACAACTAAGCTTGATCAAGAAACAACATGGCAGCATCAGCTGAAGCAAATAATAGGAACATGAAGGGAAGAAAGAAATCATCATCCAGAGGCCACCACCGGTTCGTCGGAGTTCGTCAAAGGCCGTCCGGACGGTGGGTGGCTGAAATCAAAGACTCCTTTCAGAAGGTCCGTCTTTGGCTTGGAACATTCGACACAGCCGAGGACGCAGCTCGCGCCTACGACACAGCCGCGCGTGCTTTGCGCGGCGCCAACGCTCGCACCAACTTCGACTTGCCGGATCCTTCTGCCCCTGGAGGCGGCAGCGGCGCCACCCAACACGGTGGCAGTTTCAGCTACAAGCCGGAGAATCTCGAGCCCTTCTCGTTCGAGGACACCGGAGGTGATCATGACCTCCTCGGAGCCCTCAAGGCCAAGCTACTTAATGACAAGGGAGAAGTCAGACTTCCTTCTCAATTATCTAATAATCATAGCTTAGTCTTCACGGGATTTGTAAACCCTAATAATAATCCTGGATTTTCAAGCACGTCTTCACCAGGCACAAGCAAAGGTGCGAAGAATATTCACACTGATAATAATAGTAATATCTTCATCTCAGATCACCATCATGGGGTTCCTATAGCAGCAAATGATTCTTCGGTGCCCTTAATGAATTCATGGTCCAATAACAACGAGACAGGTAATAACTACGAATTGCCTTGGCCTACAGGTCCTACACAGATCATGAACCAAGTTCCTGAAAATAATAGTTTGTTTGCATCTTCAAGTAATTCTCCAATGTGGCCACTATCTGGGGTCAACGTTATTGATCAGTCTACGATGAGTATGATGTATTCTGACGTCGATGTGGGAGACAAGAATAACCTTATTAACATCGACCAGAGAGAACATGATTCAGATAGATCAGTAGTCTTAGGATACTCTGATTGTAATAACCAAAATATGATTATGTATTCTGATAATCATGGGGCTTCAAATAGCAGAAGTAATGCTCAAATTGGAGGATTCGCCGAAGGGTTATGGACAACAACAGATCATCAGCAGCAGCAAGTTCTTGTGCAGTGTGACAATAATGGTAGTTGGTTTAGTTCGAATAATAATGGTGCGTGGGATCCTTTGCTTTTTATGTCGTCTGAATTCGGTTGATTGTTTTAATTTTAGAAGTCAAAGGAATTAAGCTGTATGTATATTGATTGTTCTTCGTCTTCAAATAATAATCATTCTTTTAAAGTCAGATTATTTTAATACATACATACATACATATATATATATATATATATATATATATATAGAAGACCTTTCTTTGTGCATTCAAATTCAGATTCGTTATATAGAAGGGAATCACTAGAATAAAAATAGGCAATTTGCAATGGAAATTTGAAAGAATTCTTGACTCCTTCGCAAATAATTTGCGATAAGAAAATTATTGCAATTTTTGTCACAAACATTATTTGTGATAGAATATTATCCACCCAAATTGAGGCATTAACAGCTTAAGGTTTGTTACAAGTGGAATTGAACTCAACTTTTCATTTATAAGAAAGTTTCCATACCACTAGCTCACAAGATCATCGACAAATAATCAGTTTTCTGCTATAGCGAATATTGTGTGTTTTGAGTTTTTGATTTCTGACATTGGTGCATGTAACCCTTATTTTTATTTTTATAATTTTAATGTATGTGCAAGTCATAAATCTTTCATGTCAAAAACTATATTTATGTGCTCCGTAAAGCTTATTCTTGTGTGTCCCACGAAAATTTTCATAATGAGCTCCGAAAGAAGTAGTGGGTGCAATGATATGCATTTATTCTGGTAATTATTTATTCTAGTAGTTATTTATCGATTCAATGTATGGTCACTACACTACACATACCTTCTTATCTTTCTATATATTGAATGGCGATTACCGATACTCTCAAAGCAAATAAATTGCTGTTGATTAATTAAACATTATTCCTGCCTACAATAATTCCTTTTGACAGAATATGATGGGAGTATGAATAACTCATATGAACTTTTGATATAACTAGGACATGAAGCATGAATGACTTAATACGATTCCAATTCAAATTAATGAGGATAAATAATATTTAACATGAACTTTTGATATAAGGAGGGTTGGAGTTCATAAAACTTTTGAATACTTTAACGTTGGGTTCGGATAAGGGAATATTTAGATTCGGATTTGGGTTTGGGAGTAATCCATTATTTGAGTAGATAAAAATTCATGGATTTGAATTTGATCTAAATCTAAGTTAACTTTATTATTTTAATTCTTTACAATTTCAAATCCTCACTCTATAACCTAAGTATTACAATTTAATATTTTTTATAACCCAAACAAAAGATTTTAAATTTTAGATTTTAGATGTAACATTGTAAAACTTTAACATCCAAATCCAAATTCATTTATTCACACGTGTTCTGTCATCTTCGGCAAGAGTCTAATAAATTTTATCAAGATGGCAAAAACTTATATTTGCTTTCAAACTCAAAGTAAAAAAGCTGCTACAGAGCTTGAACAGGGAAATAATTAAGCTCCTGGCAATGGGACAACCTGTGGCAATAGAATATAATGATTATAGTTTGAATCATTTTGGTTTCAACTTTACTCGAACTCAAAATTCAACACTTGCGATTATTATAAACAAAGAATATTGATGAACACTTCTATGGCTCTAAACAGTAGGTCCCACTTCAAATGCATAAATCTAAAAGTGGGGTGGAGGAATATGATTGCACTGCCAAAAATACCAAAACGTCTCTGGAAGATGCTTCACTTTACTATTTATTCCAAAGTAGAACATCCTAGATTTAGACAAATTTCTTGTCCACGAATTCATGTAATTGGTCCCCACACGTACACCAATTGATTTCTCAAAAGAAACTTGCTTTGGCTGTCTGGCTTTGGGTGAGATGTGACAAGATCTTTGAGGAAATAGGATGGGGTTAAAGGCCAATTAATAAAGTGGTGGGAGTGTATTTCTAGGACATATAGGGTCCATCAAGACAAATTTTATGAGAGGCACAATCTATGGTCACAATGGGGGAGACTTTTGTGCATGGTCGAACTTACTTTATTTCATCTATATTTCATTGGATCATGAAAATTCAAATATAACATTGAATATAGTTGCTTTGGAAGAAAGGGTAAAGCTAATTCCCTTCTACAAAATCTTATTGTTGGCCTGATCTTACGGTTAAGATTGTGATTGAGCTAACGATCCTGCAATACAATACATATTCCAGTTATTGGATCAAGCTCTACCGATTTCAATCACGGGAAAAAGTTTCTTGAGGCTTGTAAGAGAATTTAACACCCAATACTGTAGTCTAATAGTTTTTCATTGTCCTTAATTAGTCTTTTGTATATATTTGAATTATTCCTTTGTTCTTTATCCTTTTCTATTCCACTTGTATTTTACTGTTCTTGCTATTCAAGCAAAAAATTGAAGTTCTTTGCTGGCATGATTGTATTGGTTCGATTATAACGATTCTCTTATTATATATGGAATGAGATTTTCATGTCTTTGTAATTAGTTATGCTTTCATAATTAGAGTCTAAGAAATGGTATTAGAGTGAGGCTTTGTTAAAAACATTGGATAAAGATGAAAACTCAAACTAAAATCTACATGTGTATCCACTTGAAGAAAAGAGAAATTTTCCAAGTGGGGTGCGAGATTTTGCACTCGTCAGGTGTGCTCATGTGAAGAAAAAGAAAAATGGACAATGACAACCAAGAACCTCACAAGAAAGTTGATCAAGACCTCATCATGACGGAGTACTTCTAGAGGGAAGCTGTCTAGTGTTCGATGCTCTATCCCCAACAAAGCTAGTGGACTATATTATATGGGAAAATATTGTATGCTTTTTCATGAAGGATGATTTGTTTTGTGTAAGAAGTTAGATTTGAATTCTACTCGATTTCAGGTTTTCGATCTCCCTTTTAATTTCTCCTCAAATATATATCGTATTCATTCAGTTTTGTGTCTACAAGATGAATAAGATTTCTATTTTATTGGATCACGAGAATCAAAATTGCACCCAAGCTATCAAATGCTTTGGAAGGCAAAAGAAAGCTAGTTTATTTATAACGCTGATATTAGTCAAGTTAAGAATGAATGGTTCTGGTTTTTCATAAGAACTCATAAATATTCAAAAAGAATAATGCAATTAATAGTTGATGTGTTGGTGGTAATAAGTGAATGAATTGCAGTGCAAGTATAGTTGAAGAAAAAGCTGGGAAGTTAGGAACCTGTGCCAAAAAGCCAAGGACATAGACGGTTAATATGTCAATCTTGAGCTTAAAATGCAAAAAGTTGCAGAATTTGTGCCTTTAATTCTCAATCAAGATATCTTCCATAGCATCGTTTCTGAGCACAAGGACACATGTAGGCCAGGCCATGGCTTCATAATCTCTGGCCAACTTTATGCATTCAAATCATTTAGGTTTAACGTTAATTTTGGAGTGAAAGAAAGAAACAACCCACTACTTAAAAATCACTTGAGTTACTAAGGATTGAACTCTTCGAAATCAGCAATTCAAATCTCGATGGACGACACCTTAAAAAATCTCACGGATGATTATTAATAATTGTCATTTGTCTTTATTAGAACTTGTACTAAGAACAACTATCGTTAGTACAAGTCCTAAGACGATTATTAAACCATCGGTAAACATATTTGATTACTATGGTTATTCATCGTTACTGTTAGGATTCTACGATAGTTTACATAATCAATGTTATATATATAAGTAGTCTTGAGGATTATTTCACCAATTGTCATGAAAACCGCGGCTTGGGTCTTCATGATTTATAATTATAATTTTCCCCAGATGAACTAAAACTATGGGATTTCTCAGTAGGACGTCTACAAAATAATCACCTTGCTGGTATTTCTTAGGGCTCAAGTTTTACAACTCCGAAATTCTAGGGCTATAGGGTAACCCCATGTGTTGAAAAGAAGAACTTTTCAATACTTCGCATCACTAAATTCTCTCGTTAATTTCTCTCGTCCTTGTTTCTCAAACTTTTTATCAAATTGCGGTTAGATTTGATACTTTGTTCTGGCTTTTCAGGTATCAGATCAGATATGTGAGGTTGCAGCTAGCTATATCCCTCACTCTGCTTCAAAAGATATGAAGTATTAGATTCCATGCACACGACAGGAAGAGAAGCACAATTTCTTCTCTATAATTCCACTCAAAAGATGCCTCTCACCCATCACAAAAAAACTTATTTTCCCCTCGATGGGAATAATTAATCAGGAACAAAACATGAAGAACATAACCATATTCCAGCCTATATGATTTCTTAAAATAGAACTCGTGGCCTAAAATATCAGACCAAGAATTAGTTAAATTTCATTAAAACGTATATATTCTTTATGGGAGAAACTATTCTGGAATAGTCTGCTTCTGTTGAACAGGATATATCAGTCAAAAGAAAGCAAAAGAAAAGAGCATAACCATTAAACTAATGTCAAAGCTGGTTGCTTAAAGCGGCTTGATGTGATTTGCAGAATTTAATCTTGCTTTCTTGGCACTTATTCTAGAATATTATTTATATATGCCTAAGCCTAGCTCTGTGTTCTACTGCAAACATAAGAGCTTTATGTTTTTTCTTTCTGAGAAAAACAAAAGGGGTTTGAAGCTCTTCACACTTCTTCCCCAGCTCTAAGAATTCTTCTGAGCTTAATTTCATCATTTGCTGAAATCATGAGCAGCTCTGATGAATGGAAGCCTTTTCTAGCAATGATAGCTATCGATTTTGCTTTTGCAGTAGTGAATATTCTGCTCAAGAAATCCCTTCAAGAGGGAATGAATCATTTGGTTTTCATCACTTACAGGTTGATTACTTCTAGTATTTTTCTGGCACCGATCGGCTACTTTTGGGAAAGGTATATATGTAGGCCCTTTCAATCCTAGATGTGGTAGCCTTTGTTTCTAATTTTAGAACTCCGAATTATATAGTTATAGGAACTTTCCATTTATGATGAATGATCATATGACAGATCTTATAACTTTTAACCATTTTTGTTCACTGTTGCAGAAATGGCAGGCCAAGGCTCACATTTAGAATTTTATGTTACCTCTTTCTCAGTGCCATTGTTGGGTTCGTTATTTTTAATCCCAAGTTTTGTTTCGTCCTTTGATTTCTCTTTTAACCCTATCTTCTGGAATTACACATGAATATTGAGGTTGATATTATTGTAGGACATCAGTTACACAATATTTTTTCCTCCTGGGAATACAATATACTTCTGCTACCTTTGCTTGTGCCTTTATCAACATGGTTCCTGTGATCACATTCCTCATGGCATTGCCATTTGGGTATGTATATACAAATTTGATAGGTGTTTTTTCATATGGACAAAGATAAAATATGTGTAGAACCACTTCAGATTTCTAACTTCCACAAAAAGAAAATCCATATGGTGCATTCATAGAGTACAAACATGTCTTAGAATGCATGAATGTAGAAAATCGAATTTAGTGTAGGATCCGTGCACATTGAAGAATTCATCAATTAAATGAATTCGGCCATTAATTTCTTAAAAATCAAGATTATGTGTAGAATCACTTCAGATTTCTAACTTCCACAAAAAGAAAATCCACATAGTGCATCCATAGAGTACAAACATGTCTCGGAATGCATGAATGTAGAAAATCAAATTTAGTGTAGCACCTGTGCACATTGAAGAATTCATCAATAAAATAAATTCGGCCATTAATTTCTTAAAAATCAAGATTCAAATTCTAATAAACATACATGGCACGACAGACAGAATATCGTCATGTCACATCGAACACATATAACACTCCATTCTCCAAAGTATCGATGCTTGACAAGTAACCACCACCTAAATGCAGAATATCAACCTGGTTATCTGCTGTGTTGCTGATGGTATATATAAATATATATATATATATATATATATGTATTCCACAGGTTGGAGAGTGTGGACATAAAATGCAACAGTGGGAGAGCAAAGATCCTAGGAACAGTGGTGTGCATTGGAGGAGCACTGATGTTGACACTGTACAAAGGGAAGCCATTGTTCAGTTTTGATTCTCACTATGATTCTTCTGCATCATCAGCACCAATATCAACGAGTTCTGCGGTAAAGTTGGTTGCTTCATCTGTGAGCCCTGGGAAATGGACCCTTGGTGTTATAGCTTTGATCCTGGGAACACTGTTTTGGTCTTCATGGTTTATTGTGCAATCAAAAATAAGCAAAAGGTTCCCTTGTCAGTATTCTAGTACAGCCATAATGACCTTCTTTGGGGCCATTCAATCTGCTGTTCTTAGCTTAGCCACTGGAAGGAACTTGTCCATGTGGGTTCTCAAGGGAAAGATGCAAATCGTCACTGTTCTGTTTTCTGTAAGTTCTTCTCTATCCTATGTATATCTGAAGACCCATGTTAAATATCAATTCAAATCATTTGAATTCATAGAAGAAAATATAGATTTTGCATTTGAAAGGAATTTAAAGGGGAACAAAAGATAAGATGAGAAATCCCACTTACATTTATGCTTTTTTTTCCCCGTTATCTTGTTTCTGAGTGCCTGAATGTAAATAGCTGAGAGAAAACTGATATTCTAGTTTGTGGTTGAGAAATGAAGAACATGAATCCGGTACACAGTCTACAGGACCATCAACTGATAAATAAAATATTTGAATTATAAAATAAGAAAGAATGAAATTTAAATAGTCTGAAATAAATTTAAACAATATCCAAAGAAAATAATTATAACTCACATGATGGCTGGTGGCTTAAAAATAGGGATGGAACTTTTTAAGGCTGCAGGCTGCTGTTGTTCTGATTTTGAGAATCTTGCAAGGAAAAGGAAAAGGAAAGGGAAAGGGAAAAAGAAAATAAAGAAAGAATAACAAGCATCTCACAAGGATCTTGGGAAATGAAGCGACAGGAATTTAGTAACATGAATAAGATTTCATTAGGACCAAATGTGCAGTGAAGTGAGATATCTATGTGTCACAGATTCTTGCTTTTTTTCTTCATGAATCTCATCGGAACATAATTTCTGGACCAAAAGCTCTGTTTTCTTCCATCATTTGCAGAAGGACCAATTTGAAAGTTGACCCCTAAGAAATATTTTTATTTCACTTTGATCCTTCAAAATCTGTGCAATCTAGTTCCTAAGACAAGTCTGAAAATGCATGCAGGGAATGGTAGGATCAGGATTGTGCTTCGTGGGAATGTCATGGTGTGTGAAGAAAAGGGGTCCAGTCTTCACTGCAGCTTTCAGCCCTCTTGTGCAGATTATGGCTGCCATGATCGATGTCCCTCTCTTGCATGAACAGCTTCATCTTGGAAGGTAACTTCTATGCTTTCATGCATATAAACATTCAAAACGTGTACATTCTACCATTCTCTCTGACCTCAGTTGGAGTGTTCACGGGACGGGATGGGACGAGATCGGGATAGGGTCGTCCCGGTCCTGTCCCAGTGAACAAGGACGGGACAGGGATTCGTGTCCTGTCCTGTCCCGGTTCTGGACAAGGACGGGATCGGAACGTCCCGCTTCCTTTTCTTTTAAAAAACAATACTATAATTTTTTATATGAATTTTTTTATGTTATAATATTTATTTTTTATTGGGCTTCTAAAGATAAAAACATTATAAAAAAAATATTATGTAGAAAGCTCAATTATATAGCATAAAAAAAAGTGTAAAAACAATACTGTAAAAAAAATACCATAAAAAAAACACTATATAATGACTTTATGAATTATTTTATTGAGGAAGGAGATTTTATTGAGATAATACTACAACTTAAGAGCTACAAATCACCATAAAAATAAAAGTTATTATTAATAAGTAAATTGAATAATCTAATAATAATTATTAATAAATAATTTTTGAAAGGGAAAAAAAACCTCGGGACAGGACGGGACGAGACGACCCCGTCCTGCATCCCGTCTCATCCCGTCCTGTTTTTGTCCCGTCCTGAACTCACTGGGACCGAGACGGGATGATTAGGACGGAACAAATTGAACACTCCTAGAGCTTAGAACAACCTATGACACAAATAAATAGAAGACCTCAATTAATTTTGTGTCTAATATTACACAAAAGTATTTCAAGGAGATCATGTCACATTTCTTATAATTACCTAGTTTATCTAACTTCCATAATTATCCAAATCAACTAACTCTTATATTAAAATAGGCGGAAGTAATTCTTTTGTCATCATTTAAGGTTTAGAGATCATTAATTAATGCAAAACATTACTCCATATGAACTAAAATACCATGCAATTGTTTAGAAACAGAATGAAACATATGATAGAGAGTTTGAATGAGGATATGGGTGAAGGGAATAAATCCAATACTCCATCCAGCCCTAATAGAAGAGCTACTTAATTAATTTGAATAAATTGAGAAAGTCAAATAAATTAGTTAATTGTAACAAATGTGATATCATTTCCCTCAAACACCCCCGTATAACATTTATATCAATTTATAAGTTAAATAAATTAGCTTTAAAATAATAATAAATATGAGAGAGAGAGAGAGTATGAGTTGAAATTTTATATTTAAAATCAAATTTGACCCTCCAATTAGCTCTTAACGAACGGAGCATTAGAACTCTAAAATAACAATTTTTTTTTTAACAGAAATAGAGTTGTTGATAAAAGCAAGTGAGAAATTAAGTTTTGTACGTGTAGGCTATTTAGTGATCATTTTGTTGATCTGATCAAACAGTGATGAATATAAAGACTTAGTGGGGTGTAGTCATCGTGATAATTATATACATGCAGTGTATTGGGATCCATTCTGGTGATGCTGGGGTTATATATTCTTCTGTGGGGAAAGCACAAGGAGATGCAGAATAAGAAGACGAAGCTGGTCGTCGTCCAAGAAGCTGAAGAAATCAAAGAACAAGACCCACCAATTCAACAACAAATCACTGTTTCCTGTGACTGACGTTGTTCTTAATGTTCATTGAATTTAATGTGTTCCATTTCATCAATATCATAAAAACTTTGAAGCCTCCTCATTTAGTGTTTAAATTGAGAATCAATAATGGCAACACGGTTTCATCCGTCTGCGTCTTCCTTCTCAATTATTTTTTCATAAATATTATTGTTGTAAACGGAATCACACACACACACACACACACACATATATATTTACTCGGTTCAACAGTAAGATATATGTACGTGTGTTTATTTTGGAATGTAATTTCAGTTTTGTATTGGTGATTGGTATCAACGTTGAAAAGTTGCATAATAATTCTAGTTTTCGAATCTGTCTTACGCAAACCTTTATTTAAATTTTAGATTGGCCAAAGTGACTTTAGAGTCTATTCATGATGCGTTTGGTTAGTGACAAGGAAAGGAACCCAAAAAAAAAAGAGGAGAAAGAAGATAGTGTGATTCGTGCTGGGAAAAAAAAATAGTACACCTTACTAACAAGAAGTTGTTAGTTGATATAGTAAGCCGTCTCACCCTCGTAAAGAAAAAAAAATGAGTTCAAATCCCAAAAAAATATTTGCTGGGAGGATTTTAACTTTAATGCCCTATGCGCAATAGAATTAGTCTCAAGTCTAAAATAACTTGAGCTATAAGTTCCAAAAAAAAAATAGTACAACTTGTTCAAAATTTTTATTAACATTTTGATATATTGGCGACATATTATTTTTATACATCTATTTAAATATCGATCTATATTAATTGGTATTATAATATAAAATATAAAATACATAAAATGATGCATTATTCAACAGTCGTGGAAAGGCAATGTGTTTTTAATTCTTATTTTCATTCTAGTTCGTGCTTGGGTCTTTTTCTACTGACGTAGGTAGGCTATCTATGGTTCTATGATGTTTATTTGGCTTCTTAAATGTTCTGAAACGGCATTATTATTATTAATAGGTCTCAAAGAATTTGAAAATAATATGAAATTACCCAAAGACCCTTTGATCATTTTCAACAATACAAATGTCAACTTGTGACTGGTTGGCAATGATGGTTAAACCAGTGACGAGGGGGAGGATTAATATGGCCAAAGGACGTTTGAGTAGTTTCACATCTTTTTTAAAAAAAAAAAAATTGCTCTCAAATCCCTTGTGAACTATTAGTAATATCTTAAATTTAAAGAACTTATTGGTAATTAATTTCTTGATTTAAGACTTCTATATATTTTTCTTAGATCTCATTCACATACTGGATTTCCAATCATCTTTCCTCTCCATGAGAAGTTTCTTTTTTAGCAAACTTCTCTGGAGCTCTCTCACCGGTAAATTCAGCATCAACTTCAATTTTTATTTCAAATCTCTCCTTATACTAAATATGTAGAAATTCTCCAATTTTTGATATAAAACCTAATTAAATAGTTTGAATAGATTAAAGATGTTAGTTAAATTAGTTAATATGATTTTTTTAAAAAAATACCCTAAGCATCTTCCTTAATTCCCTTCATCCCTCTCTTACCTGATTATTGTTATGAGAATATCAATAGGACTAATTTGAAAAGAATAATTGATAAAAATGTGAAATAAGTCTTATATGTAGGGCAAATATCAACTCCCTAGTTAGTTCTTATATAAAGGATCGGAAAAGTATTTACTATTTTTCCTTTTTCTATGCACTTCTTGGAGACAAGTGCTGCATTAATTCAAAGGGAGACTTAGAAGCAAAGCGAATATTGCCTCAACCTAGATAAGTCAGTCAATTAAAAGGCAGAAGCAACTTCTGATGGCCGCTTCATGGCATAAAAACTTTCCTGCAAGTTAAAAGATAGACACAGGTCCAATATCAATTGTAATATAATTTCAGACAGTTAGTACCTGTCCCTCTAATTTTATTTTTTCAAAAAAAAGTACAAACAACCTATGACAATTTCATAAGAAATGAAAATGACAATTGGACTTTTTTTTCCCCCTCAAGAAATTAGGATTTTTGCCTTGTATCTCATCTGAGCTTATGTGTATCGAGCTTCTCATGAACAAGGATCTCATATGAGTTTTTGGAGGGTCTCCAACAATGTTGAAACAAAGGATACAAACTAATTGAACAAATGACTTCCAATTATTGGAGTTCTTCGTTTGATTAATGTGCGTTTGGTTTTGTGTTAGAGCTTGGTCAAAATGTTATTTTAATCAAAACAATATAAAAATAATTGGTTAAAGCGTAATTTTGGTGAAAACTAATAAATATCTCCAAAGAGAGATTTTAATTAATGCATGACAACACTATAACCCACCAGCATATCTTCAATGAAGCCAAAAATATACTTGCCACGTGCATTGTGTGAAAAACGATTCCTTCTTGATGGATTCATTACAAAAAAACAGACTTTAGGCAACGACTTTCGACGGCGACAAAAAAAGTCACCGCTGAAAGTCCACTTTCAACGGCGACACCAAAAAGTCGCCACTGAAACTAAGACTTTCAGCGGCGACTTTTTTAGTCGCCGCTGAAAGTTCGCCATTGAAACCAAGACTTTCAGTGGCGATTTTTTTTGTCGCCGTCAAAAGTGGACTTTCAGCGGCGACTTTTTTAGTCGCCGCTAAAAGTTCGCCATTGAAACTAAGACTTTCAGCAGTGACAAAAGTATTTTTATATTTTCAGCACTGAAAGACTTTTTGGCGGCGACAAATGTCGCCGCTGAAAGTGTTTTCGGCGGCAACACTAGTCGCCGCTGAAACTTCTAAAAGTCGCCTCTGAAAGTATCTTTCAGCGGCGACCTTTTTAGTCGCCATTGAAAGTTTTCAGCCACGGCTGCTACGGCAACGACTTTTCAGCGGCGACTTGTCGCCGCAAAAAACTTTCGGCGGCGACTTTTGTACTTTCAGCGGCGACAAAAGTCAATTTTTTTGTAGTGATTCTCATCCTAAACACTGTAGGAAAATTTTTTGTGGGCTCACACACACACACACAACAAACACAACAACAACAACAAAAAAGCCTTTTGTGGATTGTGATAATTATTTGATGCATTATTCTCATGATTCGTCGTTGGCATGTATGAAGTCCCAAAATGACCATAATTGGGTTGATCTGTTACCTTTAGCAGTGGGAATTAGTGCAAGAGACGGCAAATGGCCAGAAATGCAAAGATACCTAATTCAAAATAATATATATAATACATGTGTTAGGTATAAAGTGAAAAGTGATTTTATAAAGTCAAAAGTATATATATTCATGATAACACAACCAACATGGAATGGGAATATAATCTTTAATTTGTCATCTGTATATGACAATGTAATAATGCTGACGTGTTAATTAGCACTAATTTCATCCTAATTATTTCGTAAGATATAGATATCACTCTTTTTAGTTTTTAATATAGAAGTTAGTTTGGGTGTTTGTTTTGGTCTTAAATATAAGACCTTAATCTACTTTATTTCTCAAATTTATAATTTTTTTTCAAACTATCTTCATTAATTACATATATGAAAATGAAAGGCAGTTTCGATCAATGAGATAATAACCAAAGGAAGTATTTTAGAAAAACCAATGTATATTTATTACCATCTTATATTCAGGATGTGAGGGAGTATAATTTCTCATGAGGCTTTTTGAATACATAAGGAACTTCACTTTTTTACTTTTCAGCTCAGAGAAAAGAGTGTTCCTTATTCTAAGTCACCAAAGATATTCATTATATTTTTTTTTCAAAATTATTACTCCGATTTAAAGTTTGATGCAATTTTCTTTAATTTTTTCATTTCCCAATGTGTAATTTGTGTTTTAAATAAGAATAAATATGAATTTTTTTTAATTTTATTTTCAAATGAATGTATTATATAACCACCTTTTGTTGATTCTAATGAAGTGGTCGGAGATGCCTTACAACAAGAGCGGATCGATGTACTTAGTTTTTTGGGTTTATAACTAAAGTTCGACCAAATACACGGGGCTATGGCTCCCCACGAATTAAAGTACTCATGTGCTTCGTTCTAATAAGCACAATATGAGCCATCCCATTTCATCATTGATTAAAGCTAATGGCAACTCCTCCTCCATATTAATTATACGTATATAGAATCAAAATTATCCGTGTGTGTGTGTGTGTGTGTGTGTGAATTTTATACATAAAAAGAATAAAGACTTCTGGGGATAACATCAATGATACAAACAAGAATATAGGAATACATTATGACAATGATATTACAATTTTTACCTTCGATATAATATTCTTGATATGGTGTTCAATCACAATCATGCTTAACATCGATGAAAACCTCACTCGCATCTTAAAATGTATGCATAAACAATCACCCACAAGCCATTTTTTCTGATTGGATCCTAAAGTAATATAATGCGTTCAAAAATTTAATCAAACAAAAGGACATATAGTAGTAATTATTAATACTTTGACACTCCACTTTCCCTTAGGTGATGAATTAGACTTGTATCTCAATCAGAATGTCCAGAATGATGATCACTGTCACTTTTGGATCCTTCTTTTTCTTTCTTCTTCTTCCCCTTCTTACCGTGCTTCTCGGCCTTATGGTGGCCGGCCGGCTCGGTAAAATCCGAGATCTCGATGTTCACACCGGGATCATGGGCTTGGTAGCTTCCACTAAACATGATTGAATTGTTGACGGCCTGAAAATTGCTGTTCACATAAGTGCTCAATTCCTCCTCTTCTGTCTGCTTCCCCGAGTGATGGCTGGCCATCGGAATATTGTTGTCAACTTCGGTTTTGAAGGTGGCGCCGTCGTTGGTGCCGGCAAGGGTTATGATCCTAACACCATCATCATCATCTTCTTCTTCTTTATAATGACCTGATTTGTGAAAGTTAGCAACACGGCTGGTGATGGAAGTGACCATCTCTCTAATATCTTTATCAAGCTGTTTATGCTTCTCAGCTTCTGGGTTGAGACTTGATGATTGTGATGAAGGCATATTTAATTGTAAGGAATGAGAATTTTGTTCTTCTTCTCTATAACTGGGTTTTGAGGTGAAATTCAAATGAATGTGTGTGACAGTACATTAAATAAGTGGCTGGGAATAAAGTTGATGATGGAATTACTTCTATGTCAATTCAAGGATCGATCTGTGATTTATTCCAAAGAAGGAAAAAGGGTCCAGGAATTGCTTGAGGAAGAGTTTAACTCATATTCTTTTGTGACTCTTATGCTTGTCGAAGTAATAAATAATTTAAAAAAAAGAGCATTAATTGGTGAAATAAATATTAAATTCTTCTTCATCGTCCTTTTTTCCCATAACTTCTTCATCATCGTTTCTAATCATTATTAAATATTATCAAAATTAATCTCATGTAAGGATATAATTTATCCCTAATCTGTTCATGACCTCCTCCAATAAAGTAGAGACATATTCTACATGATTGAGGCTCCTCCAATAATGTAATTAAATCTTAGAAATCAAAGAATCAAGATATTAGATTAAGTATTTAAGTGTTAACTACTAAAACCAATAATTGTACATAACGCTTGATTATTGCGTAAATCTTTTAGTTTAATCTCACCCGGCCAGTTCCAATTAATGTTATTTTAATTTTAACTTCCAGTTAATTCAATATATATACTTGAGCGTTTGCCATGTGACAATTATTGTGGTCTCTCTTTTCTTTAATCATTGGTGTGCTAAAAATTAATTTAATTACAGAGAAACTCCAACTTTTTTTGAAATTAATATGCATGTTTTGCAACTTATTTAGAGTTTGGGAAGTAACCTATTTTATTCATGGCTTGTGAGTAATTTGCTTAATATATTGATATCAAATTGAAGTTGAAGACAGAGAACCTCATTTGGTACGATTTCTTTTTCTTCCACCCTTGTCCTTCTAATTATAGCTAATAATGGCCCATTTAATTGGAAGAATCTGTTCGAAAAAATAAAAAGGAAAGGAAAGAAGAGAAATACTGAACAGGAAGTCCTAGCTGATACAGAATAAACATAAAGAGTGTTTAATTTGACAGGTGAATTAATCTTTGGTTGGATAAAATGATGAAAAAGAAACTAGAGTAAAATATTACTATAATCTCAATTTAAAAATTATAAAATAATTTATTATAATTGCTAAAATGGGTCTAAACGACTTATTTTAAACAATCGTTATTAATGAAATATAATAAAGCAATTTTAGTCAAAAAATTATCATGGAAACGAGCTTTAATAAGATAAAGAGAAACTTAGATAACCAAAAATAAATTATAACAAATTAAAATTTTTGAGGTTTAGCCCAAACGGAGAAGTAACAAGAGTATTAGTCATCAAGAAGACAATGCTTTGAAATCCCTCCATTTTTTCCTGCTTTGGCAGGCTCCTGTAAATTAATTTTACTCCTATCACTCTACCAACCATGAGATAAATCTGACGGCTAAGATGAAGACACTTCCCAGGCCCCGCACCCAGAGCTGTGGAGGTGATCTGAGCTGATTCCACTCACTATCACGTTAGACACGTTATAGGTGCATGATTAGAATAATGATGACAGAGACATGCATTATGGGAATTAATTAATAATAACTTCAAATGACTCAACAAGATAACATAGCTGGCAAAAAAAAAAAAAGATAACATCGGAATCATTCAAATTAAATAAACACACTTTTTCTAATGCAAAATTAAACACACCAAAAGTAATGGTTTTTACACTTATTAAGTTATCATTGTACTATATCTGTGTGTGTGTGTGTGAATCTTGATCAAATGATAGCACCACATGTTGCTCTCCCAGTATGAATGATTGCAATTTGCATGCTCATCATCAAATAATTAAGGCCTTGTACTAATTATTAGTTATAAATTGATAACAACAATTTGTATGAATAATTAATAGGGATAAATTATTATAAAATATTAAAATAATCATAAACTATAAACAGTGAAGTCTTTGTGTAAAGCATAAATCCATAATTTATGAAATATAAAATCTATAGAAATTATGTTATTCAATATTCATATAATTCATATACTTCATTTAAGATTTGTGTACATGCACTGGCCTTCATTAATTAATATATTATTGCCTCCGGTGTTTAATATAAGACCTTATTTGACTTTTATTTTGGTCTTAAATATAAGATTTTAATCCACTTTGTCTCTCATATTTATATATTTTCTCCTAAGATAGTCCTTCTAATAATAGTAGTTCTAGCCAATATACTTAATTTGCAAGGATATTTTAGGAAAGATAATACCTATTTATTATAAATAACTAACTTAACTTACTTTTTTTTTTCCGTTACAAGGGAGGGGATCGAACCCCTACACACACCCCACACACACCCACCCATACCACTAAACCAAACAGTTCGGTAACTTAACTTATTTTTTTAATCTCCTCAAATTAGTCAACTAAGTCTTATAATTAGGATCCAAAGTAATATTACACTGCCTCCTATCTTTTTTTTTTCCCTAATAAAATTTTAGGAAGGGGGACATCCCTAGGCACCATGACAATCTCAAGAATTGAACCTCTCTTTTTGGTGAGTGTTCAACCTTTTAACTACTAAACCCATGGTACGATGTGTTATCTCTTGTCTTTAATATAAAAGTGAATTGGATATTTGAATTTGATTCTAAATATAAGGCATCAATTTATTTTGCCTTCCAAATATATAATTTTTTTTTCAAAATATCCCTATTAATTGTAAAGAGTTCCTGTACTAAAAAGTATTTCCGATGTATATGATTAAACATGATTTTTTAACACACATTTGTTACAAATAATTAACTTAACTAGTTACCTGAATACTACTAGATTAGTTATCTAATTGTTATATTAAGGACCAAAAAATAGTATAATGTTTATTAGTACATAAATTACATAGAAAGACAAAATAATGGTTTATTTTGTGGGTAGTGCGATTTGATTATTTGGGATTAACGATTTGAATACTTGATCTGGTTTCATTTTTTCGAAATTAAATTTGATTTAGTAAATTCAATTTTGAGTGCACTATTATATCATAGTTTTTTTTTTATTTGGTAATGTATTTCGATCAATGTACTATAGATATGCATTTCAAGTTTAATTAGATTAGATTCTTAACAAAATAAAAAGTGAATAATACCAAAAAAAAATGTACCAGGTGCATTATTTCACTCAATTCTCCTTTTATTTCACTTTTATTTTGAAATTAATTTACATGATTTCAATTTCAAAGAATCATCGCATAAGAATAAAAGAAGAGGCCACTCATACACATGTAGGCTCCACCTAAAATTTTTTGCATCACTTTTCCATAAGAATCTTTATCCAAATTAAAGGGAAGTACTTTTTTGCTTTCTTGCAGAAGAGAGGCATTTTTGCATGGATTCCAACAATTTAATTTTTAATTTCATGTTTAAACTACTCTTCCCGTCTTTAACATAAAATTTATTTAACTAATTTGATTAAATTAAAAAATAAATAAATTAGTTAATTATAATATATATGATATGTTTTTTCTAAAATATTCTAATAATCTTTCTTAATATTTTTCTTACATCTCCTATTCAATTATAGCTGAGGAAGTATCAATGAAATAATTTTAAAAAATTAATAAATATAAAAAAATACATCTTACACTTATTACTAAACACTAACTTCATAAGTAGGTTTTATATTAAACAGGGAAGAAGTATTATCTTTTTATATATAATTGTGAAATATCATTCTACGCACTAAACTGAAAGCTTTTGTCCCTTTCATTCAAATAACTTGCCGAAACCACTGAGTTTACACAAATAATTATTATCTAGTTACTATCATTTTACACCGTTTTCTAATGGGTAAATTGAGTTATGGAAATAAAAAACTTTCTGTGAAAGATATGATAAAGGTGTGAACTATGAAAAAAAAAAGAGAGGATAAAGATGTTTAATTACGTACAGTGATATTTTAGCGTCAGTTGTAATTTTTCATAATCTTTTTTACTATACTCTCCGCCCTTTTATCCATGCCATAAATCAAGCTAGATGTTCAACCGCATTAAGGTCCCTTTTTCCATGGGTGATATACAAACTCTAAAAGAGTTTTTTGCCAACAAATTCCAAAACATATTAGTAAGCGATCGTACATAAATTTTGTCCATTCAACAATATTAACTATTCCCTCAATTCTTTTTTATAAGAAACAATCTTTCTCGTAACGGTGACTTTATATTTAAAAAATAAATCTTTTTTATCGAGAACTTTAAATTAATCTTTTCACTTTTATTCTCATTAAATATATGTCATTTATTATTTATTTATAATAAATTTTTACTCATTATCTCTCGTATACTTTCTTTGCAAGCAAGAATATAATTAAAAAAATATGTATATATTTTAGATATTTATTATTTTTAACTAACATGTTAAACCATTGTTTCTTAAAGTTCACCAATTTATGTTGGGAATTCTTCGCCTTTTGTGCTTGTGCTACAATAAAAATAATCTCAAATCTATTTCTTATTACTCCTTCGATTTTAAATATAAGATCTTTATATATACTAGTATAAAGATTTTATATTTAACACCGGAGAAGTACTCAATTATAATAAATATTCTTATTATGATTTCCTTCTCATTCGGTAAGAATTAAAATCAGCAACCTTAATTGAAGAGATTTTGTCTCATTCGATGTAACTGCCTTTAGTACTCTATCTTATATTTAAATTTTAACAATTCCTGGATAACGTCCAAATCATCATCTGGCCCACGGATCACTATCATCATCATTCATTCCTTCACAAGCGAACATGCTAGAAAGTCAAATAGCCCATGCATATCTATCCCCACCGTCGCAACGCGGCACAACCAAACAACCAACATTAAAAATTATCCAATTTTCTGAAGATTATTACATAATATATTTGACTACATAAATCATTTTAACTAATTATTATTAACTCATTTAAATCTGTTTCCAATTATTTTTTTTCCAATTTTACCCAAACTAAATAAGATTATAAAGGAATAGAAAAATATAAAGAATTATATCCAAATATATATATAATTGCAGGAACAATATTAATAAAAAATATAAATTATTTTTTAAGTAACTTGTATTTTGAACCAAATGAGTTTTAGAAACGATATGGATTGAAGTACTAATTCACTAACATCTATGAATATTTAAACATTAAAGTAAATTAAATATCTTGCAAGAAGATAACCCCGGAACCAGAAAACTACGTACGCAGTCCAAGAATCAAATTTATTAAATTTTGGTTTCAGAAGCATTAAATTAGGTTTCAGCACACTGAAATCTGCAATACCAGCTTCATTTGCACGGTTTCACAATATTGCGACTCTATGGTGGCGCCGCTGGTAGGCGGAGACACAGCAAGTTGAGAAGTAAGACGTGTGGTCGGATCGGGTCAAGATTCTATAAATTTGAACCTCATCTTCCTCATTGCTTGTGACTCGTCTCTGATTGAGTGTTCAGTTTCTCCAGTTTCTGGCTGTGCCGGCTTCGATTTGTACCCGAACTGTCTCGTGTTTTTTGGATTAGCATTTTCTGAGAGGTAATCGGAAGAGATGATACTGGTGGCGATCGTGGCGGAGGTGCTAGAGGAGTACACGGCGGTGCTGGCGAGGGTCGTTGAGCAAGTATTCCGCTCTGCCCCTGTTCCTCGGCGGGTTCGTTTCCTCATCCTCCATAGTCTTCCATTTACTTCTTCTCGCCCTGGGCTTCTGGCTCCTGCGCCGCACTGACTCGATTCTTTCTTTGAATTCGATGTAGAGCTTCTAAATTTTGTTTTGTTGAAGCGTGTTTGACAATATCGTGTCGCTTGTTCGTGCTTTTTTCTTCTCGATTTTCTCCTCCATTTTTCTTTCTTTTTTCTTTTGCTTGATTTTTTTCGAGTTTCTCTTTTCGATCTGTGTATATTGTCCCTCCCCTGGTTTGTATAAATATGTTGGTTTTGGCCTCGATCACAGATGCTCTTTGGTTAAGATTTTCAGTGATTCTACAGTAACTCTGTTCTGTTCATTCCCCTGCCCTTGTTTGCGATGAATTGGACCTAGAATCTGAAGCAGCTTCTTGATAATTTTCTGGTGATGCGAAGATGATTAATTGATAACTTCAATGTAGATTAGTAGTTTCTGGTTTTGATTCTGGGCTTCTTGGATTTTTGAACTGAACTCTGAGTCGTGATTCAGCTGAAGCGGAAAGTGAACAGTGAATACGGGGTGTTGGTGGTTGCTGGAAGAATGTAGAAACTCGTGCTGTCTATTATTTTATGTTATCCTTAAGTAAAAGAGGCTTGGGTATCGATTCATGACTAAAGTTGTAAATGAAGGCGTACAGTTAACCGTAGAGTATTTTTCTGCGTATTAAAAGTACCATGAATGTTGAAAACGGTGTAAAAATAGTGTAAAAACATGAGGATGGTCAAGTCAACTGGGCAAACTCGCCAATGAAAAAAGAGTGACGCAAACGTGTTCGGAAAGTTTTTATTGCACTGGCTATTTAAAAATATTTTTATAATAAATTTGTCTTAAAAACTTAAAATCACAGTAATATTGTCATTTGGCGTTAAAAATATCATTAGTTAGGATCATTATTTTAATAATTAACATTATTTTTTTATATATTTGATGATAGGAGGATAAAATTGTTACAATTTTAAATTTTTGAAACAAAATAACTTGTAAAAAAATTTCAACTCTTGGAATTTCTGAATAAAAATTTTTGAGATAAATTTATATACTACTTCCTGTCCTTAATATAAGACCCCATTGACTTTTTGTTTGATCCTAATTATAAGACCCCAATTAATTTTTATCTCTTATATTTATGTATTTTTTCCAAGATAGTCCTTCTAATAATGATAGTTCTAGCCAATACACTTAATTTACAAGGATATTTTAGAAATGATAATACTTATTTATTATAAATAACTAATTTAACTTACTTCTTTAATCTCCTTAAATAAATCAATCGAGTTTTATAATTAAGATCGAGGTAGTATTAACCAAAAAAAACAAAAGTGCACGCCAAGGTTTTGAAATAGTACCAAAACACTGTGATAACAATTAATTGATGTTGACTGTTTAGCAACGAATCTCCACATGCATTGTATAATGATTTTGCCCATAGTATCCCCGTGTACCGCTGCAGGGTCTTCCGCACGACATAAGAGCCATACCTCTTTGATGTCAGAGTCGCCCCTTCCTCAATTATTGTCATTTTCCTTGTGCCTGTTTGGCATTACTTATTTTGAGTTTATAAATAACTTATAAGCTCTATAAGTTCGATTGATATAATAGGTCTGTTTGGTTGGGTTTTTTTACAATCGGGCTTTTGTTTGAAAAACTACAATAAACTATAAGCTAAAATTAACAGCTTATGGCTTATGGCTTATGGCTTTTGAAATATGGAGAGAAAGAAAGTTAAGAAATTTATTACCTCTTTTGGTTTTTATTATAAGCCTCAAATAACTAATTTGTAGATAATAAAAAATCAGTTAAAATTAGTTGAAAGTAATGAATAAGTTAGAAATATATTTTTATTTTTAAATATGCTCCTAAAAATATACTTTTATTTTTTCATGTTTCACTTTATATTTAAAATATTTTTTATGACTTCTTCATATTAAATTATTTTAATTTCATTGTATTATGTGAAATTATTTTTTTAATCATGTTTCATAGTAAAACTCGTATCTATTTTGATCATTTTACAATTGAAGTTACTTTTACTCAATCACAATCCAAACAACCTTTTACCAATCTCACTTTTGCAATCTAACTTTTCTGAACTCTAATCCAAACACAATTCAGCTTATCCAATTTAGCTTTTATCCAATTTCACTTATTTATAAACTATTTTTTTAATAAGCTACTTTTCCAATCGCTGATCCAAACGGATCCATCGTTTATCAATAAGTTACTTTTCCAGTCGCTTATCAATAAGCTACTTTTCCGGTTTTTTTTTTTTGGCTTTTGATGGTTTTGTTTTGCAGTTAGCGAGTTCCAAATTAAGGACACCACTTTCGGCCCAAAAAAAAAAGGACACCACTATTATAAACTAGCCATGTGCTGAAAGAAAATGAAAAAGGCGGATGACATCAAGGAGGCCGGGAGAGAAGCAGCTTCGACAACGAGCAGGTGCAACCACTACATCAATCCCATGGTGAAAGACACGCTAGCTTGCGTTTGGTAAGAAGTATTAAAAGTGAGAGATTGAGATTATAATTGAAAAAATATATTAAAAGAGTGTTTAGTATAAGAGATTGCTTGATATATAAGATTAGCTAAACTTATATATATAAGATTAGAGAATACTATGAAGAGAAGTGATATTTCCCAATCCCATCTCTATGGGTTTGTCTAATCTCATATAATAAGCAATTACTCATGTTAAATATTATTTTATTGATTTTTTTCAATTATAATGTCAATCCCAATCTCTCATTTTCAATGCTTTGTATCAAACGAAACCAAAGAGTAAAAATGCTATTCAACACACATAGAGATTATTTGTTGAGCAGTTCTTTTTTTGAGCGAAATATTTGTCGAATAGTTAATGTTGGTTGAGTCAATGGTTATGACATTTTTACATTATTTTAGAGGCTTTATGTATACTTTTGTACCATTTTCTTGAATAACATGTTTGTTAAATTATCAATATATAATAGTCCTGATATTTTTTGTATTGTTTTGAAACTTTCAAGTGTTTTTTTTTTCACTCAAAAAAACTTTATGATGTTAGCTGCATATGAAGAATACTTTAAGAGTAGATTTGCACAATCGCTTTGATTATTTACATTAATTAAAAAATTATGAATGGAGATATTAATTTTGAGATAATTATAATGAAAGCTAGTCTAACTTATCAGGGAGATATTTTGCTTCCCTAGCATTAGGGAGATCATTGTGAGTTACGAGAGTGAGTTTTATTTTTTCTAAGGCACTTTGAAAATATATACCAATAAGCACTCAAATTTGAAATTTGTTTTTCCCTTCTAAAATGTCCTGAAAATTTATTTTTGTAACAGAAGTGTCCTGGCATCAGCAGAGGTTAATTTTCACCGTTAAATTTTTCTTTTTGACCTGCTTATCCTGACATGGGTGGTGAGTTGGGAAAAAAATTAAGACACGTGGCTACTTGTTCACACATCATCATCTCCTTCCTCTTTTACGCCCCGCGGGGGTGTCTCGTCCTAAACGCTCTCACCTGTATCAGCTAACCCCACCTTGTTCTTCTGCGATTCACATCCCAGCAACCCCATGTCACCGTCGTCGCCGCTACTTTGCCTCACTGATAGACCCACAAAATTTTGACTGTTCATGTGCCTCTATACGTTCGAATCACACCCAAGTCCTTCAAGCTCCACATCCCATATTCATCATTGAACAGAGAGATTGTGCACACCTGTTGCCCTCTGATTTTCGAGGTAATTAGCGGAGTCTGAAGCTCAGTGTGGGTTCTTGTCAAGTTTTGGTTTTTCCCAGAAATTATTTGTGAATTGGAAAATTTATGAGTTCTTGGTGCTCCGAATTGTTTGGGGCATGCTATTTGCTTCCTAATATGAAATCAAATCACAGTGCAGGGTGCCTCTATGGAAGGAGAAAGAAGAAGAATGGAAGTGTGATTGATAGTTAGAGAGAGTTTGAGAACCATAATGTGATGACGAATCTCATCACTTTCATTTCTTCTCTGCTAAAAAGGGTCTCTGAATCAAATGACGCTAACAATAATCTTCAACCTCAGAGAATCTGTCTTCCCTGGCTTATCAAGATCCACTATCTGGAGAGAATATTCAAGTACACTAACTATAATCCTTCTTCTTTCATTGTCGCCTTATGTTTATCTCAATCGTTTCACCTAGACACAAACTTCTTTACCTTCAATGTCCATCGTCTCCTCATTACCAGCGTCATGGTGATGAAATATAATGAAGTTCGGTAAATTTCACATTTCTAATGTTCCCATCCGTGACTGACAACATATAAGAAGGAAAACTCAAACCATAATCTTTAATTTCTTGTTCTTAGTCAATATCGAATTGTGTGTGTGTGAATTTTAAAGTGTTCTTATGCCCAAATCAATGTTGAATTATGGGTTTGGGAGGGAGAGAAGGGATCGGGAAAGAATTTTCAGGGAGAGAGAATGAGGCAGTGAGGATGATGACAGGTAGCCACCTGTCTAAATTTTCTCCCAACTCACCAGCCATGTCAGCATAAGCACGTCAAGTAGAAAAATTTAACAGTCAGAATTAATTAGGATATTTTAGAAATTTTTTTTAACTGCTAAATGCTTTTCACTTTTCAGTGTATACTTTCAGAATATTTTAGCACTTTATTCTTATTTTTAATACAATTTAAATATACCAATGCATGTAAGCATTTTAATGCTAGACTAAAATTTGAATTCTAGGTGGTGTTATTATTAGAAAAATTTGCAGTTAATGTGAGGTTACTCTAACAATGCATTAAACTAATTTTATTTAAGGAAAAAATTAGTTGCTATCATGAACAAAATTCAACTCGCAACTTCTTACTAAAAAAAGAATTAATTACATGTCAGTAAGCTATAGGCAGCTTAAGATTGAAAATAATTTTTTTTTTTTTGGATAAGCTGGAAAAGAAAACAGAAAAGACGGATGATTGAAAATAATTTAAAATCGAGAGTATATGTATTTCAAATTTTTCTTCATCATGAATAATAACATCTTAAAGATATTTAACCAGAATAATTTTAAAACAATGTGATATGTTATTTTTATTTAAAAGTGCTAAATATAATTAAAAAGGGTAATCAGCGGGTTGCTGGTGAAAAAAGAAAATGTTTCCAGGAATTGGGCAGGTATGAATTTTGAAAATTTAAATATAATAACATAACTTCCATATTTCAAAATTTTGTTTGGAAAGCATCCAAACATAATCAAGGAAAAAAATTTGAAAAGGGAGGACCAGAGGAATCAAAAAAATCATTATATTATTATATGCGAAAGTTGTTGAGTGATATTGAGTAGACATTACGAGAGTTGGTAACGGGAAATGATTTGCCCAACTGAAATCATATTGAAGAATATAGGCAAGAATGATAATGATGATTTTTTTTTCCTGATTCTTAAATATCCTTCTGGTATAGATAATCTTATTCAAGACACTATGAGTACCTTTCCCGGCAAAAATTTAAATCTTGATTCATTACCTAATGAGATATTAGTCCTTTTTATTATATTTAATGCCGTTGATATGACAATGGTTGTCTTACCATAGCCGTAGTAAATTCTTTGCTTTTGATAATTAGTAACGCCATTTGTGGGCAAAAGGAAAAAAAAAAAAAAAACATAACATTGTGTGATTTCTAAAACCAGTGAAGCATCCATGCCTGCGTCCTTTTTGTTGAGAAAAAAGGAATCTTAAAACTTGATTAGAGCTAAGATAGATTTTACAATTCAAAAAATGCTAAAAGAAACAAAAAATTGTCTTGAAAGTTTTCTAACACGTGCAGTTGGTATCATTGAATTTTGGCTGACATTACATTTTTATTGAAGTTTTAAAAATGGTCAAACGGGTCTTGTATTAACATTTTATCAACATTGACCGCTATCAGCTAAACAATTTTAATTAGGACTAAATGACCACTTTTCCTAAAAAAATTTCTACATCTGGAGTAGGAACCCTAAACTGCCGATCAGATTTATCTTTAGATTATCGATGTTCAGATTAGACAAATGATCCAAGAACATTTCGTCAACATTAAAACATGATTTGTATTTCCGAATTATGTGGCTATGATTAAGGCTCAAGAATTGGGGGTAACTTTATTAGAAAAGAATCGTGTAAAACCCGAAAATTTTAATTTTTTGGGATTTTTTTTAAAAAAATTTTAACAAGTTTTTGGGAGAACTTGTAGGAAGCCTCTATTCGAAAATTATATTTGTCAAAATTTTATATGCTTTTATATACAGGAAATACGGATACTCTATAGGATTTCAAATACTCTACTGTATTTAGATTTTTCAAAATACCCAAAAATTAAAAGCACCTCAATCAAATAACCTAATTAACTGATTTGAGTAGATTAAAGATATTAGTTAAATTAGTTAGTATGATACATTTTTCTCTCTCTAAAATACCGTTATCATTTTTCTTAATTCTTTCTCCTTTTCTTTTACTTGATTATTATTAGGAGAATATCAATAAAGTTAATTTAAAAAAAATTATAACATGTGAAGTAAGTCTTATATATAGGATTAACATTAACTTCCTAATTAGCTTCTATATTAAAGATCCGAAGAGTGCAAAAAATACCAATATTTGATTCAGATGCTTTTAACTAATAAAATTTCCTTTTTTTTTTTGGGATAAATGCTCACTTTTTGCCTTAATCTTATTTCTTAGGTGCACCTAGTATCCTAATCTTTTTAGTGATGCAATTTTACTCATGCTTTTACTTTTTTTTATTGTTTTTATCACTCTAATGTTATTTATATAGTGTATTTTATGTTAGAATGCTGGAAGTAACTAAAAAAATAATATCAAATGCATTTAGAAAATAAGATGAGAATATTAATGTGGCTTTACCTTTTTTTTTTTTTGTGGGTACCAAAGAATGCTAAATCCTGGAAAAAAAAAAAAGAACAAAACCAAGGGGATTGCAATCCCATACTATCCTTTTGGATCAAGAGCAAATTTGAGACTTTTTACTTATTCTTCTTCCCAAGACTGTCAGAGCACAATTTTTTCGGCCTCGACCGTAAGAGCATAATTGAGCTTACAACCCACAGAGATCCTCACAGACCCTATCCTATTCAAACCCAAGAGTGAAGTTTATATCGTGGGCTAGCCTGCTCAATATGGTGAAGGCCCAGTAGAGCCCACGCTTCGAGGCTGAATATTTGATCGGACTCGCCGGTGAGCGGCGGGGGCCGTGTATGCATGATCATACCGTGGCGCCGACAGTTGTGAAGTGTCGGGATTGAGGGGAGAGATGTCCACGGAGAAGACTAAACCGAGACGACTGAGGGGTCACAAGGACACTGCTACATGCTGTATCGCTTCAGGCTCCCGACCAGATGTCGTCGTCACTTCAGGCGATGTACTTTCTCTCTTAACTTACCCTTAACTTTATCTTCCATTTACTCTAATTCCAGGAGTCTTAGAATGGGTATATATTTTATTCTGGGATGTTTTGAAATATTTTGTTTCTATGGGCAAGCTAAAACGGGAAAAACTCGTTACTGGTTCCTTGATGTTCGATATCAAGTTTATTGTATGAAGCTTTGCGTGATTTAATATTTTTGATGTCTCTTTTGTCACTTATTGAGGCTAGCTAAATACAGGATTTTGTGGGAGTTAAATGCTTAGCTTTGTTATTATGAGAATCTTTATGTGGTTTACATTTGACTGTCCGTAATAAATTAAAGCCAAGCTACTTGCCGCCTTTATATTCTTTTTGTGTATTGAACAAAATGCTGCTTCTAATATGCTATCTGTCGCATATCCTGAGGATTGCTTTGCTGCTCTATATATGAATTGTAGTATTTTCTTTCTTTCTTTTTTTTTTTTTTTAAATTATACTTGTTTCTCATATAACAGGATGGTCGACTTTGCTGGTTTGATATGCGATGCAGAGAAGCCCAGCTGGTTATGGATGTCAGCGAGGAACCCATTTCATCCATATGTTTCAGGCCAGGTGAATCTCTTTGATCTGTTTGTGCATCCATCAAGCCTTTTTAGTTTGAGAAACCATGATTCTGAATTTATCCCTGGAAAGCATGTTTATTGATCTTCAGTTGAGTGAATAGTGCTAGCAAAAACTAGTTATGCTGATCTTAGCCTGTACTGCTATAGATTATTCCTTATCAGTGGCAAGAAAGATCATCTTACGTCTTAGGTACACCATGTCACATTGGCTGATGTGGTGTTATGGAACAATAATAAGTGAATAACAAACATGACAGAATGGGTAGAGGGTAGTTATAAGAATGTGAGACAGTTAGAAGTCTTATGGCCTGTAAATAGATGTAAACTCATTTGTAATACCCTGACTATGAATGATATGGATTAGTTTGTTTGCTCTGTTTTTCTCACGTAGCTTCTCTATTTCTCTCATCTTTCCTCTTTATTTTGCTGTTTCCCTCCCTCAGATCCTCTCTTCCCTGTTTCTCTCTCTCTTCCTCTCTCGTTCTTATTCCAATATCATAACATATAGTTACTATAATTTTCAAATCTTGCAAAATCGATTACTTAATTGACTCAGCACCTAATTCAAAAGGGGAAAATTCTAATACAACTAACCATAGTCATATTCTAATATTCATGTTGCATGTGGTTACATTTAATGAAAATTGCTGTGAAGCTCTCTCAAATTTTCAATCTGTTAGCGCTAAAGTCAACAATCAATTTGGTACTGTTATATTTTATGTGGTGATTACGCATGTGGATATTTTTCTGCCTCATTCCAAACCGTGCTATCTTCACATAGCATTCTTCATGATTCTTCATGCACTCCTACTGCTCAACAAAATGGAGTGAATGAGAAGAAATATCGGAATCTTATTAAGACTGCTCACAATCATCTTGTGCATTGTAAGAGGGAGAATCATCTTACGTATTCACCCAAACACTTCAACAAACACAATCCCATGGCTTTTGCATTGGTATTGTCATTTGGTGCAGTGTGGTGCAACCAACATGGACAAAAATGAAAGTTGCTTCTTTTGAGGATTTTTTAGATCCTATTTGCACAGTCTAGCCCCAGTGGTTCAATCACTTTGTTATTTCTTACAGATTTTGCACAAGTTAGGTTCTTCTTCTCTTCTCCCTCATCATTATTCATTAATTATAACTTAGAAGAACATGCTGAACAAAGAGCTCACTATGCCATGTTCTATCAACCACTACACATCTAAATGGTATCACACAAAGGTGTTAGTTCAGTTTTGGTATGATTTTTGCGGGGTGTATCATATATAAGTCCATGCAGTGTATTAAGTTTTTGATGGATTGTTGACACATGGTAATATTTCTTAGATCTTATGAAAACGCCTTTTGCTCATGTTAGGGAATGAAGATATCATTTATGTCTCCTCAGGAAAGGAAGTCAAGTGTTTTGATGTGAATCTGGTAACTACTTCATGGGAATTGCATCATCTTTGAGTTTCTGCAATTCTAATTCTATTTTCCATATAGAAAATGTGTGCAAAATTTTTGGATTATCATGGACTTTTTCCTTTCTTGAATTCCGTTCATATTTCAAGGTTTTCTTACTTAAATGGTCTACTTATCATGTAATTATGCATATATTTTTTGAAGGCCACCTCATGGAAGCCTTTGCAGAGCTATAATTACAATAAAGAGGATATAAATCAGGTAGATGTTAAATGTTATTGCTTGTATTTCAGTTTGGTGTTATGACAATGTCCTGCATTTACCGGATTAGTTGAATTTTGTCCTGTTTATGGGTATACTAGAAAGTGGTTCACACACATCTGTCTGTGCATTTGCCAGATTATTTGACATTAACTTGTATACTTTTTTTCTGGCCCAAAAAAAAAAAAAAACTTGTATACATTTTTTAGCTCTATACGCTTTTTGTAAACTAAAGAAAAATATTTCAACTGGTGTAAAGGTTTTTCCTGAAGCTATTGGGACAAAGAGTGAAGACGTTAAACTGTGAACATCTTTCCTTTATTGATGTTGCAGATGAAAACAAGGTTCAAGTTCTATCAATTTAGTACTTATCAGTAATTGTAATAATAATGGCTTGAATTTCAGGGATAATACCTGTAAGAAGACTTTTCTTCTGCTTTTCTTGGCTTTCTAATAATTTGTTTTCTTTTCGCAAGTAAATTTAAGAACGTTAAGCTTTTAGCTTTAAGAGATTGTCTCGTTATCAATTTGTTTGGAAGAAACTTATCTGTCTTCGTAGTTCCACATATAATAAATATTGGAATTTACAACCATTCTCTTTCTGATTTTTTATTTTCTTATTAGTGTCTGTGTTAGTTCATTTCCTAACATTTTGTTGATGTTATCATTTGTCCCTTTGACAGTCAATAAATTCTTTTACTTTTGTATTGATTTTGATATTTATGTTTATTCACTCTCAAGGAAATATCGTTGAAATTTATGCAATAATCTTGATGAATCATTATTGAGAATCCTGTTTCCTGACTTCATAGATGGGGTTTAGATAAATTTCTGAAAATTATGCACTGATCCATGCATCAATCTGTCAACAACCATCTCTTTGGATAAATTAAATCAGTTCACGAATGTTTGTTTTTGGGGAAGTTCTTGAAATAAAAGCATTTTTACATTTACAAAATCGGCAAATTGTTCTCACCAAATGTGTAGTCTTTGACTTGAACTCTAAACAATGGCTGATTTTTTTTTTTTTGGTAAAAATAATTGTTTGAAGGACCTAAGCATGACAGTGTGACTTCAATGATTCAGTAGTCTACTATTTTTCTATGGTATTTCAACTTTTCATACTTAATTGCTTGTTCAATACCAGAGCTTTATTTTGTGTCAGTCTATAATACTAATTTCTGTCTACTTACCAACTTTTCCCATCTTTCTAATTGAATAATTTTTGTGTCTGCGCAGATTGTATGCAACTCAAAGTCTTCCTTTCTTGCTGCTGCAGATGATAGCGGTGAAGTGAAAGTATCTAATTTTTATTCATCTTTTTCCTTTTCTTTTGGTTTTCAAGAAATATCCTTTTCACTTATCATTCTTGCTTTGAATTAAATATGGAAGAGTTACAATTTTGGAATTTATGGCAAAAAAAAAAAAAAAAGGAAAAAAAGTATCCCGTTTGGGGACAATTAGATATCCAAGTGGATATGGTGTTTCATTAACCACCATAAATCTAGCAATGCATTCTGCAAATCTCATTGACTACATGGCTTCATCGTTGTGCCATCAGATATGGAAACAAAAATGGGCATAACATAAGTGAAGTATCTGGAGTATTTGTTTCAAGGCTTTTCAATACAAATATAATATGAGGAAGAATTTCTAGAATCAATCTTATACTGTTGAACTGTAAAAGTTCTTAGCGCGTCATGTTTTTATTACAGAGTACATGATATCAGATATTTAATTTAAATTGAGTTCTGTACAGCAAACTATTTGATTATGTGGTATGTGATGCCAAAACAGTGACTCAACTGAAGAATATTAATTTGATTTCTTAATTAGCTGTAGTATATTACTTATGCACGCAGCCTTTCGTCCCTTGTTTAGCGTAAACACTCTCTCTTCTGATAGTAATTATATCTGAAGAAAGTTTCGATCTAGTCAATATCTTGTTTTTGAGTAATTGAGTTCGGGGAGTTTTCTCTGATCTCCATTAGTTGTGACTTTAAATCAGAGCTGAATTGCTCGCTTGCTTTTAAATTTATGGAAAGCTGAGTTGCACCGTGTTTCACGTTTTAACTGTTACTTGATATCTCTTGGGCAGATAATTGATATTCACCAACAATGCTTGTATAAAACACTGCGATCTGGCCATACAAGCGTATCCTTTTTTTTTACTTGCTTGTACAATACAACCTTGTCCTTTTCCGTTGCTTCCCTAGATGGAACTAAGCATGAACATGGGGGGAAAAAAATGCTTTCGCTAGTGTAGTCTTTCGCTGCCATTTTTTGGGTGACATTGAATAGGGTCAAAGCAAGTGCTAGAGGTTGGATCAGCGTTTACTCTTTGAAATCTTTGATAATCACAACTGATATGCTAGGGTTCAATCTAAACTGAATAGAAACTAAATGTAAGTAGGAAACAAGTATTAAATCACATTACTGGCTTTAACCCAATTTTTAAAGGTCGAACATGTTCTGTGGGCCATTGATTCATTTGCACCTCTTCTCTTTTGTTCCCATTTTTTAATTTTCTTTAATTTCAACACTTGCTTTTATTTTCATCTTTTATTTTCATTTTAATTTTTTTAACATTTTATAATGTTACCTTGACCGTTTGCTGCTAGATTTGCAGCAGTGTGCAATTTCTTCCTTGGAGATCTTGGGAAGGTTTCTATAATCCTATTTATATATGTTTGTTTACAACCAAATCTTATACATGCCGCATGGTGCACTTTATCAATTGTCATCGTGGATGAAGTTAACTAATTATAGCGGGTCTGTCCATTATGCCATCATGCTTTCAGTTACTGGTTAAATATCTATTCCAGTTTTTGACCCGCGCAAAAATCTATTCGAGTTGAAAATGGCCCTTGAAGTTCGTATCAAACACTATGTTAAGCTCTTCTCTTTTATAGTTGCACATAGACCATTGCAAAAATGTGTCATTCTCATAGCCTAAGTACAATCTACCCAACCCGACCCCCTCAGGCCTAGATCCATTGACTAACTCCTCTAATCCATTAACTAACTAACTAACTCTAACCAGCTCTCTCTCCCTTGTTACTGATATATCATAATGCTTTTGACCTGATTCCTTTTTTTTTGGGTGCTTCTTTAGTTATCAGTGGAGGTCTTGATTCTAAGCTTCTAATGTGGGACTTCTCCAAAGGGCGCTCATGCGAAGTTATGGATTTTGGTAACTTCTTTCTCTGTAAATAGGCCTGCACAGATATACTATTGCATGCCTTTAGGAAAAGGAAAGTTTAAATTATTGTTTTGGTCCTTAACGTTTCCCTCAATGTTTAGTTTGGTTGTTGAAGTTTAAAAATTTCATTAGGTCTTTATATCTCCATTTTTAGTTTGGCCGGTTATTGCTATTTTGACAATTCAAAAAAGTGTGATTGAAGGAAACTCATACAAGTCACTTGTATAATTAGCATCATATATCAACTGAGTTGATTTAATTTTATTATTCACTTGTATCCTTTCTTCTTCAACTCATGCATATTATGAGGGGTATGACGGCATGTGGTGGCTGCAGTAGCAAAATGTAGAGCGGACCACTGATGAAAGCTTCAGGGCATATAGACTAAATTAAACATATCGTAACAAGAGCCAGCTGCACTATTAACAAATTATGAACAATACAGCTCATTCCCTAGGTTTCGGGCAACACACTATATAGTTTTAAGGTATAAGCGAGTGGATTATATATTTTTAAATTATACGGATCAATTTGAAGAACGATAGGGACTAAACAATAATTTTAACTAAAGTTATGATGCAAGTGGGTAAATAAAAGAGAGGTAAAATAGATAACTGACTTTGCAATTGTGCCTTTTCTTTACTGCAGGTTTGCCCGACGTAACAAGTTCTAGCAGCCTTGGCCAGTGTTTAAATCCTGCTTTCGTTCATGCAGTGGCTGTTCCAGAGGTTGACATGCTCGATAAACTAGACAAGGTATGTGCTGTTGCAAGGGGTGATGGTTCTGTAAGTGTGACAAGTATTGAATCAGGCCTCGCAGCTCCAAAATCAAAAGGCTCCTTGAAACCCGGAAAGGATCTCAGTCAAAATCAAAAGATGGCAGTTCAACTACAAGTGTGGATGATCAACGTGGAAAGATGCTGCATCTGGATTCCTCAATGGGTGGCCATTCGGCAGCTGTTTCTTGCGTGTAAGCAAATCACTGATGTGACTGGTAATAAAGACTGATTCATTGTGCTAACAACTAGAAAATTCAGGGCCTTTTCTTTATTTGGAGAGAAAGGGAAGTACATAATATCAGGTGGAAACGACTGCTCGGTGAAGTTATGGAACTGTTCTAGTTATTTTCATGCTGGATCAAGCAGCAGCAATAGCGATTTCCTATATCTGAACATCATTCTGCCTGAAAAAGTGAGTTTTTTTATGCCACCTCTGGTCCTTAATATAAGATTTAGATAATTAAATTGCGGATATTAAGGTTGTGACACATATATTTTGATTTTCCTAAGCTACCCCTCTTAATCATATACATTGGAGCTAACTCTTGATTGGGAACCCCCTTAATATGTGCAATTAATATGGTTACTTTGGACAAAAAATTATAAATTTTTAGGGCAAAGTAAATCAGGGTCTTATATTTAAGATCAAAGCAAACTCCCTACCTCTTATATTTAAGACCGGAGGTAGTATTTTCATTGGAATTTCTTGGAAACTGTTTTCTTATTCCTCCTTGTGGCTATTATGCACTTATTTTATTTATATTTGGCAGGTCAATTGGCTGTGCACCCGACCAGCTGAAACGAACAACCTTATTGTGTGCGACACATCAAAAGTAGTAAAGGTTTACTCTGTAACATAGCTAAATCCAGGATGATCATGGTTCTCCGAATCTCGGGAAGAAATAAAACTTTGTTGTGACAGTTTGTGACGATGTTGTACTTATTCTGAGGATAGCTTGGTGCTTCCTAACCTGGAGTTAACATTGCGAGTGCGGCTTAAATTATAGGGATTTTAGTTGGCCTATTTTTAGCTTACTGCTTAAGGGTTCTCTAGCTGTGTCAATGATGTATAGGAGATTATCAGTGATTGGTGGTTGTCTTGTTTGTACAGGATATGATAGATGACAATGATGAATTTTTCAGCTTTTATATTTATTTTGCATTACCTTGTGTACCAATGACTGAAGATATCCTCACGTTGAGGATTATTAAGTGCTGTATTATGGTTCTTTGCTCCCATAATTTGGTTATATTTTTTATTTGTTTCTTTTAGATTTTTTTTCAAAATTATATTTACGACATTGTGGTGGAAATTTTTTTAATTAACATGCTGATGCGGCCAAACTGTGCTATTTTGATATTTTGAAAATGTACGATTGAAGTAAAAAATTTGGTGCGTGAGGATGGCATGGTTTTGGGAAGCAAGTTTATTAAAACATGACCAATTTATAGAACCACATGGTGTTTGAAAGAACATGGCTGTTGTAAACAATAGGCGAAGTGGAGAAATATTAGAGAGAGATAATACAAAGACAAGCAATACAAACAATAGAACAAGAGGAAAAAAAATTAAAAAAAATTGGAAGCGTAGAATGAGAGAGAGCTCTATTATATAACTTCCGGTTTTTAATATAAGAGTTAGCAGAGGATTAAATTTGATTCTAAATATAAGACTTTCATTTATTTTATCTCCATTTTATTTATGCAAACCAACCCTATTGATTGCACATATTAAAAGAGTTTGTATCAAAGGATAGTTTTAATCCAAATAGCTTGAAAGGTTATTTTGGAAAAACCAACACATATTTTTAACAAATAATTAATTTAGTTATTTTTTTTAATCTATTCAAATTAGTTAAGTGAAATAGATTTTATATCAACGACGGGGCTAGTATTTTGATGCCTTGAGAGCTTTGTTAGGTGAACACAACGTGCTAAAATATGCCATCATGATGGACAATGGAGAAGGGGGGGTAAGCTGAAGCATACATTTTGGAGAGACCTCATGAAACAAGGAGGGAGAAATGTGCAAAGAGAAGTTCAACGAAGGTGGACATGAACGAATGAACGAGAGAGCAAGCCATTTTTCCCTGCCACAGTAAAATGAATCTGAAGTCGGCTCCGTAGATCAGCTCCACATATTGAGTTATTGAGTTTTATAGTATGATATGATGATGAAGTAGAATTTTTTTTTTTTGGATTTTGTAAAACAGTTAGCCCGTGAATATCGATCTTGCATGGATTTGTCAGCATAGATGAACCCCACCCAACTGAACCAGTTGCTTCACCTTCCCGCAAAATTCCCAACATTTCTGTCCCAAGTCCTTTTTCTTCCCTCCTCTTTGAATTATAGGACAAACACTAACATACATTTTTATAAATAGCATCCAGCTCACGACTTTTCACTTACCAGGAAGCTTACATGTCAGAATCTGTTGTTTTCTGCCAAAATAAGAAAGAAGAGAAATCACTATATTCCAGGAAAATAATATAATAAAAAAATTCCAATAATGAATTGGCAGGATGAATCTTATTAATTTTTGTTTTGAAATTTACTAGTCATTTGTTAAGGGACTTTTGGATAATTATATACTCGTCCGATTTTAAATATAAAACTCATTTTATAGTGTAAATATACTATTATACTGTAAAATAGGTTTTATATTTAACACGGGAGGAGTATTTCTTTGGTATCACACGCTAATTTTTCCTAAGAAAAACGCTGCTTGTGCTCACTCTACTGCTTCTCCTCTCTCCTCCCTTGTGATTGTGAGTGCGAGGTGGTGAGGTACGTAATGACTTCAACCTTTCAACCTCTGGAAAACAGCCTCCCACCACTACCACCACCCGACTCTTCACCCTTCACACTGATTATCTCATCATCTTCAATGGGCGTTTTCCACAATCATATAAACTCATTACAGATTTATTCCTCCAAGAAGCGACGAAAGCTCCGAGAGATCATCAGGTTCTCTGCGTGTTTGATCAGCTTAACCTAAAATACAATGGCGGAATCTGGTGGGGTTCCCCTCTGCAATACTTGTGGGGAACAAGTTGGGGTTGATGCCAACGGAGAGCTGTTCGTGGCTTGTCATCACTGTGAATTCCCAATTTGCAAGACTTGTTATGATTATGATGTCAATGAGGGGCGAAGTGAGTGTTTGAGGTGTGGCACTCCCTTTGAAGGTTGGTTCCATATTTCTCTGATCAAATTATTGTCTAGTTGCCAGTATGTTGTTCAATCATTTTTATTTATTTATGTTAAGAAAATGTATTTTATTTTTTCAGAAATGTTCTTATTTTATTTATGGAGAGAGGAAGAGTGGATTAGAGGGAGTGACATATTCCATGCTCATCACAATAATGAGTATGGAGTACTCATCGCAATTTGGACCATCCAAATCGATTTTAGATGGTTCAGATTGAATTTAAATTTATTATATATTTTAATTAAATTTTTTTAATATATATAAATTAAAATAAAATAATATATAATAACACATCTTTAAAAAATAAATTTATGATTAAAAAAATTGTATATTAAAAATTTTAAATCTGAACCTTCATATTAGATTTTGAATGGTTTACATTGTATTATAGTGATAAGCACATGGTATTCATTGTTGTGATGGGCATTGAATGAAGACTTGTGAAAGAGTGCGTAAAATAATTAAAGCAATGATATAATTAATATGTAATTAATAAGGGTAAAAATAAAAAAGTCGGCTAAATTTCAAATATTCTTTAATATATCCTATAAATAGGATCATAGCTATTCAAAAATTGTATCCTACATGTGGGATCGGAGGGACCATGTATGTGATTAATCATAACAATAAAATATAACCAAATTATTATTTTTTTGGGAAGTTCCCATTACAATTTGAGGGACGAAATTAAAATTTGGCTGAAATTCTTGAGTTTAATGTTGTAATTTAGTCTAATTATTTTTAGCTGAACAATCCATATTTCACTATGGATTTGGATCCCCTCTCTCAATGACACTTCAATTGTGATTTAATTATGTCGTTAAAGAGAATCAATCAAACACAGTAATAGACTAACCGTTAATCTGTTGATCAAAAGGAGAATAAATAAATAAATAAATAACCGTTCATCTATATTCGATATGTTGATATGTTGGTAGAAAGCAAGCTAGAATCTTTGACAATATTCCATTTTCGTACATTCATTATTTTACAGCAGTTAATACTGTTATGCTTTTTTTCCTTGGGGTTCAAGAAATGGTTGCTTTATTTTTTTCCAATGTATGTCTTCTTTCTTACATATTATCTAATTTTGTGAGATATCCTAATGTATGTCCTTTTTTTTTTCTTTGGAAAATCAGAAAAAATAACGGAAAACAATGATGCAGAGGCTTCTGTAAATCAATCCACAATTGCTGCTGAGTTCAGTAATCCTCAGGTATTGAACCCTAGTAGATCTACATCTTATAGGTGCAAGGTGCAAGAGCTAACTTGGCTTAAATTTGGTACAATAATTTTGTGGGAAAGCAGGAAATATTTGGGGCATGTTTGATTCTATCCTCTATTTTTATTTTAGAACAATTCTGCGGAGTAGTTTTTTAGAGCAGGTTTTGGATCTGTTTGAATCATTATCTTGAAAAGCACACTTAAAATGAACTGAAGGGTTGAAGAATAGTTTGCTTTATAAGCATGATTGTTGTTAATCAAAATTACTATGTTCTCTGCTTCTTTAATTTTGTAGAACAAGAAGTAACAAAATATCGAAAAGATGTTTTGATTTTTTTTTTTTTGTTTCAGGAACAAACTTTATTTTTGTTTCTACAGAAACATATCCAAAAGCACATTTTCAAATATGTTTTGCTATTAATTTTTTTTTGTTTTCCAGAATTAAAAAACTGTTTTCAAAATAGAAAACCAAACAGATTAATACTTCTTTGGGTTTTTAATACAAGACTTAATTAACTAATTTGAGCAAATTAAGTATATTAGTTAAATTAGTTAATATGATATATTTTTTAAAACAATTTGAGCATCTTTTTAATTCCCTTCCTTCCTCTCGTGCTTAATTGATATTGAGGGAACATCAATGAAGTTAATTTGAGAAAAATTTTGATAATTATATGAAATACGTCTTATATCTAATACTGATATTAACTCTTTCATTAGGTCCTATAATAAAGACAAGCGGTGTATTATTTGGTTGTTGAGATGTTTATGATTATGATTCAGCTTACAACCGGCTTACAACCTTACCTTGATATGTGCAGGATGCTGATGTTGGTCTACATGCTAGACATGTCAGTACAGTTTCCACTGTGGACAGTGGTAAAAGAGAGAGACTTCAGCCTCACTTTTCTTGGCACAATTTATTCTATGTATAATCACTCATCATCATGAAATTGTTTCTCTTGCAGAAGCAAATGGTGAATCTGGGAATCCAATCTGGAAAAACAGAGTAGAGAGCTGGAAGTCAAAGGACAAAAAGAACAAGAAAAAAAAGGAAAAGAAAGAGAAACCTAAGGCAGAAAATGAGGCCCCAGTGCCACCAGAGCAGCAGCATATGGAAGAAATACAGTAAGTTCAATGAGAATGAGACCACTTTTCTGAGGAGGATGATTTTGAATTTTATCATAGGATCATTGTTTTGGTACGGCCACCTAGGCGAAGCTTAAATGGTAAAATGAGAGATGTTGCGGAAGAAGTATTTGGTCAATACTTTCAACAAAATGGAGGAAATTATAGAGGAAAACTGAGTACCAAAAACAGCAGATGTGGTTTAGATTCTGAAATTTTTAGTCATTTGAGAATTCCAACATTTTTCTGAGCGACACTTTCTGATCTGATGTTATAGAGAAACATCAATGAACTGAAATCTCGTTATAAACATTTTGTCCTCCTAATGGGGTAAAGGAATAAATTTCAGACAGTTCTTCAGTGTTTCAACAGCCATACAAATGCAGATCAAATTAACTGTCCCATTAGAGGCGAGTTCAGGGAATAATGTATGATCTGTCTACCATTGATTATATTCAAACCCCTTTGAGGTATTCAAATGAAAAACCAGGCAAGGTGGGAATTTGCAGCAGTAATTTTCTGGTTTAGAGGGAAGTGGGTGTTGGAGAAAGCGGGAAAAAAGGACACATCCAAATTAATTATGGAGTTACGTAGTTGCTCACCCGCGTTCTCTCATAATGCATCAGTGTTTGTTCATTCGTTTAATAAGTTTCTTTGGCAGTTTCCAAAATCGCCTTGGCTGTCTTGCTTAAGGAAAGCTTTTGCTAACTCTGGTTGTAGTTGACTTCACCAGCCACAGGATGACTTGATTATTTTCTACATCTCAAATTCTGTAATTGGGATAATCGATCATTAATGGAGGCACATTGCCATAGTTGTAGTCTTACTTATCTTTCCCTTGAATTTTTCGTTATTGAATGAAAAGAAAGCCTAGTAATAACAGGGTTCTGATGCTAACAGATGATCCTATCAAATCTCAAAAGACAGGCTTACAAAATTCATTCTGTCCTAAAGGCACTAAAACCAAGGAACAAAAAACATAGGATAATGATGCTAACTAATTACTACCTAGAAAAGGGGGGAAAAACATGTGAAAACAAAAAATACAAGAATAGGCGTTTAAACATGCATTTTCCAACATTTATAAACCATACTTTTGTACAAAAAGTAAATATCATGCATTCGTGATTTTTGATTGCTTTGCTCTAACAGATTTAAATTATATATATATATATATTCTAATTAACATGCTGATTTACTTTGCAGGCCATCAGAGGGTGCTGAGCCACTTTCGACAATTATTCCAGTCCCAAGAACCAAAATCTTGCCATACAGAATTGTGATCATTATGCGATTGATAATCCTGGGGCTTTTCTTCCATTATAGAGTTACAAATCCTGTTGATAGTGCTTATCCTCTGTGGTTGACATCTGTCATCTGTGAGATTTGGTTTGCATATTCCTGGGTGTTAGATCAGTTCCCTAAATGGTGTCCCATCAATAGGGAAACCTACCTTGACAGGCTGTCCGCCAGGTAAAATGCACAATTGTCAAATTACAGCCCATATAATGCCTAGTGTTTTAAAGATAGTTTTCTTTAACTTCAAAATCATATTGCAGAAGAATTAGTATGCTTTGGCTTTTTCGCCCTTTGACCCCTGATTTGTTAACTTCATTGCAATAATCTTCTACTATCTCTATTAGACATTAATTCTAACTTAATTGAACATATCTACTCTGCAAATGCCTCCCTCCATTAAATCATGCAAAAGTCTCTTATGTCTTTTCTCTCTTTTTGTCCATAGTGCTACTGAAGGAAAATTGTTCTTCTGGTAAAGAGGCATGTGCAACTCGTATATGTTCATCTAATTATTTAACTTAATGTCATATTGATACTATTCTCAATTTTACAATGACATGGCAGGTTTGAAAGAGAAGGTGAACCAAATGAGCTTGCTGCTGTTGATTTCTTTGTCAGTACAGTCGATCCCTTGAAAGAGCCACCGTTGATCACTGCAAATACAGTTCTTTCTATTCTTGCTGTGGACTATCCTGTAGATAAAGTTTCCTGTTACGTGTCCGACGATGGTGCTGCAATGCTGACATTTGAATCTCTTGTAGAGACAGCTGATTTTGCAAGGAAATGGGTGCCATTTTGCAAGAAGTATTCAATTGAACCACGAGCTCCTGAGTTTTACTTCTCTCAGAAGATTGATTACTTGAGGGACAAAATTCAGCCTTCTTTCGTCAAAGAACGTAGAGCAATGAAAGTAAGCATCTAGATCTACGTGTCCTTACAACTTTCAAGTATCTTAGGGTCCCTGGGTGTTATGTGGAGGGATTTGAAGGAATCATAGATGACAATCAATATAAATATAAAATTTATAATAGATCAAGTCGTATTATTCACAAGAAGTGTGGCTTGTTCTCTAGATTCTATGAAATGTACTAGGAGCTAACCTATTGGTTTGGAATTTTGAAAATAATTATCAATATAATACATAATGGGTGGTTTCTCCTTCAAAGCCCCCCACCCAACCTCGGGGAAGTTAAGGGTAAGTTGAGCATTTAGCAAAACTCTACCTAGTGAGAAAAAACTTCTTGTTGATGTTGGCGTCTGAGAGTTGGGAGGAAAAAACAAGGAAGAAATCCATAGAAAATGTAAAGGGTGAGAAGGAAGGGAAAGGATGGTTAAATGACAGCCCTCCTCGTTGCAGAGGAAACTTATAATATAAAAGGAGAGAGAAGTATGGAGAATTTAGGAAGACTAGTGGAAAATTTTTTCATACTCTACCCTTCCTTTTTACTGGCTTCCAAACAAAGAAAATGTTTCAATGAAACCTTCCCTTCTCTTTCCCTCTGTTGTATCTCGTCCAAATGCATCACAAGAGCAGCTTTTCACAAATACATTTCATTTCTGTCACAGAGGGACTATGAAGAGTTCAAAGTACGGGTTAATGCTTTGGTATCAAAGGCTCAGAAAACACCAGAAGAAGGATGGACTATGCAAGATGGAACACCGTGGCCAGGAAATAAGACTAGAGATCATCCCGGCATGATTCAGGTACCTCTTTTACGAGAGATTCATAACAAAAAATCTAATTACCTAGATGATAGCATAGAAATTGGCAACATATTCTCCGATAACTTATTTGCAATATGACAAAAATTTCAATTGGCGGTCTTTCTTCTCCACCAATCTCCTTTGTGCTTTGTGTTTCTTGTTTTTTGGATAAAAATTTTATTTCTCCTTTTAAACCTTTAGATAAGCAAATTAGATTTGTGTCATTTGAATCGTTAAAAATCTCTTAGGTTCCCATTACGAAGTAAAAAGAACTATTTGAGCAATTCTGTCTAGATACCTTATCTTTCTGTTTCAGAATACAGATGATATGTGCATGCAACATCCTAATGTCTTTTCATTGGCTCCCTTGCTTTTCGCAAAACTGAATTTTCTAGAGAAATTTCCATTTCAGGTTTTCCTTGGACGCAGTGGTGCCTATGACATAGGAGGAAATGAGCTTCCCCGGCTGGTCTATGTTTCCAGAGAGAAAAGGCCAGGCTACCAACACCACAAGAAAGCTGGTGCTGAAAACGCATTGGTATGGACCAAATTGTAGTATCAATATTTCATATAAGTGCTTTAAGATTTTGTGATGCTTGACGTTTACTTCTTTTGATACAGGTGAGGGTATCTGCGGTTCTAACAAATGCTCCTTTCATTCTCAATCTTGACTGTGACCATTATGTTAACAATAGCAAGGCCGTTCGAGAAGCAATGTGTTTTTTGATGGATCCACAAGTTGGCAGAGATGTGTGCTATGTACAGTTTCCCCAGAGATTTGATGGGATTGATCGCAGTGATCGATATGCCAATCGCAATATAGTTTTCTTTGATGTAAGTATGAAGCAAAGTAAATACTCCCTCTGATCTCAAATATAGGTCACCGTTATCCATTTCACTAAGATTAAGAAAAATATCTAGCACAGTTGAGCTCATTAAATTTGTCACAGATTAATATTGTTTTCCAAAAAATGCCCCTCATTTAATGATTAAAATACTAATATTAACTTAGCGTCATCCCTTGAGTTGAACAGTTTAGGGTCATCCCTTGAGTTGAACAGTTTAGCGTCATCCCTTGAGTTGAACAGTTTCTTTCCCTTATTTTGAAATCTGAAATTAATAGCAGAATTGTTAGTGAGGGGTATTATTGGAACAAAATTTTGATGGATGGCTTAAAATTTGGACAGTCCCCGTTGGCAAAAGAAAACAATTTCGACAATTTCAATCTTGTTTCTCATGTCTTATAGTGATAAGAGGGAGTATAGAAGAGGCTTGGTCATCTCCACGTTCTTTTTCTGCTATAACAGAAGTCCCATTGTTTTTTTGGCCAAAAAAAAAGAAAGTCCCTTTCTTCCGGATTTTAGGTGAATTTAATCAAATTTTCTTGTTCATAATATGGCTTTGCACCTTATTCATTACAACAATGGACTAAAATAGAGATATATCACAATGTTATTTTAGTAGCCTTCAGCCACTTAATTATATGAATATATCAAGAGTTTCTAAAGAGTTTATTAATTTCACATTTTAGGTTAACATGAAAGGACTTGATGGGATTCAAGGACCAGTATACGTGGGAACTGGATGTGTTTTCAATAGGCAGGCTCTTTATGGCTATAGTCCCCCTTCCATGCCCAACTTACCAAGATCTTCTTCATCCTGCTGCTGCTGTCCCTCCAAGAAGTCCACCAAAGACGCCTCAGAGTTGTTTAGAGATGCAAAGCGGGAGGAACTCGATGCTGCCATTTTTAATCTCAAAGAGATTGACAGTAAGCTTAGTTAATTTGGTCAATCAGATTTAGTTAAGGATATCGCTGAATTTTTAATATCTTATATTCTCCTTTCCTTTCCATGCAGATTATGATGAGCATGAAAGATCAATGTTGATTTCGCAGAGGAGCTTTGAGAAAACATTCGGCTTGTCATCTGTTTTTATTGAATCTACTCTAATGGAGAACGGAGGGGTTCCTGAATCTGTCAATCCCTCAACACTGATCAAAGAGGCCATTCATGTGATTAGCTGTGGGTATGAAGAGAAGACTGAATGGGGAAAAGAGGTTAGGCTTAAAATACTCTTGGTCTTGTACAAAATGCAGTGCAGAAGCAAGCCTACCAGATATAGCAAGTTGGAGATATAGGATACTTAAGGACTAAACTTGGATAAAGTTTCTTAGGTGTTTGCTTTAAATTTTCTAATAAAAGCATAACATATGAAGGAATACTCTTAAAAGAACTAGTAATGTGATAACAGATACCTGGAAATTATATTGGAATTTGGAATTCTCTTGTTTCTTTAACTGATTATTTGACTTTTTTTTTGTTCAGATTGGCTGGATTTATGGTTCAGTCACTGAGGATATCTTGACGGGGTTCAAGATGCAATGTCGAGGCTGGAGATCAATTTACTGTGTGCCAACGAGGCCTGCATTTAAAGGGTCAGCACCCATCAATCTGTCTGATCGATTGCACCAAGTTTTGCGATGGGCACTTGGATCAGTTGAGATTTTCCTTAGTAGACACTGTCCCCTTTGGTATGGTTATGGAGGTGGCCGCCTTAGATGGTTGCAAAGACTGGCTTATATCAATACCATTGTCTACCCATTCACGTCCCTTCCTCTCATTGCTTATTGTTGTTTGCCAGCAATCTGCCTTCTCACTGGAAAGTTTATCATACCAACGGTAACTTCTGATCTTTATTCTTCCATCTAACATGAAAAGCTACTGAGATATATTTGTCCTTATTCATTCATTGGTCCCTTATAAGTATTTCAACCAAGTTCCATATTACATATAAGATACTCTCAGCTACGGAAGTAAAGAAAACAATGGATAGCTAATAAATATGGTCAGAAGTTGATGGAGAATTGGTGGTAATTGAGTAACATGGGATGCTCAAGGGGATTATTTAAGTAGGTTGGTTCTCTTGCCTCAACAATTAGTTTAGGGTAGGATTCCCCATTCTGCTTAAGCACCCATTAGAAGTTAATGTAGCATCCTTTGGACATGGTGCATAAATTGTGAACCAAATTAAGACACTACACCCAGATGTCCCAAATCTCTTACATCATATTTTATCTGATGCAGCTTTCCAACCTTGCGAGTGTCCTCTTTCTTGGGCTGTTCCTCTCCATCATAGTGACCAGTGTGCTTGAGCTGCGTTGGAGTGGGGTCGGTATCGAAGATTTGTGGCGTAATGAGCAATTTTGGGTGATTGGAGGTGTTTCAGCCCATCTTTTTGCTGTCTTCCAAGGATTTCTGAAGATGTTAGCTGGTGTGGATACCAACTTTACTGTCACTGCCAAGGCTGCTGATGACACTGAGTTTGGTGAATTATATATGATCAAGTGGACAACACTCTTAATCCCCCCAACAACCCTTATTGTGGTTAACATAGTTGGTGTTGTTGCTGGGTTTTCTGATGCACTTAATGGAGGATATGAATCCTGGGGTCCACTATTTGGGAAGGTGTTCTTTGCCTTTTGGGTCATTTTTCATCTCTACCCGTTCCTTAAAGGTCTCATGGGACGACAAAATAGGACTCCAACCATTGTCGTCCTTTGGTCAGTTCTTCTTGCCTCTGTCTTCTCTCTTATATGGGTCAAGATAAATCCATTTGTGAGCAAAGTGGACAGCACAACCATCTCTCAGGAGTGTATTGCTATAGACTGCTGAAGCCAATAAAAGGATTGTGCCAAATATTTGGACTGTTTTGATTATGAGTTCCAATTAAGTCATAGATATTACTTCTTTTTTGAACTGTTCTGTAGTTTGACAATAAGGTTGAAAATTTGTATATTTGTTTTCTTTTTTTAACATTGGAGAACATCCTGTGTCATCTTGTGAAAAAATCAAGTTTCAGTGTCTCTATGTAACAATGACTGTATTTCCAATTACATATTAAAATGATTGACATGCAGGACGTTGTTCTTTTTCTTAACTTGGAATCTAATTAAGAAATTAATGAGGGTACCTATTAAACTAAAATGGATTTTGTTCAGCTATATGAGTAAAGCTTACTTCTTTTTTTTCCCTCCAAATTTTCCATCATTTTTTAATTGTAATTACTAAGTAGCTTGTGCCCAGGAGTAAGATGGAAAATTAAAAGCATAGTCAGTGTGAGAGTGCTCTTGTGGTTTACTGTGACTCAACCCATAAACCCTTATAATCCACAAATAATTACCAATTAATTAAAGAATAAAAGCTACAAACGAATCTCAAGCATGGCTAAAACTGTAAAATAACAACTCTCAAAAACTCATGCAATATAGGAAAGGAATCAAACGGTGCCATACAAATTTCAAAACCAACTTTCTTTGATTAGTTCATTTCTTTTTAATGTGTAGTTCTTCATTATTACTTCATAACTTTCATGTTTTAATTTGGTGTCAATCTCTCATCTTCCCTCATAAAGGAATCCTCTAAAACAACAATTGTTGGAGGGTGCTGGAAGCTGCATACTTTTTTATGTTTTGAGTAATTATTTTGCCCAAAAAAAGAACTTAAGAGTTCTGTACCTCACTTATCAATCTTTTTTGAGAAATCCCCAAAAGAATAGACAAACCACTTGGTGCAAATAAGTAATAAAATAAACAAAAAATGCCATGAAAAATTGGTTTAGTCTTTAGTTTTGAGTAAGCGACATACTCCACCATTTATTTCTGACTCCTTCTACTCTTTGTAATTTGAATGTAAAAGACAGAAATGTCAATTCCACCCATACATCAACTTCATACAGTAATGATTTTTGAAATAAAAAAAAAAAAGACATCATATATTCGTGTGATTTTATTTATAAATTATTTTCAACATGTTCCACGGTAATTAAGAAAAACCTTAAAACTTATTAATACTATCTTAAAATTTTTAAAAACTTTTTAACTCTATCGTTATTTATTATATAAACTTTAGAAATAACAATCTACATAATAATAAATGAAGGACAAAGTTATACATTTATGTTAAAATTTTAACAATATAACTTATAAATAAAAGAAATAAAAATCTCCCTGACTTAAAAATAACAATAGCTGCCTGCTGTTTTATGTTTTGAAATAATTACTATTCGAAAAACAAGCCCAAGAGCCCCTTACCTTACGTGACCAAAATTCGAAGAAATTCCCAGAGGAACAGACAAATTAAACCATTTCTTGCAAATGAGTAATGAAATAAAAATACCATGAAAAAGTGTTTCAGTCTTTAGTTTTGAATAAGTGGCGTATATTATGCATAGTTTATTTCAGACAACTTTTCCAGTTTACTCTTGTAATTTGTATGCAAAAGACACAAACGTCCATTCCAACGTAACTTAATGTATCATACCATGATAATAAAAGCACGACTTCAAAATTATATTTTTAATTAAATTAATTTTAATTTTAAAAAGTTTTGAAATATTATTGAATTATGCTTTTAAAATCAATAAATCTTAGATTTTTTTAATAAAAATAATGATGTCAAATTGATATTTATAATCAAACTATTCTATTGATCTAATTAACTAGATATCTTCTGGTAAAAATAAAAAACTAGATATCTTTTCATTTCATGAATTATATTTATGTAAATAACATATATATCATAACTCTTTTCTTTTGATACGAGTCATCATACTGTGAATTTTATTGCAGAATAATGAACACATTGTGTTATTATTTACTAATATTTTTGCCAACTTCATTATTATTTACTAACGTACTACTACAATCTTTAATATAACAGCTAGTTTGAGATTTAATTTGATCATAAATATAACACTTCAATTCAATTTGTCTATAATATTTATCAATTTTTTCACAAGCAATCCCTAGAGTGATTGCACATGGTAAGAGATTTTTATCAAAAGGTAACTCTAATGTATATTACTAACAAGAATATTTTAGAAAAAACAATACTTATTTATTATATCTAACTTTTTTTGGCAACTATTTATTATAATTAACTAAGTTAACTATTTTCTTAATTTTTATAAATTAACTATCTAGCTCTTATATGTATTAGAAAGACATGGGTAAGAAAGGGAAAAGAAATAAAAGAAAAGAAAACGGTTTAACACACATTTCTCTTTTTAATTTAATGAGCATTATGTGGAGAAAAAACTACACACAATTTCTTGTACATTAAACAAATATACTACCTACTGTGCTTAAAATAAAAGTTAAATAATTAATTTATAAATATTAAAAATATTTGTTAACTTAGTTATTTGTAATAAATGTATGTTGGTTTTTCTAAAATACTCTCTTTAATTATGTATATTGGTACCATTATTGAAAATATTATTAATATATGCAATCAATAGGTTTTTTGGGAAACAATTATAAATTTGAAAGGCAAAATAAATTGAGATTTTATACTTACTAAAATAAACCTCTTATCTAGTTCTAATATTTGCAAGATTTCAAGACAAGAAGTTTAACTTTTGTAGTCTTATGTATAGTACGGATTTAAATTATGAGTCAAGTAAGTATTTGTCAAACACAAAATTATCTGAGACGTTGATCAAATGTTGAGTTTCGCTACTTCGATAAAATGAAAGAGAACATTTATCTGAAATCTAAATTATTATTCACATTTGCATTCAAATGTGTAAAACTTGCTTAAAATGACAGACTTTACATACTTTGTATCATTTTAGCAATCTCCCTTCAAAATTAAAAATGAACATGTTCCAAATCCTTTTCTCATTCTTCTTCTTCCTCCTCCTTCTCCCCAGTTCCTCTCTGTCACCACTGAGCCGAAATGAGTTCACCACTTTCACTTTCATGTCTTCTCATTCTCTTCATTACTTCTCCCTCCATGAGCACACCCACTTCTTCTTCTTCAAAATCGTCTCTCGACCCGAACCAGACGAAAGCACTTGAATCCCTCAACATCCTCACCTCAACTGATCCGTGTTCTGAACCTTCCTTCCACAATGTAACTTTCTGTGACTCTGCGACACCCTTTCGTCATCTTCTTTCTCTTTCGCTCTCTAATTGTTCCTCTTATCTCACTCTCACCTTCACTGCGTTGAAGTCTCTCTCAACTCTTCAATCTCTTCACTTCCAAAACTGTCCTATCGCTCCCATCGCCTTCCCTTCCGAGCTCATTGCTTCTCTCAGATCCTTCGTCTGCATTAACAGTTTCCGTAAGCTTACTGGCGTCTGGCTCTCACGCCTTGAGAATCTCACAGACCTCACTGTGTCCAATGTGCCTGTTAATGCTTCTGGTCTTCTTGTGATAATTGGACGTATGAAGAAACTCAAGTACATCGCCATTTCTTACGCCAATCTCACTGGTTTTCTTCCAAACTTTATAGATTCTAACGTCACCCACATCGATTTCTCTGGTAATCAGCTGAAAGGAAGTATACCCACTTCATATACGAGGTTGGACAGTTTGGAATTCATGAGTCTTTCGTATAACTCGCTGGATGGTGAAATACCCACTTCCATTGGGGACTTAATATCCCTCAAAAACCTCTCTTTGGCTGCGAATTCGATTTCTGGACCCATACCCGATTCGGTTTCTGCCATTCCTGGCTTGGTTCACATGGATCTGAGCTCAAACAAACTAAATGGTTCGATTCCCAGGTTCCTCTCGCAGATGAAGAATCTCAAGCATTTGAATCTGGCGAACAATGATCTTCATGGGGTTTTGCCTTTCAATTTGAGTTTCATAGAGAGATTGGAAGTGTTCAGAGTAAGTGGGAACATTAATTTGTGCTATAATCGTTCGATTCTGTCATCAAAACTGAAACTTGGTATTGCTCCCTGTAATAAGCATGGAATGCCCATTTTGCCTCCACGAGGGAAGGATCTTTCTTGGGATGATCCAAGTGATTCAGATTATGATGACTATGAAGAGGATGATGCTAAGGAACGTCGTCATTGGCCTAACAAGGTTGTTCTTGGTGTGTCAGTAGCGCTTTCTTCTATTGGGATTCTGGGTATTTTCTCATTCCTCTGTTTGAAACGTTGTCGTTGAAGAAAATGAGATTAGCTTAGGAATATTGACAAATTTAGTTGGGTTTGTAATTATTTATTGTAAGATGCAGAACCTCAATTATATTGAAGAACGTGACTTCGTAGGCGTGAAAGAGTGGAGAAGAACCGTGGAGGGGAAAAAAATAAAAAAAACAACGACGGCCATGAGAGAGAAAAATATTATAAATTGTTATATTTTTTTCTCCAGTTATATGAATAGCAAAAGGAGAGAGAAAATGGTCAACAAATGTTGATTAATGATTTGGTGCATGATATTCTTTTTCCCATAACCCTTGCAGACCACCTAAAATACCCTTATATAACATTAAACTATATATCAATCTATAAGCGAAGTAAATTAGTTTAAAAAAATAATAAATATGAAAGGCAAAATAAATTAAGGTCTTATATGTAAAATCAAATCTAAATATATAATTAGTTCTTATATTAAAAATTAAAAATAATATTTAGTGTACAATAATTAGACAACAGATGTATAATATTCTTTTCCCATAACCCCTTGCAATCCATACGTAACTGCTATCTCCATATGCATGCAACATGACATTATCTTTCTTTCTCAGATGTTAGAATCTTATGCAACCACATTCTATTTATAGCCTCAAACAAAACAAAAGAAAACACTGTTATTTCACCTGCCCTCTATTTCCCACAGCTCAACAAAATTTCATCCATCTGTATTCACTTTGGTTTAATTAACCAAGTGAAGAGGGAAATGTAGAGGGCACCAAAGAAAGACATGGGTGAACCTCACTTTCTTCTCTTTCTCACCCATTTTAATTGAATTTTACTTTTAGAGAAGATTTATCTACTACTTGAAAGTCAAACAGAAAACGGCAGTGGTCCTTTGTTAAAAAAAAAAAAAAAAACCCAAGTAAATACATGTAAGAATCCAAAAGGTAACAAACTATTGGTAAATACGAAATAATTTCTTCATAACAAAACTCAAGAGCTCAACTTGGTTAATATCATACCAAAATTCTAGAACCAAAACCACAAGCTTCATGTATAGTGCTCTAGGATACAACTTCTTGGGACTTGTTAAGAATTACACCTGCACACTTGAAACCACTTCATTGCCTCTTCTTTAGTCACCCCATGTTGAATTCCAATTCGGGACTTGCATTTTTGGGGTCGACCAACACGAAAACCGGGGCATTATAACAAAGAAATCCATCCCATAGATCTCAGCTGAAGGATTATACCCAAGGTAGAACAACATTAGCCAGTTAGTCAAATTTACATACATGAATGCTGCTAATAAAAATTGTCAATCAAACAATAATAAATGGATCATGTTTATTGATGGTCCCTGCCAGAAAAAATGGATCACAAAATGAAAGACAGTCACAAGTTAACATGAAGAAATAAAATCTATCAAGAACAAGCATCGTTTGATGGACACAGAGTAGTTCCTGTCGCAAGGCCCACACAAATTGTTATGGTTTTGACCAAAATGCATCATTATTAAGAGAAGTTTGATTGAACCGATGCCAAAGACTTGAAGAAGTTCAGCCATAACGGAATAGACTCCAATACAAGTATCAAGAGAGGTTTCTTTAAACATTGTTTCTCCACCATTTTGCCTGATGGAAGATAGACAATTAAAGCTAAGGGAAGTTAATTAGTTTCATAGTCATAACGTGGGATATATTTTTCATAACTCTTTATTTGGTAACCATGATACTTATAACATACTTGATTCCAAGATCAATATGCTCCTGAATACCAAATCCAAAACATCTAACAGCACTGAATACCAGGGCTTGTCCACTTAATTGTTCCAACATTTAAGCATGCCACTAAAAAAAAATGATTACAGGGTAAATGAGGTGATTTTGTTTTGATCCCAGCAAAAAAGTTGCCTTCCTCATTTGGTCGTTAACAAACAAGACAATTCTCAATTTTCGTCACTTATAAATTTGCCTCCTTCATTAGGTTTTTAAGAGATAGATACTTCTCAAGGTAAGTGGCTCCCAAATAAAACTGTTATAAATAATGGTCCCTCACATATGAGTATATCTGGATTTGATAGAAAGATATGGATATTCGATAATGAACAGGTGAATAGATTTGTTTCAAGAACCAAATTGAGAAATACGTCATCTATGAGGTAAGGACTGAATTGCAAAATAAATAAGGGGAGGAATTAACGTCTATAGTGCATCCATTTTGCGAGCTTATCTTTAGGAACAGACAGCAAAATGAACTCGACAAAATATTAAACGTTTAAGAAAGGTCTAATTTTTCTATCGTCTCTTTTAATCAGGAATTCCAGATAACACGGTAAAGCATCATATGTAATACAAATGCTTCGCAGAAACATTCTGATCTCTCGAAACCCAATATTCTTCTAAAAGCTAGCAGAAATTAGAAAATGGTTACAGAGCCAACCTTAGCATTTCTAGTAACCCCGAGCTTCTGGACTTTGATTTTCCTCATTGGGTTGGAAGACTTCTTTTCCGAAGCCTACATAAGCATTCGTATTAAACAAAATCACAACTTGCCAATGGATAAAAGGAAAATCGATTTATCAGTGAGAAACCTCGATCAAGCGATAACAGAGAAGCATACCAGATGCCAGTGTACCACAGCGAATCTTGCAAAAAGACAATACTCCCGCTTTTTATTTGACTTAAAAATTAAGAAGTTCCATTGCGGGAATCGAATCCGGATCCCTCGGGTGAGAGCCGAGTATCCTAACCCACTAAACTACAACGTTTTAACGATAGAGTCTCAAATTCACCAAAGCCATTACAATTTGTCATATATTTTTATCAAAACCAATATATTATCTTCAGTCCGATTTATAAGAACTAGTTGACTAATTTAATAAAATTAAAAAAGTAAGTTTAGTTAGTTATTTGTAATAAATATGTGTTTTTTTAAAAAATATCCTTACTAATCAAGCGTGAACTTTCTTTAAAAAATAAATAAATATAAGTGACAAAGTAGATTAGAGTATTATATTTATGACCAAAATAAAAGTCAAATGAAATCTTATATTAAAGATTGGAAATAGTATATCTTAGGTGTTATACAGATTTTAAACAATAAATTGCATTGCTTATGATATATGAGAATTGTTGATTTTTAAATTTTTCTTTATACATGATAACAAATATATATTTAATCACGTCACGACTAATATCTCAATGTTTGTAATTTCATTTAATTTTTAACTAGGTTCTAACACAGCTCCTTGAGTTAGTCTATCCAGGAGACAAACTCCACTTTCAATCCGTGGGAGAGGTCCGTGGCCACTTAATAATTATATTATGAGTGTTTTAGTTTATGTCGAATTGAAGCCTTGAAATACAAAAGGAGGGTGACGCCATCTTCTTCTCCATCTTCCTTCTCCCAAAATTTTCCGCTAAAAGGCCGACAAATTTCTAGAAACCAAATATAATACAGTCATCTTCATCGCAGAAGCATAGAAACCAAACGCCATGACTTTATAATCTCAAAATAAAGGGAAGTTTAGGGCCTTTTACTTATTTTTTTTTTTCTCAAAATAATTTTATAAATTTTTTAAAACAATTTTTGGAAACAAAACACAAAAAAATCTGTTTAGATAATTATTCTAAAAATTACATTTGAAAATGAACATGTTAAGACCAGATGGTGAAATTTTGATGAGAAAACAAGTCTTCAAATAGGGGGAAAGAAAGCCAACCCATTGAGACGAAAGGGTTTCTCAATTTTTCTAAACAGAAATAAACAATGTAAAAATAAAAACAAGAAACAACTAAAAAAAATTTTAGTTCCTTTCAAAACCAGATTTCTGTTTTTTTTTTTTAAAAAAAACTTAACTAAAAATAAATTACCAAACAAGTTTTTTTTTTTGGTTTTAAAAAAAAACTGCTTTCAAAAAATAAGGAAAACAAGGCGTTAATTTTGCTGTTTGGATCTTCAAACTTCCTTCCATCGCATGACGACGCCAAATTCCAGTGAGGTTTACTTGGCACTCAGATCTGGTATAGGCAAAGAGAGCTTCAAGCAATATATAAATCTAGGAGAGATGCGAAACTAGATTCAGAGTGAAGATGTGAATCTGGGAGGACAAGGGGGCGAGAGCTTAGAATAGTGACGGTTTGCTGACGACGCTGATTAATGACGATGGTTTGGATATCAGGAGCCGCGGCGGACAAGGTGGCGAGAGCTTACAATGGAGCCGCGGACAAACGGGCAAGAGCTTACAATACTTATAAACAGGAAAAACTGATCTGATAGTCCTTATTCTTATAAAATAGAACCAAAATGAAACCACAAAAGTAGAAAGATGAAGACAAGAGAATGAGATTGCTTTTGTATTTCTTCACTTGCATTACAACACAAATGACATGCCCTATTTATAGGCATAGTCTTACAAATAGGTTACAATTGTTCTTAAATGACAAATAGTGGATAATCAATCCCATGAATGTGAATGGAGGTGAGTTACAAGAGTGAATGGGTAGTGGAGGAGTAATGGGTAGTGGAGGAGTAATGGATGGTGGAGGTAGTGGAAGTTACTTGGAGAAGATGAAGAGGAAGGGGTAAATGGACATCCACACAATATTCATAACACTCCCCCTTGGATGTCCATTATACAAATATGTGCCTCGTTAAAAAACTTCAACTAGGAAAAACCCTATGGGATAAAAACCTAGAAGAAGAAAAAGAGTACACATTTATTGATATGTTATTCAGTGCTGCCTCATTAAAAACCTTACTAGGAAAAACCCAATGGGATAAAAACCATAGTCAAGGAAAAAAGAGTACAGCATGTGTTAACTCCCCCTCTTGGTAATATCAGTTGATATCTCTGAGTCTACGACATCCGATATCATGAACAAGCTTTTCAAATGTTGTACAAGGAAGTGACTTGGTGAACAAATCTGCTAGATTTTCATTGGAACGGATTTGTCGGACGCCGATTTCACCATCCTTTTGAAGATCATGAGTGAAGAAGAATTTTGGCGAAATATGTTTTGTTCTATCTCCTTTGATGTACCCTTCCTTTAGTTGAGCAATACATGCAGTATTATCTTCATATATAATTGTCGGGATCATTTTGCTGGAAGACAAGCCACAAGTGGTTCGTATGTGATGTATTATCGATCTTAACCATACACATTCTCTACTTGCTTCATGTATTGCAAGAATTTCTGCATGATTAGATGATGTGGCTGATATGGTTTGTTTCATAGAACGCCATGAAATGGCTGTACCACCATATGTGAACAAATAGCCTGTTTGTGATCTACCGACATGTGGATCAGACAAGAATCCAGCATCTGCATAACCAATGAGGTTAGTTTTGGGTACATTTGAGTAGAACAACCCCATGTCCATAGTACCCCTGAGGTAACGAAGAACGTGCTTAACTCCATTCCAATGTCTTCGTGTTGGTGACGAGCTATACCTTGCTAGTAGGTTAACAGCAAATGATATATCAGGTCGTGTGTGACTAGCAAGATACATGAGTGCACCAATTGCACTAAGGTATGGTACTTCTGGACCAAGTAGTTCTTCATCATTTTCTTGAGGTCTAAAAGGATCCTTATCTTTCTCCAAAGACCTTACAACCATCGGAGTACATAATGGATGTGATTTATCCATATAAAAACGCTTTAAGACCTTTCTTGTATAGGTTTCTTGATACAAAAAGATCCCATTTCTTGAATATTCAATTTGCAATCCAAGACAAAATTTTGTTCTTCCCAAGTCCTTCATTTCAAATTCTTTCTTTAAGCAACCCATAGCTTTTGCAAGCTCTTCAGGAGTTCCAATGATATTTATGTCATCAACATAAACCGCAATTATCGCAAACTCATTTCCAGATCTTTTCATAAAAATACATGGGCAAATTGGATCATTCTTGTATCCCTCATCTGACAGATATTTGCTTAAACGGTTATACCACATACGCCCTGATTGCTTCAATCCATACAAAGATTTATTTAACTTAATTGAGTATTGCTCTCGAGAACTTGAATTGTATGCTTCCGGCAACTTGAATCCTTCAGGGAGTTTCATATAAATATCATTGTCAAGTGAGCCGTATAAATAGGCTGTAACAACATCCATCAGACGCAAATCGAGTCCTTCTTTTACTGCCAGACTTATTAAATATCGGAAAGTAGTTGCATCCACCACTGGTGAGTATGTTTCTTCAAAATCGATACCAGGTCTTTGTGTAAATCCTTGGGCAACAAGGCGTGCCTTATGTCTTACAATTTCACCATTTTCATTTCTTTTTCTCACAAAAACCCATTTGTATCCGACTGGTTTTACATCTGCAGGTGTATGGACTACAGGTCCAAACACTTTTCGCTTTTCCAGTGAATTCAATTCAGCCTCAATTGCATCTTTCCATTTTGGCCAATCTTTTCTTTGTTTACATTCACTAATAGACTTTGGTTCATGATCCTCATCATCATTCATCACATCAAGCGCTATATTATATGCAAAAATATCATCAACATTGACTTCATTTCGATCCCATCGTATTCCATTCATAACATAATTTATTGAGATCTCATCATTTTCGCACATTTCAGGTAGTTGATTTTCTTTTGGAATTGAGACATTAGCATTATCTAATGACTCCTCTTGAATTGCAATTCTTTCTTGATTATCCTCGACTTGGCCATCTACATTTTTAGCTCCTTTTCTCTTTCGAGGATTTTTATCTTTGGAACCAATGGGCCTGCCACGCTTCATGCGTGCTTTAGATTCATTTACAATAGCAGGTTGTCCAACAGGGACATCAATTTTGATAGGAGCATTAGCAGCTGGAACATGTGATTTGGTCACTTTCTTTGGGTCAGTAAATGCGTCTGGCAACTGATTAGCTAACCTTTGTAAATGAATTATCTTTTGAACTTCTAGTTCACATTGTTTTGTACGAGGATCAAGTTGAGATAATGAAACTTCCTTCCAACTAATCTCTTTTTCCAACTGCTTCTTTTCTCCCCCTAATGTTGGAAATTTTGATTCATCAAAATGACAATCGGCAAATCGAGCCGTAAATAAATCTCCTGTTGATGGTTCTAGATATTTTATTATAGAAGGAGATTCATATCCAACATATATTCCCATCCTTCTTTGGGGACCCATCTTAGTACGTTGTGGTGGAGCAATAGGAACATATACTGTACTCCCAAAAATTCTTAGATGGGAGATATTAGGTTCCTGACCAAAAACCAATTGTAAAGGGGAGGACTTGAGATAACTTGTTGGCCTGATACGAATTAGTGTTGCTGCATGCAAAATTGCATGTCCCCAAGCATAATTTGGGAGATTTGATCTCATCAGTAATGGTCTTGCAATTAATTGTAGTCGTTTAATTAATGATTCTGCAAGTCCATTTTGTGTATGAACATGTGCTACAGGATGTTCAATATCAATTCCAAGAGACATACAATACTCATTGAAAGCTTGTGAAGTAAATTCACCAGCATTATCCAAACGTATTCTTTTGATTGGATAATCAGGAAAATGTGCTCTTAATCTAATTAGTTGAGCAAGCAACCTTGCAAATGCTAGGTTTCGAGAGGATAATAAGCAAACATGTGACCACCTTGTTGATGCATCAATTAAAACCATGAAATATCTAAATGGTCCACATGGTGGGTGTATCGGTCCACAAATATCCCCTTGTATACGTTCTAGAAATGTGAGAGACTCACTTTCTATTTTTGCTGGTGATGGTCGAATGATTAACTTTCCTTTAGAACATGCAGCACATGAGAAAACATGTGATTGTGGAATCTGTTGACTTTTCAGTGAATGTCCACATGAATTCTCAATTATTTTTCGCATCATAATAGTCCCGGGATGGCCTAACCGGTCATGCCAAATGTTAAATTTATTCTCACTTGTAAACTTCTGGTTTACAATAGCATGTGTTTCAATTGTGCTAATACGTGTGTAGTATAAGCCTGAAGAAAAGGCAGGTAATTTTTCTAGAATGCATTTCTTATCAGAAATTAAGTTTGTGATAACCAAGTATTCTTGATTTCCTTCATTTATTGTTTCAACATGATATCCATTTCTGCGGATATCCTTGAAGCTCAATAAATTTCTATTAGACTTGGTAGAGTAAAATGCATTATCAATATGTAATTTTGTTCCTTCAGGTAGTAATACATTAGCTCTTCCAGAGCCTTCAATCAGATTTATACTTCCAGATATAGTCTGAACATTGGCTTCTCGCATTACCAGAGAAGAGAAATATTTCTCATTTCTAAGTATTGTGTGAGTTGTTGCACTATCAACGAGACACAAATCTTCATTATTGATGTCAATAATGGTCATTCTTCATGAAAAAAATAGGAAAAGATTAAAAAGAAAACATTATTAATAAAAGAAAATATAATTTTATCATGAATAAAAACTCATAATTATATTTATTTTGGGGGTAATAACCTTACAAGTACAGAATTTATTGTGGTAGGTGAAAGAGCACACTTATAAGCAAAACATGAAAATATGCTTAATTATAGAAACTCAATTACATCAAGATGACTCATTTTTTAACACTTCCATCACCAATTAAGTGATCAATTCTTCCATCAGGATCGGCAAAGAAATCAGCAACATCCAAGTGAGTAACATCCATGTTGCCATAATCAGAATCGCCTTCTTCTCCTACAAAATTTGTTTCCACCTTTGGCTCTTTGCCTTTATTTTTATTCTTATTCTTATTTTTCAGCGATTCTTGGTAGAGGTCAACCAAATGCTTTGGCGTACGACAGGTACGAGACCAATGACCCTTGCCACCACAACGATAACAAAGATTTTCAACATGATTATTATTTCCACTAGATTCTTTTTGGTGATGCTCATCATTATTTGCCCACTTCTGGTGGGAACGACCGCCTCCACGACCACGGCCACGTCCACGGCCACGACCACGACCCCGTCCACGTCCACGACCATGGCCACGGGTTGATTCAGTTGCCACTACATTCACTTCTGGGAATGGAGTGGAGCCAGTAGGACGGGATTCATGATTCCTCATTAAAAGCTCATTATTTTGCTCAGCCACAAGTAAGCAAGAAATTAATTCAGAATATTTTTGAAACCTTTCTCACGGTATTGCTGCTGCAGGAGCACATTGGATGCATGAAATGTGGAAAATGTTTTTTCTAACATATCTTCATCAGTGATCTTTTCTCCACATAATTTCAGTTGAGAACTGATTCTAAACATTGCAGAATTATATTCGATCACAGATTTAAAGTCTTGTAAACGTAAATGCATCCAGTCATAATGAGCTTTAGGAAGGATTACAGTTTTCTGATGGTCATACCTTTCTTTTAAATTGTTCCAAAGAACAAGTGGATCTTTTACGGTCAAATATTCAATCTTGAGCCCCTCATGCAAATGGTGACGTAAAAAGATCATGGCTTTGGCTTTATCTTGGTTGGATGCTTGGTTGCCTTCCTTGATTGTGTCTCCTAGACCATTGGCATTTAGATGGATTTCCGCATCTAATATCCATGATAAATAATTCTTTCCAGTAATGTCAAGAGCCACAAACTCAAGTTTCATGAGATTTGACATGATGATACTATCATATAAAAAGTTAAATGAAAGTTAATATTAAGAGAATAGAATAGTTATGAAACAAATCAATGTGAATAAGAAAATGGAATAATTATAAAACAAACCATTATAGAAATGATATAGAAATTTACTTTCTAGTTGATTAGCCTTACTACAACACCTTTCGTTTACAAGAGCGCTTCGTGCTGATAACGTCTTATAAAATAGAACCAAAATGAAACCACAAAAGTAGAAAGATGAAGACAAGAGAATGAGATTGCTTTTGTATTTCTTCACTTGCATTACAACACAAATGACATGCCCTATTTATAGGTATAGTCTTACAAATAGGTTACAATTGTTCTTAAATGACAAATAGTGGATAATCAATCCCATGAATGTGAATGGAGGTGAGTTACAAGAGTGAATGGGTAGTGGAGGAGTAATGGGTAGTGGAGGAGTAATGGATGGTGGAGGTAGTGGAAGTTATTTGGAGAAGATGAAGAGGAAGGGGTAAATGGACATCCACACAATATTCATAACACTTATAATTTTATCTGATTTTAAACTAGGTCTTTCTAATTTTTTTTCTTTGTATAAAATCCTTATAATTTATTGCATTAAAGGAGCAAGTCCTTCTGTTAAAAATACTCCCAACGCTTTTAATGCTGCATGACATGGCATTGAAAAGGCCTGCTTTCTCTTTCTTTCTAACGCCGGTGATGAGCTTTCTCTCTCTTTCTCTTTCTTCCCTAAAAGCTTGTGGCTCTCTCTTTAATCAATCAAGGGCCAACCACACCAGTCGATCAAGAAGAAAAGCTCCTTCGAAAACTGTATTCACACGCACTGCTTCTATGTTGCTGGGGATTCAGGATAGGGGTGTTTGGGTAAGATCAAAATCATGATTTTAGAAGTACTTTTACAGTATACAAAGTAAATATGTAAAGAAATTTATCTGGATTTGTAGAAAAGTACTTCTGAAAAGTAATTCTTGGAATATCCAAACACTCCCAAAGTCGCACGAATATTGGGATTAGGCATTCTGGAATGATAATGGCAATCAGAGCTTCCAGTCGCGTTCCTTGCTTCTTTTTCAGCAGTGGCGACTGAATTTGGCCCATTCTTTGTTGCTTCCGTTAGAAACGCTTGATAACATTTGAAATCAGATCATTGAAGAAGTTGAAACCATTTCCATATTTTATGTGCTGCTGTTCGGCTTCATATCTACGTGGTTAAAATGCCTTTAATACCATTTCCATATGAATTTGTCTACATATATATATCCGCTTGCCATTGTTTCAAGGGCCGTATTTTGTTGCTAAGCCTGAATCTGAATTAAATACCCCAATGGCAATATGACAGGCTCGTGATTATGGAAAGCTTTTAAGAAATGGTGTATTATACTACCTCTGGTTCTTAATATAAGACCCTATTTGACTTTTATTTTGGTCCTAAATATAAGACCTCAATTCACTTTATCTCTCATATTTATATATATTTTTCCAAAGTAGCCCCTCTAACAATGATAGTTCTAATCAATACACTTGATTAGTAAGGGTATTTTAGGAAAGACAACACCTATTTAGGACAAATAACTATCTCAACTTACTTTTTTAATCTCTTCAAATTAGTCAACTGGCTCTTATAATTAGGACCGGAGGTAGTATATGTTAAGCAAATTGTTTTAAATAATAAAATAAGGTAGTTTTTTTTGTTATGATTTTAAAAAAGAATATGCAGCTGTATATAACGAAATTTGTCAGAGTAGATTTCCATTTGCAAGTTACCACGTTTGGGCTCAATTTTACCTTCCTCTTCTCCACCCTGCCGTAGTACTCCCTCTTCACCTCTTTTGGCACCTTGTGGAACTCACGCGCCGCCGCTAGCGTCTCCTCCAGCAGCTTTGTGGTTATCCTATGATTCACCACCTGAAAAAGCCCCACTGTCTCGGCATCACACCGGACTTTGCCGACCACATAATCATCAACACGATCCCCTCCAGTGGCGACCATGTCTTTGAGATCTATCACCGAAATCTTGAACTGGGTCTGACCTCTTTCACTCCGGAGACCTTCGTCGTCGGCGATCTCCTCCGGTGGCCGTATGAAAATTCGAGGAAATTTCGTAATTCCTGATTCAACCAGGCCTTTAACACCGGATTTAGATTTGTCGAAGGCCTTCAGTTCTTGCAAACGATCGTAGGCGTTGCAAAAGAAAAAAAAACCACAGGACCTGATTCAAAATGAGATAAAACTATTAGGGCTGTCATATTAGTTTTTTCTTACAAAAATGTTTTATTATTTATTTTTTAAATATTACTAATTATTATTAAAAGAAATTGTTGAATTTATCATCACAACCATGGCATTGATGATGGCATAACCATTACGCATTATTTGGTTGGAAAGTATTTGGAGGAAGGGGAGGGGAGAAGAGTTGTGTTTGATTCAGCAAAATGGAGGGGAGGGGAGGGGAGGAAAATTTTTTTGTCTTTTAGTGCTTCCCTCTCTTCCTTCTACTTTTCTTCAAATTTGGGGTTTTTAAGAGGGGAGAGAAATATTATGTCTCATCCTAATTAAATTATCCATGTTAGTTTTTGACTATTCTAAGTTTATTTTGACCATTCTAAGTTTATTATTTTCAGTAAAAACTTTTTTTTAACTCTTTACCATTTTTTATACTTTTTTTTTCTTTTCAGCCCCTACTATTCTTCTATGGATTTTTTTACTCCTTAGATGTTTTTTTTTCTTGTATATTTTCTTCCTCTGATTTCATCGTTTCCCACACTCTTTGCCATTAATCTTTCCCATCTTCTCATCTTGCTTGATCCCCCACCTTATTCATCTTATAAGTATTTTTTATTCATTTATTGTGTATAAAGTTATTCTTTATTAGTTTATATGAGTTGAAGTAGTTGAGATCTATTAAAATGATATTATCAATCACCAAATTCATTGATATGCATGCCTATATATACCTATTTTAATTCAATTCTACTTTTTTATACAAAACTCTGTGTGTTATCTAATTAAGCATGTGAGGTTGTACACATTATGTAATTAAGAATGGAATAATTCAAAACTTATAGCATAAATTTATTTATAATTTATATAATATGCTAAAGATTATAATATATTTTTTTATTGACATTTATTTTGACATATGATTATTTATAATCTACTTGTTATGTCTCAAGATGTTTGGTTTTTTTATATTCATAAATTACAAAATAATAATTATAATATAAATATCATAAAGAGATAATGATATATTTTTCAACTTATAATTAGCTCCCCTCTCTTTTCCTCTTAAATCAAACAAAAAATCTCCCTTGCACTCTCTTTTTCTCTAACCAAACAAAACTCATAACCTTCCCTCTCCTCCCCTCCCTTACGTAACTCACCTCACCTCCCCTCCCTTCCATTGAACCAAACAAAGCCTTACTTTCTGCTGCCACCTATCCACTCCGCTTGATCACTTTTTGCCTTGTTGTTGTTCTATCTTCGTCTTTATCTGGGATCTTTGTTGGGTCTTACCGGCGATCTTCTTCAGTACCCTATGAGTCTCACGCTCGCTTTACTTTCTTCTTCTCTTGCCTTCGTCTTCGGCTCTGTCTGTGGGTCTTGCCTAGCTTGGGTCTCATCAGGGGTTTTCTTCAGTTCGCCATGAGTGTCGCCTCTTGCACTCCTTGTCACTTTCGTTCTATTCATGGTTGTTCTCCTTGTCGTTCTGGTAACCCATTCTGTCTCTGGCTGCTCCTTTTCATTGTGTTCACGACAACTGGTTGCAAGCGTAGCTCTTGGTAAGTTTTTTTATTTTGCTTCCCATTCTGGATTCTTTTTCGTTTGGGTTCATTTTATTCTTTTCTTTGTTATTTTTTCAGCCAAGTGTTGATTTTTTTATTCTGTATTAAGATGATATTTGTATTCTTGTTCTTTGTTATTCTCTATTTTTTGTTTAATCTGGTGTTGATTTTTGTAAAAATAACTGGTTGAAATATCATATGGCTTGACGATTGTGGTATGTAAATTATATAATTCATATTGCACAACTTTAGAATACTATTGAAACAAAGTTGCTGGTCATGGTTCCTTTTTTTTTGAAAAAAAATGTTTAGGTGGCGTTGAGCATCTAATGATATTTTCTTCAGAGTTTATTTCTATTTGATATTTAGAAAAAAAAAATCATATGTTACCAGTTTATGTGAATCTGTTTTTAAAATTCTGAACACCAAAGTCGGAACTGCAACAGATTTTTATGAACAAGATAATTCACTATGATTGCAAGGAAATAACTAATGTTTTCGTTGTCAGATGTTTTGGGTAATATCCTTATGCAAAAATTCATTTAATTTCTAAAGTTAGATTTTGACTTCCATTTTCACTTAATTTCCATTTCGGCAAAAAAATTACTTGTAAGTTAAAATTGCTTGGTCAGCTCAGAAACAATTGGGATATTGTATAATCAAAGCAATGAAATCTATTTTTTTCTTTGTTTTTCTTGGTGAAGTCTGTTGCTGAAGTTTGCTGTATAACTGTGTTGTACTTGACATCTATATGATATTTAAAATACTAGGATAATTTTATTTAATAGATATTCTACATGGTGGAGATATTGATAATGGTGCTGATGATGAATTATCAACGATGTGGAACATGTGCTGTATGCATTTAGTGTAGATATAGTAGCTTGTGTTAAACTTTGTTGAATGTTAGATGATAAGTACGTATACAAGTATCTTGATTCCTCATAGAAACGAAGTTCAGAATTTCTATTCGAGAACATTATTAATTAACTAGTAATATTTTATCTATAAACACTGACAGGCCATAGCTAAAAAAAAACATTTTAAAAAATGAACTGAAAGTTTTGCTTTATAAAGACAGAGGGAATGATCCATTGTTTGTGTTGTGCCCTAGGTTTCCAAGTCATCATTTAATTTGCTTGGGTTGATTGCATAATGAAAAATGCATTGACTTATGTGTTAGAACTATTGAAGGCACCTTGGGTTACATTTGAGAAAAACCCACCAATTTTGCAAGTTTCTACAAATTTTGTTCTCATTGAAAATCAGAAATGCATAGAAACAACTCCAATATAATATATATACTTATCATTTACTTTGAGATATCAAGAAAAACATTTTTGTTGCCTCTTCTTGAGGGTGCATTTTGTTTCCATTTTCTTTTGCATTATCTAGAACTCTTCCTAGCTCAAATTCCTGAAATTTTTTTCAATCCTCTTAAACTAACCAAGTTCCTTAACTTTAAGTGGCATTCCTTTTCTTTTTCATGGGCTTTTTCCTTTGATGGAATGTTTTATTTTATATGCTTTCTAAGATTAAGTTGTTAAAACTTTTGATCATGAAATTTGTTTATTAAATTGTAGCTGCTATTTGAGGCCTTTCTTGCCAGATATAATTGGAATGGTTAGGGGATTGGCTTTGATGTTTACTTCTCCATGCCATGAGGCAATGCATCTGTAGCTGCTATGGAAATGATCAAGTTGTTGAGTAAGCAGATTATTTATTCATTTAGTTGTTTCTCTTATATGGAATAACATGGGCCGTAGTTTCTACATGAATGTAATGGTTATTAACTTGAATCAATGGTCCTCAGAAGGTATGACTATACTATTTTATATTTGTTTTGTAAAGTATTTTACGAGTGGAGTTTTTTCTCCTTATTGACACCCCTCTGCTTGATCATGATGTGCAATACGATATTATCTCCCATCTATTGTGGATGACTAATAGTGAACAGCTCTAGTAATACTTTTCTTAAAAAACTTCAATGTGCTCAAGCATCAAATTCATAGATACAACTGGTAAACGTCCAAACATACTCCTATCTTTAAAACTTGTTGCTTATTACATTACAAAGTACCTTACTTTCCATGTTGAGATTCAAGACATTCAAATTTTTGAATAGTAGAAAAGCCTTTTATTTTTTATGTTTAAGTTCTAGAATGCTTTGAAAGTCTTTTGGGTTATTACAGAAGAAGGTAATTCTTAGGATATAGTCAGTGAGAATAATCTATGGAAAAGTAAAGATATTGAGTCAAACAAAGAATGTTATGTCCATGTTAGACAAGAAGATATAGCGGAGGGAATGGGTTGCTTCATATTTACTACCCTCTTGAGCATTTTTAGGAAGCTTTATACATGTTATGCTCTACCTCGGATTTAATAGTGATATGTGTATCCCCAAAACTTTATTTATTATACAGTTCCATGTTCATAATGGATTGAAAATATGGCATATTTGAGTCCTAGTGCTTGTTATTGGATCTCTTATTTGGACAAGTCCAACTACGTTTACATCTTTTATCAGTTTCAGATTTCAAGGTTATTTTTTTAAATTATTTGTCAGCTTTATTTTTTGAAGGTAACACCTCGTATGAAATAATGTCCTTAGTGGAGGATTTGTCTTTGGGTTTCTCTCATTCCTGCAACAATAACTTCAGCTTGAAGAGCCCGTCAACCAAATTAGGCAGAGCATCTGACTTTTATATTTATGTGTTATTACAAATTTATGTAATTGCTGAAATTTAGGTTGGCTTGGCCATTTTTAGTCCTTTTGACATTGGATATTTACAAAGATACTTGTATGTGTTAGTTCATAAGTAATTGGCAATCACTGGATTTGTGAGTTTTATTATTATTTTTTTTTTCAAAAAAATGACTACTTATGGCGACTGTTGCATTGAGGAATAGAAGCCGTAAGTTGTGATTTATGGCATCTGTTCCTTTATGACAGACGCCATAAGTTATTTCTTTTCATTATGCCTGACTCCAAATTATCACACTGTAATGCATAAACAAAATAGTTTAATGCCAAACTAAACTAGATCGATCATAAGGATCTTAGTAAGCTTACGTTTCGAGAATACTGGGTTCGTCCAATTAGTTGCTTCAGCACCTAAGCATAATATTGAAAAAATGAGCGATTACAGAATAAATGAGGTGTACATTTCTCAATTTCATCATTGGCAACATCGTCTTAATTAGATTTTTAAGGTATAGATATTTTTCAATCATGTCCCTCCCAAATAGAAATATAAATAATAGTCCATCACATAATATGTACATCTGAAATTGATAGAAAAAACAGATATTCGATGATAAATAGATTTACTTAAAGAAACTAAATTGAGAAATAATCAGAATTGAGAAACACATTATGCATGAGATGAGGACTGAATTGAAAAATAAACAGGGAGATGGATATCACATAGTGAATATATAATAGCAGTAATCCTGTACCATTGGACAATAACTTGCTTCTAGGTTGCTTCATTTATCATAGGAACTAGAAGAGACATGAACTCGTAGAAGCATTATGATTTCTAAAAACCCAATATTCATTTGAACCCAACCAGAAATAGGAAGTGGGTACAGAGCCAATCTTAGCAGCTAACACTACTAAGAAGTTCACTACTTTCGCCAACAGAGATGTTGAGGGTGAGTTTCTAGAATTTGCTTTCCCTTATTGGGTTCAAACACTTCTTTTCCAAAGCCTACATAAACATTCATATAACCATATTCACAAATCACTCGATTTACGAGAGAAGTGTACCATTACAACGATGACGCAGAGGAAAGCACATATGAACATAAGGAAGGTTGAAATCGAAAGTGATATGGCGGAGTGCCGTGAATCTCACAAAAAAGACTGTAATGCCCCCGTTTTATGTTTGTACCTAAGGCTATTCATATTGGGACAGGACAAAATGCAGGACAGCCTTGTTCCATCCTAGGACATACATTCATATTTTTTTTAAAATTTTTGTTATAGATTATTTTTGTTTATCTATTCTAGCAACAACAAAAAATAAATATTAAGCATAAAAAAGTAAATAGAAGTCACATAAAAAATTAAAATCAAAATGGCAACACAATTTTTTTCATTGAAAATTAAAAAAAAAATCTCGCGAGACATTTTGGTCCCGTCCCATCTTGATTAGAACCTGGATGGCTTTGGGACAAGATGAGACATGGGACGGGATTGTCCTAATGCCGTTCTATCCCGTGAGCATCCCTATTGACAGCTGAAAGTGTGACATACAAACGAGACATGGGTCGAGGTTGTCTAAATTTCATCCTGTCCAGTGAACATCCCTATTGATAGTTAAACGTGTGAAAGACAGAAAACAAAAACTTTCCACTGCCAAGAATCAAAGTCTCCAGGGTGAGAGCCAAGTATCCTAATCAGCTAGACAACAACGGATTGAAGGTTTAAACATTAGATAACTAAATTCTGATTATAATTACAAAGCATATAAGTGGCTGGCCCATGCTAATGTGAGTCCAAGTTGTGCAATAGGAAGTCTTCTCCTAAACCTTATCCCTAACGTTTGGCTAACTCACACACCACTTTTGTCACTTTCAGTCTCCATAGTCCACGCGCCATTCTTTACTTCTTCTCTCAGAAAAGCCAAACTGAATGTAGGGAATGACAATAAAAAAGAATGAAGTCTTAATCTCAAGCTCTAGAGTCTTTGAGGTAAAAGTGGCTTCAGGATAAAAATATATTCAATCTTAATAATATTTATTATTTCAAAATTATTAAAACATAATCTTATAAAAAAATCATTAGTAGGTAAAACTATGTTGTTAATCCTTCAACTTTATATAAATTTAAGTATGATCTCTTAACTTTGAAAATTATACTTTTAGTTTTTTAATTCTAAAATTGTTAACATAAAAATAATAACAATTAAAATAATCTTCGATATTGTATTAAGTTTAATTTTTAAAACAATCATGATTGTTAATAAAAAACATCATTTAAGCCTAAAAATTTTAAGATTAAAAGACTAAATGCACACTTTTATCAACCCATATATGTTACCATAAACTTGGGTTAGCATATGTTAATATCATTAATTACTTGGTGGGGGCCCAATAAATAAAAATCTACGACCAAATGAATTCATATATAATTAATTGACAATGGGATGACAGTGAAAACAAGGGTCGTGATCATCATCCGCTCCTTTTTCAATCAATATTGTAATTTTTTGGCCCACTTCAATAATTCTCTTCGGCTACAATTCAAAGTTGGTCCCCTGCACAGCTAATTGGATCTTATAATTAGAACCAAATAAAAAGTCAAATTGGGTCTTATAATAAAGACCGGAGGAGTATTATTATATGATATGATATGATTAACACGCGGCTCGTTGTGGTCCTTCATACTTAAAAATATCTACAATTCCCTCAGGAGGGTCTGAAGTTGCGTGGAAACCGTACAACAAAGTTGGGCCTCAAGCTTATTCTTTTTTTTTTGGTGAGTTTTTTTTTTTGCCTTTAACTGATTTTTTAAATTTTACAAGTTTTCTGATTTTCTATCATTAAATTATGTTCCTGATCTCATAAAGGCATTCTTAGTTTTCTTTAATTTATCAGAACCTTGGCCGTTATCTATAATTTTACAAATCAGACGTACTAAGTTAGTTGCTTCTCATTTTTCACTTGATAAGTATATCAAGAGGTCACCATATAGAATGGCCAATAGTTCATAAAAAGTTAATGTTAAAATGGGATTTTTTTTATAAAAAAAAGTACTAAATATGGGGAATCTAAACAAGAGGAGTTTGAAAATTTGAGTAGCCATATTAACATGTTGTATAAGGTCATAAATTGTCATGCATTATCCCAATAATGGAAACCCCACAGCATTGACCCAATTACATGGACTTGAATCCTATCTAAACCAGTGACTTTGCAGCCACTCCTCCCAACTAAAGCTTCAGATCTGCTTCTTTTTTTTCTTCTCCATCGTTTCACATATCTCCTCCTTTCTCCCTTTTGCTAATTTCTACTGCTTTCCCAGTTTTTTCTTTTCACTTCATCATCCCTGCAGTTTCCTCTGTGTTATATATTCGGCTTTTTGATTCCCTTTTTCCTTTGTCTTTTCTTGAAAAAACAAAAAAAAATCCTAAATTTTTTGCTTTTTGCATTTTTTGTGCTGGCAATTCAATTCTCAGCTGTTGTGATATTTTTAACTTTATTTTGCTAGTTTTGTGATCTTTCTTCAAGGAGAAAAAGTCCCAAAAATAATTTTTTTTTTAAAGTGTTCTTTCAATTTGTGACGGCTCATATCTCAAAAAAAAAAAAACTCGTTATTCCCGATGATTTTATTTTTGGTAAGTTCGACTTTTTCCTGTATTTTTATTGCTTAGTTAATGTTGTTTTTCCTGTTTGATTTCACAAATTCATTGTCTTTCTTGGAAAACTTTCAGATTTTATAGTTGTCTTGGATTTTGTGAAGCATCAGTTTCTTAAAGTTGTCCAAAACACCGTTAAAAAAAAAAAAACAGAGAAATCTTTCATGCTTGATCTCCATATTGGAACGCTGGGGGAAGCTGATTACTGTTGGGAAATCTAAGGATTATATAGCTTGAAACTGCAAAGTTTCACATCGGCCACTACTGTAAGTTTGAAAATATGGATTTATGCTAAATCAGTCTCTGCTTAATTGATCTGCGTTTACAAAGTTTAATTGTATTTCAACTTTTGCAGCATATTTATGCATTTCTGAATACAGGGAGTAGCAGCAAGAAGAAGAAGAAACGTGTTCCAGCCATCGTAAAGATACCTAAGGTGTGGCTCCCTCATTTGAATATTTGAATTTTTTTTTTCAAAGTTCTCATTTAATATAGGTGTGGCTCCCTCAGGTTTACATGTTGAAGATACTCTCTTGTGTGCTTTGTTTAAGTAAAATATAATGGGCTTTCTAACCAAAAATATATAAGGCTTTCCTTCTAAATATATATATAGGCCAAAGTATATATATTTGATCCTTTAACTTCATGTAAGGTTTCATTTTGGTCCTTTAACTTAAAAAGTATATTTTTAGTCCTTTAATCCTAAAATTGTTAATTTTAAATGATGATATTTTTAACACTCATGGTGGTTTTAAAAATTAAACTTAATATATTAATATTTAGTAATATTTTATCAATATTTAACAGCTCAATATCATTATTTTTTGTTACCAATTTTAATGTTAGAGGACTAGAAATTTACTTTTTAAAGTTAAAAGATCAAAATGAAAAATTATGTAAAGTAAAATGACTAAAAATATACATGAGGACTAAATAATTAATTTTTCGTAAAAAGTATCATTTTACTTCTTGGTTCCATTTTTAACACCATTAAAAATATTTCCATAAAAATTCGATGGTTTTCATTAAAGAGAAATATTTTGGTCCAAAATGTGTAATTAATATTGTGGTGTGCGAAAATATAATCTTAAAAATATAAAGACGGTTTGTTTTGCACAAATTTTAATTTTATAAGTTTATAAATTGTTTAAAAATAAAAACAATTCTTTCTAATTAAATGTAAAATAAATGGGACGTCATTACATTTTATTTTTCCTTTAAATACTTTCGTAAGTTTGTTTCGTGTTCGCTTAACTTAATGAATTGGTCTTAAGAAAACAATATATTAATTGCAAGTTATAAACACATCATCTCGTACTTAAATCAGGATTTCTTTTAACAGTTTCAACAAAATTCTTGAAATGTTATATGAATTGAGAGCGTAAAATGGATTTCATGAAATTCTGATGAAACATGTAGATGAAATTATGAAATAGATGAGAACGAGAATTTAAAATTTAAATCTTGAAGATGAGAACTTGAGGATATGCCAGGGGAAGTCGAGAGATTAGAAAAGAGGGGTAACGGAAAACGGGAAAAGAAGATCAAGAGATAAATTGAAAAAAAAAAACAAAGAATATAATTAAGATAATGAGAGAGAAAGATAAGAGATACGGAAAAGCGCTTTATTTTTATTTTTTTGGGCTAACGAAAGCCGGGGTTTAATGCTTACAAAGATTTTAATATTTTAAAAAATTTCATATAACCTTCTGTCAATTTTTTTTTTTTTTGCCAATAATTTCATAGGTTTCCTAAAATTGCAATGCTGTTTTACAAAAGATATAGTTTTAGCAAAAAAGAGCAGCCAGTGATTATACTTTTGGATTTCTCATTTTCATTCCCCAACACTTTGAGATCAGAAAAAAGATTGATTCCTCCAACTTTTTAGCCCAATTTTTCGACCTGAAGCACCAAGTAAAAAGTACGATCACTTACGCATAAGTTGCAGTCAGTGTCTAGAGTATTTTTTCTGCATGAACAAATACTTCTGCATGAACAACACAAGATTAATTGAGTTTTGGCTATATCTTTTTAACAGAGCACAAATTAAATGGATATTACTGGCGGAACATTGAGCAGTTTTGTTGACAAGTTCTGGGACCTAGTGCTGGACCCAACTTGCGAGCAGTTTCATCATCTGTTTCACTATCATAGAAACATTAAGCAGCTCAATGAACGACTTGTGGAACTCGTCGATGAAAGAAGCTCCATACAACATCAAATAGATGAGGCTACAAACAATGCAGAACAAATTGAAGACAAGGTTCTTCATTGGTTGCGCAAAGTAGATGAGATTTCAGAGCAAATTCAAAAGTTTCATGAAGAAGAGAGTCAAACAAAAACAGAGTGTAGCGTAACTTCATGTCCCAACCCGTGGCTGCGCTATAAATTAAGCAAAAGAGCAAAGGCAATGGCACAAGAAGTTGTTGAAATTTGTAGAAAGGGAAATTTCAATACAGTTTCATATCGCGTTCTTCCCCCGTCCATGCCAGAATTAGTCAACAGAGAAAGCGATGAAGGAATTGGTTCAAGAGTGCAGCTTGTGAATCGAATTATGGAGGAATTACGGAATCCAAGTGTTAATATGATCGGATTGTGTGGGCCTGGTGGTGTTGGCAAGACCACTATAGCTAAAGAGGTAGCAAAGAGCCAAAAGATGTTTTCAAAGGTGATCATGGCGACTATTTCTGATGAGTTGAATGTTGAGAAGATTCAAGGCCAGATTGCTGAGAAGCTGGGTATGCAACTCAATGAAAAGACTGAAGAAGTAAGAGCTTGTCGTCTCTGTGAGAGGTTAAAGCTAGAGAAGAATATGCTCCTCATATTGGACGATCTTTGGGAGGAACTTGATTTGGGGAAGCGTTGGAATTCCCTTTGTTGATGTTGAAAATTATAGCAAAAAGGACGGAGGTTGCAAAATTTTACTAACTTCAAGGAATGAAACGCTACTGTCACACCGCATGAAATGTCAAAAACTTATCAAAATAGGTGTTTTGTTAGAGAATGAAGCATTGGAGTTGTTCAAGAGGATTGCTGAACTTTCTGCTGATTCAAGCGATCTTGAGCTGATATCTATAGCCTCTGAGATTGTTCAAAAGTGTGGACGCTTGCCGCTAGCGATTGCTACAGCTGCTAAGGCATTGAGGGGAAAAAATCTGGATGAGTGGAAAGATTACCTTGCACGATGGAAAAATCATTTAAGGAGAAACAACACAGGAATTAAAGAGGTGGATTCTTCTTTGAAGTTGAGCTACGATCCTCTAAGCTTGGAGAATAAAACTATGTTCTTGCTCTCTGCCATGTTGTCCCATGATCCCTCAATTGATGACCTGCTCATGTACTCTCTGGGATTAGATATTCTTGAAGGCATAGAAAACATAGAAGAAGCCCACGTTGGAATATGTGCTATTGTAAGTAAGCTAAAATCATTAAACTTATTTCTTGATAGCTTTTCTGGTCGTCGTGTTACAATACATGACGTCTTTCGAGATGTTGCATTATCAATTGCTTCCAATGAATTAAATGTTTTCATTGTGAGGCATAGAAGCTTGAAAGAATGGCCAGACAAAAATAAGCTAGAAGGCTACAAGGGAATTTGCTTACAAGAGAGTGACATCAGTGAGCTTCCAGAAGAGCTGCATGGTCCAAGATTAGAATTTTTTCTACTAGACAGCACAAAGCGTGATTTGACCATATCCAACATGTTGTTCAAATCTTCAAGGGAGATGAAAGTGTTGGCTTTTACCAATGTGCATTTTTCATCACTACCATCACTTAGTTTCTTACAAAAACTAAAAACATTGTGTCTACACTCTTGCTTACTGGAAGATATAGCTGAGGTTAGAAGCTTGAAGAATTTAAAAGTCCTGAGTCTTGCCTACTCTGAAATTCAACGACTACCAGCTGAATTGGCACAACTGACTTCTTTACAAATGCTGAATTTGGCCCACTGCTCTGAACTCAAAGTGATTCCCCCAAAGCTCCTATCTAGCTTGAAAAAATTGGAAGTTTTGTACATGGGAAATAGCTTTAATCGATGGAAAGTTGAAGGATCTAGTGAAGCTATTGAAAATGCAAGTCTTGAAGAGTTAAAGGATTTGCCGATCTCTTCACTAGATGTTCATATTCCTAATGTCTCTATGTTGCCGGAGAACTTGTTCTTAGATATGCATTTGAAGAGATACAGAATACTCATTGGACAGCATTGGGAATGGCAAGGCAATTATGAAAGCTCAAAGATATTGAAAATTGAGCTTGAGAGTAGCATCCATTTGAACACTGGGGTTCGAAAGTTAATGAGGGGAGCTGAAGATTTGTATTTTTATGGATCTAATGGGCTTGAAAATGTTCTTCGTGGTCATGATGGAAGAGCATTTCCACATTTAAGGCATCTTCAGATTGAAAGTAATGATACTATTCGATACATTGTTTTGAACTCGGCACATCATGAAGCTGCAAAAAATAACGTATCTAATAAAATGTCGAAGTTACTTCTCAACCAGGTATGTTCAGATTATTTTATCTTCTTACAAAACTTCAAAATTATATGCAAAAATCATTTTGACTTGAATTACTTGCTTTTCTATTAGGCAATTATGGAAGTTTGCAATCAGCTAATAGAAGAGAAAAGCTAACTTCAAGTATTAAAATAAATAATGAAGCCTCAAATTATTTGTTTTACATCCTAAAAACACGTCAACTTGATTTTTTGAGTATTTTAAATATGAATTGTTTCTGTTACTGAAATAGTAATTATGAGCATTTTAGATGCTCTGAATAACGACCTTGTTGGGCAGGCATGCTAGAACTAGCTACTTTGCTCGTGTGTTTGCCGGATTGTTTTTCTTATTTTGATCTAATTTTTAAAAAAATGAAATCTACAAAAATTACATTCACTGGAATTACTTACTTTGGTATTGGGCTAGTTACTATAGCATTTTGCAGTTCTTTCACTTTTTTAATTACTTAATTTTGTATTTTGTGACTGTGAAATTTCGAGTTGAACTTTCAGCACCCGCTTGAAAAATATTGTGGTAGATAAGATTTTTATTTAGACATTTAAACAATCTTTCATTAAAAGTAAGCCTACGAATTATAAGTTATTTGTGTTTAATCATATTTTGTTTCAACAGGTGTTACTTCCAAAATTAGAGATTTTGGAATTGTCCAATTCAATCAGTTTGATTCCATTGATATGGGATGACCAACTTTCACACACCTCATTTAGCAATTTGAAAACATTGATTGTGAAAAATTGTGGCTTTTATCAAATTGGTGCCCCTTCATGTGCTGAAGTCTTTAAACAATTTAGGAGCATTGAAAGTCGAGGATTGTCACATGTTGGAGATCGTGTTTGATTTTGAAGATTTGAATGAATATAAAGAGAAGATATCATCATCACTGAAGGTTGTGCCATTGAAAACGTTAATGCTATATAGATTGCCAAAATTGAAGAATGTGTGGAGCAATCATTGTCAGGGATATGTCTCCTTCCCAAGTCTAAGGAATGTATCTGCTTACGATTGTGAAAGCCTCACAAGTATGTTTCCTGCATCTATAGTCAAAGGTGTGCTTCGTGATCTTGAACAGCTTCATATATCTGATTGTGGTATAGAGGTAATTGTCGCAAAAGATCAAGTTTCAGAATCTGTTACTTCTACATTTGAGTTTCCTAGGCTGACTTCCCTCGAGCTTTCTTTCCTTCAAAATTTGAAGAACTTCTATCCACAAAGACACACATTAGAATGGCCACAACTTCGGCAATTATCTATTAGATATTGTGATGAAATAGAGATATTTGAAAAGGAAGTCTCAAGTTCACCAGAAATACATGAGGAAAAGAGCACATTAGACTCAAAATATCTTCTACTGTCCCATGACAAGGTACATTTCTCAATTAGCTATTAATGTGTTATTTATTTTAAAATAAGCTAATGCAAAAGCAAACATAACTTGAAGCATTAAAATAACTAATGAAACATCAAATTATTTTGTTTAACAACCTAAAAGCATTTGAATTTGATATTTTTGAGCATTCAAATATGTGAATTATTCCTATTATTACTAAAATATTTATTAGAGTATAATACAATTTAGGGTTTGATGACTGGCTTTAAAAAATAAAAAAGAATAATTAATTATAATTATTTTAATTAATAGATTTTATAAATAATTTTCTGTTCTTTCTTTTTAAAAGAATGACTCCAATCCTCAGCTTCCACTTCTCACACAAAAAAGGTGTGTTGTTCAATTAAGAAAGGGGACAGGTTCCCCCCCCCCCCAAAGACACTATATGCTTAAATTTAATATTTCTCTTTTAAAAAGAAGCAGGAATAGCGTTTGTGGGTCATAATCAAATATTGAAACTCCCAACTAAAAATTTATTTAATTGATCATAATTAAGAATTGAAATTCATGAAATATACGTTTGTCAAAATTATGGATGCATCAAATTGTGATTCACAAAAATTTAGTTTAGGGTTTGATGATTGCCTTTAAAAAAACTAAAAAAGAATAATTCATAACAATTATTTTAATCAATAGATTTTATAAATAATTTTCCATTCTTTTTAAAGGTTTGTTGTTGAATCAAGGGAGGGGACAGGGTTTCTGTCTTTTTTTTTCCCTAGACATTCTAAGCTTTAATTTAATATTTTTTTTTTTAAAAAGAAGGGAGGTGTAATGTTTGCGTGTCACAACCTTGCAAAGATGGAAGTTCTAGACTAAAAATTTATGTTCGTTTGAATTTATCATTATTGATATTTGATATGTCAACATTGTGGATGCATCAAATTTAATTTGAAGATACCCTCATAAAAATCGCATATGGCTTTTGACGTATTAATTAATTGGTACAGTTAGCTACTATTTATGTATTGTGCAGGATATTCGTAATTTGGAGGAGTTGAGATTGGATGGTAAAGGAGCTGAGATGATAGGGAGTGGCCACTTTCCAACATACCACTTCCCCAAAGTAAAACTGCTCGATCTATCTGTACAAAAAGCCACAACTATATCGTACAAATCTTTGTTGATGAGCTTTCCAAAATTAGAGGAGTTAGAGTTGCGTGGTGACATTAAGAAGGCTTTTGGAGGGGACGAAGTTCCCTTTCCAATAAAATTAACTCTTCAGAATCTTTACAAGATGAAAAGCTTGGAACCATCCTTAGTTTCTTTACCAAATCTCACACATCTTACAGTGACATGTCCTTATGGGCTGACCACTTTGATGACGTCATCAACTGCACGAAGCTTGGTCCATCTCACGCATCTCTCAATTGCTCACTGCGATCGAATAGGGGAAATCATATCGAAGCACGAAGGAGAGGATGATGAGGATAAGGAAATCTTTTTCAACAAATTGCAGTACTTGCAACTTTGTGACCTACCAAGACTAAAGAGATTTTGCGGCCATAATTATACTTTCAGGTTTCCATTATTGGATACTCTAATCATAGAAAGATGTCCAAAACTGGAAATATTCTCTCCAGGACTCATTGATACACCATCTCTTCAAAGCATTCAGTTGTCACACGGTGGGGGAAAGCGTCATGAAATTTGGGACACCAACCTTAACAAAACAATCCACCAACAGGTGCGTCTAGCGTGCTTAGTTCTTTCTATTTCCAGATTTTACAAAAGTACTCATATATAAATTTCCATGTTTATGATATTTAATATAAATCTCCCTGTACATATTTTGGTTTAATTAAAGATTCTACTAAACTTTAAGTATAATCTTATTACATCACTTTAATTACAAATTAAACACCACAAACAATTTCATCATAATTAATTAATGGGATGCATAGCGGAATGCTTTAATATTATTGTTCTTTAATTTTTTGTCGTAGTTGATATCGTTATTTCTTTTCCAAGATTAATTTTAAAAATTAATGAACTCAAAATGTTTGACACTTGTTTGATTAGGAAGACAATGGGCAACAAAATTATTCATAGTTTTCTTTCTTCTAGCTAGTGGGCGTATTTGACTTGGGAGTCAATAAAAATAAATTATTATGGCTACGCTACTGATTCAATATGAAGTTACGTGATATAAAAGTAGGGCATTATTATTTATAAACTTTTCTTAGTACGAAATATCAAATTATGTAATTATAATCGAATAATATCTGTGCCTATGCATAATTGTTTTACAGAGATTGGTCACTAAAAGAGAGATGGTGTTATATGAGGATGATGTTAGCATGATAAGGAATGACCAATTTCCAGCGCACCATTTTTCTCACGTGGAAATTCTTCGCATAGAAAAATTTCGTGATAAAGGGGTAACATTTCCGTATACATTGCTTGGAAGATTTCTGAAGCTGAACGAACTTCATGTGAATCTTAGTTCCTTTGAGGAGATATTCCCATCACATTCACACAGTATTGATCACATTCCACCATTCAAGGAACTCTGCCTTGCCAATTTGACGGTGCTGGAGGTGTCCGGATGTCGTCAGCTCATTCATTTAATGACAAATTCAACTGCAAAAAGCTTGATCAATCTTAAAACACTGAGGATAAGGTACTGCTATAAGATGGAAGAAATTGTAATGAAACAGGAAGGAGAGGATGATGAGGGCAAGGAAATCGTTTTCAGCAAACTGAAGCTTTTGGAACTTGAATATTTACAAGGATTGAAGAGATTCTGTGGCCACAGTTATACTTTTAGGTTTCCATTATTAGAATGTTTAACTATAACAGATTGTCCTCGGCTCACAATGTTCTGTCCAGGTAACATTCATGCCCCGCATCTTCAAAGCATTCAAGTATATAGGGACAGATTTGATCATCATAAAGATATTTGGATGACCGATCTTAACAATACCATCCAACATCGGTTTATTACTCCAGAGGTATGTCCACCATTCTGACTTTCTTATTTTCTACTTTTTAAATAATTCCTCACCGTCTACAAAATTTAGGATGAGGTAACTATTTAATACAGATATTGAAGTTGTTCGGTCGGCTCCCATAAATTAAAAACTTTTCATGTTACAAGACTCTAATTGCACGCAAATGCTGATAAATGAATGTGGTAGACTGCAAATAGTGTTGCAATGTTTGGTACCTTTTTTACTAGAAAGAAAGGGAGCTAAAAAATGATTCAAAGATTTTTTTTTACTTTAAAATATGGATGTGATTTTAGAAGCAAATCAATGATGAAAAATACAAATATTAGAAAAAATTGACCAATTGATAAGAAAGATTTTATCTACAATAAAAAAACGAAAATTACTATTTTAAAAAATATCTTGACCTAAATTATTAAACAGCCTTCTTATAGTAATAATTTATCAATAATCATTTTATATGTAATTTTCACTTTCAAAAGCCTAAAGCTAAATGTGAATTCGGAGGAGATGATAGTTTTTTTTCCCAATTTAATTTAGAGTAAAAAAGCGGGTATAAAATTAATTTATTTTTTCCTAATTTTAATGCATGGATGTATTTTTGGGGAAAATGATGAAAATTATGCATATTAGTCTGAAATTGATCTGATTTACTATATCACATACTAATTATGGTAATTTTTTTTGTTAATTTTTATTTTATAGGTAATTTCTACAACCATAAGTATGGCCTTAAATGCAGGGAATATCACAACGATAATAGATATCTTTCCTAAAGTAACAAATCTTTATGTAGAAAGCTTTCAGGATGAAGGAGCAACCTTTCCCTATAGCTATCTTGAAAGATTTCCCAAATTGCATTGGCTTGGTGTGCAGCATAGTTCCTTTGAGGAGATATTTCCTTTACAGGACCATATTATTGGTTTTATGGGAAAAATTCCTCCATTTAAGGCATTAGTCATTTCCTATTTGGATAAGCTCAAGAGTATATGGAAGGATGATTCTCAGCTACCACCAATTCATCAAAACCTAAGAGTCCTCTTTGTCACAAGTTGTTGTAATTTGGTCAAGTTGGCACCATCCTCTGCTTCATTTGAAAAATTGAGAAGCCTACGTGTATCTGGATGTCATCAGCTCATTCATTTAGTGACAAGTTCAACTGCTAAAAGCTTAGTGAGTCTTGAACGGTTGGAGATAAATGATTGCAAAAACATGGAGGAAATTGTAATGAATGAGACTAATGATGATGTAGAAAGTGGAATCACATTCAATAGATTGTGTGAGCTCAAACTTACTGGCATGCCAAGCTTGAAGATATTTTCTTCACAAATTCACACCTTCAGATTCCCAGAATTAGAAAAGATAGAAATAACTGGATGCCTTGAAATGAAGATGCTTTGTAAAGGAGTGTTGGAAACACCAAAGTTGTCCAAAGTGAAAATAGAAGAGCACAAGATGGAATGGAAAGGCAAAGGAGACCTTAACAAAACAATACAATTGCCATCCTCAGCAAAGGTATGATATGCCCACACTAACAAATATTGTTTATAAAAGTGTATAGTTAATGACCAAGGAAATACACAATTGATTATATCCTGTGCTTTATGCCAATGTGCCTGTCTTCAAAATTGCTTTTTTCAAAGGCTAACTAATATTATGATTTCGTATTGCAGGGTAGTGTTAATATGTAGAACGATAAATCGGTCATCCATGTTATCATTTTCAGGTTCGTTAGCTCTATGATTTTTTTTCCTGCTTATTTTCTATGTTTTCCCCTGGTAATTACTATGATATCCATGAAAGGCTAATTTATGAAGGGAGGGAAGCATTGAAAAAAATTGCACCTCTGTTTGCCTCCTATAAGCCAATTTTTCTTTTTTCTTAAATTATTTGTATCTTCTTGCTACATTTGTCCGTGCTTTCCTACTACTTAAAAGTAGAGTTACTTGTTGAAATTTACTTCAATATTTCTTTTCCAATAGGAGTTACAATAATATAAACAAATGCTACATATATTACAGGATGAAACAGAGGAGCCATCTTTTTGTGCGTGCGCCTTTTTTATCTTTTTTATATGTCAATATTTCTCTGTTTCTGTACATTCTCTCCCTATTGTATTGATCGAGTTAGTGGGGAAAAAAAAACGAAGTGAATAACTCTTGTTTTGAAGAGATTAACTGTGATTAAAGAAAAAAGAAACAGCTGGCATCTTCTTCTTTATATTATTTTTTTTGTTGTTGAGATATTTATGATTCAGTTTACAACCTTTCCTTGATATGTGCAGGATGTTGATGTTGGTCTACATGCTAGACTTTTCTTGGTACAATTCATTCTATGTATAATCACTTATCATTATAAAGTTGTTTCTCTTGCAGAAGCAAATGGTGAATCTGGGAATCCAATCTGGAAAAATAGAGTAGAGAGCTGGAAGTCAAAGGACAAAAAGAACAAGAAAAAAAAAGGAAAAAAAAAAAAAGAGGAACCTAGAGCAGAAAATGAGGCCCCATTACCACCAGAGCGGCAGCATATGGAAGAAATACAGTAAGTTCAATGAGAAATGAAACCACTTCTCTGAAGAGGACGACTTCAAATTATATCATAGTATCATTGTTTAGATACAGCCAGCTAGCCAAATCTCAAGCGGTAAAATAAGAAAACATAGGATGACAATGTTAACTAACAACCACCTAGATAAGGAAATAAGAACATGGAAAAACAAAATATACAAGAATGGGACGTTTAGTAAATTTCATGTATTCATGATTTTTTTTTCGCTCTGCTCTAACAGATTTAAATTATTCACACACACACACACATATTCTAATTAACATGCTGATTTATTTTGCAGGCTATCAGAGGGTGCTGAGCCACTTTCAAGAATTATTCCAGTCTCAAGAACCAAAATCTTGCCATACAGAATTGTGATCATTATGTTACTGATAATCCTGGGGCTTTTCTTCCATTAGAGTTACAAATCCTGTTGATAGTGCTCATCCTCTGTGGTTGACATCTGTCATCTGTGAGATTTGGTTTGCATATTTCTGGGTGTTGGATCAGTTCCCTAAATGGTGCCCCCTCAATAGGGAAACCTACCTTGACAGGCTGTTTGCCAGGTAAAATGCAGAGTGTTGTCAAATTAGTGCCCATTAATGCCTTGTGTTATAAAGATAGTTTTCTTTAACTTCAAAATCATGTTGCAGAAGAATTAGTTTGCTTTAGTTTTTTCTCCCTTCGACCCCTGATTTATTACAATCATACATTAATTCTAATAGAACTGAACATATCCGCACTGCAAATGCCTCCCTTTACAAGATCATGCAAAAGTCTCTTATGTCATTTCCTCTCTTTTTGCCAATAGTGCTAGCGAAGGAAAATTGATTTTCTGGTAAATGAAGAGGCATGTGAAACTGATATATGTTCGTCTAATCATTTAACTTAAATGTCATGTTGATACTATTCTCAATTTTACAATGACATGGCAGGTTTAAAAGAGAAGGTGAACCAAATGAGCTTGCCGCTGTTGACTTCTTTGTCAGTACAGTCGATCCCTTGAAAGAGCCACCGTTGATAACTGCAAATACAGTTCTTTCTATTCTTGCTGTGGACTATCCTGTAGATGAAGTTCCCTGTTACGTGTCAGACGATGGTGCTGCAATGCTGACATGTGAATCTCTTGTAGGGACAGCTGATTTTGCAAGGAAATGGGTGCCATTTTGCAAGAAGTATTCAATTGAACCACAAGCTCCTGAGTTTTACTTCTCTCAGAAGATTGATTACTTGAGGGATAAAATTCAGCCTTCTTTCGTCAAAGAACGTAGAGCAATGAAAGTAAGCATCTAGATCTACGTGTCCTTATAACTTTTAAGTATCTTAGGATCCCTAGGTGTTATATGGAGAGATTGGAAAGAATAATAAATAACAATCAATATAAATATAAAATTTATAATATATCAAGTTGCATTATTCACCAGTCGTAAACAGTGTGGCTTGTTTTCTAGATTCTATGAAATGTATTAGGGACCAACCTATTGGTTTGGAATTTTGAAAATAATTATCAATATAATACTTAATGGGTGGTTTCTCCTTCAAAGCCCCCCATCCAACCTTGGGGAAGTTAAGCGTAAGTTGAGAGTTCAGCGAAATTGTACCTAGTGAGATAAAACTTGTTGTTGGTGTTGTCATCTTAGAGTTGGGAGGAAAAAACAAGGAAAAAAATCCATAGAAAATGTAAAGGGTGAGAAGGAAGGGAAAAGATGAAAAGATGGTTAAATGACAGCCCTCCTCGTTGCAGAGGAAACTTATAGTATAGAAGGAGAGAGGAGTATGGAGAAACTAGGAAGACTAGTGGGAAAATTTTTCATACTCTAACCTTCCTCTTTATTGGCTTCCAAACAAAGAAAATGTTTCAATGAAACCTTCACTTCTCTTTCCCTCTGTTGTATCTCGTCCAAATGCATCATTAGAGCAGCTTTTTACAAATACATTTCATTTCTGCCACAGAGGGACTATGAAGAGTTCAATGTGCGGGTTAATGCTTTGGTATCAAAGGCTCAGAAAACACCAGAAGAAGGATGGACTATGCAAGATGGAACACCGTGGCCAGGAAATAAGACTAGAGATCATCCCGGCATGATTCAGGTACCTCTTTTACGAGAGATTCATAACAAAAAATCTAATTACCTAGCTGATATCATAGAAATTGGCAACATATTCTCCAGTAACTTATTTGCAATATGACAAAAATTTCAATTGGCGGTCTTTCTTTTCCACCATCTCCTTTGTGTTTCTTGTTTTTTTGATAAAAATCTTATTTCTCCGTTTAAACCTTTAGATAAGCAAATTAGATTTGTGTCAATTGAATCGTTAAAAATCTCTTAGGTTCCCATTACGAAGTAAAAAGAACTATTTGAGCAATTCTCTCTAGATACCTTATCTTTCTTTCTTTGTTTTTTTTTGGTGAACAGATACCATATCTTTCTGTTTCAAAATACAGATGATGCAACATCCTAATGGGTCCGTTTGGATGAGCGATTGGAAAAGTAGCTTATTGTCAATTTGACTTATGGAAAAGTGAAGTTGGGTAAAAGTTAAATTGAATAAGCTGAATTGTGTTTGGATTGGAGTTCAGAAAAGTTAGTTTGTAAAAGTGAGATTGGTAAAAGGTTGTTTGGATGATGATTGAGTAAAAATAAGTTTGGTTGTAGATATGAGTTTTAATAAATAATGAAATATGATTAAAAAAATAATTTTACATAATACCATAAATTTGAAATAATTTAATTAATTAAATGATATACTTGTGTACAATTTATATAAATATAAAATAAAAATAATTTTAAAAATCAGAAATATTATTTTTTTTAAAAAGCTATGTTAAGTGAGCATGTATGTAACATATACGTAAGGGAAGACGGACCTGTTGTAAAGAGGAAAGGAAAAGCCACGACAAAAAGTAAGGGAGAAGAGAGAGAATCTAGTAAAAAAGCCTGATCAGAAAAGCGAAAAGTAGCTAAAAATAGCTTCTTCAAATCGCGCGATTGAACCCAGCTTTCAGTCATAAGTCAGATATGTTAAACGCTAATCCAAACAATATCAATCTCCCCCAATCGTACTTATAAGCCCAAAAGCTGCTTTTTCATGCTCAGACCGCTCCTCCAAACAGGCACAATGTCTTTTCATTGGCTTCCTTGCTTTTCACAAAATTGAATTTGCTGGAGAAATTTCCATTTCAGGTTTTCCTTGGACGCAGTGGTGCCTATGACATAGAAGGAAATGAGCTTCCCCGGCTGGTCTATGTTTCCAGAGAGAAAAGGCCAGGCTACCAACACCACAAGAAAGCTGGTGCTGAAAATGCGTTGGCATGGACCAAATTGTAGTATCAATATTTCATATAAGTGCTTTAAGATTTTGTGATGCTTGACGTTTACTTCTTTTGATACAATTGAGGGTATCTGCGGTTCTCACAAATGCTCCTTTCATTCTCAACCTTGACTGTGACCATTATGTTAACAATAGCAAGGCTGTTCGAGAAGCGATGTGTTTTTTGATGGATCCACAAGTTGGCAGAGATGTGTGCTATGTACAGTTTCCCCAGAGATTTGATGGGATTGATCACAGTGATCGATATGCCAATCGCAATATAGTTTTCTTTGATGTAAGTATAAAGCAAAGTAAATACTCCCTCTGATCTCAAATATAGGTCACGGTAATCCATTTCACTAAGATTAAGAAAAAGAGCTAACACAGTCGAGCTCATTAAATTTGTCACAAATTAATATTGTTTTCCAAAAAATGCCCCTCATTTAATGATTAAAATACTACCATTAAATTAGCAATCATCCCTTGAGTTGAACAGTTTCTTTCCCTTATTTTGAAATCTGAAATTAATAGCAGAATTGTTATTGAGGGGTATTATTGGAACAAAATTTTGATGGACGACTAAAAATTTGGACAGTCCCCGTTGGCTAAAGAAAACAATTTCGACAATTTCAAATCTTCTTTCTCATATCTTTTGGTGATAAGAGGGAGTATAGAAGAGGCTTGGTCATCTCCATGTTCTTTTTATGCAATAACAAAAGTCCCATTGTTTTTTTGGCCAATAAAAAGAAAGTCCCTTTCTTCTGGATGTTAGCTGAATTTAATCAAATTTTCTTGTTCATAATATCGTTTAGCAACTTATTCATTACAACAATGGACTAAAATAGAGATATATCACAATGTTATTTTAGTAGCCTTCAACCACTTAATTATATGAATACATCAAGAGTTTCTAAAGAGTCTATTAACTACACATTTCAGGTTAACATGAAAGGACTTGATGGGATTTAAGGACCAGTATATGTGGGAACTGGATGTGTTTTCAATAGGCAGGCTCTTTATGGCTATAGTCCCCCTTCCATGCCCAACTTACCAAGATCTTCTCCATCCTGCTGCTGCTGTCCCTCCAAGAAGTCCACCAAAGATGCCTCAGAGTTGTTTAGAGATGCAAAGCGGGAGGAACTCGATGCTGCCATTTTTAATCTCAAAGAGATTGACAGTAAGCTTAGTTAATTTGGTCAATCAGATTTAGTTAAGGATATCGCTGAATTTTTAATATCTTATATTCTCCTTTCCTTTCCATGCAGATTATGATGAGCATGAACGATCAATGTTGATTTCGCAGAGGAGCTTTGAGAAAACATTCGGCTTGTCATCTGTTTTTATTGAATCTACTCTAATGGAGAATGGAGGGGTTCTTGAATCTGTCAATCCCTCAACGCTGATCAAAGAGGCCATTCATGTGATTAGCTGCGGTTACGAAGAGAAGACTGAATGGGGAAAAGAGGTTAGGCTTAGAATACTCTTGGTCTTGTACAAAATGCAGTGCAGAAGCAAGCCTATCAGATAATAGCAAGTTGGAGACATAGGATACCTAAGGACTAAACTTGGATAAAGCTTCTTAGGTGTTTGCTTTAAATTTTCTAATAAAAGCATAACATATGAAGGAATACTCTTAGAAGAACTAGTAATGTGATAACAGATACCTGGAAATTATATTGGAATTCTCTGGTTTCTTTAATTGATTGCTTTTTTTTTTGTTCAGATTGGCTGGATTTATGGTTTAGTCACTGAGGATATCTTGACGGGGTTCAAGATGCAATGTTGAGGCTGGAGATCAATTTACTGTGTGCCAATGAGGCCTGCATTTAAAGGGTCAGTACCCATCAATCTGTCTAATCGATTGCACCAAGTTTTGCAATGGGCACTTAGATCAGTTGAGATTTTCCTCAGTGGACACTGTCCCCTTTGGTATGGTTATGGAGGTGGCCGCCTTAAATGGTTGCAAAGACTGGCTTATGTCAATACTATTGGAAGACTGATTCAAAAGTTAGTTACAGAGATATCCGCCGAAGCTTGAGGAGCAGAAGTGGGCACCGATAAAATAGGAATCCATTATGTTAGTGGTTATTTTCCTTTGTTTTTTTTAATTATCATTTATTTCAATTTGCTGTAACTGAATATGTTATAAATTCAGTATTGTATGCATCAGAAATTTAATGAAATTATCAGTTTTGCTTCTCTACAGTTTCTCTCTCGTTGGCCTTGCATCTCACTGTGTGTTTTTTTTTCCAGTGTTCATTCCCCCATAAAAACCATCAGTTTGGTATCAGAGCTGAGTCGATCAAAGTAGGGCGTGATGGCAGTCAGTAACAATGGTGCAGTGAGTATTTCTCAACCTTCCATGCCCATTTTCAAAGGAGAAAATTATGAGTTCTGGAGCATTAAAATGAGAACTCTGTTTAAATCCCAAGAGCTGTGGGATTTGGTGGAAAATGGATATGATGAGAATGAGGAGGAGGCCAGAGTCAGAGAAAACAAGAAGAAGGACTCAAAGGCACTGTTTTTTATTCAGCAAGCAATGGATGATTCTATCTTCTCCAAGATTGCAGCTGCTAAAACAGCAAAGGAAGCATGGTCAACCTTGCGGGTTGCATTCCATGGCTCTTCTACGGTGGTAAGAGTAAAATTGCAAACTCTCCATCGTGAATTTCAGAACCTGCGCATGAAGAGTGAAGAAGCTGTGCAGGACTTTATGACAAAGATAACAGCAGTTGTGAACCAGATGCGATCATTTGGAGAAGAAGTGTCAGAAAAAACAGTGGTAACACATGTATTGAGAAGTTTACCTCCTAAATTTGATCATGTAGTTGCAGCCATTGAAGAATCAAAGGATTTATCAGCTTATACATTTGATGAGTTGATGGGTTCTTTGCAGTCTCATGAAGCAAGAATTAACAGAAAAGGAGAGATGACAGAAGAGAAAGCTTTTCAAGCAAAGGGAGAAACTGAAAATCGTGCTGGTAGAGGAAGAGGCAGAGGAGGATTTAGAGGGAAGAATTCCAACCGTGGCAGAGGTGGAGGCAGATCTGATTACAAAGATAAAAGGAATATTCAGTGCCATAATTGCAAGAAATATGGGCACATGAAAGTTGAGTGCTGGTTCAAAGACAAACAGGAAAATTTTGCAGAAGCAGCTGATAGTGAAGACAAGTTGTTCATGACATATGCTGATCAAACAAATGCAGAAGGTGAAGTTTGGTTTGTGGACAGTGGCTGCTCAAATCACATGACAGGGAAGAAGTCTTTCTTCACTGATCTAGATGAAACCCAAAAGAAGACAGTGAAGCTGGGTGATGACAAGGAGATGAGAGTTGAAGGAAAAGGAACAGTAGCAATCAACACTACTCCAGGTAAAACTAAATTCTTGGAGAATGTTCAGCTTGTTAATAATTTAGCACACAATCTGCTGAGCGTAGGGCAGATAATGGAGAGTGGATATTCAGTTTTATTTGACAATAGAGAATGTGTTATAACACATAAGGCAACTAATCGAGTAATTGCAAGGATACCAATGACCAAAAACCGAATGTTCCCATTTGATGTTAAAGCTATGCAAGGTTATGCTCTAGTGGCTGGTGAGAAACACGTTTCTGAGGTGTGGCATTCACGCTATGGCCACCTAAACATCAATGGGCTGCAACTTCTTGAGAAAAGAGGTATGGTTTATGGCTTGCCAAAAATTTCTGCAATTAATATATGTGAGAATTGTGCTTATGGTAAGCAATCAAGGAAGTCATTTCCTGTAGCAAAGGCATGGAGAGCAACAAAATGTTTGGAGCTTGTTCATTCAGATTTGTGTGGCCCTATGGATACTAAATCCTTAGGTGGGAGTTATTATTTTTTGCTCTTTATTGATGATTTCAGCAGGATGAATTGGGTATATTTCCTAAAATCCAAATCAGAAACATTTGGGATGTTTAGGAAATTTAAGGCAATGGTTGAAAAGCAGAGTGATGCAAATATTAAAGTACTTCGTACAGATAGAGGAGGAGAGTTTACCTCATCAGATTTCAACCGATTTTGTGAAGAAAATGGCATAAAGCATGAGCTCACAGCACCTTACACACCAGAACAAAACGGTGTAGCAGAACGTAAAAATAGAACAGTGGTGGAAATGGCGAGGTGCTTGCTAAAAGAGAAAGGGTTGCCAAATACCTTTTGGGCAGAAGCTGTAGCAACAGCCGTGTACTTGCTGAATCTCTCCCCAACAAAAGCAGTACAAGATAGCACTCCCTGTGAAGCATGGAGAGGGAGAAGACCTACTGTAAGCCATTTAAGAATATTTGGGTGTATTGCATATGTCTTTATAAATTCCCAAAGTCGTCATAAACTTGATGGGAAATCACGAAAATGTATTTTTATTGGCTACTGTATTGAGTCTAAGGCATATAAGTTGTATGACCCTATAGATGAGAAGATTATTATTAGTAGAAATGTGTTGTTTAATGAAGATGCAGGCTGGAATTGGAGTGAGAACAACTCAGATAGCAGCAAAAATCAAATGCAAATACCATTAATTGAGGAAACAATTTCTACTTCAGTCAATGCACCTACTCCAGTCAGTAGTCCAGCAACAACACCATCAAGAAGGAGCTCAAGCTCTGCCAGTGAGTCTTCTGATGAGACGCCACCTAGAAAATTCAGATAATTGAGGGAGATATATGAAAATGATCAGTTTGCATTAATGGCACTTGACCCTACAACATAGGATGAAGCTGCTGAAAGAGAATTATGGCAGAAAGCTATGAGAGAAGAGCTCAATGCCATAGAAAAGAATGCAACACGGGAGTTGATTGATTTGCCGGAAGGGAAAAATGTTGTAGGCTTAAAATGGATCTTCAAGACAAAGCTTAATGCTAATGGAAGTATTCAGAAGCATAAAGCACGGCTAGTGGCAAAAGGTTACTCTCAACAACAAGGGATAGACTATGAGGAGACATTTTCACCAGGGGCATGATTCGAAACTATTAGATTACTTCTAGCAGTGGCAGCTCAGCTCAAATGGAAAGTATATCAACTTGATGTCAAGTCAGCATTTCTGAATGGAGAACTAGAAGAAGATGTCTATGTAGAGCAACCAGAAGGTTTTGTGATTCAGGGAGAAGAAGAGAAAGTCTACAAGCTGAAGAAGGCTCTCTATGGCTTAAAACAAGCCCCCCGAGCATGGTACAGCAAAGTTGATGCTTATTTCCAGCAGAACAAATTTTTCAGAAGTGAAAATGAGCCTACGCTATATGTAAAAAGGCAAGGTACATCAGATTTCATTATAGTCTGTTTGTATGTTGATGATATAATATATATGAGCTCAAGTACTTCACTGTTAGAAGAATTTAAAGCCAATATGATGAGCAAGTTTGAGATGACTGATCTAGGCTTGCTGCATTACTATTTGGGGTTAGAAATTAAGCAAGATGAAGCTGGAATTTTTGTGTGCCAAAAGAAATATGCTGTTGATTTGTTGAAACGGTTTAGCATGTCAGATTGCAAGAAAAAGGTTACTCCCATGAATGTTAAGCAGAAGTTACAAGAAGATGATGGAGCTCCAAAAGCAAATCCAAACCAGTATAGAAGTCTGGTTGGGGGTTTGATATACCTGACACACACAAGGCCAGATATCTCATTTTCGGTAGGTGCAGTGTCAAGGTATATGAGTAATCCTTCAATGAAGCATTATGGTGCAGCTAAGAGAATTCTAAGGTACATTGCTGGTACATTGAATTATGGAATTTGGTACACTCATTCAGATCAATTCAAACTGGTTGGGTTCATTGATAGTGACTGGGCAAGCTCTCTAGATGACCGAAAAAGTACTTCTGGTAATTTATTTGGCTTGGGGACAGGAGCAATCACATGGATGTCCAAGAAACAAGCCACTGTTGCACTGTCAACGGCAGAGGCTGAGTACATTGCAGCTACTGCAGTAGCTTGTCAATGTATTTGGCTTAGAAGAGTACTAGAAGATGCACAACAGAAGCAACTTGAAGGAACTAAGCTCTACTGTGATAATAAATCAACTATTATCATGGCAAAAAATCCAGCATTTCATGGAAGAACAAAACATATAGAGCTGAGGCATCATTTTATTAGGGAATTAGTGGCCAAGGGAGAAATTGTCCTGAAGTTTTGCAACACTGAAAGTCAAGTGTCAGATATTTTCACTAAGGCACTATCTGGTAAAAGACACATGTATCTCAGAAATCTGCTTGGTGTGTGCGACTTTGAATCAAGGGGGAGTATTGGAAGACTGATTCAAAAGTTAGTTACAGAGATATCCGCCGAAGCTTGAGGAGCAAGAAGTGGGCACCGATAAAATAGGAATCCATTATGTTAGTGGTTATTTTCCTTTGTTTTTTTAATTATCATTTATTTCAATTTGCTGTAACTGAATATATTATAAATTCAGTATTGTACGCATCAGAAATTTAATGAAATTATCAGTTTTGCTTCTCTACAGTTTCTCTCTCGTTGGCCTTGCATCTCGCTGTGTGTTTTTTTTTTTCAGTGTTCATTCCCCCATAAAAACCATCAAATACCATTGTCTACCTATTCACGTCCCTTCCTCTCATTGCTTATTGTTGTTTGCCAGCAATCTGCCTTCTCACTGGAAAGTTTATCATACCAACGGTAACTTCTTATTTTTATTCTTCCATCTATCATGAAAAGCTACTGAGGTATATTTGTTCTTATTCATTCATTGGTCCCTTATAAGTATTTCAACCAAGTTCCATATTATATATAGGATACTCTTAGCTACGGAAGTAAAGAAACCAATTTATAGCTAATCAATATGGTCAGAAGTTGATGGAGACTTGGTGGTAATTGAGTAACATGGGATGATCAAGGGGATTATTTAAGTAGTTTGCTTCTCTTGCCTCTACAATTAGTTTAGGGTAGGGTTCCCCATTCTACTTAAGCACCTAGCAGAAGTTAATGCAGCATACTTGGACATAGTGCATAAATTGTGAAACAAATTAAGACACTACACCCAGATGTCCCAAATCCCTTACATCATATTTTATCTGATGCACTTTCCAAGCTTGCAAGTGTCCTCTTTCTTGGGCTTTTCCTCTCCATCATGGTGACCAGTGTGCTTGAGCTGCGTTGGAGTGGGGTCACTATCGAAGATTTGTGGCGTAATGAGCAATTTTGGGTGATTGGAGGTGTTTCAGCCCATCTTTTTGCTGTCTTCCAAGGATTTCTGAAGATGTTAGCTGGTGTGGATACCAACTTTACTGTCACTGCCAAGGCCGCTGATGACACTGAGTTTGGTGAATTATATATGATCAAGTGGACAACACTCTTAATCCCCCCAACAACCCTTATTGTGGTTAACATAGTTGGTGTTGTTGCTGGGTTTTTTGATATACTTAATGGAGGACATGAATCCTCGGGTCCACTGTTTGGGAAGGTGTTCTTTGCCTTTTGGGTTATTTTTCATCTCTACCCGATCCTTAAGGTCTCATGGGGCGACAAAATAGGACTCCAACCATTGTTGTCCTTCGGTCAGTTCTTCTTGCCTCTGTCTTCTCTCTTATATGGGTCAAGATAAATCCATTTGTGGGCACAGTGGACAATACAACCATCTCTTAGGAGTGCATTACTATAGACTGCTGAAGCCAATAAAAGGATTGTGCCAAATATTTGGACTGTTTTGATTATGAGTTCCAATTAAGCCATAGATATTACTTCTTTTCTGAACTGTTCTGTAGTTTGACAATAAGTTAAAAATTTGTATATTTCTTTTTTTTTTTTTTTAGCATTGGAGAAAATCTTGTGTCATCTTGTGTAAAGATCAGGTTTCAGTATCTCTATGTAACAATGATTGTATTTCCAATTACATATTAAAATGATTGACATGCAGGATGTTGTTCTTTTTCTTAGCTTGAAATCTAATTAAGAAATTAACAAGGGTACCAATTAAACTAAAACGGTTATTGTTCAGCTATCTGAGTAAAGCTTACTTTTTTTTCCCCCTCCAAATTTTCCATCATTTTTTAATTGTAATTATTAAGTAGCTTGTGCCAATGAGTAAGATGGAAAATTAAAAGCATAGTCAATGTTGTAATTATTAAGTATACACAAGCGCACACAATGAGAAGGGGGCTGGGAGAGAGTACTGGAAGTGAGAGTGCTCTCCTGGTTTTCTAGGAACCAGTTTTATGACTCAACCTATAAACCTTTATAATCCACAAATAATTACCAATTAATTAAAGAATAAAAGCTATAAACGAATCTCAAGCATGACTAAAACTGTAAAATAACAATTCTCAAAAACTCATGCAATATGGGAAAAGAATCAAATGGTGGCATACATAATTTCAAAACCAACTTTCTTTGATTAGTTATTTCTTTTTAGTTTGTAGTTCTTCATTATTACTTCATAACTTTCGTGTTTTAATTTGGTGTCAAACTCTCATCTTCCCTCATAAAGGAATCCTCTAAAACGACAATTGTTGGAGGGTGCTGGAAGCTGCATGCATACTTTTTTATGTTTTGAGTAATTATTTTGCCAAAAAAAAAAGAACTTAAGAGTTCTGTATACCTCACTTATCAATCTTTTTTGAGAAATTCCCAAAAGAATAGGCAAACCACTTGTTGCAAATAAGTAATGAAATAAACAAAAAATGCCATGAAAAATTGGTTTAGTCTTTAGTTTTGAGTAAGCGACATACTCCACCATTTATTTCTGACTCCTTCTACTCTTTGTAATTTGAATGTAAAAGACAGAAATGTCAATTCCACCCATACATCAACTTCATACAGTAATGATTTTTGAAATAAAAAAAAAAAGACATCATATATTCCTGTGATTTTATTTATAAATTATTTTCAACATGTTCCACGGTAATTAAGAAAAACCTTAAAACTTATTAATACTATCTTAAAATTTTTAAAAACTTTTTAACTCTATCGTTATTTATTATAGGGAAAACCATATTGGAGGTACCTATACTTTCTTTTAATTTTTAATTTGGTACCTATGTGTTTTTTTCCCCTTTAATTAAACATTTAATTTTATCTTTTTAGCAACATTAGCTCTAATAACTTTGTTCTATTGATATTTTTAGTCTCTACATAAGGATTAATGATGTTAATAGAGCAAAATTAAAGATTTAGTTAAGAACAAAAAACACATAGGTACCAAATTGAAAATTGAGAGAAAGTATAGGTACTTCCAATATGGTTTTCCCTTTATTATATAAACTTTAGAAATAACAATCTACATAATAATAAATGAAGGACAAAGTTATACATTTATGTTAAAATTTTAACAATATAACTTATAAATAAAAGAAATAAAAATCTCCCTGACTTAAAAATAACAATAGCTGCCTGCTGTTTTATGTTTTGAAATAATTACTATTCGAAAAACAAGCCCAAGAGCCCCTTACCTTACGTGACCAAAATTCGAAGAAATTCCCAGAGGAACAGACAAATTAAACAATTTCTTGCAAATGAGTAATGAAATAAAAATACCATGAAAAATTGTTTCAGTCTTTAGATTTGAAAAAGTGGCGTAAATAATGCACAGTTTATTTCAGGCACCTTTTCCAGTTTACTCTTGTAATTTGTATGCAAAAGACACAAACGTCCATTCCAACGCAACTTAACGTATCATGCCATGATAATAAAAACACTACTTCAAAATTATATTTTTTAATTAAATTAATTTTAATTTTAAAAATTTTTGAAATATCATTGAATTATGCTTTTAAAATCAATAAAACTTAGATTTTTTTAATAAAAATAATGATGTCAAATTCATATATATAATCGAACTATTGTATTGATCTAATTAACTAAATATCTTTTCATTTCATGAATTATATTTATGGAAATAACATATAGATTACTCAACTCTTCACTTGATAGTGTGCCAAAAAAATTGTTAAACTATTATACTTAATTTAATCATAACTCTTTTCTTTTGATATGAGCCATACTATGAATTTTATTGCCGAATAATTAACACATTGTTTTTTAATTTACTAATATTTTTGCCAACATTATTACTCCTCCAGTCCTAAATATGAGACTTATTTTATAGTATAAATTACACTATAAATTGAGTCTTATATTTAGGACTGGAGGAAGTATTATTTACCAACGTACTGCTGCAATCCTTAATATAATAGTCAATTTAATATTTAATTTGGTCCTAAATATAAAACTTCAATTCAATTTGTCTTCAATATTTATCAATTTCTTCATGAGCAATAACTAAAGTGATTGCACATATTAAGAGATTTTTATCAAAAAGTAACTCCAATACACATTATTAATAAAGACATTTTAGAAAAGACAATACTTATTTATTATGACTAATTTTTTTGCCAACTATTTATTATAATTAATTAAGTTAACTATTTTCTTAATTTTTATATAAATTAACTATCTAGCTCTTATATGTATTAGAAAAAAATGGGCAAGAAAGGGGAAAAAATAAAATAAAAGAAAACGGTTTAACACACATTTCTCTTTTTAATTTGATGAGCATTATGTGGAGAAAAAACTACACACAATTTCTTGTACATTAAACAAATATACTACCTACTGTGCTTAAAATAAAAGTTAAATAATTAATTTATAAATATTAAAAATATTTGTTAACTTAGTTATTTATAATAAATGCATGGTGGTTTTTCTAAACTACTCTCTTTAATTATGTATATTGGTACCATTATTGAAAATATCATTAATATATGCAATCAATAGGTTTTTTGGGAAACAATTATAAATTTGAAAGGCAAAATAAATTGAGATTTTATGCTTAAGACTAAAGTAAATCTCTTATCTAGTTCTAATATTTGCAAGATTTCAAGACAAGAAGTTTAACTTTTGTAGTCTTATGTATAGTACGGATTTAAATTATGAGTTAAGTAAGTATTTGTCAAACACAAAATTATCTGAGACGTTGATCAAATGTTGAGTTTCGCTACTTCGGTAAAATGAAAGAGAACATTTATCTGAAATCTAAATTATTATTCACATTTGCATTCAAATGTGTAAAACTTGCTTAAAATGACAGACTTTACATACTTTGTACTCCCTCCGTTTCTTATTATAAGAGACAAATAACCGAAATACGTTGATAAAAAAAACAGTTAAAATTAGTTAAAAACAATTAATGTGTAAAAAGTATAACTTTTTTCCAAAAATGCCCTCATTAATAAGGAGAGAGAGCATGAGAGAGAACAATTAAATTATTAAAAGAAAGAGAAGTGAGAGGAAGAGATAGTGTGAGTTGGAGATAATAAATATGGGTAAAATAGTAAATCAATACAAAAAAGCAGAGACAACTTGTAAGTGTCTCTTATATATAGGAACATACTATAAGCATCAAATGTCTTTTATAATAAGGAACGGAGGGAGTATCATTTTAGCAATCTCCCTTCAAAATTAAAAATGAACATGTTCCAAATCCTTTTCTCATTCTTCTTCTTCCTCCTCCTTCTCCCCTGTTCCTCTCTGTCACCACTGAGCCGAAATGAGTTCACCACTTTCACTTTCATGTCTTCTCATTCTCTTCATTACTTCTCCCTCCATGAGCACACCCACTTCTTCTTCAAAATCGTCTCTCGACCCGAACCAGACGAAAGCACTTGAATCCCTCAACATCCCCACCTCAACTGATCCATGTTCTGAACCTTCCTTCCACAATGTAACTTTCTGTGACTCTGCGACACCCTTTCGTCATCTTCTTTCTCTTTCGCTCTCTAATTGTTCCTCTTATCTCACTCTCACCTTCACTGCGTTGAAGTCTCTCTCAACTCTTCAATCTCTTCACTTCCAAAACTGTCCTATCGCTCCCATCGCCTTCCCTTCCGAGCTCATTGCTTCTCTCAGATCCTTCGTCTGCATTAACAGTCTCCGTAAGCTTACTGGCGTCTGGCTCTCACGCCTTGAGAATCTCACAGACCTCACTGTGTCCAATGTGCCTGTTAATGCTTCTGGTCTTCTTGTGATAATTGGACGTATGAAGAAACTCAAGTACATCGCCATTTCTTACGCCAATCTCACTGGTTTTCTTCCCAACTTTATAGATTCTAACGTCACCCACATCGATTTCTCTGGTAATCAGCTGAAAGGAAGTATACCCACTTCATATACGAGGTTGGACAGTTTGGAATTCATGAGTCTATCGTATAACTCGCTGGATGGTGAAATACCCACTTCCATTGGGGACTTAATATCCCTCAAAAACCTCTCTTTGGCTTCGAATTCGATTTCCGGACCCATACCCGATTCGGTTTCTGCCATTCCTGGCTTGGTTCACATGGATCTGAGCTCAAACAAACTAAATGGTTCGATTCCCAGGTTCCTCTCGCAGATGAAGAATCTCAAGCATTTGAATCTGGCGAACAATGATCTTCATGGGGTTTTGCCTTTCAATTTGAGTTTCATAGAGAGATTGGAAGTGTTCAGAGTAAGTGGGAACATTAATTTGTGCTATAATCGTTCGATTCTGTCATCAAAACTGAAACTTGGTATTGCTCCCTGTAATAAGCATGGAATGCCCATTTTGCCTCCACGAGGGAAGGATCTTTCTTGGGATGATCCAAGTGATTCAGATTATGATGACTATGAAGAGGATGATGCTAAGGAACGTCGTCATTGGCCTAAAAAGGTTGTTCTTGGTGTGTCAGTAGCGCTTTCTTCTATTGGGATTCTGGGTATTTTCTTATTCCTCTGTTTGAAACGTTGTCATTGAAGAAAAAGAGATTAGCTTAGGAATATTGACAAATTTAGTTGGGTTTGTAATTATTTATTGTAAGATGCAGAACCTCAATTACATTGAAGAACGTGACTTCGTAGGTGTGAAAGAGGGGAGCAGAACCGGGGGGGGGGGGGGACAACGACGGCCATGAGAGAGAAAAATATTATAAATTGTTGTATTTTTTTCTCCGGTTATATGAATAGCAAAAGGAGAGAGAAAATGGTCAACAAATGTTGATTAATGATTTGGCGCTTGATATTCTTTTTCCCATAACCCTTGCAGACCACCTAAAATACCCTTATATAACATTAAATTATATATCAATCCATAAGTTAAGTAAATTAGATTTAAAAAATGATAAATATGAAAGAAAAAATAAATTAAGGTCTTATATGTAAAACCAAATCTGAATATCTAATTAGTTCTTATATTAAAAATTGAAAGTAATATTTAGTGTACAATAATTATACAACAGATGTATAATATTCTTTTCCCATAACCCCTTGCAATCCGTACGTAACTGCTATCTCCATATGCATGCAACATGACATTATCTTTCTTTCTCAGATGTTAGAATCTTATGCAACCGCATTCTATTTATAGCCTCAAACAAAACAAAAGAAAACACTGTTATTTCACCTGCCCTCTATTTCCCACAGCTCAACAAAATTTCTTCCATCTGTATTCACTTTGGTTTAATTAATCAAGTGAAGAGGGAAATGTAGAGGGCACCAAAGAAAGACATGGGTGAACCTCACTTTCTTCTCTTTCTCACCCATTTTAATTGAATTTTACTTTTAGAGAAGATTTATCTACTACTTGAAAGTCAAACAGAAAATGGCAGTGATCCTGTTTAAAAAAAAAAAAAAAACCCAAGTAAATACATGTAAGAATCCAAAAGGTAACAAACTATTGGTAAATACGAAATAATTTCTTTATAACAAAACTCAAGAGCTAAACTTGGTTAATATCATACCAAAATTCTAAAACCAAAACCACAAGCTTCATGTATAGTGCTCCAGGCTACAACTTCTTGGGACTTGTTAAGAATTACACCTGCACACTTGAAACCACTTCATTGCCTCTTCTTTAGTCACCCCATGTTGAATTCCAATTCGGGACTTGCATTTTTGGGGTCGACCAACACGAAAACCGGGGCATTATAACAAAGAAATCCATCCCATAGATCTCAGCTGAAGGATTATACCCTAAGGTAGAACAACATTAGCCAGTTAGTCAAATTTACATACATGAATGCTGCTAATAAAAATTGTCAATCAAACAATAATAAATGGATCATGTTTATTGGTGGTCCCTGCCAGAAAAAATGGATCACAAAATGAAAAACAGTCACAAGTTAACATGAAGAAATAAAATCTATTAAGAACAAGCATCGTTTGATGGACACAGAGTAGTTCCTGTCGCAAGGCCCACACAAATTGTTATGGTTTTGACCAAAATGCATCATTATTAAGAGGAGTTTGATTGAACCGATATCAAAGACTTGAAGAAGTTCAGGCATAACGGAATAGACTCCAATACAAGTATCAAGACAGGGTTCTTTAAACATTGTTTCTACCAACTTCAACCATGACTGATAATACCATAAGAGCCTTTCGTCCTTAATAACAAAGCTCTGACCACTTAACTGAGTCATAAAATTCTGGAAGAATATCTGGACCAGAAATCACAATCAGAAAGACAGAAGCAAAAATCAATTTTCCAGTAATGTAACAGTGTGGTGATGCACAGGACATTAAAATTTCTCCACCATTTTGCCTGATGGAAGATAGACAATTAAAGTGAAGTTAATTAGTTTCATAATCATAACATGGGATATATTTTTCATAATTCTTTATTTGGTAACCATGATACTTATAACATACTTGATTCCAAGATCAATATGCCCCTGAATACCAAATCCAAAACATCTAACAGCACTGAATACCAGGGCTTGTCCACTTAATTGTTCCAACATTTAAGCATGCCACTAAAAAAAAAAGTGCTTACAGGGTAAATGAGGTGATTTTGTTTTGATCCCAGCAAAAAAGTTGCCTTCCTCATTTGGTCGTTAACAAACAAGACAATTCTCAATTTTCGTCACTTATAAATTTGCCTCCTTCAGTAGGTTTTTAAGAGATAGATACTTCTCAAGGTAAGTGGCTCCCAAATAAAACTGTTATAAATAATGGTGTCTCACATATGAGTATATCTGAATTTGATAGAAAGATATGGATATTCGATAATGAACAGGTGAATAGATTTATTTCAAGAACCAAATTGAGAAATACGTCATCTATGAGGTAAGGACTGAATTGCAAAATAAATAAGGGGAGGGATTAACGTCTATAGTGCATCCATTTTGCGAGCTTATCTTTAGGAACAGACAGCAAAATGAACTCGACAAAATATTAAACGTTTAAGAAAGGTCTAATTTTTTCATCGTCTCTTTTAATCAGGAATTCCAGATAACACAGTAAAGCATCATATGTAGTACAAATGCTTCGCAGAAACATTCTGATCTCTCGAAATCCAATATTCTTCTAAAACCTAGCAGAAATTAGAAAATGGGTACAGAGCCAACCTTAGCATTTCTAGTAACCCCGAGCTTCTGGACTTTGATTTTCCTCATTGGGTTGGAAGACTTCTTTTCCGAAGCCTACATAAGCATTCGTATTAAACAAAATCACAACTTGCCAATGGATAAAAGGAAAATCGATTTATCAGTGAGAAACCGCGATCAAGCGATAACAGAGAAGTATACCAGACGCCAGTGTACCACAGCGAATCTTGCAAAAAGACAATACCCCTGCTTTTTATTTAACTTAAAAATTTAAAAATTCCATTGCCGGGAATCGAACAGTGGTCTATCACGTGAGAAACGAATATCCTAACCAACTAGACGACAAAATTGTACATCGTCGCGTTAACTAAGCAATCTTAAATTTAGCAAACCCATTACAATTTGTCACATATTTTCATCAAAACCAATGTACTACTTCCAGTTCTAATTATAAGAGCTAGTTAACTAATTTGATAAAAAAAAAAATAAGTTAAATTATTTATTTATAATAAATATATGTTATTTTTCAAAAAAATATACTTGCTAATCAAGCATGGACTTTCTTGAAATAAAAAAATAAATATGAGTAACAAAGTGGATTAGGGTCTTATATTTAGGACCAAAATAAAAATCAAATGAAATCTTATATTAAGGATCGGAAGTACTATATCACTATATCTTATGTGTTATACAGATTTTAAACAATAAATTGCATTGCTTATGATATATGAGAATTGTTGATTTTTAAATTTTTCTTTATACATGATAACAATATATATATAATTTCATTTAATTTTTAATTAGGTTCTAACACAGCTCCTTGAGTTAGTCTATCCAAGAGACAAACTCCACTTTCAATCCGTGGGGGAGGTCCGTGGCCACTTAATAATTATATTATGAGTGTTTTAGTTTATGTCGAATTGAAGCCTTGAAATACAAAAGGAGGCTGGCGTCATCATCTTCTTCATCTTCCTTCTCCCAAAATTTTCCACAAAAAGGCCAACAAATTTCGAGAAACCAAATATAACACAGTCATCTTCATCGCAGAAGCATAGAAACCAAACGCCATGACTTTATAATCTCAAAATAAAGGGAAGTTTAGGGCCATTTATTTTTATATTTTGTTTTTTCTCAAAATAATTTTATAAATTTTTTTAAAACAATTTTTGGAAACAACACACACAAAAAATCTGTTTGGATAATTATTCTAAAAATTACATTTGAAAATGAACATATTAAGACTAGATGGTGAAATTTTGATGAGAAAACAAGTCTTCAAATAGGGGGGAAAAAGCCATCCAACTGAGAAGAAAGGGTTTCTCAATTTTTCTAAACAGAAATAAACAATGTAAAAATAAAAACAAGAAACAACTAAAAAAATTTTTAGTTCTTTTTAAAACCAGATTTTCCTTCTTTTTTTTTAAAACACTTAATTAAAAATAAATTACCAAATAACTTTTTTTAATTTTTTTGTTTTAAAAACAAAAACTGCTTTCAAAAAATAAGAAAAAAGGCGTTAATTTTGCTGTTTGGATCTTCAAACTTCCTTCCATCGCATGACGACGCCAAATTCCAGTGAGGTTCACTTGGCACTCAAATCAGGTATAGGCAAAGAGAGCTTCAAGCAATATATAAATCTAGGAGAGATGCGAAACTAGATTCAGAGTGAAGAAGTGAATCTGGGAGGACGAGGGGGCGAGACCTTAGAATAGTGACGGTTTGCTGAGGACGCTGATTAATGACGATGGTTTGGATATCAGGAGCGGCGGCGGACAAGGTGGCGAGAGCTTACAATGGAGCCGCGGACAAACGGGCAAGAGCTTACAATAATTATAAAATGAAAAAACTAATCTCGCTGTCCTTATAATTTTACCTGATTTTGAATTAGGTCCTTCTAATTTTCTCTTTTTTATAAAATCTTTATAATTTATTACATTAAAGGAGCAAGTCCTTCTGTTAAAAATATTCCCAACGCTGTTAATGCTGCATGACATGGCATTGAAAAGGCCTGCTTTCTTTTTCTTTCTAACGCCGGTGATGAGCTTTCTCTCTCTTTCTCTTTCTTCCCTAAAAGCTTGTGGCTCTCTCTTTAATCAATCAAGGGCCAACCACACCAGTTGATCAAGACGAAAAGCTCCTTCGAAAACTGTATTCACACGCACTGCTTCTGTGTTGCTGGGGATTCAGGATGAAGTCGCACGAATATTGGGATTCGGCATTCTGGAATGATAATGGCAATCAGAGCTTCCAGTCGCGTTCCTTGCTTCTTTTTCAGCAGTGGCAACAGAGTTTGCACCATTCTTTGTTGCTTCCGCTAGAAACGCTTGATAACATTTGAAATCAGATCATTGAAGAAGTTGAAACCATTTCCATATTTTATATGCTGCTGCTCGGCTTCATGTCTATGTGGTTAAAATGCCTTTAATATCATTGTACTGTATGAATTTGTTTACATATATATATCCGCTTGCCATTGTTTCAAGGGCCTTATTTTGTCGCTAAGCCTGAATCTGAATTAAATACCCCAATGGCAATATGACAGGCTCGTGATTATCAAAAGCTTTTAAGAAACGGTGTATTGTACTCCTCCGGTACTTAATATACGACCTAATTCTTGAGTTGATTTTAGTTCTAAATATAAGACTCATTTATCATATTTATCAATTTTCTCTAAATTACTCTTATAGATATTCTTTCAACCATAATCAAGTAGAAGAAAGAGATGAGGTATTAAGAAAAATGATTATGGTGCTTTAGAAAAAATGTGTTACTTTTCTTATAATTAACTAACTTACCTAACTTCCTTAATCTAATCAAATTAGTTAAATGGGTCTTATATTAAGGACCAGAGGAGTATATGTTAAGCGAATTTTTTTAAATAATAAATTAAGGTAGTTTTTGTTAAGATTTTAAAAAAGAATACGCAGCTGTATATAACGAAATTTGTCATAGAGTAGATTTCCATTTGCAAGTTACCATGTTTGGGCTCAATTTTACCTTCCTCTTCTCCTCCCTGCCGTAGTACTCCATCTTCACCTCTTTTGGCACCTTGTGGAACTCACGCGCCGCCGCCAGCATCTCCTCCAGCAGCTTTGTGGTTATCCTATGATTCACCACCTGAAAAAACCCCACTGTCTCGGCAGCACACCAGACTTTGCTGACCACATCATCATCAACACGATCCCCTCCATTGGCGACCATGTCTTTGAGATCTATCACCGAAAACTTGAACTGGGTCTGACCTCTTTCACTCCGGAGACCTTCGTCGTCGGCGATCTCCTCCGGTGGCCGTATGAAAATTCGAGGAAATTTCGTGATTCCTGATTCAACCAGGCCTTTAACACCGGATTTAGATTTGTCGAAGGCCTTCATTTCTTGCAAACGATCGTAGGCGTTGGAGCTATCCATATTGCAAACAATCGTCGGTTGATTGATGATTACAAGAGTTCAATATCGTTCTGTCATTTTATAATTTTAGTTAGTTTTATGTGGCTGGCCCTTTATTGATTAGAAAGAGAGCCACAAGCTTTTAGCCTTTTATTAGGAAGAAGAGAAAGCAAGTCCACGCAGCATTTTCAATGCCATGCCGCATAGCATTAACGGCGTTGGGAGTATTTTGAACGGAAGGACTTGCTTATTTAATACTCTTTTGGTCTTATTTATAAAACACTTCCAGCATATTTTACATAGACCAAGAAAAACTTTAAACTTCATTAACTCTCATTTAAAATTTAATGATTTTTCAACTTTATTCCTATTTAATATATATTATACTTCATATAAACAAAGTCAACACAATAATAAATAAGGGGTAAAATTGTACATCCATACAGAAAATTTCTCTTAGTGCTCTATAAATAGGACCAAAAAATTCCTTTTCTCTCTACCCTATAAATAGGACCAGAGGAGTATAATTTATTATAAGGATTTCATTTTTAAAAAAAAAACTAGAGGGACCTGACTCAAAATGAGATAAAACTATAAGGACTGTCATATTAGTTTTTCCTTATAAAAATGTCTTATTATTTATTTTTTAAATATTATTAATTATTATTAAAAGAAATTATTGAATTTATCATCACAACCATGGCATTGATGATGGCATAGCTGTTATGCATTGTTTGGTTGGAAGGTATTTGGAGGAAGGGCATGGGAGAAGAGTTGTGTTTGGTTGAGCAAAATGGAGGGGAGGGGAGGAAAATTTTTTTATCTTTTGATGCTTACCTTTCCTCCTTCTACTCTCCTCCAAATTTGGGGTTTTTTGGAATAGAGAGAAATATTATATCTCATCCTTACTAAATTACCCATGTTAGTTTTTGACTATTCTAAGTTTATTTTGACCATTCTAAGTTTATCCTTTTCAGTAAAAAATTTTTTTACTCTTTACCTTTTTTTTTTATACTTTTTTCCTTTTCATCCTCTACTATTTTTCTATGGATTTTTTTTACTCCTTAGATGTTCTTTTTTTTTTCCTGCATATTTTCTTCCTCTGATTTCATTATTTTCCACGCTCTTTGCCATTAATCTTCCCCATCTTTTCATCTTGCCTGATCCCCCACCTCATTCATCTTATCAGTATTTTGTATTCATTTATTCTGCATAAAGTTATTCTTTACTGGTTTATATGAGTTGAAGTAGTTGAGATCTATTAAAATGATATTATCAATAACCAAATTCATTGATATACATGCCATATATACCTATTTTAATTCAATTTTATTTTTTTACACAAAACTCTGTGTATTATCTAATTAAGCATGTGAAGTTGCACACATTATGTAATTAAAGATGGAATAATTCAAAACTTGTGGCATAAATTTATTTATAATTTATATAATATGCTAAAGATTATAATATATTTTTTTGATTGACATTTATTTTGACATATGATTATTTATAATCTATTTGTTATGTCTCAAGATATCTGATTTTTTTTATATTCACAAATTACAAAATAATGATTATAATACAAATATCATAAGAGATAAAGACATATTTTTCAACTTATAATTAGCTCCTCTCCTTTTTCCTCTTAAATTAAACAAGAAATCTCCCTTTCACTCTCTTTTCCTCTAACCAAACAAAACTCATAACTTTCCCTCTCCTCCCCTCCCTTGCCTAACTCACCTCAACTCCCCTTCCCTCCATTGAACCAAACAAAGCCTTACTGTCTGCTGCCGCCTATCCACTCCGCTCAATCGCTTTTTGCCTTGCTGTTGTTCTATCTTCATCTCTTATCTGGGATCTTTGTTGGGTCTCACCGGCGATCTTCTTCAGTACCCTATGAGTCTCGTGCTCGCTTTACTTTCTTCTTCTCTTGCCTTCGTCTTCGGCTCTATCTGTGGGTCTCGCCTAGCTGGGGTCTCATCAGGGGTTTTCTTCAGTTCGCCATGAGTGTCGCCTCTTACACTCCTTTTCACTTTCGCTCTATTCATGGTTATTCTCCTTTTCGTTCTGGTAACCCATTCTGTCTCTGGCTGCTCCTTTTCATTGTGTTCACGACAACTGGTTGCAAGCGTAGCTCTTGGCAAGTTTTTTGATTTTGCTTCCCATTCTGGATTCTTTTTCGTTTGGGTTCATTTTATTCTTTTCTTTGTCATTTTTCAGCCAAGTGTTGATTTTTTGTATTCTATATTAAGATGATATTTGTATTCTTGTTCTTTGTTATTCTCTGTTTGTTGTTTAACCTGGTGTTGATTTTTGTAAGAATAACGGGTTGAAATATCATATGGCTTGACAATTGTCGTATGTAAATTATATAATTCATATTGTACAAGTTTTGAATACTATTGAAACAAAGTTGCTGGTCATGGTTCCTTTTTTTTAAAAAAAAAAAAAGTTTAGGGGGTGTTGAGCATCTGATGATATTTTCTTCAGAGTTTATTTCTATTTGATATTTAGAAAAAAAAAATCACATGTTACCAGTTTATGTGAATCTGTTTTTAAAATTCTGAACACCAAAGTCGGAACTGCAACAGATTTTTAAGAACAAGATAATTCACTATGATTACAAGGAAATAACTAATGTTTTCGTTGTCAGATATTTTGGGTAATATCCTTGTGCAAAAATTCATTTAATTTCCAAAGTTAGATTTTGACTTCCATTTTCACTTAATTTCCATTTCGGAAAAAAAAAATACTTGTAAGTTAAAATTGCTTGGTCAGCTCAGAAACAATTGGGTTATTGTACAATCAAAGCAATGAAATCTATTTTTTCCTTTGTTTTTCTTGGTGAAGTCTGTTGCTGAAGTTTGCTGTATAACTGGGTTGTACTTGACATCTCTACGATATTTAAAATACTAGGATAAATTTATTTAATAGATATTCTGCATGGTGGAGATATTGATAATGGTGCTGATGATGAACTATCAACAATGCGGAACATGTGCTGTATGCATTTAGTGTAGATATAGTAGCTTGTGTTAAACTTTGTTGAATGTTAGATGATAAGTACATGTACAAGTATCTTGGTTCCTCATAGAAAAGGAGTTAGGAATTTCTATTCAAGAACATTATTAATTAACTAGTAATATTTTATTGATAAACACTAATAGGCCGTAGCTAAAAAAAGACATTTTAAAAAATGAACTGAAAGTTTTCCTTTATAAAGACAGAGGGAATGATCCATTGTTTGTGTTGTGCCCTAGGTTTATAAGTCATCATTTAATTTGCTTGGGTTGATTGCATAATGAAAAATGCATTGACTTATGTGTTAGATCTATTGAAGGCACGTTGGGTTACGCTTGAGAAAAACCCACCAATTTCGCAAGTTTCTACAAATTTTGTTCTCATTGAAAATTAGAAATGTAGAAACAACTCCAATATAATATATATACTTATCATTTACTTTGAGATATCAAGGAAAACATTTTTGTTGCCTCTCCCTGAGGGTGCATTTTGTGGCCATTTTGTTCTGCATTTTCTAGAGCTCTTCCTAGTTCAAATTCCTGAAATTTTTTCCAATCCTCTTTAACTAACCAAGTTCCTTAACTTTAAGTGGCATTCCTTTTCTTTTTCATGGGCTTTTTCCTTTGCTGGAATGTTTTATTTTATATGCTTTCTAAAATTAAGTTGTTAAAACTTTTGATCATGAAATTTGTTTATTAAATTGTAGCTGCTATTTGGGGCCTTTCTTGCTAGATATAATTGGAATGGTTAGGGGATTGGCTTTGATGTTTACTTCTCCCTGCCGTGAGGCAATGCATCTATAGCTGCTATGGAAATGATCAAGTTGTTGAGTAAGCAGATTATTTATTCATTTATTTGTTTCTCTTATATGGAATAACATGGGCCGTAGTTTCTACATGAATGCAATGGTTATTAACTTGAATAAATGGTCTTCAGAAGGTATGACTATACTATTTTATATTTGTTTTGTAAAGTATTTTATGAGTGGAGTTTTTTCTCCTTTGACACCCTTTTGCTTGATCATGATGTGCAATACGATATTATCTCCCATCTATTGTGGATGACTAAAAGTGAACAGCTCTAGTAATACTTTTCTTAAAAAAACTTCAATGTGCTCAGGCATCAAATTCACAGATACAACTGGTAAACGTCCAAACATACTCCTATCTTTAAAACTTGTTGCTTATTACATTACAAAGTAACTTACTTTCCATGTTGAGATTCAAGACATTCAAATTTTTGAGTAGTAGAAAAGCCTTTTATTTTTTATCTTTAAGTTCTAGAATGCTTTGAAAGTTTTTTGGGTTATGACAGAAGAAGGTAATTCTTCGGATATAGTCAGTGAGAATAATCTATGGAAAAGTAAAGATATTGAGTCATACGAAGAATGTTATGTCCTCGTTAGACAAGAAGATATAGCAGAGGGAATGGGTTGCTTCATATTTACCACCCCCTTGAGCATTTTTAGGAAGCTTTATACTACCTCTAATCCTAATTATAAGAGTCAGTTGACTAATTTGAGGAAATTAAGGAAGTAAGTTGAGTTAGTTATTTGTCCTAAATAAGTATTGTTTTTCCTAAAGTATCATTGCTGATCAAGTGTATTGACTAAAATTATCATCGTTAGAAGGACTATTTTGAAAAACAAATATATAAATATGAGAGACAAAGTGGGTTAGAGTTTTATATTTAGAATCAAAATAAAAATGAAATAAGGTCTTATATTAAAGATCGGAGGTAGTACATGTTATGCTCTACCTCGGATTTAATAGTGATCTGTGTATCCCTAAAACTTTATTTATTATACAGTTCCATGTTCATAATGGATTGAAAATATGGCATATGTGAGTCCCAATGCTTGTTATTGGATCTCTTATTTGGACAAGTCCAACTACGTTTACATCTTTTATCAATTCCAGATTTCAAGGTTATTTTTTAAAATTATTTGTCAGCTTCATTTTTTGAAGGTAACATCTCGTATGAAATAATGTCCTTAGTGGAGGATTTGTCTTTGGGTTTCTTTCATTCCTGCAACAATAACTTCGGCTTGAAGAGCCTGTCAACCAAATTAGGCAGAGCATCTGGCTTTTATATTTATGTGTTATTACAAATTTACGTAATTGCTGAAATTTAGGTTGGTTTGGCTATTTTTAGTCCTTTTGACATTGGATATTTATAAAGATGCTTGTATGTGTTAGTTCATAAGTAATTGGCAATCACTGGGTTTGTGTGTTTTATTATTAATTTTTTTTTATAAAAAAAATGACTACTTATGGCGTCTGTTGCACTGAGCAATAGAAGCCGTAAGTTGTGACTTATGGCATGTGTTCCTTTATGACAGACGCCATAAGTTATTTCTGTAATAGCATTAGAATCTGATGAAGTGTGAAGCATGACCCGTTGCCCTCTCCTCCGATTACTCCCTGTGAATCCTTTACAAGAGAGAGCAAGGAGAAACATACATATATATATAACAACTTTTCACTTACTTGGGAGCAAGATTCACAAGATGAATTCTTAGTAATCAAATTGCTCTGTTTCTGAACGGAAAAACAGAGAAGAGCAGAGTAGGTAACTTCCTAGAGATGATGATCGCTGATAAGAAACTTCTTATGAATGGAAGTATTCTTGAGTTTGTAGCTACAAAATAAAAAGCATGGGGACCAAATGAAAAATCGATGTAAACTACAAAGATTAAAATATTAATCTTCCAGAAACACAAACCGTACGAGAAAGTTGCTTCCCATTATTATGTTTAAAATAAGGTAGTCCAGGATTGCTCCAGCCACGCAGACTCTTTAGCTCATTCGGTTAATGGACATACCGTAGTTACCTGTTACTTTTGTAAAGTTTCTTGATTGATTAATATATTCTTCCTTCCAAAAAAAATAGATAAATACAAAAAAAAGTCTCTTTAAAAAGAAAAGAAAAGAAAAAAAAAGGTAGTCCAAGTCAGCAGTAATTAAGCCTACTTGGCAGTCTTTATTTTAATTTATTAAAAAAAGGTAATCTTTATTTTAGATTTATACGCCTAGCAATAACTTAGTTTCCTGACTAATCGGCATTCAACACATATAAATCCAAGTCATCCCAATAATTTAAAATATTTTGAGACCCATCGTTGGCGCTTTGATCTTTCTGATTCGTGAGACTCAGAAGGTATGTGCCCTGGAAAGTAATTCTAGTTTGAGTAGTTAGTACTGAGAATTTATGTGAAGTTTAACCAGAATCTCAAAATGAATTGGAGTTACTAATTCTAAGAATTAATATAAGAACTCATTTTATTTTTATTTTGATTTTAAATATAAGATCTCAATTTATTTTTTCTATCACATTTATTTTTTTTAAGGTATTTAACGTAATACTAATAGTTATGACCAATACATTTGATTAGCAAGGATATTTTTGAAAAAACATTATTTATTTATTACAAATGAATAATATAACTAATTTTCTTAATATACTCAAATTAGTCATCTAACTCTTATACTAAGAACTAGACGTAATATATTCTAATATTTGTTTTAGGCTTACACGCACAAGCACAACGACTACTTCTTTCTTTGACTAATAATCAGCATTCGACATGTATATTACTACCTTCAATCTTTAATATAAGAGCTAGTTGGTTAATTTGAGTACGTAAATTGAGAAAGTTTGTTAAATTAGTTATTTATAATAAATAAGTATTGTCTTTGTTAAAATGTCCTTACTAATGTAGTGTTAGCTTTAACATTTACTGAAACTTTTAACATGCATAATTATTATAAGGATTATTGTGGGGAAAAAAAAGAAAGACAAATTGGATTGAGGTTTTATATTTAGGATCAAATTAAAAGTCAAACTAACTCTTATATTAAAGATCGGAGTAATAATAATTATGGTATTTTGAAGACAATTGCAACGATGTTCTTCTTAAACATGGATAATTCAACTTTAATTTGGCGAAGATAGTCAAGAGAGCGGAGAATGTTCCAAACTATAGTATTTTTCAGGTACATAAATATCAAAAGGAGAGAAATATTAATGTTGGGTCTTTATTTTGCTTGTCTAATTATTATTCATTCTACAATTATTGAATAACCGATGCATAAATATGATTTAAGAGGGTTTGGATTAGGTTTTTAAACGTTATTTTATGGTGTATAAACTATAAAGTAAGTACGTGAGATCAATTTTGTTCCGACTTATATGAATTTTTGTTTTTGGTCAAAATGATTTTGGGGTTACCGAACTCCCCTTTATGTAGGAAGAGACAGATATATCGATTTTATCACGCAAAAGAGAAGAAAAATGGTAATCCTATGTACAGCGACGGGAAACAACAAAGAACAGCATGAAATCCAGGACATTCTAGGACAGCAAAGAAATCCATCCCATGGATCCCAATTGAAGGATCGTATATGCCTCAAGATAGAACAAGGTTAGCCAACTGATTAGGCCCATGCGGTGTCAAACTTTACAGACATAAATGCTGCTAACAAACACGATCACTCAAACAATAGTAACATATTTATCGATGGTCCCTGCCAAAACAAATGCATCACAAAATTGGAAAAAAAAAAAAAGAAAGTAGCAAAATATACAAACCAATCAAAAAACCAGAAACAAATATCGATTTTCCTGATAAAGTAACGATGCAATACACAAGACATCAAAATTGCTCCACCATTTCGCCTGATGGCGTGAAGATATATAATTAAAGAGAAGTTAGTTTCCCAATCATAACATAGGACATATTTTTCAAAATCCAGATAATTATAACGTATACTTGATTCCACGATCAATATGTGAGATATTTTTTATTATTATTATTATTATTATTATTATTATTATTATTATTTGTAGATACTTAATTAGGAAATTAATAAAATACCCTAACCGTAGCCTGTAGTTATAGGGTAATTAATTTCAGTTTGTAAATTGTAATTTCTCTGATAGTGAGAAACACAATTAAGTCAATTGAAAACATTCAAGAAGAAGAAAAACTCTATTTACTGTCATTTGTGGTTCTTTGACTGGTAATAGCTAATCTCAGTTGCTATTACTGTGCATTTTGCCAGTCAAAAGAATAGACTTGAATAATTACTTTCTTTTGACTCTTGTTCTATTTTGCATTTCTTATCCCTTATCTCAGATCCCAAGATAACTTAGTCAAAGTTATGGCTAGAAGTATTTATGAAGTTTTCCACTGTATTCTTATAAGGGGTTCATATCATTATCATCTGGATCAATTGCTTGTTTATATGAATCTGTCTTACACTGAAGACCAAACCCGAAACATCCAGTTTCACTGAAGTTTCTTCACAATAATTCATGCTCCTTCACCATCAACCCACTCTCTAGAAGTTGCATCGCTTGTCAACCCTAAAGGTGACATGGCAAGAAATCTTTTCATTACGCCTCACTCCAAATTATCTCACTGTAATGCATAAACAAAATAGTTTAATGCCAAACTAAACTAGATCGATCATAAGGATCTTAGTAAGCTTACGTTTCGAGAATACTGGGTTCATCCAATTAGTTGCTTCAGCACCTAAGCATAATATTGAAAAAATGAGCGATTACAGAATAAATGAGGCGTACATTTTTCAATTTCATTATTGGCAACATCGTCTTAATTAGATTTTTAAGGTATAGATATTTTTCAATCATGTCCCTCCCAAATAGAAATATAAATAATAGTCCATCACATAATGTGTACATCTGAAATTGATAGAAAAAAAAGATATTCGATGATAAATAGATTTACTTAAAGAAACTAAATTGAGAAATAATCAGAATTGAGAAACACATTATGCATGAGATGAGGACTGAATTGAAAAATAAACAGGGAGATGGATATTACATGGTGAATATATAATAGCAGTAATCCTGTACCATTGGACAATAACTTGCTTCATTTATCGTAGGAACTAGAGGAGACATGAACTCGTAGAAGCATTATGATTTCTAAAAACCCAATATTCATTTGAACCCAACCAGAAATAGGAAGTGGGTACAGAGCCAATCTTAGCAGCTAACACTACTAAGAAGTTCACTACTTTCACCAACAGAGATGTTGAGGGCGAGTTTCTAGAATTTGCTTTCCCTTATTGGGTGCAAACACTTCTTTTCCAAAGCCTACATAAACATTCATATAACCATATTCACAAATCACTCGATTTACAAGAGAAGTGTACCCTTACAACGATGACGCAGAGGAAAGCACATATGAACATAAGGAAGGTTGAAATCGAAAGTGATATGGCGGAGTGCCGTGAATCTCACAAAAAGACTATAATGCCCCCGTTTTATGTTTGTACCTAAGGCTATTCATACCAGGACAGGACAAAATGCAGGACAGCCTTGTTCCGTCCTGGGACATACATTCATATTTTTTTTAAAATTTTTGTTATAGATTATTTTTGTTTATCTATTCTAACAGCAACAAAAAATAAATATTAAGCCTAAAAAAGTAAATAGAAGTCACATAAAAAATTAAAGTCAAAATGGCAATACAATTTTTTTCATTGAAAATTAAAAAAAAAAATCTCGCGAGACATTTTGGTCCTGTCCCATCTTGATTAGAACCTGGATGGCTTTGGGACAAGATGAGACATGGGACAGGATTGTCCTGATGCCGTCCTATCCCGTGAGCATCCCTATTGATAGCTGAAAGTGTGAAATACAAACGAGACACGGGTCAAGGTCGTCTAAATTTCATCCTGTCCGATGAACATCCCTATTGATAGTTAAAAGTGTGAAATACAGAAAACAAAAACTTTCCACTGCCGAGAATCAAAGTCTCTTGGGTGAGAGCCAAGTATCCTAATCAGCTAGACTACAACGGATTGAAGGTTTGAACATCAGATAACTAAATTCTGATTATAATTACAAAGCATATAAGTGGCTGGCCCATGCTAATGTGAGTCCAAGTTGTGCAATAAAAAGTCTCCTAAACCTTATCCCTAACGTTTGGCTAACCCACACGCTACTTTTGTCACTTTCAGTCTCCATAGTCCACGCGCCATGCTTTACTTCTTCTCTCAGAAAAGCCAAACTGAATGGAGGGAATGACAATAAAAAAGAATGAAGTCTTAACCTCAAGCTCTAGAGTCTCTGAGTTAAAAGTGGCTTCAGGATAAAAATATATTCAATCTTAATAATATTTATTATTTCAGAATTATTAAAACATAATCTTATAAGAAAATCATTAGTAGGTAAAACTATGTTGTTAATCCTTCAACTTTATATAAATTTAAGTATGATCTCTTAACTTTGAAAATTATACTTTTAGTTTTTTTAATTCTAAAATTGTTAACATAAAAATAATAACAATTAAAATAATCTTCGATATTGTATTAAGTTTAACTTTTAAAACAATCATGATTGTTAATGAAACACATCATTTAAGCCTAAAAATTTTAATATTAAAAGACTAAATGCACACTTTTATCAACCCATATATGTTACCATAAACTTGGGTTAGCATATGTTAATATCATTAATTACTTGGTGGGGGCCCAATAAATAAAAATCTACGACCAAATGAATTCATATATAATTAATTGACAATGGGATGACAGGGAAAACAAGGGTCGTGATCATCATCCTGCTCCTTTTTCAATCAAAATTGTAATTTTTTGGCCCACTCCAATAATTCTCTTCGGCTACAATTCAAAGTTGGTCCCCCTCACAGCTAATTGGATCAATAAGAATTATATTATTATTATTATTATTATTATTATTATTATATGAGATGATTAGCACGTGGCTCGTTGTGGTCCTTCATACTTAAAAATATCTGCAATCCCCTCAGGAGGAGGGTCTGAAGTTGCGTGGAAACCGTACAACAAAGTAGGGCCTCAAGCTTATTTTTTTTTTTGTGAGTTTTTTTTTTTGCCTTTAACTGATTTTTAAAATTTTACAAGTTTTCTGATTTTCTATCATTAAATTATGTTCCTGATCTCATAACGGCATTCTTAGTTTTCTTTAATTTATCAGAACCTTGGCCGTTATATATAATTTTACAAATCAGACGTACTAAGTTAGTTGCTTCTCATTTTTCCCTTGATACCAAATGTATGAGGTGAGGGTGCTGCGTTGAAAAATAAACAAAGAGATGGATCTGAGTGTATAAGTAGCTGGCACGCGTTCATGTGAATCAAAGTGGAGCAACATGAGATCTTTTCTTAGCCTAGAGGAAAATTAATTAAAATTTTTATAAAAAGAATACGTAAGATAAAATAATAATAATTAATTAAAAATTTTAATTTCATTTTTTTATTTTTTAAAATTAGATTTATTAAAATTTATTTTCTCTGTTTTTCTTTTCAATTTTTTTGGGTACGACATGGACCCGAATCAATCAAATTAAATAATTAAATCGCTTTGAGTAATCTTTTTGCCTGTGGGATGCCTTGCTTTTTCTTGCTTTTTGCTTCTCTGACTGTTCTCACAATCTCATACGTCTCTCCTGCCAGGCTGCCGCTAAGGACGCTGACAAAATAAAGACACCCCTAAACCCACGCTCATGAGGACGCACCGGCGACTAAAAAAATGTTCGGTAATACGATGAAACTATAGTTTTGAGACCAAACTATAGTTTGCGTCTCAAATAAACAGAAAGAAAAATTAACAAACTGCAGTTTCAGGCTAAAACTATGGTTTTTGACTCAAAACCGTGATTTCAGAAAAAGTAACTCTATTTTGCTTCTGATTTAAATTAGAGAGTATGATTGTGCCTCTCAGAGTAGATCTCAATAATAATATGACTTTAACACCTTTCAATTATTTTTTTATAAATATATTTAATCTTTTATTTTATAAATATATACACATATTAATTAATTATTAATTATATTATCTTCTGTATTATTAATTATATTAGTAAAAAATATATTATTAACAATTTTATTCCTTCAAATTAAAATATATCATAAAATTTATCTTTTATATAATTATCATATTAACTTGTGCTCTTTTTAGTAATTTGTACATATAAAAATGCTTCTAATAACAATTATCCAAACACTCTCACTTTTTAGAATCACTTTTTCATAAAATCTATTTTTCACAAAATCTATTCTCTCAAAAATCTATTCTCTAGAAGTTATTCTCTAAACTATGGTTTGGTTTTATACAAACACCCCTTAAAACTCATTTCTAAAAACGACGTCGTTTAATTTGACTATTGAGTATATTTTTATCTTTTCTCTGCCCTCTCCTCTTCTCTCTTTGCTCCTCCCTCGTGTTCCTCACTCCGCGCGTTTAGACTTGAATGAACCGTGTTCGGACCTCTTCATCTTCCGTTACAAGAAGTAACGGTGGTAAAGGCATAAAATTATGTTTTATCTGCAGCACTTGAACAAGAGCATCACCTGGTGGGGAACTGGTTGCCATACGTCCTGCTGCTACAGGCATTGTGGTGGAGGTTCCCCAGTTCACTGATGACTTTTTATTCTTTTGAAAAATTGGTTCATTTGGTCTCTTTCTTGCAGTGTTTTCAACCTCCTGATTAATGGACACTTAAGTTGAATCCATGTCAGTCTTGGAGTAAATGAATGATTATTCCGGATTGTCCTGACTGAGCTTAGCTTATGGTTTATTGTAATCTCAATATTTTTCCTTTATCATGTCTGGCCAAAGGGTGTTGTAATGAAATGATAGCCACATTGCCCTGCATAATGCTTATTCATTGTTATAGCTCAAAAACCGTCGCTTAACCAGTAAAAGAGAGGTTTTTTTAGGTGGGGGGCTACTCTGTCCTTTTGGATATAGATGATATTTTTATAAAACTATGATTATTATTTTTACTAATGGAACGATTTTGAATAAATTAGAAAAGATCTATAAATATTTTTCTCTAAATTTAAGTATCAAGATAAAAAGTAATTTTTCTGCAAAATCTGCTCATATGTTTATATTTAGAGTCCGTTTGGTACTTTGGCATGAGAAAAAATGAGAGGATGGGAGAAAAAATTTTAATGGATTCGGTTTAAAAAATTGAAAAAGTTGGGTTGAAAACTTTTAATTAATTTTTATTACTTTTTATGTTACTTCTTCTCTTTGTTAAAATTTTAAAATCCCACTTATCTAATTCTTTAAATATAGTTTATTAAATTTTTTTCCCTCCCTCATCCCCCACTTCCCTCGTACCAAACAAGACTTAGAGGTTTTTTTTTTTTTGGAAAATTTCAATTAAGAACCGTAGAAGACAATTTATATCAATCAAAGACCAAAATTTTCTGAAATTTCATTGCAGGACCAAGGGACCAAATTGAAATTAAAATTTAGAGTATGATTACAATAATACCCCTCCCTTTTTATTTTATTAAAAAATAAATATTAACCAGAGATACTGTTCCGGACACCGGATGTTGGAGGTCCGGCCATCGGCGTTCAAGTGGCTGCTGCCGGGAGTTCGGCCACCGGTGGCCACAACAGTAGCTCTGGCCAGCCTCCGGTGGCCGAAATTTTTTTGTTTAAAACAAGGTGGCCAAGGGAGGGTTTAAACCCATGACCCCTTGGCACACTAAAAGATTTGCAACCACCAAGCCAAACAACTCATTCAAACATAGGATGCAAATAAAAATATATATAACAAAACAAACGCAACTGTTTGAGTATAAACGAATAAGTGGAATTAGACGATTTGCAGGTGGAATTCAGCAATTTACAACAAAAATTAGGAAATCTACAAATAACATAATAGAAGTCATAATCCCAAATGTAAGTGTTTCAGTGCAAATGAGCAAGTGAAATTTGAAGATTTACAACAAAAGTTTATGGATTTACAACCCAAATTTGGCAAACACAAGAGAATGTACAACCCAAAATGTAAGTGTTTAAGTGTAACTGAATAAGTGAAATTTGACCATTTATAAGTGGAATTTAGCAATTTACAACAAAAATCAGGCAATTTACAAATAACATAATCGATGTCGTAACCCTAAATGCAAGTGTTTAAATGCAAATGAGCAAGTGAAATTTAAAGATTTACCACAAAAGTTTATGGATTTACATCCCAAATTTGGCAAACACAAGAGAATTCACAACCCAAAATGTAAGTGTTTGAGTGTAAGTGAACAAATGAAATTCGACGATTTACAAGTGGAATTCATCAATTTACAACAAAAATTAGGCAATTTACAAATAACATAATCGAAGTCATAACCCTAAATGCAAGTGTTTAAATGCAAATGAACAAGTGAAATTTGAAGATTTACAACAAAAGTTTATGAATTTGCAAGTGAAATTCGACAATTTACAACAAAAAATTAGGAAATTTACAAATAACATAATGGAACTCACAATCCTAAATACAAGTGTTTAAGTGTAAATGAGCAAATGAAATTTGAAGATTTACAACAAAAGTTTATAGATTTGCAAGAGAATTTCACTTGCTCATTTGCACTTAAACACTTGCATTTGAGGTTATGACTTCGATTATGTTATTTGTAAATTGCTTAATTTTCGTTGTAAATTGTTTAATTCTACTTGTGAATCGTCGAATTTCACTTATTCACTTATACTTAAATACTTACATTTTGAGTTGTGAATTCTCTTGTGTTTGCCAAATTTGGGTTGTAAATCCATAAACTTTTGTTGTAAATCTTCAAATTTCACTTGCTCATTTGCACTTAAACACTTGCATTTGGGATTATGACTTCTATTATGTTATTTGTAGATTACCTAATTTTTGTTGTAAATTTCTGAATTCTACTTGTAAATCGTTTAATTTCATTTGTTCACTTACACTCAAATAATTGCGTTTGTTTTGTTATATGTATTTTTATTTGCATCTTATGTTTGAATGGGTTGCTTGGCTTGGTGGTTGCAAATCTTTTGGTGTGCCAAGGGAGCATGGGTTCAAACCCTCCCTTGGCCACGTTGTTTTAGACAAAAAAAATTTCAGCCACCGGAGGTTGCCCGGAGCTACTGTTCCGGCCACCCGTGGCAGCCACATGAGGGCCGGTGGTCGGAATAGTATCTCCAGTTAATATTTATTTTTTAATAAAATAAAAAGGGATGGGTATTATTGTAATCTCACTCTAAATTTTAATTTCAATTTGGTTCTTTGATCTTGCAGTGAAATTTCAGAAAGTTTTGGTCTTTGATTCATATAAATTGTCTTCTGTGGTCCTTAACTGAAATTTGTCCCTTTTTTTGTGCCAATCTTAGAAAGAGACGCAGAGTAGGGGGAAAATTGGGAGGATGGAGTAATTAAAACCGTAATTTCTCTAAAATTCAATAGGCATAGAGACGTGACAGCATTCGATGAAATGGGGTATTTAGCTGTAATTTTTGCCGAAAATGAAAAAAGGTTGTCAGATTAAAAGTTCGGTGTGGTTTTTATTTTAAAAATATAGATGTGAGATTAGAAGTTCATCACGACGTGTGGGGAAATAGTTTTTGGGTATATTTGAGGTGGCAACGACAGAGATAACTTTTTTTTCAATATGATTTTTACAGAAATCAAATTGAGTAAAACTTAGATAGTATAATGTAATTTATGTTTGGATTGATTTTGTTAAAAAGTCAGTTTAAAAAGCTGAAATTTGTTTGGATTATTAATAAAAAAAATTTAGATGTAAAATGACTGAAAAGGACATTTCTTATTTTACATTTAAAAAATTTCAGTTTCTTTTTTGTCATTGTCCCTAAATCATAATACAAACATTCTATATCTATAATATTTACACTTAGTATATAAAAATTTATCAATTACTTCTTACTAATTAAATTTTTAATACAACATTTTTCTCAATTTTCCATAGATTTTATAGATATGATAGAAAATAATACATTTATTTCTTAAAAAAATGGTTTTATTATTCAAAAAATAATTTCTTTAATACTACCTCCGGTCGTAATTATAAGGCTAGTTAACTAATTTAAGGAGATTAAAGAAAGAAATTAAGTTAGTTATTTGTAATAAATATGTGTTATCTTTCCTAAAATATCCTTGCTAATCAAATGTATTGGCTAGAATTACCATTGTTAGGAGGACTACTTTGGAAAAAAAATACATAAATTATGAGAAACAAAGTAGATTAGGGTCTTATATTTAGGATCAAAATAAAAATCAAACAAAGTCTTATATTAAGGATCAGATATAGTATTAAAAACCACCTCAAGTGGCTAGGTTAAAAAAAAACGCAAATCATGCATAAAGCATTATCTCTCCTCCCTCACTCATAGACCCCACCTATCCAAACTTGCTGTGGAGAAGTCCAAAGCAATGGATTGGAGCTTTTGGGGGGGGGGGGGAAAAAACTCTTTTTAGATATAAGCCTATTTACCTCTATCACCGTTCCAAACATAACATTTAAACAAAAAATTATTTTTTTCATCATTTTCCAGTGGACAAGTCGGTTTGGGGTATGACCGTGATGCGAAACACACTCTTTTGGATAATAATTTTTAATATTTACAGTATTTTGATAAAGATGCCGTCAAAATTAAGTTTTTATCATATGTGAAGTGTTCACGCCACTAATCTTAAAAGTTGAGAAGTCTTGACGACCTATTTATCACAGAGGATGTTATGTTGAAGGACCAAATTAACTTTTGGCCAAAAAAAAAAAAGGAAAGAAGGACCAAATTAACAAAGTTTTTAGTGCTTAAAGATCTCGAATATACCAATAAGAGTTGGTCCAAGTGGTAAGCGGCTTGGTACCACTTAAGCGAGTTTTCGAGTTCGAGCCTCAGCGTATGCAAAAATCTTAATTGGGAGACTCATCCACCACAGCCAGGTACACAATGCGGGTTGGATCTAAATGTAGTAGGAGCAAAACTCTCGTAAACTGGGTAAACAAAAAAAAAATCTCGAACATGTAAAATCATTGTGAAGGGAAATGGCCTTGTTTAGGAAACTAAGTAACGTATGAAGATCAAACTGTCCTTATGTTTAAAAATGGAGGTGGCAGATATGAATTCTTGAAGAAGTGCCCGCGCTAAATAATGGAAGCTAAGAATTATATAATTTTTATTGTTACTGTTAAATGATAGAATTGCTATGATTGCCAATTTTCCTCAAATTTATTTCTAATAGAGAGGCGTTGATCCTTCTGTTAAAATCATGTGGTAACAGCATCTGCTGAAGTGAGCCCCGACTTAAACCCCCGCCTGACAATCCAAGGTATTAAGTTCTGGTAAAAAAAAAAAAAAAGTAACCATTAAGTTGGATTTTTTTTTGGGGGGGGGGGGGATACATATATAAAATAGCTTTTGACTGACTTAGAAGCAAGATTCACAGGATGAATTCTCAGTAATCACAATTCTCAGCATTTCTCAATTTCATCTGTGTAAATATTGCCTTCCTCACATGGTACTTCCCAAACAAGGAAAGGAAATGTCTAGTGTATGAGGTGAGGGTGCTGAGTTGACAAGTAAACAAAGAGATAGATCTGAAAATACAAGCAGCTGGCACACGCTCATGTGAATCCAAGCTGAGCAACATGAGGTTTTTTCTTAGCCTAGAGGAAAAGTAATTAAAATTTTTATTAAAAAAGTGAAATAAAATAGTAATAAAAATTAATTAAAAACTTTTAATTTTAATTTTTTAATTTTCTAAATCAAACTTTTTAAATTCTTTTCCTCTTTCCTCAATTTTTATTTGTACCAAACAGATCTACATGAAAGAATCAAATTAACAAAGTGTTTAGAAATCTGAAAAAATACTTTTTAAAACTGTTTTTATGTAAATTGAGATAAAATCATGATTTAATTTACACACAAATACCGCATAAATCACTTTAAATAATCCCTTTGCCCGTTGGAGCCTTGCTTTTTCTTGCTTTTTCCCTCTCTTACTACTCTTACAGGCTCACATGTCTCTCCTGCCAGGCTGCCGCCAAGGACACTGACCAAATAAAGCCAACCCTAAACCTGCCCCACCCTATCATGATTCATGAACCACTTTATCAATTTTTTTTGAATTAAAAAAAATTAAAAAAGGTTAAATTTCAAATTAAAAATTATTACAAAAATATGTTTCCATTTATCTTTTTAAATGTAATCATTTTCTTTAGGAGTACAGTGATTAATACTGATTTAAAATTCAAAAGTTATTTTTTAAAAAGATTTTCAAAAATAAATGGATGTCTAGATTATATACGACGTGGTATGAATATATGATATTGATATCCCCGTACATCACGCCTTTTCTATTTTTGTTCCCTATTCTCAGCGTTCCTTTCACTCCTTTCCTTGTCAATTTTTGAATTTTTAAATTACTATTTTCAGTTTTTAATATAAAATTTAATTAAATAATTTAAAAATATTAAGAAAGTTAATAAATGAGTTTAAATTATTTATGTTTATTATTTTCTTTTAAACTAATTTGCTTCACTTATAAATTGATATAAAATATAATAATATGCATAGATATTTTTTAGAGAGATCATGTTAAATATGCTATAATTAAACAATTTAGTAATTTTTTTAAATTACTTGGTTAGATCTTATATTTAAGATGAAATGTAGTAATTTGATAGGAGTGATTTTATGGTATATGACAGCTTTTCACTTACTTAGGAGGAAGATTCACATGATGGATTGCCATAATCAAAATGTTCTGGTTTTGAAAGGAATAACCCAGGATTATAGATTAATAAGTACCCTTTTGATCATTTTTATTTGTCATTTGGAGGAGCTTCTCATTTAAATACATGAACTCTTTTACTTTTGTCCTTATTAAATAACTCGCATGGGCAAAATTGAAAATAAAGAATTAAAAAGATTACAATGACAAATAAAAAGGAACACTCCTCTTATAATTGACAAATTAATACTCTCTTGATCCTTAATATAAGACCAATTTAACTAATTTGATTAAATTAAAAAAGTTAAGTAAGTTAGTTAATTATAAAAAATATGACATATTTTTCCTAAAATACCATAATCATCTTCCTTAATATTTTCCTCCTTTTTCTACTTGATTATGGTTTGGGGATTATCTATATGGGTAATTTAGAAAAAAATTGATAAATATGAGAAATAAGTCTTATATTTAAGACTAAAATTAACTCAATAAACAGGTTTTATATTAAGGACAAAAGGAGTAACACGTACTAGAGTGGTGTTTCTCAATATGGTCTTTCTGAAAATTGCCTTCGTAGCTAAGGGCAATTCTAAATTTTGTCACTTACAAACTTTGCCTTCTTAGTTATACTTCTAATACAGATATTTCTCAATCAAGTCCATCCAAGTAAAACTATCATAAATAACTATCCCTCACATATGAGTACGACTGAATTTGATAGACAAACAGAAATATTCGATAATAAATAGATTTATTTAAAGAAATTTTTTTAGAAATAATCAAAGTTGAGAAACAACTTATGTAGGAGGTGAGGAGTGAGGACTTATGAATTGTAAAATAAGCAGGGAGATGGATTTTACAAAGTGATTATACAATGCTACCTCCAGTTATCAATATAAAAGTTAATTGGAGGGTTAAATTTGATTATAAATGTGAGATTTTAATTTATTATCTCCTAAATTTATAATATTTTCTGTAACAAAGTTTTAAGAAAAAGGTAATCCCAATAAACAACACATGTATAAAAAATTAACTTAATTAATTTTTTTAATATTTTTTGATTAGTTACGTAGTTTTTATACTAAGGAGAATAGGTGATAATAATCTCGTATCGGTGCGCAATATGGTTGTTTCTGGGGTGGTTCCCTTGGAATGGTATGCAGCGCTTTCATGCACTGAGTTATCATGGGAACCAGCAGAAAGCGCTACATAGCGTTTTGAAATAAAGCATACCGGAGGAAGTCTTCCCTCGGTCTTCCCCTAATGTTTCGCGGACCCACACGCTCCTTTTGTCACTTTCAGACCCTACAAAGCCATTCTTTCCTTCTCTCTCTCAAAAAAGCCAAATTGAAACGAAGGGGATAACAATGAAAAACAATGGGGTCTCTTTTTCTTTGCCCTCGTAAAGACAATGGAGTCAGTCTTCACCCCTTGTCTTTGTGGCAAAAATACTTCTATATACAAAAATCATCCTTAACCCTATAAAAATAATAATGGAAGGAAATTAGTATGATAACTTGTTCATGGGCCTGATTAGGATAGTATTCAAAAGCTCTTATAAGCATGTTTAAAGTACATCTAGATAAAACTTATCTGACATACTTATCTCGTATTTCGTAAATTACAATTAAAAAATTATTTATAAACTATTCCAAATAAGCTTTGTATTACTGTAAATTTGCTTTCGCGGATGTTAGTATTGTTAATTAGAGTTGGTGTAGGGCCCAATAAACAACAATCTCCCAGTTATAATAGATAAGGTTATCATATGACGGACATGTAGCTTAGTGTTGTTTCCGTAAGTACTCTTGTTTGTTTTGATCATTATCAAATTTATTTTTGTGATTTTGTTGTTTCTTGAGAAAATTATTTTGAAAATACTTATTCTTTCTCATTCAATTTTTAATTTGATACTTAGTGTGTTTCTCTCTTAATTAAATATTTAACTTTATTCTATTAGCATAGTGGCTAACAGTTCACATGGAGCAAATATCGGGGGTTGCTAATTCTCATAGAATAAAATTAAATAATTTAATTAAAAAATACATAGATAATAAATTAAAATTTTAAGAAAAGCAAAAGTATTTGTAAAAGGATTTTTCCATTGTTTTTTGAAGTAAAAAACATCACAAATGCTTCTTAAAATTCTATTTGAAAATATTATAATTTATTTTTCTTGCAATCACTGAGCGCTTCCGCCATAAAAAACACCCGAAGCGGAACCCACTTGCTTTACGAGCGCGTATCCACTTGCTTTACGGGCACGCACAATTTCCGTCGGTGCCCTCTTGTTATTTAAGTACATCCAACCCAAAGTTAAATAAAATTTTTAAAAATATTATATTTATTATTTTTTAAATTAATTTTTTTACACTTATAAACTGATATAATTTAATAATATGTATAAGTATTTAAAAAAATAGTTAAGGTACATCCAGTATTCTGAAATTTTTTACTATGAAGTATTTTTAGTACATATAATACCTGAAGTATTTTTTTAGGTACATCTAACACCTTAAAATATTTTTTAGTACACCCAATACCAAGGCACAAAAATATACTTCAGGGTTGCTGGATGTACTGTAAAATATTTTAGGATACTGAACACACATAAGGAAATACTTTGAGATGTTGAGTGTACCTTAATTCTTTAAAAAATGGGAAAATGACATAAAATAAGTTGAAAATTGTAATATTCTAATTTAGGCTATAAAAATCTAAAGGGAGAAAGTAATACTTGGTCTGGTATTTTATAAATATAGTTAAATAACAAAAATACCCTAGTATAAAAATTTTTTTTAACAAGTTGTGAATTGAAAATGACAACTGTTGAATGGTAAATGATAAGAAATATACTGACAATGACAAGTTATTTATTAATAAGTTATAAACTAGTAATGGCAAGTATTGAATAATCAATAATAAGAAATATATTGATAATGACAAGTTTGATAATTTTTTTTCAAAAGAAAAAACTAACAGAAGGGTATTTTAATCATTTGATTACATTTATATAATATTATATCAAACATAACTTTCTCTCTTGGGATTTTAACCTCCTCGTTACTTAAATTAGAATATTGTAATTTTTAACTTTTTTTTATATCATTTTTGTGAAAAAGATCATGTGACGTGAGTCATAATTAAGTATTTTTTTAATGAATGATGCGAAAGCCTTAATTTTTTAAACTTTTTTTTAATTTTTTTTGAAGTCACTAGGTTGAAAAGGAGTCTCAAAACCCTTTAAAAAAAAAGAGGAAAAATCACATATAAAAAAGTTGAAAATTATAATATTTTAATTCAAATACTTAAAATTTCAAAATTTTAGGAAAGAAAATAGTACCTGATTGGATATTTTGCAAATATAGTTAAATGACTAAAATGTCTTGGTATCAAAATTTTTTTTACAATTTATAAAATAACAATGACAAGTATTAAACAACAAATAACAAGAAATGTACTGATAATAATAACAAATTATTTATTAACAAGTTGTGAACTAATAATGATAAATGTTAAATAATCAATGACAAAAAATGTATTGATAATAACAAGTTTGATAATTTTTTTTTTCAAATATGATATAAAAATATTTTAATTAATTATTTAATTATATTTATAAAATACTATATTAGGCATTTTTTTCCCCTTCAGGGTTTGGAAACGTTGGCTGTTTGGTCTTTTTTTTTTTTTGGACTCAAGCTGTTTGGTCTGAAATATGGCAATTTCCCACTTCTTTACGTCATTATGTGTCATTATGCCGGGGAAAAAGGGCACGCAAGTAATCCTAAACCACAGAACGTGTTTCCCCCCACTAATAATAATAATAATAATAATAATACTATGAACCGCACAGTGTCTGAACCAAAGTGCAATGACTTGACTCCCATCTAAACCAGAGGTTTTGTATCCACTCCTCCCAAGTAAAAGCTTCAGATCTGCTTCTTCTTCTTTTCTGTTTCACAAATCTCCTACTTTCTCCCCTCTGCATTTCTCAGCTTCTTCTTTTACTTCATCTGCAGTTTCCACTGTCATTCTAATTTCCTTTTTTCCTTACTTTCTGAATCTACTGCTTTTGCAACTTTCGATGGTTCTTAAATCTTCTTTCGTAGTTTCATTGTTCACCTCACTCCTTGCTAATTCTCTCTTTCCTTAACGTCTTTCGGGCACTTTGGGTTTTGCTTGTATTTCCTGATTTTTATTTTCTCTCTACCTCACCCATATTAAAAGATAAGTTCTTAAGGAAACTCTGAATTTGCTCCTTTTGCAGTTTTTTGCTGGCTCTTCTCTGTTGTGATCGTTTTCAACTTTATTTTTCTGGTTTTGTGATATTTCTTCCAGAAAAAAAATGATTAAAAAAAACTGGTTTTCATCATGTTTGTGATGTTGTTTAGTTGATGTTTTTTTCTTGTTTAATTTCACAAGTTCTTCATCTTCTTCGTAAACTTTCACATCATAGTTGTCTTCTATTGTTGTGAAGCATCTATTTCTCAAACTTGTTCAAAACGCCATAAAAAAAGAGGTGTCTCATGGTTTGATCTGTGTTAGAACACTGAGGAAAGCTGATTACTGTTGGAAGATCTGGGGTCTATATACTTGAAATTCCAAAGTTTCACATCGGCCATTACTGTAAGTTTGAAATCATAGATTTTTGCAAAATCGGTGGGTGTTTAATTGATCTGTATTTACAAAGTTCAATTTGTTTTTCAACTTTTGCAGCATATCCTCGTGTTTCTGAATCTAGATAGCAACCAACAAACAGAAGAAGAAACCTGTTCCACCTTCCAACCACATCAAAGGCAAGTTCCTTGAGGTGTGGCTTCCTAGTTTACATTATGTCTAAAGATACCCTCTTTTATTCTTTTTTTTTTTGGTGCTAAAATAAGAGTTATTTTAAAGGAAAAATTAGTCATTTTGGTCTCATAATTTCAACTTGATTATTGACTCTCAATCTCCTAAATATTAATTTTTTTTGAAAACTTTGACTAATTGTAACTTGTTTTTTGTAGCGTTCACTATTCGAATCATTAATTAGTCGCTGAGTTTGAAAAAATAGAGTTCACATGAATTAGACATTTAAATTTAATATATGTATAAGACAAGTTTGAAAATATATGCTGTGAAATTGTATTTTTGAATTTATTTTAAACAGCATTTGTATTAGAGAGAGAGAGATATTTTGGCTCAACATGTGTAATTTAACACTCAATTAACATTTTGGGATATGAAAATAAAATCTTCAAAATACAATGGAGGTTTGTTCTGTACAATTTTCAAAGTATTTTTGCAGTGCTTTGTTCTCGCCTTTTCCTTGAAAAAAGTATCTTCGTAATAGCATTCAACAATCTTAAATAAGATTATTGTATGATTTACATGCTATGTTGTAATTTTTTTCAATGTAAATAATTAAAATCAGTGATATTTTACAAAACTAACTCATATAACCGTGCATACAAGGAACTCACTTGATTTTATTTATACATTTAAAACCAAAAAGAAGGGTAAAGCAACGATGTGCGCATGGATTTCCAAATTGGGGGGGCCCACACACTTCTTTTGTCACTTTCAGGCCCTACACGCCATTCCTTTCTTTTCTATCTCTCTCTCAAAAAGCCAAACAGTGAAGTCTTGACCTCTGATCGCTTAAAATTTAAATCCTAAGGCGTCTTGCCAATAATGTCATGTGCTTGAAATCAACTTTAACAAAGTGCCTTTCTTTTTAATTGCTGCGGGTTTCATTCATTGCCATATACTATATTGACTCCTCTATGCACGAGAGGCTTTGCAATCTACACCTCCCAAAGCCTCATGTCTGCTTCTTCTTCAGCATTTTCTTAGAATTTGTTGTTTTTGAATTTTATTCCTTTTCTTGGCGTTTTTCACTGAATTCTGCTATATTTTTGTTGGTTCTCGTTGTCTTCTTTCATAATTACACAGCATTCCTTACTTCTCCTTACACAGTGTATATATACCTCCGATATGTTTTTCCCAATTATTATTTAAATACGAGAAATAAAATTAAGTTAACAAAACCGACAAAAAAAATTAAATTTAGGAAAACATATGTATATATAATTCAGAAACGAGCTTTGATAAATAACGAGTTCTTCAGAATTTTAATTATTTTTCTTGCAATCGCTCAGCGCTTCCACCATAGAGAGCCACCGAAGCGGAACCCACTTGCTCCAGGAGCGAGTGCGTGCGATTTCGGTCGATGCCTTTTTCCGGGTGTGCGGTAGTAGGGAAACCCAAGGCCTGAATCAAGAAAAGACAAAACCAACATTCCTAACCCTCCATCGATGCCCTTTTGTTATTTAAGTAGGATTTATTATTAATATGAAATTCAGTTAGTTAATTTAAAGAGATTTAAAAAGCTAAATAAATTATTTTAAAATATTATATTTATTATTTTTTTTACAAATTAATATGTCTAGGTTATAAATTGATATACTCTTTCTGGTACTAATTATCAAACCCTGTTTGTAGTATATAAATGAGCTCTTATAATTAGGAATGTAAGTAGTATAATCTAATAATATGTACAACAATCTTTTTCATAAATAATGCAGAAGCCCATTTTATTTCTTACTCAGAACGGAACGTGGGTAATTAAATAATTTTTTAACTTTTTTTGGTTTTCTTGAATTAGTTAACTAAGTCAGTAGTTTAAAAAAGAGTTTCAATTTCAACAATCTTTAGAGAAAATGACGCAAGTAATTCTCCTAAACCGTACAACGTGTTTTTCCTTCCTACTAATAATAATAATAATACTAGGAACCGCACAGCGTCTGAACCAAACTGCATTCTTGAATGCTATCTAAACCACACACTCTACAGCCACTCCCTCCCAGCTAAAGCTTCAAATCTGATTCTTCTTCTTCTTCTTCTTCTTCTCCGTAGTTTCACTAATTTCTTCTGCTTTCTCAGCTTCTTCTTTTACTCCATCATCTTTGCAGTTTTCATTATGTTATATATTCCCACTTTCTGATTTCCTCTTTCCTTTCTCTTTTCTAGACCCAAAAAAAAAAAAATCCTGATTTTACTGCTTTTGCAACTTTAATTTCGCTTGCACTTGAGTCTTATTTCATAGTTTCACTTTTCATATCACCCCCTGCTAGTTCCTTCTTTATTATTGCTTAATTCCTCACCTTGTTCTGTAATGTCTTTTTGGCACTTTGTTTTGCTCGAATTTCCTCATTTCTGTTTTCTCACCAATATTTAAAGAATTCTTTAAAAAAATCTGAATTTCCTCGTTTTGCATTTTTTGCGGGCATTTCTCTGTTGTTGTGATCATTTTTAATTTCATTTTTCTTCGAGAAGGAAAAAATCCCAAAAAATAATTAAAAAAACCAGCTCCTGCAATTTTTGACGGCTCATATATCTCCCCAAAAAAAAAAGACTAGCTTAGTTGATGTTGCTTTTCCTGTTTGGTTTTGCAAGTTCATCATCTTTCTCTGAAAACTTTCAGATTTTATAGTTGTCTTCGATTCCCATGAAGCATCTGCTTCTAAAAGTTGTTCCATCAAAAAGAGGTCTCTCATGGTTTGGTCTGTGTTGGAACACTGAGGAAAGCTGATTACTGCTGGGAGATTTAAGGTTTATATGCCGTCAAATTGCAAAGTTTCACAGCGGCCGCTGTAAGTTAGAAAATATAGATTTATGCCAAAGTCAATCTGTGTTTAATTTATCTGTACTTGCAAAGTTCAATTTGTGTCTCAACTTTTGCAGCATATTCTTGTGTCTCTGAATATAGAGAGCAACCAAGAAAAAGAAGAAGAAACGTATTCCAGCCATAGTGCAGATACTTAGGTTTGGCTCCCTCATTTTAATATTTGAATATTTTCTTCGAAACTCTCACTTGTCACTCCTCCTAACTAAAGCTTCAAATCTGCTTCTTCTTCTTCATAGTTTCACAAATCTCCTACTTTCTCCCTTCTACTAATTTCTACTGCTTTCTCAGCTTCTTCTTTCACTGTTTTCCCTTTTCTTTTGTCTTTTCTCCGCCAAAAAAAAAAGAAAAGAAAAATCCTGAATTTACAGCCTTTTGCATTTTTTGGCTGGCACTTCAATTCTCTGTTCCTTATTTCATTCAATATCCCTTACGTACAATGGCCCACAGCGTCAAGAACAACAGGTCCCTCATGTCTTCCCAATGTGAACATTGAAATAAAAGCCATTTCCTCTGCTTCCCCACTTTCACTGCTCTCACATGTGACATGTCTCTCCTGTCTCTAAGGACACTGGCCAAATAAAGCCAACCTTAAACCTGCCCCACTCTCTCGTGATTCAAGAACCACTTTATCATTTTTACTTTATTTTTTGAATTAAACAGGTATAAAATATTTATAAATTTAATACTATCTATTACTATATCTAATTATAAAATGTGCATTAATTATTTTTGCTATTTCTTTTCAACAGAGCACAAACTAAATGGATACTATTACTTGCGGTTTGGTTGAGAAGTTCCGAGACGTAGTGCTCGACCTAACTTGGGAGCAGCTTCTTTATCTCATTCACTATCGCAGAAACATTCGGCACTTCGATGAACAACTTAAGGAACTCATCCTTAAGAGATGCTCCATACAGCATCGAATAGATGAGGCTACGAACAATGTAGAACCAATTGAAGAGGAAGTTCTTCATTGGTTGCTCCAAGTAGATGGGATATCAATGAAAGTACGAAAGCTTCAAGAAAAGAGTCAGGCAAAAACAGAGTGTAGCATAACTTCATGTCCCAACCCTTGGCTACGCTATAAACTGAGCAAAAAGGCAAAGGAGATTGCGCAAGAAGTTGTTGAAATTTGCGGAAAGGGAAACTTTGATAGAGTTTCATATAGTGTTACACCCCCGTCAATGTCAGAATTAACGAACAGAGACAGCAATGAAGGGATTGATTCAAGAGTACCGATTATGAATCAAATGATGGAGGCATTACGGCATCCAAGTGTTAATATGATCGGATTGTGTGGGCTTGGGGGTGTTGGCAAGACCACCATAGCTAGAGAGGTTGAAAAGAAGGTGAAGAATCAAAAGATGTTTAAAAATGTGATCATGGTAATCGTTTCCAAAGAATTGAACGTTGGGAATATTCAAGGCCAGCTTGCTGAGAAGCTGGGTATGCAACTCAATGAAAGAACTGAAGATGTCAGAGCTTCTCGTTTGTGGGAGAGGTTGAAGAAAGAGAAGAATATGCTCCTAATATTGGATGACCTTTGGGAGGAACTTGATTTGCGCAAAGTTGGAATTCCCTTTGTCGATGTTGAAAATTATAGCAGAAAGAATGAAGCTTGCAAAATTTTAGCAACTTCAAGGAATAAAAGGCTGCTGTCAGACCTCATGAAATGTCAAGAAATTATCGAAGTGGGTGTTTTGTCAAAGAATGAAGCATGGAAGTTGTTCAAGAGGATTGCCGAATTTTCTATTGAATCAGGCAATCCCGATTTGAAACCTATAGCGTATGAGATTGTTCAAAAGTGCGGAGGCCTGCCACTAGCGATTGCTACAGCTGCCAAGGCATTAAGGGGAAAAAATCTAGATGAGTGGAAAGATTACCTTGCACGATGGAAAAATCATCTAAGGCGAAATAACACAGGTATCAAAGAAGTGGATGCCTCTTTGAAGTTGAGCTATGATCCTCTAAGCCAAGAGAACAAAACTATTTTCTTACTTGCTGCCATGTTAACCCATGATCCCTCGATTGAAGACCTGCACATGTACTCTGTGGGGTTAGATATTTTTCAAGGCATAGAGAACATGGAACAAGCCTATGTTGGAATCTCTGCTATTGTGAGTAAGCTAAAATCATTAAACTTATTTCTGGATAGCGTTTCTAGTCATCATGTTACAATCCATGACGTCTTTCGAGATATTGCATTATTAACTGCATCCGATGAATTACATGCATTCATTTTGAGGCATAAAAGCTTGAGAGAATGGCCAGACGAAGATAAGCTAGAAGGCTACAAGGGAATTTGTTTGCAAGAAAGTGACATCATTGTTGACCTTACAGAAGAGTTGCATGCTCCAACATTAGAATTCTTTCTACTGCACAACACAAAACAACATGACTTGACCATACCCAGCATGTTTTTCAAATCTTCAAAGAAGCTAAAACTGTTGGCATTTACTGATGTGCGTTTTTCATCACTACCATCACTCAGTTTCCTACTAAAACTAAAAACATTGTGTCTGCACTCTTGTTTGCTAGAAGATATAACTGAAGTCACAAGGTTGAAGAATTTAAAAGTGTTAAGTCTTGCTTACTCTGAAATTGAATGGCTACCAATTCAATTAGCAGAGTTGACTTCTTTACAAATGTTGAATTTGTCCCATTGCTCCAAGCTCAAAGTGATTCCCCCAAAACTTCTATCTAGCTTGAAAAAATTGGAAGTGTTGTACATGGGAAACAGCTTTAACCGGTGGAAAATTGAAGGATCTAGTGAAGCTAATGAAAACGTAAGTCTTCAAGAGTTAAAGGATTTGCCAATCTCTTCTCTCGATATTCATATTCCTAATGTCTCTATGTTGCCGGAGGCTTTGTTCTTAGACTTGAATTTGAAGAGATATAGAATATTCATTGGAGAGCATTGGGAATGGCAAGACAATTATGAAACTTCAAAGATATTGAAACTTGAGCTAGACGGTAGTATCCATTTGAAGCCTGGGGTTCGGAAGTTGATGAAAGGAGCTGAAGATTTGTATTTATATGGATCTAATGGGCTTGAAAATGTTCTTCACTGTCATGATGGAAGAGCATTTCCACATTTAAGGCATCTTCAGATTGAAAGTAATGATACTAGTGGATCCATTGTTTTGAACTCAGCACACGATGAAGCTGCAACAAATAACATATCCAACAAAATGTCTGAGTTACTTTTCACAAAGGTATGTGCAGATTTTCACAATTTTTTTTCTTATTTTATCTTCTTACAAAACTTGAAAATTATATGCCAAAATCATTTTCACTAGAATTACTTGCTCTACTATTAGGCAACTATGGTAGTTTGCAGCTTTTTATTTTTTTAATTACTTAAAATCAGCTAATAGTAGAAAAAAGCTAATAACTTCAAGTCTTAAAATAAATAATGAAGCCTCAAATTATTCAGTTTACATCCTAAAAACGTGTCAACTTGATATTTTGGAGTGTTTTAATATATGAATTGTTCCTGTTACTAAAACAGTATTTATGAGTATTTTAGATGCTGTGAATAACGACCTTGTTGGAAGGGGATGCTAGACGCTTGTGTTGTTCATTACTGAAAAAAATATTTATGAGAATCTAGCTCATGGTTTTCCAATCCCTTTTCAGCAATAGGTTATATTCATATTATTTAGTTACTTTTTCTTGTTTTAACTTTCCGACAAAATTTCAAACTTAATTTCCCGAAAGAAAAAAATCATTTTCACTACAATTATCTGCTTTGTTGGCATTTTGCTGGATTGTTTTTCTTATTTTTTCTAACGAGATCTACAAAAATTACATTCACTGGAATTACTTAATTTGGTATTTAGCTAGTTACTATAGCATTTTACAGTTGTTTCACTTTTTTAATTACTTAATTTTTTATTTTGTGACCGTGAAATTTCAAATTGAACTTTTAGCAATGGCTTGAAAAGTATTGTGGTAGGTGAGATTTTTATTTTGACATCTAAACAATCTTTCATGGAAAGTAAGCCCATGGATTATAAGTTATTTGTGTTTAATCATATTTTCGTTCAACAGGTGTTACTTCCAAAATTGGAGAGGTTGGAATTGTCCAATTCAATCAATGTGATTCCAATGGTGTGGGACGACCAACTTTCACACACCTCATTTAGCAATTTGAAAATATTGATTGTGAAAAACTGTGGCTTTGTGAAATTGGTGTCCCTTCGTGTGCTGAGATCTTTAAACAACTTGGAAGAACTAGAAGTTACGCAGTGTAACATGTTGGAGTTGGTGTTTGATTTTCAAGATTTGAATTATTATAAAGGGGAGGCGGAGTCGTCATCACTGATTGTGCCGCTGAAAAAGTTAACGTTATATGGATTGCGAAAATTGAAGAATGTGTGGAGCAATCATTATGAAGGAGACGTCTCCTTCCCAAGTCTAAGGAGCGTGCGTGTGTCCGAATGTGAAAGCCTCACAAGTCTGTTTCCTGCATCTATAGCCAAGGGCATGCTTCGTGATCTTGAATTTCTTCGAATACAATACTCTGGTATAGAGGTAATTGTAGCAAAAGATCAAGTTTCAGAATCTGTTGCTACTGTGTTAGAGTTTCCTAGGCTGAATTCCCTTCGGCTTTATTGGCTTCAAAATTTGAAAAGCTTCTATCCACAGAGACACACATTAGAATGGCCACAACTTCAACAGTTAGATGTTAGATATTGTGATGAATTAGAGATATTTGAAAAGGAAGTCTCAAGTTCACTGGAAATACATGAGGAACAGAGCACATTAGCCTCAAAATATCCTCTACTGTCCCATGACAAGGTACATTTCTAAATTGGTCATTAATGTGTTATTTATTTTGAAAATAAGCTAATAAAAGAGCAAAAAATAACTTTAAGCATTAAAATAAATAATGAAACATATTTTGCTTTACAACGTAAGAGCACACTTGAATTTGATATTTGTGAGTACTCAAATATGCAAATTGTTCCTGTTACTAAAACATTTATTAGAATATAACGTAGTTTAAAATGATAAAAAGGAGTAATTCATAATCATTATTTTAATTAATTAATAGATATTAGAATTAATTAAATATTTTTTCTTTTGAAAAAAAAGTGGGACTCCAATCGTCAGGTTTCCATCTTCATCAGAAAGAGGTGTGTCATTTTTTTGGGGTAATAAAAGGGGGTGTCATCTAATCAAGGGAGGGGATTTTTTTTTTTTTTTGGTTTAACATTTTCAAGACATTATAAGCTTTAATTTGATTTTTTTTATTTAAAACAAAAGAAGGGAGGAATAACGGTTGTGTGTGATAATCAAAGATTGAAATTCCAGGCTGGAAATTTATATTCATTTTAATGTATCATAATTATTATTTGTAGTTGCAAAATGCACACAGCTGGATTTTGACGCATTGATTAGTTGTTACATTTAGTTATGATTTATGTATTATGCAGGTCACTCATAATTTGGAGGAGTTGACATTGTGGGGTACAGGAGCTGAGATGATAGGGAGTGGCCAGCTTTCAACGTACCGCTTCCCTAAAGTAAAACTGCTTTGTTTAAATACTGGTTATGATAAAGCAACGACTATTTCATACAAATTGTTGTGGAAGAGCTTTCCAAATTTAGAGACGCTGAGACTGCTCGGTGACATTAAGGAGGCTTCTGGAGGGGATGATGTTCCTCTTCCAGTAAAATTGGCTCTCCAATTTAATCAAACTATCACAAGCTTGGCATCACTCTTAGTTTCTCCACCAAATCTCACACATCTCGAAGTGGCATATTGTCATGAGTTGACCACTCTGATGACGTCATCAGTTGCTCGAAGCTTGGTCCATCTCACAAGTCTCTCAATTAGTTGGTGCTCTAACATAAAGGAAATTATATGGAAGCGGGAAGGAGAGGATGATGACGATGAGGAAGTCGTTTTCAGCAAGTTGCAGCATTTGAAAGTTGAACAATTACCAAAATTGATGAGATTTTGCCGCTACAATTACACTTTCAGATTTCCGTTATTGGATCAGCTAATCATAACAGAATGTCCAAGATTCAAAGTATTCTCTCCAGGACTCATTGATACACCATCTCTTAAAAGCGTTCAAGTGTCACATGAAACTTGGGACACCAATCTTAACAAATTCTACCAACAGGTACGTCTAGAATGCTCCATTCTTCCTATTTCCAGCTTTTACAAAAATATGAATCTATAAATGTTCCATTGTTATGATATTTAATATAAATATACCAGTACATGTTTCGGTTTTAAAGTTTCTACTAAAATTTTAGTTATCATATTTTAATTACACAACTTTAATTACAAAACATCCCAAACAATTACATCATAATTAATTAATTAATTAATGGGATACACAGTGAAATGTTTCAGTAAGAAATGGATTTTTCCCCCGGATATACCCTTATTTATGAGGGGAAAAGTAAGAGAGAGAAATAGAGTAATAATGAGAAAAAGTATGAAAGATAAGATAATATACCAAGTTCTCAACCTTTTAATTAATGCAATGTATAAAATTAATTAGAGACAAAAAGGATAAAAACACATTAAATGTTCAGACAAATCCAAGTTGGCTCTATAAAAAAAAAACCAAGACAATTCAAATTTCAAATTTTTATAAAAAGAGCTGGAGGGAGTAGTTATCATTTTTTAATTACATAACTTTAATTATAAAATATCCCAAACAATTACGTCATAATTTAATAATTAATGCAATACACACCAAATGTGTCGGCATTATTGTTTTTTGTCGTGGCTGATATAATTATTTCTTTTCCAAGATTATTTATGAAAAATAAATGAAATCAAAATGTTTCGGACTTCTAGTGATCGCATTTGATCTTGGGACACAATAAAAAACAAAATAATATTTCTGATTCAATAAGAAGTTGTGACATAATTAATAAATTAATATTACCATGCTTCTGACTCAATATCTGTTTTACAGAGATTTGTGGCATCAAGAGGGATGGTGTTAGATGAGGATGATGTTAGCATGATAAGGAATGACCAATTTCCAGCGGATTGTTTTGCTCAAGTGGAAATTCTGTGCATAGAAGGATTTGATGATGAAGGGGCAACATTTCCGCATACATTGCTTGAAAGATTTCCGCGGCTGACTGAGCTTCGTGTGGAGGATAGTTCTTTCGAGGAGATATTCCCATCACCCGTTGTTCATCAAATTCAACAACTTCATAATTTGACAGTGCTGAACGTGTCCCAATGTCATCAGCTCATCTATTTAATGACAAATTCAGCCGCCAAAAGTTTGGTGAATCTTGAAACACTGGACATATTTTATTGCAAAAATATGAAGGAAATTATAAAGAATGAGAATAATGACGATGTGGAAGGTGGAATCACGTTCAGTGCGTTAAGAAGATTAAAACGCAGTAGTCTACCAAGATTGAAAGCGGAAGAGCATAAAACGGATTTCAACATTGAAGACCCAGCAACAAATAATCATAAGGTATGTTCAAATCAATTTACAGTAAAATATCCTAACTAGTCCTGTGTTTTACCTAAGTTATAGAAACCTTCCTTTTATTTTAAAAATATATATATAACTCCCTTAAAATTAAAATACATGTTGTACAAACCTCCCTTGTATATTTGACTGAAAGTTCCATTTCCATCTACCCAACCGTAAGGTTACAGTTAAGTTTGACCTTTAAACTTGTATTTTGACCAAAATACCTCTCCTTCACATAAAAGTTATTTAAACATTCATTTTTTAGCAAAAATAATTTTTAATACCACAAAAAATAATTTTAATACATGTATTTTCAGACTTTTTAAAATGTAATAAAATTTGTTAATTTTCATAAAAATTTTATAATTTTAATTGTTTGTCACGCATATTGAAATTAATTTTTTAGGTTTCTTTAAATGGCTAACAGATATGTTGAATACATATTCTTTTCGTAATATAATATAGATTATCTAAGTTTGATAGATTATAGAAATTATTTAAATTTATACTTTCAAATTTTTAAACAAATGAGAAATATCTATAACTTACTTAGTCAATTATATATTTATTTAAAGAATTAACCAAATTTCCACTCACTAAATTACTTATTTTCAATCCTAATATGATAAAAACGTTGAACAAATAACTAACTCCAAAAAGTGAAAAAAAATTAAGGAAAAGAAAACATTTTAAATTTTTTAGGCCAAAATTTAAAAATTCAGTATTATGAAGGGTAAATTAGTAAATCAAAAGTATTTTAATATAAATTTTAATTAGAAAAGTATCTTTTTAGAATATTCTCAACAGATTTAACTATTTGGACTTAAGTTTATGTTTTCAAAATAGAAGGAAAATTTGTAATTAGGACAAAATACAAGGAAGGGCAAAATATTTTACTCATCAATTTATTACTGTTTTTTCTGGACAAAAATTCATTTTTTTATCTAGTATATTCTTTCCTTTCCAGGATTTTCTTATTTTATTAACTTCTTAATTTCAAACTTACGCTGTGAAAATTCATTTCATTGGAATTATTCACTCTGTTCAGTAAAAATATGTCCTTATTTTTTCTTGTCTCAATATATGTGGAAAAAAAATTGTTTCACTTAAATTACTTACTTTGGTATTGGGCTAGCTATTGTAGCATTTTACAGTTCTCTCGTTTTTTAGTTAGTTATTTCTGTTTGGTGAACTTGAAATTTGGAGTACTATGGTAACTCTGTTTTTGTTTTTTGCCGAAGGATATTCGTCTAATTATATTTTCTTTCAACAGATGTCATTCCCAAAGTTAGAGATATTAGAATTATTCTTTTTCAACAGTTTGGTGCCATCAATATGGGATGACAAACTTACGCTGTGAAAATTAATTTCATTGGAATTATTCACTCTGTTCAGTAAAAATATGTTCTTATTTTTTCTTGTATAAATATATCTAAAAAAATTATTTCACTTAAATTACTTACTTTGCTCTTAGGCTAGATATTGTAGCATTTTATAGTTCTCTTGTTTTTCAGTTAGTTATTTCTGTTAGGTGAACCTGAAATTTGAAGTTGAACTGTTATCAATCTCTTGAAGAATATTGTGGTACACGAGAGCTATACTTGCACATTTAAACAATCTTTCATGAAAACTAAGCCTCACAAATAAACAGTAACTTCGTTTTCATTTTTTGCCAAAACATTTTCGTTTAATTATATTTTCTTTCAACAGGTGTCATTCCCAGAGTTAGAGACATTAGAATTATCCTATTTAAACAGTTTGATTCCACGGATATGGGATGACAAACTTCCACACCACTCATTGAGCAACTTGAAAACATTGACTGTGAGCTATTGTGGCTTTGTGAAATTGGTGCCACTTCATGTGCTGAAATCTTTAAACAACTTACAAGAACTGGAAGTCAGGTGCTGCAACATGTTAGAGACGGTGTTTGATTTTGAAGATTTAAATGATTATAAAGAGATGGTGTCATCATCAGTGATCGTGCCATTGAAAAAGTTAAGGCTACGGTATTTGCCAAAATTGAAGAATGTGTTGGGCAATAATGACCGCCAAGGAGAAATAAACTTAGTTTCTTCACTAGATGGTTCATGCCATCAAATAGAAGAACTTATGACGAAACAGAAAAAAGAGGACAATGAGGACAAGAAAATCATTTTCAGCAAACTGGAGTTTTTGGAGCTTGATGAATTACCAAGGTTGAAGAGATTTTGCAGCCAAAATTATACTTTCAAGTTTCCATTATTACAACATGCAATCGTATCAGAGTGCCCTCAACTCACAATATTCTGTTCTGGAGCCATTCATGCCCCGCTACTTCAAAAGGTTCGAGTGACGAGAACATGGGAATCTGACAGAAATATTTGGATGACTGATCTTAATGCCACCATCCAACATCGGTTTACTATTCAAGAGGTTAGTCCAACATACTGATATTCTTGTTTTTCACTTTTTAAATAATTCTTCATCATCTACAAAATTTAGGTTCAGATAAATATTTGACATAAATTTAAAGTTTGTACATTCCGTCATCTCCCAAAAATTGTAAACTGTTCATCAAATTACAAGACCCTGATTGCACGCGAAAGCCGACAAGCAAATGATAATTAACGAATGTGGCAGACTGCAAATAGTGTGATAATGTTTGTAGATCTCTGACTGGAAAGAAGTGGGCCTATAAAGTGATTCAAATAATTTTATTTCTGTTTAAAGTAATTTTGAGGGGGGGGGAATTAATGATGAAAATTATAAGTATTAGAAAAAGATGACAGGTCAATTAAGAAAGATTTTATCTACAATTATATAAGAAATTACTATTTTAAAAAATATTCTGACCTGATTTATTAAATTGCCTTCTTATAATAATAATTTTACCAATAATCGTTTTACAGGTTATTTTCATAGTCAAAAAAGCCTAGCCTTAAATGTGAATTCGAAGGGGATTATGGTTTTTTTTTTTTAATTTGATTTAGAGAAAAGAAAGGGGGTTATGAAGTTAATTTAAAGGATTTTTTAAATTTTAATGTGTGGATCTTATTTCATGGTGAAATGATGAAAATTTAGATATTGGCAAAAGACGAGTGATCCATTTAAAAAGTTGATTCTTGAAAACAATATCTTGATGTAATCTACTAAATCGCCTACTCATTATGCTAATTGTTTTATTAATTATCATTTTATAGGTAATCTCCACAACCAAAAGCATGGCTTTAAATGCAGAGAATGTCACGATGATAAGGGATGTCTTTCCTAAAGTGGAAACTCTTTATGTAGAAAGCTTCAAGGATGAAGGGGTAACCTTTCCCTATAGTTCCCTTGAAAGATTTCCCATGTTGAAAAAGCTTTATGTGGAGAATAGTTCCTTTGAGGAGGTATTCCCCTCACAAGATGAGATTCTTGATTTTATGGGAAAAATCCCTTCGTTTGAGGAATTATACATTTCCGATTTGGATCAACTCAAGAGCATATGGAAGGATGACTCTCAGCTACCACCAATTCATCAATGCCTAATAAAATGCCTGGAAGTTATAAGTTGTCATAGCTTGGTCAAATTGGCACCATCCTCTGCTTCATTTCAAAGTTTGGGGAGGCTGTCTATATCTGGATGCCATCAACTCGTCTATTTGGTGACAAGTTCAACTGCCAAAAGCTTGGTGAGTCTTAAATGGTTGGGGATAAACAATTGTAAAAAGATGGAGGAAATTGTATTGAATGAGAACAATGAAGGTGTAGAAGGTGCAATCATTTTCAACCGATTAGAGCGGATTGAACTTACTAATATGCCAAGCTTGAAGATGTTCTCTTCACAAAGTCAAACATTTGAATTCCCTGAATTAGAAGTGATAGAAATAATTGGATGCCATGAAATGAAGATGTTTTGTCCAGGAGTGTTGGAAACACCAGAGTTGTCTAGAGTAAAGATAGAAGAGTATGAGATGAAATGGATGGATAAAGGGGACCTTAACAAAACAGTAGAAATGCTATGCTCAGCAAAGGTATGACATACCCACACTAACAAATATTTTTTCGGAAAATGTGTTGTTAATGACCAAGGAACAATCGTGCTCATGCCAACGAGTCTCTTTTCAAAATTGCCTTCTATTTTAGGTAGCTAATATTATGATTTGTTATTGCAGGATAGTGTTAATATATAGAAGGATAAGTCCATCATCCATGTTATCATTCTTTCCAGGTTCGTTGCTTTTATGATTTTTCTGCTTATCGGCTTTTTTTTTTTTCCTAGTGGTTATTATGATACCAATAAAAGCCTCATATATGAGGGGACAAGCTTGAAAATCAAAAATCTTGCATCTCTTTTTTTCTCCCTGTACGCCAATTTTTTTCTTTTTCTTAAATTATTTGTATCTTTTTGCTGCATTTGTCTGTGCTTTACTATCGCTAAAAGATATGAGTTGCCTGTTGAAGTTTATTTCAATTTCTTTTCCAATAGTAGTTGGTATAATATCAACAACTGCTACATATTAAAGGATGAAACAGGGGAGCCATCTTTTTGTGAGTGTGAGTGTGAGTGTGAGTGTGTGTGCGCGTGTTTTTTTTTAAAAACCTTTTTTATAAAATTTTTCTTTGTTTCTGTACATTCTCTCTGTATAGTATCGGTTGAGTTAGTGAATCACTTTTGCTTATTTTAAAAAGTCAACTGTGATTAGGAAGAAAAGAAACAGCTGCTGTATTTCAAAAAGGATGATTTTGATAATTTGTTTGCCCCAACTATTTAACACATGTTTTCAAATAAATGATATATATATTTACAAAATAGAATGACAAAAACAGAGGGGCTGTTTGTTTCTGTTTTTTTTATTTTTTTCCTCAAAATAGTTTTATAAAATGGTTTTTTAAAACAAGTTTTGAAAACAAAATAAAAATCTGTTTGGTTAATTGCTTCAAAAAACTGCATTTGAACATAAACATACTGAGACTGGAAAGTGAAGTTTTAATGAGAACTCAAGTTTTTAAATGAGAAAAAAGCCATCAAGCGGAGAAGAAAAAGTTTTTCCAATTTTTGCAAACAAAAAAATAGGAAATGTGAAAACAAAAACAAGAAAATAACTAAAAGTTGTTTTTGTTTTTGAGTTTTTAAAAATACTTCTGTTTTTTGGTTTTTAAAAACACTTAATTAACAACAAATTACAAAATAAGCCTTTTTATTTTTTTTTATTTTTAAAAACAAAAAACGGCTCTCAAAATAAGAAAACAAACAAGGCATTTTGACGCATTGACTATAAAATGAATTATATTTGATAACATGAATATATGTAGAATACACTCAATAGCCTTCGTTCCCTTGCTTGATTGATTAATGCAGGCGGCTAATCCGAACTGTGGACTACAAAATCATTGACTACAAGTTGATGAATGTGGACAGATTTGTGCGGTGATGCTTTTGTTGAATTCTCAATCTCAATTATTTGATAAATGAGACTGTTTTTATCATAAACAATGGGGTGATGCATGACAAAACTCTACCCAAAGCGTGGTTTGTTTATTAATGTATGAAATACTCAAATTGGTTTGTTGCGATTGTGAAGCTTTCATTCAACATCTGTGTGGTTTGCTTAATTGTGTTATAAAGATTATTAATTAGTTCAATGAGATTGGTCACAATTGACCATTGAGTTCTTGATCATTGTATGAAACAATATTTATTTTTATGATCTGTGAAGGCACAGAAAAACAATAAATGAAATTAGATATAAGGTTTATGTCCATCGATTACATTGTGTAATTGACTAGGACTTAACTACAAGCAAGCTAGACAAGAGATGAGTTAATTTTTTCACACCAATTTAAAGATTTAAATCATGCCAATCTATCTATTACGGTCCAAATTTCAAAGGATAATGGTAGGCAATAATGAAAATAACTCTATCAGGTCAAATATTAAACTGTTAGCTAGAATGAATGAAACATCTAGCATTTAAATTCACCATATTTTACTTTCTTGATATTAGTTAACAAAATTACTCCGTGATGCCCTTTATTTTATCTTTCACTTTACTTGCTTATGCCATTGGCGCCATTCACACTGACAACTAAAAACCCAAAACATCATTTTTAATGTAAAAAGGTCACTTATATACTCTCTCACATGTATTAAGAATTATCCAAAAAAATAAAAAATAAAAGCTTATACATAGACCACTAAAAAGCAAATCAGTGGTGCATTTTGTACTGTCGCAAGCAATTGGAATAACAATCCTACTCGAAATCCTGATTGAGCGTGCTCGTAAGAAAAGTTAAACAAAATAAAACCAACCATTTAGCTGACTGAAATCCTGCAGTGATAACCACAACACTATTCCTTTCCACCTTTCATGATATATAGAATGGTGACTTAGCAAAACTTACTGAATAGACAAACATTTTTGTCGACTTCAATCTAAAGGACTTCAAAATGGTTGGAGGTATTAGTTTGACAGACCAAAATGAGTGGAGCTCATGACCTTCTTTCCTTCCTTTCAGTTGACCTTCTCTCCTCCACCTCTCGTCATTTTTGCTGCCTGTCCAACATTACAACAATGGTCATAGTATCAAACACATCTCATTCTAGAATACATAAAGAAGCTCAAAGTTATTCATAATCTCACACAAAATGCATGTACCCATCACCAGCATTAGCAGCAAAATTGCAGCGTGAGTAGGCACAGAATCCTTCCCCATCCACCTAAACAGGATTATTATTCACTGAAATATTGTGTAAAAATTTGAAGCAAGTTGCACATGTTGGTGCATTTGTTTAAATGAATACCTCGTCCCATTTTGATTTTTTGTTCAGTCTACCATCACGATTGGTGGCCTCAGTAATAGGAGGCATCAAAGGCAAACCACCTGAAGAGAGAAGAGAGAAAATCAGCATAAAATAGAAAATCAGTAGTAAGAATGACCTTTGCCATACCATAGGTAAACTAGGTTGCTTTATAACCTGCAACGGGTACATTGATCCTTGGAACACCAGTTACAATTCCTGGTTGTGCTCACCTAGAGGCAAATTCAACTTTCTGGGCTTTCTTCTCTTGCTCTCTCTTGTCACTTCCACGTCTCATATCTGCCTATGTGACAGTTAGGGGTGGTAAAGCAACATCAGTATCAAGTACTTAAAAGAGAGCTTGACTACAAGACCAATCCGTCAAGTAGGGACGAAAGTCGACCTTAATGATCTGATGGTGCTGAGAAAAATATGAACAAATAACAAAATATGGCATGACAAATAAGTTGGTTAAATTCACAATGAAAACTTAAACTAGGCTAGTATTTAACTTCCAAAATCATGACCAACATATTCATAAAAAATATAGAAAGAACCCCAAAGCAGATATAACTAGCCATACACAGCCATGTATAGATGTTGGCTTCCATCTCAGCGTAAATAATATTATCAAAAGGACTTTTGAAGAGAAAAAACACAATCCAACGGCAAAACATAATTTCAACATCAGGTTAGAAGACAAACAAGTTCTTTAATACCAGATATCAAGTCCGTTGTTAGTATAACGAACAATAATAGCCTAAACAGCCCAAATACCAGCAAGCAGTATATCTAGAATATGACACATGAAATATTAATGTTTGCAAGAACACAAAAGAAGTATCATATAATTGACAAAATCAGGTAAAATATGAGCATAAAATAAACAAGTACAGGGAAGCACAAGAAAGTAGATGCAGAGAAGAAACAGTTAAGCACCTACTTGGTCGTAGTAGTCACTTGGGTCATATCTATGAGGGTCCAATTCATCCTTATCAAAGCAAGATCCTATTTGGTCAATATCTTGATACCTCCTAGCATGCAATAGGAAGTCAGGGTTCTGATAGTCCTTCCTATTGCGAACTGCTACATTAAAACTTTTTCCAGCCTTCTTATACTCAAGAAATTTATTTATCTTTCTCTGCAATAATAATAAAAAATCATAGCACATTGTCATGAAAGAACAACAAATATGCAAAAGCTAAAATAGTTTTATACAATTTTCTACTCTATCAAAAATTGAGGGAAATTATTTTTTAATGTAAACTATTACTTAAAACTACTAAACTGCTAGTGTACTAATTAAGGAGTAAAGTGATGATCATTCAACTTCCCATGTACAGAATGTCAAGAAGGGAGTAAGAAAATATAATAATATAAGGTGTATTCAATGAGATGTTTAGTGGTCAAAAAACCTGATACAGAGAAGTATTAGCAAATTACCACTTTTTTCATAATTCAAAGATTTAATCACAGAATTAGTAATATCTGAAATGATAAGTCTTGAATTCATATTAAAGGGAACATGTTAATGAATCAAACCATATATCACCACTTAGTAATTAAACAAGAGCAGCTGCTGAAATTCATCGAATAATACCCCCCAAGATGAGTGATTTCCACACTTTTACACCTTAAATTCATTTTGGATGGGTAGATTCTCACACTAAAACACTTAATCAAAAATTTCAACGCCAAAATTCTAAACATAGATCACTATATTCAAGTGCTTCTACAGGACCTTAGAATTATGTATGTACGTGTAGTTTACATTACATATATGCACAATCACTAAACAGGACTGGAAGTCGTAAGAGATTAGAGTGTAATATTGCATTACAACTCTTCCAAAGTATCGCCAAATTGGTTTAATCATATTCACTAACTAACATATGAAAATAATAAAATTAATGGATAAGAAGCTTAAGAATTTAAAGAGCCATAGCAAATTAAAAGCGAAGCTTTGGTGTGGCACAAAGCAGAAAGGGAAAAAGACATCAAACTACACAAGCACACAATAGTTGTTTTTCTTTTAGGGGGAGGGAGCAAAGCACACTAATTCAATTCAATAAATTAGCACATATCTAAAATCTATCGAGAATAATCTATTCATTATTGCAAAATTAATCTAAAGGAATTTATTTGTAGGCATTCAGAGCATTTAACTTTGGGTGGTGGTGGGAGAAATCTATCCAATGGATCTACAAACTTCTGCTCTTCCTGAGCTATTTCTTCATGTTCTGCACCATTTGATCCAGCCATAGCATCAACTTGCATGGTATGAGATGGCTCAGAAAACTAAGGAGTGTTAACTTGACTACTAGGTGTCAAAACCTGAACAGATCCTGATGATGCTCCATCTAGCAAATCACTTACAAAACCACATTCAAGGAAGTTCTTCAGAGGGGAAAAAATAGTGGACCAAGAGGCAAGATGATAAACAGAAAAACAAAATAAAACAATAGGATTGTTCCCATCTAATATACTTCAGGGAAAAGTGAACTAAAACCACCCCAATGTAATGTCCGAGCCTCTTTTTCAATAATCTTATTCTTAAATACCCAGCCAGAGTCCAAAAGATTGGCATATTCTCAAATTAATAGTCTCATACAAACTCTTATGCACTTCAATTATCCAGAACTAAACAGTTAAACAATCAAATATAGGCAAAAAAATTGCATATAAAAGGTCAGTTGAATAATTGTTCTTGATTAAATACATTTCATGTAGAAGTTAATTTTAACTGTTTTATATGTTTATTACCTTATCAATATGACAGATCAGATTCATTAGCTCATATTCATAATTATCTTACCAAAACTGTCTATACAAGTTCTAGAAAGAACAGACTTTTTGGCCAAATGAGAGAACAGATTACTGGTCAAAATTTTAAATTCTTCTGTTCTAAAAAGAAATCAATGACATTGATATATTCTTCTTTACGGCCAACAAATTAATCAAGTAATATTCATTCTCTGAGAATAACCTATAGTGGGATGAGGTGTCCAAAGAAAGGATAAAATAAATTTAGCACAACATACTTTAATCAAAAGGGGAAATACCATTTGTTGTTTGAAGGTTTTCCTCAAACATGAGTCGACCATTACCATCAAGCCCTCCATCCTGATATCAGAACCAAATATAAGTTATTAACTTATAACCTAAAATAAAGAAGGAGAAAATGATTTCCTAGTAGAAGGTAACCTGCCTGGAAAATATGGCAAGGCCAGGGTGCCTAAGGTAACATCAGGGTCTTAAAAATTTTGGCCAATTTTCAAGTTTAAGAGACATGACTCCATCAATGGAAGAAAATAATGATGAAGGAACGTATAGAAGACAAATATAGTATACCAAAATTGATGTGTCCTCAGTCCTACGGAAAAAAACAAGGGGTGGATTCAAGTAAGAGAGAGTAACTCTGGCTCAGGTGACATTGCTATTTCATCATGACCACGGTTTATAATGGTAATTGTACCTCTCCTACTCCTCCTAGATTCAACAGACACTACCTGTTGATCCTGCTGTGAAACCAACATATCAACCAAAGGCTGTGGTGGCATTGAGGTCCCAAATTTGCTCTTCTCTGGGGTCATCCCATCATTTTCAGCCGGTAGAGTAGCCTTATTAGCAGAATCAGTGATCCTCATCATCTCAGCATCACTCTCTAGATTTTCCTCTGCAATCCTCACATCCCCACCATCCTGTTCTTGTCGCTCTCCTCCCTCTATTCCTCCTTCAACATCCTCCATCTCGTCATCTTCCTCATCTTTGTACATGGATAGCAAAGCAATACCCTAGTATTGCTTCTTCTTGGATGCCATGATGCTAAGGGCTCCGGTGACTAATCCAAAAGGTTGATCAAATTCTAGTAGATAGAAGGAATCGAGTGCAAATTCTAGTAAAATACAAAGTGTTAATGCATTAAAGGTAGAAAAGAACAAAATCTTCAAATTTAAATTTTAGTAAAGACAGAATCATTGTCGCTTGGGTTCTCTCGTTGCCAGCCCTCCTATTTGCAGCGCACATTCAGCCTAAAATGACATCAACCATACAAAGAGAAGAATCTTGCCACCAGTCAGTGCAATAATGATTAATAAGCCACTCTAGAAAATTTGATTTCCTATATTGAAGAATTTGTTGAAGAAATCGGGTATTGTGCTGCAAAATAGAGAAGGGAATTAGTTTTAATTTGCAAGTAAATTGATAAAGGAAAAGAAAAGGTAGAAAGAATATTCAAACAAAAGTTGAACTTTCAAATGTGGGAATCTATACAACATGACTGGCAACCTTAACTTGGTAGGCTCAAGACAATATAGACTCTAAACCAGAACCAATTGATATTCAAACAACTTACCCAGCTCTTCGCTCAATTGCATTGATTTTAAAGGTAATATCACAAGCCTTGAGCCTTTAGATGTGTGGCCGCGACCATGTTTAAAACATGGACGAGAATTTCAGCTACTACTGGTCACGTTCCTTATTTAAGTTTGATAATATACATATGCTTAACTTTTATAGACTATAAGATCTCAACAAGCAAGAAAATCAACGTTCAAAGCGTTGCCAACACAATAACTTCCAAAAATACGGTTTAAAATTCAAATTCATCCTACAATTATTGTTCCAATAAATGCGAAGAGAAAAATAAAACAGGGAAATCACCCAAAAAAAATACTTAAGAAGGTTGAATGGTTATAGATCGTTTAAACTTTCGAATTCTCCAAGCTCAAGATGCTTCCAGGATTTTTACTTTTCGGACTACACCGACTTAAACTTTCAAATTCTCTAAGCTTAAGATGCTTCCAGGTTTTTTACTTTTCGAACTACATTGACTCACAGCACAACTTAAGCAAAACGATCTAAAACATCATATTGAAGAACAGCAACAAGAACGGAGAGGGAAAACCGGCGACAAGAACCTGCTGGTGAATCGGTTCGGATAAACCGTCGATGAGACATTTCTGGAGAGGGAGAAGAAAAGAAGCCGCCCTCGTCAAGACTCGCAAGAGCCATGACAGAAGAAACTGATAAAGTTGAATAGACGAACTCGATTTTTCCACTGCTTGAACGGCTACGATCTACCATAAATTAAACGACGTAGTTAGACTGATAAACTTTCTTAATTATGACTTTAATTTAATTTATAATTATAATAAGAAGGAAAAATTGCTGAAAAAGCATCAATTACAAAATTTATTGCCAGAAAACTGATTGAGGACTCGTGTCCTTGAGGGGTATTTAAAAAAAACGAAAGGTTATGTAAAGTTTTTTATATCTATTATGTCAAATTCTTCAATCATACGTGGTCATGTGTCTTTTTTTATTCATGTGGAGAACTTGATATAATCAATATAAGAAAATTAACATAAGTATTATCCTAAAAACTAACTTTCCCCATTTTTTATTTATAATATTTAATATTTAGTTAATGTATTGTTAATTTTAGTTTAAAAGCTATTTTCATCTCTGAAGTGTTTCAAATTTTTGCCCTAAAATATTTATAAAAGAGTATCTACAGCTATAAATTACAATAATATAAAGCAATTGGCATTTTTTATTTTTTTTTATTGAAATATAGTGCATCATGTTTAAGGTGTGCAGCATGCTTATATTTCAATAGAAAAATGTAACACCTTAATCATGCTTAAGTGTTACATAGCTATTAGTCTGTACTGATGACCATTAGCCAAAAAAAATCTATCAGATATGTACTAATATTTAACCAATGGTAATGTAACATGTTTCCCCAATCTATTCTATCAATATATTTAAATGTAAATATATTTGCTCTCCATAATTGTTTTAAAAATTAATATTCCAACCCATGAATTGTATGGGGAGAAATTTTTAAACATCCTGGCGAAGTTCATGAACTTTTGTTGAGAGAGATCAAGCTGGCAAGTGCCAATATTAAAACCCAAAAATCATTAAAAAATTACATTTATCTTAATTTGTACTCCTTATATCCTTAATGTAGAACTTAATTTGAAAGTTGATATTAGTCCTATATGCAAGACATATTTCATATGTTTCTCATTTTTTTTCAAATTAACCTTATTGATATTCTCTCAATAATAATTATATAGGAGTACTGGAAGGGAAAAAATTAAAGAAGATAATTAGGATGTTTTAGAAAAAAAAATATTATCTCCAATCCTAATTATAAGAGCTAGTTTCACTTTTAGTTTGGTCCTAAATAGAATACCCAAATTCGTTTTGTTTTCCATATTTATTTATTTTTTCCAAATTACCCTTACTTTATATTCCATTAACTATAATTAAATACTACCATAATAATTCAAATAAATACTATAACACATGAAGAAATTCTACTTCCTCTCTCCACTTCTCATTTCAACTATTGAATTAAAATTTGACTGGGTTATTTTCAATATTTTTATAAATATATTAATAAAATTTTAAAATAAATAAATAACTCAAATTGTTAGATTTTAACCATCATTGTTTAAATCGCAATGACAAATATTTAAAAGATTAATTTATATCTGGAAAACAAACTAAGAAAGAAAATAATAGAAAAATGAAATTTTAGTCATTAAAAAATTATTTTAAATTTATAAACTGGCGCCTTATGGCTGTAAAAAAAAATCATTTTAAATCTATGAATAATTTATTCTTAAAAAAAATCTATAAACCACATAAAAAATTGTTAGATGAACTTTGTGAACTTGTAAATTCTCCAGAAACGATAACCATCAAATAATATAATATGGTAGATTTCATTAATTTGAAGGACTAAATAGTGCACAGTACACACAATACTTCTTTTGCAATAGTTGGTAGATGAAGCCAAAGGCCAGTTTGCCATCAAATCATTCAATATTGCCACATCTATGAATTGTCCAACACACAAAATTTAAGCACCATGCATACATATCAACCAAAAGAACAAGACAAAAAAAAAAAACAGAAGAAATACTCAAAGAAAGAAAAAATTACCTCAATTACTTCATTACTTCTTGTACTAACTTTGGATCACACTTATATTTGATTTGGTAGTGGACCTTCCTTTTCCATGACTTCTTTTCTTATATGTGGAATATCATATTTATTAGAACCTCTTTCCTTTATGATTTCTACCATGCAACTTTGTAGGCAGCTTAATTATTCTTACTGGCCAAGAACAAAAAGATGATGACACAGATAGATAGAAAGAGAAAGAGGATATTCCCTTTCATTACAAAGAATAAGCCAAACAAGCAGAACTCAGAGCAGAACACGACTTCTATTTATATAGATATGATTACCATAGAAGTCATAGTCTCAAAATTATAAATGAAGCAGATAAAATTAAAACTTAGTGATGGGGTAGCAGCATATATATATATATATGCAAGTAATAATTGTACCATATATAACAAAAATACAGATAAAAATATTCCAAGTCATGCGAATGCAATGTCAATCTAAAGATATAATTGGGTACCATTAGTTTCGGGTGCATGAATGTGTTCCATTCGTTGTTCAGCATCATGTTCAAAGTTTGAAATTTCCACTGAATGAACTTCCAATCCACTTCCTGAAATTGACTAGGCAGTTTGTTTAGGTCCAGGAGAAACTTACCTGAAAGTTATCTCTCTCAAGGCCAACAAAATTAGTAACCAAATTAATGACATAAAAGCGAAGTGATTATAGAATTAGCAATCAAACTATTGACTTAATTATGCTCAAAAAGTTCTTAGTCTTTGATTAAGATAACAATAAGCTGTAAAGTCCTAAAATCATATTAATGCCATCACCTGTTTTGGATTCACCAATTCCTTCACTGTTCAAATCCAAGTTTGTGGGCATTGAGTGAGATTGATTCTCAGCAGCGACCATTTATAGCAAGCAAGTAGGATGCCACATGCACTTCTAGGGAGATAAGCTAGTAATCTTATCGGCGACACTAAAAGGACAATCAAGACAAAAATATGTGAATGAATCTTAAGTAAACACATTAAATCAATAAAAACACATCGAACGGTAGAAGTTCTTAGATCAATGAAAATCTGAAATCACAAACCAAAAATTGGAAATCAAAAGTCTAGAATAAGAGATCAGTCTGTGCTGTCAAGCGGAGGTTTGAAGCGGTTGGAAGAATGCAATGAATTTATAAAAACAAGAAAATCTAAAATCTCAGCTAAAAAAAAATCTGAAATCACAAAGTAGAAATTAGAAATTGAAAATCCAAAGAGATCGATCAGTGCTGTCAAATTGAGATTTGGTAAGGGCGATTAGGTATTGTGCGGGGCTATTTTTTAAAAATTTTATAAGGGTATTTTTGGAAAATAGGTGATATTTTTTAACTAGTAACTAATTTAACTAAATTCCTTAATATCTCTAAATTAGTAAACTGAGTCTTATAATTAGGACCGGATGTAGTATCATATTAACTAATTTAAATAATATTCTTAATTGACTCAAATTAGTTTATTAGGTTTTACATTAAGAACTGAAGGAGTATAATTTTTTAACTTAAAATTGAATCTATTTTGGAGAAATTGCAAATCAAGTATTTTGTAAAAAAAAATGCTGTCAATTGCAATCCAATTATTGTCAAAACGTGTGAAAGCGTTGTAACAAGCCTAATTTGTGATTTCGTAATTTCCACTGTTTACTTTTGTTTTTTGTTGTTACGATTTTTCCATCTATCTTTCCTCAAGAATAAGACTCAATTATATAACTAATGTCCTAATCACAAAATTACTAGAAAAATCCACTCGTTCATAATTTTTTCAATCAAAAGATCAAGATTTAGAAATATAAATAATTGTATAAAAATATGCACGTGGAACAAATAGCAAAGACAAATTACACAATAAAAGGCCTAACAAACCCCCGGGGGGGAACCAAAGTACCAAAAAGCTCAACTAGAGAAGCCCCTCAATCCTAGCAACAACTCATTTCTGGGTGGTCTTAAGCCAACCACACTCAAAGCTCTAATTAAAAAATGGAGCCATTAGACCTTTATATGATCGAGAGTCACTCGCAATTTCCATAGCGTTCACTTTCTACCACTTTGTCAATGAAATAAAAAATGGAGCCATTAGACCTTTATATGATCGAGAGTCGCTCGCGATTTCCATAGCGTTCACTCTCTACCACTTTGTCAATGAAATTATATTGACTTCTGTTTCCTTGGAAATCTTCCCCTTCCCATGCAATGCCCTGCCAAGGATTGTTATTCCTCAAAACCGTTCCAAATAAGAAAACTAATAAACTTTTTAAGTTTTATTTATATGTCAGCCTTCTATATTTACAAGTAACTAGAGTTATATGTAATTGATTTTATTATTTAAAAACTTTGTGTAATTCTCCCTGGAATACACGTGTGCATATATAACTTTTGATATCAACTTACATTGCATAATTTGAAGTGGTTGATTAACCCTATATTGGCCAAGAAAAACCTTTAAGCCAATGACCTAAATAATATTTGATCACTCCCACCTGTCACTAGGAATTGAAGAAATTTTTAAAGTACTCCTCCGGTCCTCAATATAAGACCCAATTATTAAGTTGATTTTGGTCTTAAATATAAGACCTATTTCTCATATTTATCAATTTTTTCTAAATTATCCTTATGAATACTCCCTCAACTATAAACAAGTAGAAGAGGGAGAGAGGATATTAGGAAAGATGATTATGGTATTTTAGAAAAAATATATCATATTTTTTTAATTAACTAACTTACCTAATTTTGTTAATCTAATCAAATTAGTTAAATAGGTCTTATATTAAGGACCGGAGGAATATTTTGTATTCTAACTTCCTTAATCTAATCAAATGTGAGCATGAATTTTGTACACACTCATGCAATAATAATTTACTTAATTTCATTTCGCTCTAATCAATTTCTTTTCTTTGAATTTGTCGATCCCCTTTTGTTCAGATGAACAGTCGAAGATGTGGGGATAAGTTACTGAAAAGCGAGGAATCAAAGCAAATCTCATTCATGTGTTAGAAATTAACTTTAATCAAAAGCTTAAAGGCACTGGATCCCATCATGAAGCTAGAAATGGCCGTTTTTTCAAGTAAAAGAAAAGGTTACATATAAAAGAGGTTGGAATCTATGAGTCAGATCTTGATGTTATGCTGGGAAACATGAAATAAAGCAAAAGAAGAGCAGTATAAATCCAATACTAAAGCACTCCCGCATCAAGTGCCAGGGATCTTAGAATTGAATCTAAGTTTTTTTTTTTTTTTTTGCCAACTTAGTGTGAATATAATGTTGTGATAAACGTTAAAATAAAATATTTTTGTGCATGTTATAGTTATGATACTATACCATTGCAAAATATCCAAAAATCATTCCAACTGCTCAGTTCAAAATTCTTTTATTTTGATTTTAAGGAAAGATCATTTTCTGGATACTTATATTTTAACTCAATATTTAATTAGGTATATGTAATTTTTTCATTCTTTATTTTTTGATATACTTTTCACTTTTTATCCTTTAATTTTGTTCTATTAACACTATTAATAGGACTCAACGGTGTTAACAAAGTAAAGCTAAAAGATTTAATCAAAAGAGAAAAATATAAAAATATCAAATTAAAAATTAAAAGAATGAATAAGTACATGCATGATTTAATAAGTCTTAAGAAAATGTGAGGGAATCTCAATAATTTCGAACCAATATATGATTCCGCATTTACACGCAGGGGCTTATTAGCATGCCTGGGCAAGCAGACCAACTAGGATAAAAGCTGAAGTGCAAAACTGCTGAAGTGCTAATACTACATCCACATCTAACTGCTCCCCAAGCCTGGGGAAAGGAATATTCTTTTCCAAGGAAGAATTAACTAATTTAAAAGAGAACAAAGGAAGGAGGGGAAAAGGCCAAAAAAAGGAGCAAAAGAAAAATAGAAAAATAAAAAGGAAAAAGCCAAAAAGGAGAGGCAAAAAGTGAATAATGTGAGTGGGATTATCTGCACTATTCCCACAAAAAAAGAATTAGGGAAATTTTGTTAAAATAGCCTGTTTAAAAATTTAATTAATTAAAAAGACTTAAATTAAACGAATATAATGGAGGAGTACTACATACAAACACGGCCTACGGTTCTCCCCACTCATCAACATGAATATTGTCCAGATTGTAAATATAAGAGGCAAATAATAATTTATTTTAGCTTTAAATATAAAATTTTAATTGATATTTTCTTTGAATTTATAATTATTTTTAAAAATATTTTTATACTAATATTAAGAAAGTTTTCGATTAAAAAAGATATTTTAAAAAATTAATATATATTTATTACAAATAATTAATTTAACTAATTATTTTATTTTTGTCAATTAACTATTTAATTCTTATATTAAAAGCATAAGAATTAGTAATAAATTAGAGTAAGCATGTTGGATTAGAGATTTTGTATTTGTAAGAAATTTGATATGAGATGCATGTTACACTGTATTTTTTTTTTTAATACATAACACACTGCAAGGTCTTTTACTACTTCCATGTACAGAATAAATCTTAATCGTCACAAGCATCCTCCTCTGGGAGCAAGAATTTCCTTCACGCCATATGATGCCTACAATAAATTTTACAAAATGAAAAATGTATACTTGAGGATTAAATTGTGTATTTTTTAGGGGGGGAACAAAAGAAGCAGAAAAATATTACCAAAAAAAAAGATGTAGAAAAAAAAAATTATGGAGAACAAGTTGTTCAGAATTTAGACTTGAGATTGACGGAGTCCACCGCAAGGATGAATGTCTTTGAGCAACCCCAAGAGCTGCCGCATTGTGGGCCTCTTTGCTGGTGACTCTGCCGTACACAAGAACGCCACTCGGAGGCTCTCTGCCATCTCCCTCTCCGACTCGTCGCCCTCATCTCTCAGCCTCTCATCCAACACGCCCACCCCATTTCCTTCTTTCACCATCTTCCTCACCCACACGATTGTCTCCACCATGCCGGCCCTTCCCTTTAAGAGCTCCATCAGCACGACACCAAAGCAGTAAATGTCTGTTTTCGTTGTGCAATTCAACTTATCTTGCTACCCAATTTTTCAGAACCCAAATTCCGCGATTCGGGGCTGGAAGTCGTCGGCTAGCAAGATATTAGAGGTGACTAGGTGGCCATGTACGATGGGCTTTGATCTGGCATGGTGGAGATATGCCAGGCCACGTGCTATCCCAACAGCAATACGATGTCGTGTTCGCCAACCCGTGGTTTCTGATGAGGACGCCTGTGATCCGACACTGTTTTGAATCTCCCACGTGTCGCTACCCCAATCCTCCAGTTAGTAGTCCCCATTGGCACCTAATGAAGCCACCTTCCTAAATTGTCGTTCGGCATGAACTCATACAACACCAGCTTCTCTTTTCCTGAAATTGCAATAAACATAATCAAATTTCAATTTTAATTAAATTCACCACATTTAATTACACTCATATTTAAGCAAATTTCTCAATTAGGCCAAACATGAATCAAGTTTGCCAACTTCCATAATTTTTTCCAAAAAAAAGATTAATATTAACAGAAAAGTTTTGTTAGGCTAAAACCATTTGAAATATTTTGCTTGTTTCAAGAAATAGACATTTCAATTACGAAACCAAAATGTACGACAGGACAGACACGAATTCCTATACGTAATCATTACAAGTGTAGATTTAGGGAAAATGGGTTCACAACAAGTTAGTGAGTGTGACATCATCAGATTAAAACCCGTGAAGGCAATTAATGGGAGCAGGTTCAATTCAATTTCAGAATGTACGCTGCTTCTACCAAAAAAACAGAATTGAAAAAAAAAAAACAAGTAAAATTTGGAAGAAAGCATTTGGATTTTGGAACAGATGCAACTCGGCGCAGTACCTGCAATGCAGTAACCAGAGAGTCGCAGTACGTTTGGATGCTTCAGCTTTGAGAGTTCAACAAACAATTCAACCGCGTCGTCATGTTTGACGTCTCTGGCGTTCTCCAGAACCTTGATTGCCACGTGGATGTCTCCGCCGGCAGGTAAGACGGCTCTGTAGGGGGGGCCACACCTCCCTTCAGCAAGCAGCGAGTCCTTACCGAAGTGTGATGTGGCCGCGATCAAGTCCTTGAAGCTCAGGTTCATCAGTGGCTTCTCGAACATCACGACCGGTGCTGATGATGGCTCCTTCAGATCAGCCACCCACGACGTACCTGATTCGGTCTCAAAAGCAAACAGTCCGGATTTGTCCTTGAAAGGCAATGGAGGGACTGGTTTCGAGATTGCCCATTTGTTTTTCTTAGCCAATCGTCTCTTCCTGTAGATGCATAATACTGAAATACACACTAGAACAATGATGACTCTTGAAGCAGAGCAAACTGAGAGAATCAGTGTTTTAGATTTTGATTTGGGTCGTTTCTCACTGATCGAGTCTCGTTGCGGAGGGTGATGAAACGTCGACGTTTTAGAAGCGTTGTAATTTAAGTTAGCACCGGCGTGAAGGAAAGCTGATTTGCCGAATTTCTTCTTGTACCCATCGAAGCTAAGTATGGCTTTGAAATTGTTGTGAGAAATGTTCAAGAAATGAAGGGTATGAAGACGAGGGAAATCAGAAGGAAAAGTACCATTCAACTCGTTATTTGAGAGGTCCAAGTAATTCAGCGACTTCAAAACAGAGATAGGTTTGACATTTCCTTTGATTTTACAGTTGGACAGGTCAAGGTAGTTCAGGTTGGTGAGCTTCTGAAACCCAAAAGGGAGGTATTTCAGATTGTTGTAAAAAAGGTCAAGAACTTTCAGCTTTGAAAACCCAGAAAGCTGAACATGGTTTGTGAACCTATTGTGTGAGAGATCAAGCATTTGAAGAGAAGAAGCGAAGGAGCCATGAATGCTACCTCCGAACCTGTTATTGGAAAGGTTGACCTCCAGTAACCTCGAGCTTGCCTAGAACTAGTCAGGCACTTGACCTTGAAGAGAATTCCCAGAGAGATCAAGAACCTGCGAGTTTGAAAGGTTCCTCAGAAACTTCCACCAAATAGGGCCACGAAGATTCTTGGAAGGAAGCCTTATGGCCCTAAACTGATCGTCGTCGGAGCAGTGAAATAACCAAGAAACGTTGAATCCGGAGACTGATTTGAAGGCCTTGGACACAAGGTCGCCTTCTTCTTGACTAAGTTTGCAAGAGGAGGAAGAAGGTACAACAAAAGCAAGCAGAGCCAGAAGAGTGAAGAATCTGAAAAAGGGTCTCATTTTAGCTACAGCCAGTGAGAGACTCGAATTATTTCTGTCATATATACCCCGTTTGGTCAGTGAGAGGCTTTGAGGGGGAAGGTAGTGGGGAGTTGGAGTTGAAGTGGGGCAGTTCGCGCGAATACAAAGAATTGACGATGCCATGGTTGACGGAGAACTTAACGGCTCGGGAGAATGGGAAGAGGGTGAGGTGTTGACTGTTGACCATTGCACTTAACAAAGTATTATAGCTTCTTCTTCTTCTGTTTTTTTTTTTTTGCCGCAAAGTACTATAGCTTCTAATGACACGCTTATTTGTAATCATGTGAATCGGAAGATATAAATACGTTTGAAAAATAAATTTTGTTTCACCAGCGCTTGAAAAATAAATTATACTATTAGTATATTACAAATAATATATTTTTATATATATTTATTTATGATGTGTAGTAGTTGCAGAGTAGTCAATCCATTATTTGTCATTTAAAAGAATACTACCTCCGGTCCTAATTATAAGACCCAGTTGACTTATTTGAGGAGATTAAGGAAGTAAGTTAAGTTAGTTATTTGTAATAAATAAGTATTGTCATTCCTAAAATATCTTGCTAATTAAGTATATTGGCTAGAACTATCATTATTAGAAGGATTATCTTGAAAAAAAATGCATAAATATGGCAGACAAAATGGATTGGGGTCTTATAATTAGGACCAAACAAAAAATCAAACGGGGTCTTATAATAAGGACCGGAGGTAGTAATTAATTACTACAAGACATGATGTCATGCGAATAAAAATTGGTAAATGTATTCTGCAAAGTTATGGATTTAAATCATAATCCATTGCGATAACTTTTTTTCAAGAGGTAATATGTGACTATAATCATCTCTATAATAAGTATTATTTGAGCTGGAGGACACATCCCAACCCTACTAAATTTGTAAGATTAAACTTATTTAAAAAAATTTTATAATTTTTTTTTCTAAAAAAACGATGTTATATGTATACTTTTATAAAGGAATGGTGCTGTTTTTTTCCCCTGGAAAATAAGAAATATGGTAGCGTTGAATTTAATTAGCAGAACTAACGAAAAAATGGACAGAGAGTTACGTTGCAGGAAACTGGAAGTCCGAGCGAACGCAGAAGGCAGGAAGGTCACATGAGGAGGTGGGAAGTCAGATGATCCCAAAATAGATGTGAAGGCGACTTCTCAAGATTTCAAACTCAAGGGGTCCCACTTTTTATTTCTCATTCATTCGGAGAGTTACAAGCATCATGTTCATGTAGTATGGGCAGATGCAATCGTACGTGACCTTGTGATAGACGATAACTTTTTTCAAATAGTCAAAACATAAAAATATTTGTTATTGAGATTTTTTGGTGATATATTCTTTTCTTCGAATCTTATAATGAATCCCCCAAAATACTAGCTTTATAATACTAATTAAAAAGCTTTTATTCAATATAATATTATATTTTATAAGAAATAATTAATTTTAATCAACTTTCTTTCGCAAAGCAATTAATTGAATCTTATAAAAAAAGGGGATGAAGTATTTTTTTTCCACATAGATTTTTTCATCACACTACTCTTCGTCTATAAATATATTTTATGCTATTTTTTGTCACCTTTTCTTGTGATGAGCAAGGGTGACGCTCTTTAATTTATATGTTGTATATTGATTGACATTGATATGATTATTATTGTTAATGGCATTGATGATTGATAATGATGATGGTAGGGAGTCATTCTTTTAAGAGTAAATATTATCTTTACTAAATTGATAAATTAAAATAATAAAAAGAACAAGAGAAAGACACCATTGCACAAAGATTATGAAAAGACCAACGGAGGTGAGGAAAAAAGAATATAAAGAAATAAAATATGTATATATGAAGATGGCATTTTGGTCTCTAAGTAAAAAGTACATTAAAGACAATAATAGTTAATTATTGTATAATAACAACAACAAAATAAAACACATCTCATTTTATGTGCATTTGGAAGGCAAGTTTTCCCTTTATCATTGTTAGTTTTAAATTTTAAGACCTTGTAATGTATGGACATATTCGCTCTAAATTAAATACTTAACGAACAATATTTTTTTGGTTGACTTTTGAAGAGCTCTGAGAAGTCATGAATCATGATGCCTTCACTTTAACTCCATTCGTTGGGTAAACTAATCTCTTCATATATTCAACTTGGTCTTTAATTAGAATGATGAATCATATCTGAAGCTGAAAGTAGCAAAAATAAATGGTTACAACTACTCTGTTGAACTTCTAGTAGTAGTTGACGTGAGTAGAGACAATACGCCCACACATTTCCAGTTCCCTTAATGATAATAAATAATACTTTAATAAAATATTGAGAGAAAAAACTATGCATGCCATGTAATATAGGTCAAATGTAATTAATTCATGCTTTTTAAGAAATACTTGGTCATTTATATTTTTTGTATTATAAAAAATATCATTCCTTTTCGATTTGTCATTTAATGCAATAAATTAACAGCATTAAGTGGGCAACTAAAAACAAACAATAACACAATAAAACAAAAATTCTCAATTCAAACTAGTAATAATTGGATAAGGGTATTGAAAAAAATATAAATACTTCACCATAGGTTGCCCTAGATTTTAAACCAACTGTAGCTTAAAAGTTGTCTTGTATTTACTACGAGATATAGCAATGTGAGCGGCAAAAAGAAAAAAAAAAAACAGAGATAGATATAGTAGTGTGTGTGTATATAAAGGAAAATTTCATCTAAGTTTCGCACATGAAATTTAATTTTCAATAAGTTCCAAAAAATTATGACCTTTCAATTTAGTAGTAAATGATAAAAATGAAATCTTTTTTTTTTGGTTAATCACCAAGCCATCAAACTCATTTAGTTATATTGTGCAAAAATCTATATAATACACTAATTTTCCTAATTTGCATCCTAATTCTCTTATGTATTATTGTTAATTTCCTTATCTATACTTGTTAATTTGCTAATTGTTGTTATTTCAGATTTCCAAAATTTCATAAGAACAATTGCAATTAGGAAATTAAAACGTACATTTAGAGGAATTAACAATAACCAGCAATTCCTATTTTCCATATTCTCAAAATTTCACAAGTTAATCTTTTTACGCAAAACAATAATTTTATTTTTATCCCTTAATACCTACTAAAAATTAAGCGGCATTTGTAGGACTCAAATGAAAATGTTCATTTAAAAGGAGTATATTTCATATCACAAGGTGACAATTTACATGCCAATGACCCATCGATTAATCAAATCAAAATAAAGCAATAAAGCAGTGATACAAACAAAATGAGGTCAAAGTGACAAAAGACCACACATAGTGATAGTAGATACCCAGTGGCGTCACACCTGCTCTGCACGTGATCTTGGCTTCTACCATTTGCTCTTATTATCATGTTCATATAATTTTACTATATTTGATCTAATTTTGTCTAAATTTAGTGGGGTAAGTTAAGTGGGTGGCATCACCTCATCCACAAGCATACAAATCAAGGCTCCAAGAGAATGACACGTCAGTTTTTGTCTGGCAATAATATTCAACTTACAAAAAGACTGAGTCATCATTAGAATGATGAATCATATCTGAAACTGAAAGTAGCAAAAATAAATTATTACAACTACTTTGTTGAACTTCTAGTGGTAGTTGACGTGAGTAGAGACTATACGCCCACACATTTCCAGTTCCCTTAATGATAATAAATAATACTTTAATAAAATATTGAAAAAAAACTATGCATTCCATGTAATATAGGTCAAATGTGATTAATTAATGCTTTTTAAGTAATACTTGGTCATTTATATTTTTTGTATTATAAAAAAAATCATTCCTTTTCGATTTTTCATTTAATGCAATAAATTACCAGCATTCATTACAAAAAAATTGAATTTCAACGGGGACAAAAAGTCACAGCTAAAAGTATAAAATTCGCCGTTGAAAATTTTTAGTGGCAATTTGTCACCGCTGAAAAGACATTGCCATAGCGACCGCGGTTGAAAACTTTTAGCGGTGACAAAAAAGTTCCCATTAAAAGAGACTTTTAGTGGCAACTTTTAGAAGTTTCAACAGCGACATTTGTCTCCACTAAAAGTCACTTTCAGTGGTGACTTTTTTGTCGTTGCTGAAAGAATTTTTAGCAACAACAGTTTGTCGCCACCAAAAGTAACTTTCAGCGGTGACTTTTTTGTCGCTGCAGAAAGCGGTGCCTAGGTTTTACTGAAGCCACATCATCGCTGTCGGTCACCACGTCATCACCGACCAGACACCACATCATCACTAACCACCTCCACGTCATTGTCACATCACCACTCTCGTGCCACCACGTCGCCCTCTTGCTGCCACGTCACCATCCAAATAAAAGTTCAAACCCATGACAACCTCCTTGCATGTCCAATCTTTTTACCATTGAGCTGAATTGAATTTGTTTTGTTATTATTATCAAATAAAATATGTATTATTAGATTATACTTTCAACAGCGATATAAGAAAGTTGCTGCTGAAAGTCAGACCTTTGGCGGCGACATATAGACCTTCAGCAGCGTACAAACCTTCAGTGGTGACATTAGAAAGTCACCGCTGAAAGTCAGACCTTCAGCGGTGACACTAATAGTTGCCATTAAAAGTCTGCTTTCAATGGCAACTCTAAAAAGTCGCCACTGAAAGTGAACCCTTCAGTGATAACATTACCACTGAAGGTCATAGATTCAGCAGTGACAAAAAAGGTTGCCGCAGTACACTCACACTAATTTAACTATAATCATCTTTCCCTCATAAACTTAACTATGCTATCCCTTTCAATTGAATGCATTCCTCTCACACACACCATCTCACTTTCAATTATATTTTAATTACATTTTACATCTCTCTCTCACACACTCTATCTCTCACTACCTTCCCATCTTTCCTTATCTCTCAAACATACATCTTGTGTCTCCGTTGAAGGTATTTTTGGCAGCGACAAAATATCACCGCTGAAAGTCAACTTTTAGCAGCGACATTATTTGTCGCCACAGAATGTTGTACCTTTTAGCGGTAACCACATGCAGTCATCGCAAAAAGTCCTACATTCGGCGGCGACTTTGATGTCGCCACTAAAAAGTCCCACTTTTGGCGGTGACAATAAAAGTTGCCATTGAAAGTTATACTTTCAGTGGCTACTTTTTTTATCGCCACTGAAAGTCATCATTGAAAGTGATTTTTTTTGTAGCGATTAAGTGGGCAACTAAAAACAAACAATAATACAATAAAACAAAAATTCTCAATTCAAACTAGTAATAATTGGATAAGGGTATTGAAAAAAAATGTAAATACTTCACCATAGGTTGCCCTAGATTTTGAACCAACTGTAGCTTAAAAGTTGTCTTGTATTGACTACGAGATATAGCAATGTGAGCGGCAAAAAGAAAAAAAAAAAGAAGAGATAGATATGGTAGTGTGTGTGTATATAAAGGAAAATTTCATCTAAGTTTCGCACATGAAATTTAATTTTCAATAAGTTCCAAAAAATTATGACCTTTCAATTTAGTAGTAAATGATAAAAATGAAATCTTTTTTTTTGTTAATCACCAAGACATCAAACTCATTTAGTTATATTGTGCAAAAATCTATATAATACACTAATTTTCCTAATTTGCATCCTAATTCTCTTATGCATTATTGTTAATTTCCTTATCTATACTTGTTAATTTGCTAATTGTAGTTATTTCAGATTTCCAAAATTTCATAAGAACAATTGCAATTAGCAAATTAAAACGTACACTTAGAGGAATTAACAATAACCAACAATTCCTATTTTCCATATTCTCAAAATTTCACAAGTTAATCGTTTTACACAAAACAATAATTTTATTTTTATCCCTTAATACCTACTAAAATTAAGCGGCATTTGTAGGACTCAAATGAAAATTTTCATTTAAAAGGAGTATATTTCATGTCACAAAGTGACAATTTATATGCCAATGACCCATCGATTAATCAAATCAAAATAAAGCAAAAAAGCAGTGATATAAACAAAATGAGGTCAAAGTGACTAAAGACTACACATAGTGACAGTAGATACCCAGTGGCGTCACACCTGCTCTGCACGTGATCTTGGCTTCTACCATTTGCTCTTATTATCATGTTCATATAATTTTACTATATTTGATGTAATTTTGTTTAGATTTAGTCTAGCAATAATATTCAAATTACAAAAAGACTGAGTTTCTGATATAAAATTATAGCAAGATCCCACCAACTCTCACTTGTGGGCATTATGAAATTGAAAGCTACTCTGCTTAATATACATATGAGAAAATGTCAGAGGTAGTTATTTGTTCCATTTAACTAGGACTGAATGGAGAGGCTCCAATAAATAATACTTGTACTATGGAACTTAGCTCCCCCTTTGTTTAATTGTTTTATGAGCCCTCTATTTTGACTGAGAAGAAAGAAAGAAACTAAGCAAGCCCCCAACACAGGATAAGGATGGAAATACCAACAACTGTTGGACCAAGTAGAAAGAATTTGGGTACCTTAAATATCATGTCCTGGGTTTGATCCTTGGGACGGTATGTATGAAAAAAACACTATTGGGAGGGGTTTCTTCTACGCCGCCTAACAGTATTCCTAGAGATTAGTTTTTTATCGTTTGGGTGGGAAGATACTTTGAGCAACTGAAATAGAAACAAGGATGGAAATATGAGAAATTTTCTCAGCAGGCCAGCCCGTTAATGTAGTTTTGCCCTAAAGTTCTATGACTATACGTGTTATTTTTAATTCAAACCAGAGTCAGTCCAACATTAAAATTGCAACTAGAAAGGTTAAACTTCAAAGATATACCTAGTTACCTCTTGCATTCGATCATTTTCCAGCAACTCCCTCCATAAAACTGATGTTTTATTAATTTTCTATTTCACAAAATCTATTACACCAACTTCACCTATATTATAACTTATTCATATTATATAATTAATCTTTTTTATCAAAAAATTAGAGTCGGAAAAAGAAACAAAAAATATTCAAGCCAAACGGATCAGCAAGTCGCGGTCCATCCCAATTTTTCTTATCAATACCTTTTAGGAATCTTATACGAATTTTTCAACATTTAAATTCAGGTATCCGTTTATTTAATAAATAATAATACTCAATATATCAGTCTATCTTCTCTGATAATTCTTGTATTTGTAAATGTAAGTTTTTAACAGTTTACAACTGTTTTTTTTTTTGGGGGAGAATTACAATGAGCAAGTAAGGAAAACAATTAAAAAACAAGTCCCAGAGATTATTATTCTCACTATAAGATTTGTCATTATAGGCTATTGAGGTTGTTATTAGGACTTTTTGGTAATTATTTCTTTTCTGTAGGATTTAATTATAATTTTTTTTTTTTTTTTGGGGCCAAGAAGCGTTTACAACTTAACACAGTGTGCTATGTGGTGACGGTATTAACTCAAATCACACCCTTGAAGGAAAACTTACATTAATGACTTCAAATGGGCCGAATAATTGCTGATCTGGATTGGATTGTCCTCTCTAGTTTGGGCCTAACATGTTATCCTGAGTGAACGCCCATTTGCAAAAAAACTGTTCGGAGGCTCAAAGTCATGATTTTGAACTAATAAGAGTTGAATCTAATAAAAAAAGCCAATTTATTACAACATGATGAACTAATGTTCGAGTTCTCACTACAAAAGATACTCACATTTAGTATCAAATAATGTTTCAAACAGGATAACTTCCGAAAAAAGAATATTTGTGGTTAGAAAAAAAATCATGAATTTGAAGCCTAATCCATGTTTGTTGAGAGTGGCTACCAAGTAACACAATTTTCAAATTCATAGTTTTGAATTTTAAAACCAAATAGTACCTTTTTTTTTTTTTTTCCAAACCACGTTTAAGCCCAAAACCTTGTTTAGGAATAGAAGCAAATTGTACCTGCTTTTGGGTAACTTCAGATTTGGCTAAACTCAATTTGGGCCAATTTTTATTTTGCTTAGAGCCAAGTTTGCAAAGTTAGTTAATTCTACCAACACACAACAAAACTAAACAAGCTTTAAATACATAAATAATTAAAGCCACGTGATATTTATCAACATTCTGCTAATTTAGTTTTTTTTTCCCAATTACATCGAGGAAGAAATCACCACTCTCCTGCATTCAAGGGGCGTTAAAAAATAATTAAAAAAAGTAAAGGACTTATTACCAAATATTTTTAGATCTGCGTTTACCACTTTAGAAGACCATCCCACACCCCCCCCAACAAAAAAAAGCCGATATTATTGGAGCTTCGTTTATTTATCTTTTGCTTGATCAGCCTTGTTTACTTATTTATATTTTTTAAAGCAGTTTCGTTCTATGTTCTTGCGTGTCATTAAGGCATCATCATAAAGCATGAACTTGACTTAAGTTTCAATATTATATTAACCCTTTACGTATAATGTATAGGACAACTTATTTGCTTTTTCAAATATAATTGTTTTATAATTAATCTTATCAAAGTCAACAAATGTATAGTGGTTATGTCACATGATTCATAGATCACATTTGCAAAATGTGAAAGTCACTTCTTCACCATGTTAGAGATATAGGTTTTATATCTGACTTCGGAGAGTATCATGGTCTTTTCAGTAATGTGCTGGTCATTATCTCAATTGAATAGTTGTTGATTTTAAGTACTCTTCTGATCTTAATATGAGACCTAATTAACTAATTTGAGTAGATTAATTATGTTATTTAAATTATCCTCCGATTCTAAATACAAGACTCATTTTGTAGTGTAAATTATAATACAAAATGAGTCTTATATTTAAGACTGAAAGAATGGTTAATATGATATGTTTTTTTCTAAAACACCCTAAGCATCTTTTTTAATTCCTTTTCTCATTCTCTTATTTGATTATTGCTGGGAGAATACCAATAGGGTTAATTTGGGAAAAGATTGATAAATACGTGAAATGGATCTTATATATAGGATCGATATTAACTTTTTAATTAACTCCTAGATTAAGGACGTACGGTAGAAGTAATTATTACAAATAGGGGTTTGATTTATTTATTTATTCTTTTACATTCATCGTCTTTTTTTTTTATAATCTTTATCTGGCATTATAAATAGATGGGAGGATAAAACTAAAACTAAGTCCTTAAGATTATTTGGGGGCAAAAATCTTAAAAAAATCTTGACTAGCTAAATACATGTTTGGTTATGGCGTAAAGCTTCTCAAACTTGGCCTTGATCTTAGGAAACTCAAGTTGGAAGAGGAAATTGAAATAAAATCTCAAAGTCCTAATAACAACTGAGCAATCTGTAATAACTAAGATTACTTCTCATTTGTTATTGGAACTTTTTGATAATTATTTTTTTCATTTGAGATCTCACAGTAATTCTCCAAGTTGGCATATTGCTTTCATTATGAAAATTCCCAAAACCGAACAGGTCAAGGTTTTAAGGGGTAAGTACAAATGTAACAAACCTACCATTCCCTTGTTAAACCTCGCCCATCTGAATTTTTACTTGGACTAGAATCTTCTTGGGACAAACTCATATGGGAAATGTAGGATTAGGGATTGGGAAAAGGAATCAAGTTTCTTTATGGTTTGATAGATGGTCATCACTTTTTCCTCAACCTCTTGTTTGATATGGTTCTAATGCGGATGCAATATTCTTAATGCCAGGGTCACTAATTTTAAAACTTTAGCAAGGGGTTGGGACTTAAAACAAGATTATCCGTTATCCTTCTATGAATGTCATCAGCCAAATATTTCTTGTTCACCGGCCTGATTCGAATGAGGATGGATGATGATGACGCTCTTTGTTGGAGACCTTTCGTTGATGGCAACTTCTTAATCAATTTCTGCCTATAAAGCCACTGAAAATTAAAATTACAAAAAAAAAAAATCGCTTCCAACCCCGACATTTGGAAAAAAAAAGTGGAAATGGCTCCCCTATGATGAGATAATCAAAACCTTCCTTTGGAAAGTTAGATAATTGCAACTGAACCATTGGAAAATGAAGGCCCTCAGTCTTCTGGAATAAAAAGCTTCTACGAGAGTCTGTTTCCTACAGTTCCTTGAAAGCTATCATTATCTTTTTCCCCCATTTTTTGGATATGATTATGCATGAATCTTCTCAATGCGAGATTGGATTGTCTCTTTCGATCACCCTTTGGAGAAGAGAATACCTACTAACTAACTCATAAAGCAGACCATTATAGCTTAAATGTTACGATTTTAAATAACCATATCCCTCGAGCTATAGGGATTTGTTAATCTCTGATTTGACTTAATCCCTATTTTATGCGCACCGTCCTAACTGTGGCTTCAATTGTTCAAAAAGAAAAATTGTCAAACTAGAGCGTGGCTTCCCTTGAATAAAGTATGGGGTAAGCTATACTTTTTGAATATAATATACAGGTAAATACATATACATACATCTCCAACTCTTCAATAGCTCTTCGGAAAAATTGTAGTCTCTGCGTGTAAAGGAATATAAAATGGATTTTGGTGGCCCCAAGCAAACATGGGGTAAGAGAAGGGAACATGTGCCAACTGATTAAACAAAATCATGAATATCCCCTCTGGGCTCGAAGATTTGAAAACATAATGCCTGCAAAAGCACTCCTGGGAGACCTTCGGCCTTCAACACATTCTAACCGAACTGGATCAGTTGGTTATTCGAACATCTGGTAAAAGGATTCAGAAAAGGTACTGATTATCGGTCACCAAGTTTTTTTTTTTAAAAAAAAAACCTTGATGTATGTTTGGGAAAAAAAAAAGTTAAGTGGGCCCTTTCTGTCCAACGATGCTATTTGTGTAGAGAAGAGAAAGTCAAGGAAGGAGTTGACTATTAGGTCGTAGATGGGAGTGCTTCCTGCTGGGGCGACGACCGTACGGTAGCCGCGATCACTAGTTCCCTTATAATATTCCACTTCCAGTTACATGCCAACCCTATAAACGTGGAGCTAGTTAGGTTGTTACTCAAACTAACTATGCTCTTAATATTCTATTTTATACCTCCCCATCCTTGGATCTCAAATCTTTAATTTGATCTTTCTTTTTCTCCTCTCTTTTCTTTTTGGCACATACTCTATTCAATCTCCATTTCAATTTAGTAATTTACCGGTAAGTTACTCTGAGATTGGCATGTGAGAAGTAAAATAGTTGATTCTCTGAATGCATCAATAGAATAGTAAAGGAACTTGGTTTTGATTCAAGCTAACCTTATCGGCTGATAATATCATCATTAATCATAATATATATATATCATTCCCGTTTAAAGAAAATTAAATTGCATTCGTAGGTTATAATTTTCAAAAAATTCAGTTTAATTCATGAGAGGTATGTTAAAAGCTTCAAATTCAACGGCACGTTTGATATATTTTGCTTTCAGTATTGAATTAAGAGATTTATGTCAATGCAAATAAACAAAAGCAATCTGCAGGATTGGATTTGATTGACTAAACATATATTGCTTATTTGTTCTGATTCAACATTGTTTGAAAAATTATTTAAATATTTTAAACATCAAAATAAGATAAATTATTTTAAAAAAAATGAAAAAATACAGTAAAATTAGAGTTAAATAAGTTAAAAAATAAAATTAAAATTAAAATAAAGTTATCACATTGAAATTAAATCAGAATAAAATTTTAAAATTATTACACACAAAAATTTATTTAGCCTAACCAACCCCGCAGACACACACACACACAAACAAACCTCAACAAATCAAAACCACATCTTCGCCTCCAAACAACTCACATCATCACCACCTTCAATGGCGGAGAAGCACGTCGACGCCTAAACCTAAACCAGAAAAACAGAACAACAATTTTGCAGCTTCTACATTTTTCACCACCGCATCCATGGCGGACGAAGAAGAAGAATAACGCCAATCTTTTACTCGGCCACTATGAAATAGGAAAACTCCTCGGCCATGGCACCTTCGCGAAGGTTTACTACGCTCGAAACATCAAAACCAACGAAGACGTCGCAATTAAGATCATCGACAAAGAGAAGATCCTCAAGGGCGGCTTAGTCGCTCACATCAAGCGCGAGATCTCAATCCTCCGCCCCGTCCGCCAGCCCAACATCGTCCAGCTCTTCGAAGTCATGGCCACGAAGACGAAGATCTACTTCGTCATGGAATACGTCGGCGGCGAGTTATTCAATAAAGTCGCAAAAGGCCGATTGAAGGAAGTAGTCGCCAAAAAGTACTTCTAGCAATTGATCTCCACCGTAGAATTCTGCCACGCCAGAGGCGTGTACCACCGCGATCTCAAGTCAAAAAACTTGTTACTCGACAAAAACGGCGATCTCAAGGTTTCCGATTGCGGACTCAGCACTGTCTCCGATCAAATCAGACAAGACGGATTGTTTCATACTTCTTGTGGAACGCCCACCTATGTTGCTCCTGATGTTCTGGCAAGAAAAGGATACGATGGAGCCAAAGTTGATCTCTGGTCTTGTGGCGTTATTCTCTTCGTTTTAATGGCAGGTTATTTACCATTCCATGATCAGAACGTTATGGCTATGTACAAGAAGATTTATAGAGGCGTTTTCCGGTGTCCCAAGTGGTTCTCGCCGGAGCTAAGCTTATTATGCACACGTCTTCTCGATACAAACCCAGAAACCAGAATCTCAATTCCAGAAATCATGGAAAACAAGTGGTTCAAGAAAGGGTTCAAACAAATCAAGTTTTATTTTGACGACGATAAGCTCTGTACCAGCGTTGATGATATTGACAAACTGGATTTAAACAAGGATGACATAGAATCATTCTCAGACTATTCAGTATCGGAATCCGATTCAGAGCTAGAGGTTAAAAGAAGAAGCAACGCTTCATTGCCAAGGCCAGCAAGCCTGAATGCATTTGATACATATCGTTCTCTGCAGGCTTCGATCTTTTCGGTTTGCTCGAGGAGAACGGGGACGAGGCGAGGTTCGTGTCCGGCGCGCCGGTGTCGGAGATCATATCAAAGTTGGAGGAAATTGCGCAGTTGGTGAGCTTTACAGTGAGGAAGAAGGATTGCAGGGTAAGTTTGGAGGGATCCAGGGAAGGTGTGAAGGGGCCATTGATGATTGCGGCGGAGATATTCGAGCGCTTACTCCGTCGCTGGTGGTGGTGGAAGTGAACAAGAAAGCAGGGGATAAAACCGAGTTTGAACAATTTTGTAACTCTGAATTGAAACCTGGCTTATGGAAGTTAATGATGGAGTATGAATCAGCAACTTCTTCCAAGAGAAATTCTTCTGATGAGACTCCTCAATCCGATTCTGATTCTTAGAGTTTTCCAGACTTGTTAACTCCTGGATATTGATTCATCATTTTTTTTTGGTTTTAAATATAAGATGTATTTTTCATATTTATCAATTTTTTCTAAATTACTTCTATAAATACTCCTGCAACCATAATCAAGTATGTGGAGGGAGGATATTAAAAAAAATAATTATAGTGTTTTAGAAAAAACATATTATGTTTTTTATAATTAACTAACTTATCTAACTTTCTCAATCTAATCAAATTAATTAAATAGGTCTTATATTAAAGATCAGAGGAGTATATAGGAGTATATATCTCTGCCGGACTTGTATAACTTCATATTTACTTCTCTTATTGGTTTGAAGTATAAGAAAATCTAAATGTGGTTCCTTGAAAGGACTGTAATGGGGTTTTGGTTGGATTACTCCCTTGATCTTAATTCTTTACATTACAAGTCTATATTCGTAAGATATATGGTTCATTAAGTATATATCTTGCCATATATCTCAACCTTCACTATAAAAACATGAGACTTCCTGTTCGAACCAAAGATATATTCATATTCTTTTTTTGAAAAAAAAAATAACTCACATAACTATCATATCTTTTGTTAAGGATCCAGACTCAACTTTATGCAAGAAAAACTTTAAGAAAAATATCAACAAGAATTGGGTCTAGTGAAAAAGGTTAGTTCCCCACAACGTGACAAATCAAGATTTAAATCCTCGTTAGGAGAGATGTCCATATTTAATACTCATGTCTCAAATAGAATTGCCACCAATAAGAAGATACCTATATTTTAACCCCAAAAAAAAAACTCTTAGAAAGATGCTTGGTGTTAATTGAGTTATAAGGGCCAAGCTCCACATATCCATATCCAATCCAATTATCAAAAGAATGTTTTGTACTTTAATTTCTACCGATATTATTATTTAATTAGGGTAAAGTCTTTCTTCAAGACAATTATTGAAATTACATAATTTTTATTTATTTGTCAAATTGAGAAGAAACTATACCTCAGTCTTGGGTCTTGTGCGTAGATCCTAAGGCTAGAAACCCCGTGACCTTTATTCTGCCGCTCTCTTTCAATACGAGAGAGTTTTGGAAAACCTCATTTTGGTCTAAACGATAAGACAGGAAGAGCTCAAACCTGTAGCATCAATTTATATTATTGTGTGTGTATATATACACGCATATGTAAAATTGAATTATTATTTATCACTATAGAACTAGGTCCATGCTAGCCTTAGGCGTGATTTGGCACGTAAAATAAAAGCAAAAAAGGACAAAAATTTAAGGACTAATTTGTCTGCTAAAGAAAGAAAGCTACCTCTATTATTGCAACCTTAAAAGGGGAAAAAAAAAGAATGAGAAAAGAAAATGGATATAGAAAGAAAAGTGGGTAGAAAATATTTTCACTCCTGATATTAAGATGAACAGAAAAAAAATCAAAGGAAAAAAAAACTAATTTGTGCTTATTTTTATTGTAATTATTTAAATTGAATTGAAAATTTAATTATAAATACACTATCAACATAGAGCAATGTCATTTGAGCCAAGACTCATTTGCATTCGAATTGAAAACTCAATTATAAGTACACTGTATAACCATAACTAGGACACTACTTCCGGTTCTAAATATAAAAGCTAATTGACTAATTTGAGTATAACAAGAAAATAAATTAAATTAGTTATTTGTAATAAATATATATTATCTTTCCTAAAATATCTTTACTAATCAAGTTTATTTGCTAGGACTATTATTGTTAGAAAGACTATTTTGGAAATAAATAAATAAATATGAGAGATAAAATAAAGAAAAATTAGTAAAAATTCCCTGTTTGAAAGTTTAATTAGCCAGAATAACTTGAATTGTGCAAGTACAAATATGATCTGTAGGTGCAACATATCATCCGCTGTGTACAATTTGCTAGAGTAACTCCCATAATATGTGCAACAGGGATTTTTTACTAATCTTTCTTAAAGTAAATTGGGATTTTATATTCAGGACTAAAATAAAAATCAAACAAGATCTTATATTAAGAATCCAAAATGGTACTTTCTAGAAACAATTCCCCCACCTCCTCAATAAGGGGGTAGAGCGATGTCATTAAAGTCAAGGTTGATTTGTATTGAAAATGATTCTCTCGTAAATAACTCCCATAATATGTGTAATTAATTAAAAAAATTAAAGAAGTATAAATTTAGAAGACGAATTAAATTGAAATATTATATTTTAGACTAAAACAAATATTTTTATTATATCTTATATTAAGGATAAAAGAAATAATATACAGTACATGATAACAACTTCATAACTGGGTAATGAGGATTGAGCTAAAAAAAAGGTTAAATTAAAATTCCCAAAGAAATCGAATTTCAACGTTATAAGATGTAGAGACATATTCGGGAGAATTATAATACGATCCTAAGTAAAAAAAATATTTATCAAAAAGTCTCTAACATGTTAGAAGTTTTAATTTCTTACGCTATAACTTATCATTATGTGCTGCTGAGTTGTCATTAGGACTTTTTAGTTATTATGTTTCTTCTTTGAGACTTTGTTGCAATTCTCCTTGTTGAAATATGTGATTTTAAAAGTGAGTGATGAAATCTCCATGGTGCCAGCAACAATCACTATGCAGATCCACCGGCCAAATGTCCAAAAATTAATGAGAAATAAACCAACAAGGACAGGATAGGCGATATATGTGATTATGCCATTCTTTTGCTCTGGGAGAGACAAATTTTTTTTTAATTAAATGACCTATTTATATGGCCTTATTGATATTTTCAGTTCCTTTTGACCTTATTTCAATTTTGAAATCTAAAATTTAAAATTAATAGTTTTATTCCTTGAAATTTAATTTTTTTTTTCGGGTCTCCCAAACAAGTATGATCCTATATGTACATAACTCACTACTTGTAACTAATTGATCAAGGGTAATTATTATTTCACCCTCATATTTTCGCATATATCTGGTTCATTAGCTCTATTGCTTCTTTTGGAGGAGTGCATGTAAATAATTAGCATTATTATGTACTTAATATGGGAAGTTCTCACACGTGGTTTAACATAACTGACGAGCATTATTTGTGGTGACATAATTTTTTGCACGTACAAAGTTCGATTCTTAACCTCAAATAAGATTCCAATTATTTTCACTCAACTCTACTAATGCTGGTAAATTACTATTCTAAGTATCAACCAAAAAAATGAGGACCATAATGATGATGACCATAATAATAATAAAATTATTATTTGTACTTCTTAATATGATATCTACTTAATTAATTAATTTGGGTAGATAACAGAAAACTAGTTCAATTAATTATTTGTCAAAAATATATTTTGGTCTATCCAAAATACCATATTAAATCATTTGTATTGAAACCTTTCTTGATGCAAACTCCCCATTTATTGATGCAAACTCCCTTAAGACATGCAATTAGTAAAAACAGTTTGGAGAAAATAATAAATATGAGGAATAAAATAGGAGCTAGCAGTAGCAAAAGCACTGTCTTTAGAGGCATAAAATTTGAACTCTACAGTTACAGTTCCGTACAATATTACTATACACAACCTGGACGCAAGAAAAGAAGAACAAGGTATGCAATAGAGACAACCTTCACAACTTTGCAGCAAGTGATTCTGCAGAGTGGAAGACCATGTATCTGAACAAAACAGAAACAGAAACAGAACGTTTCAAATTACCTATTCCGCAAGCAAATTAAAAACATAAACCATATCTTCTGGTATATATGGGTGCCAAATATTGCTGCTACTGTTCACCTCCTTGCCAAGCCCACACTCTATCCTTCAAGGAGGGCTTCAAGTTCTTATCCCGAAATTGGATATACTCAAACGTGTCGCCTGCAGTTTTCTTCACCTCCACAACATGAAACGTTGATGTCACCTCAAAAATCTCTGCATCAATACCAAGTTGTCCCTTCCGACCACTCTTGCTTCCATCCAATCTCACTAACCCATCTTTCTTCACAGCATTGAATTTTCTCTCTGCTTGTGCTATTTCTTCCAGTTTCGAAACAATTATTGACGCGGGCTTCGTGGTGGTGAATCTAGCATGTTGTGTCCGACACGTATCTTCCTCAAACAGACCAGAGAGATCAAATCCTGAAGATAGGGATATTAAATCAAACGCATTGAAGGCAGATGGTTTCACTTTCATTGGGGTTTCTTTGGTTTTTTCCTCTGAACTTGATGATGAAGAAGAATCAAAAAGAGCCTGAACATCACTCGCAGGATTGGACATTGGTGATTCGGGTGGTTCAATCTGCTGGTACGCAATTTTAAACCAGCCACTTTCTATAATCTCAGCAATACTTACTCTTGTTCTTGGATTTGGATCGAGAATTCTGGTGATAAGTCTTCTGGTTTGAGGTGAGAACTATTTAGGCCACTTGAATTATACAGTAGAAATTTTCCTATACATTTCAATCAGATTCTTATCCTGAAATGGAAGAAAGCCTGCAAGAACAAACAGAATAACCCCACAAGACCATATATCAGCTTTGGCTCCATCATAGCCTTTCTTGTTGAGCACTTCGGGGGCCACATAAGCAGGTGTTCCACAAGTTGTATAGAGAAGACCATCGTTCTTTCTTGGTTCATGCAAAACACTCAACCCAAAATCCGAAATCTTCAGATCCCCATTTTCGTCCAGAAGCATATTCTCCGGTTTCACATCTCGGTGACAAACCCCTCGGCTATGGTAGAAATCGACGGCATCAATTAGCTACTAGAAATACTTTCGAGCCAAATCCTCCTTCAATTTCCCTTTCGCGACTTTGGCGAAGAGCTCGCCGCCTTTCAAGTACTCCATCGCGAAGTAAATCTTGTTTTTGCTCGCCATTGCTTCGTAGAGCTGAACAGCGTTTGGGTGCCTCACAAGGTGCATCCGGGAGATCTCGGGCTTGATTTGGTCGATCAAGCTGATGCGAAGAATTTTCTGCTTGTTGATGACTTTAATGGTGACGCTCTGGTTGGTTTTGATGTTTCTGGCGTGGTAGACTTTGGCGAATGTGCCTTGGCCGAGCAAACGGCTCGGCTCGTATTTCTCCATCAGAATTGTTCCTTTCTTCTCCGTTTGCTCTCAATCCATTGGGTTTGCAAAGGAAGGAACTGTGGGTTTCAAGGTTGAGATTTCAGAATGAAGAGGAGGGAGGACGACGACGACGAGGAAGAAGAAGAAGAAGAAGAGTTGAGTCAGGCGGAAGCCAACAGATTCACAGAATAATTATGCTGAAGTCCGTTATTTTGCTCTATTTGTAGAAAATCAGTATATAGATATTACTATTCAGTTTGTAGAAAATTGAGAATGCTGTCCGTATTCAGATGTCATTGGCTCATCGTTTTAGTGCCAAGTTCAACTGCTTAAAGCTTGGTGAGTATTGTATTTTTGAAGATAAATGATTACAAAAAGATGAAAGAAATTGTAATGAATAAGACTAGTGAAGATGTAGAAGGTGGAATCACATTCAACCATGGAGAATTGGACTTACTGATATGTCAAGCTTGAAGATGTTTTCTTCACGAAGTCGCACCTTCAAATTCCCAGAATTAAAAGTGATACAAATAACTAGATATCCTAAAATAAAGAAGTTTTGTCCAGGGGTGTTGGAAACACCAAAGTTGTCTAAAGTGAAAATAGAAGAGCATGAGATGGAATGGAAGGATAAAGGAGGCCTTAACAAAACGGTAGAAATGATATCCTCAGCAAATGCATGATATATCCATGCTAACAAATATTGTTTCGAAAAATGTACATTTAATTATAAGGAAATAGAGAATTGATTATATTGTGCTTATGCCAATTTCGTCTTTCTTCAAAATTACATATTTTCAGGCTAACCAACCCTATGATTTGGTATTGCAGGATAGTGTTAGCTGTTAATATATAGAAAGATGAGTCCATCATCCATGTTATCATTTTCAGGTTGGTTAGTTTTATGATATTTTTCTGCTTATTGTCTATGTTTTTCTCTAGTAGTTATTGTGAAATCAACAAAAGCCCCATATATGAAGGGAGGAAGCATTAAAAAACTTGCATCTTTTTTTGTTTTTTAATTATTTGTATCTTTTTGCTATATTTGTCCGTGCTTTCCTACCGCTGAAATAGTAGTTACTATAATATCAACAAATGCTACATATATTAAGGGATGAAACAGATAACTCTTTTTATATATGTCAATTTTTCTTTGTTTTTCTTTGTTTTTGGTTGACACATTGGCTACAATATGATTATGCTACTATATATGATACCATGGATACACTCAAAATATAAACATGCCTTTTTACTTTCCTTGCTTGATCAATGCAGGTATACGTTGTTGGCAATGATGTTGACACTTGATGAAGGATGTGGACAGAGGTTTGTGCAATGATGCTTTTGTTGAATTCTCAAATGATATGTTTTGGTAGTTATATATGTTCCATTATATTTGATAATAAATGACACTCCGTTTTTATCATAAACAATATTCCCAGTTTCCTACCAATAATTTGGCTGATCAATGGCTTGGCCACGGTCGAAACTCTATTCTTAAAGCGTGGCTGCTTAATTATGTACTATGACTCCAATGTATTGAAGCCTCAGAAAATTGGTGTGTTGTGATTGTGAAGTTTTTATTGAACAACTGTGTGGTTTCTATTAAATAATTGTCTAAGGTGCGTCCAGTATACTTGTGTTGTAATTATTTCGGGTTTATATTAAATTTCCTACTTGACAAAATTATGTTGTTAATGATATCAAAAAAAAATATGTTGTTAATCATAGATGAAGTATTGATGCCGCTATATGTTGAAGGTTGACATGTTTTGCTGACTAGACGTACAGAGAAAATTATATTCAAGGACCAAATTAACAAAATTTTTATCTCTTAATAAGGGTCTCGAACATGTAAAATCATTATGAAGGTACATGGCCTTGTTTGTAAAATTATGTATGAAGACCAAATCCTTGTGTTAAAAAATGGAAGTGGCAGATATACATATAAAAATTCTTGACGAAGTACGAGTGTTAAATAATGAAAGCTAGAATTATAATTTTTTTGTTGTTAGTGTTGAATAGTAAATAGAATTGGTATAATTGCCAATTTTCCTCAAAGTTGTTTCTGCAATAGCGTTAGAATCTGGTGAAGAGTGAAGCATGACCCATTGCCCTCTCCTCCGATCACTTCCTGTGAATGCTTTAGAAGAGAGAGCAAGGAAAAACACACGCCCGCGCGAGCACACACACACACACATGTATATATGACAACTTTTCACTTACATAAGAGCAAGATTCACACGATGAATTGTTAGGAGTCAAAATGCTCCGTTTTCGAATGAAAAAGATGGGTGATTACAAAGAAAATGATGAGGTATTTCTGAATTTAGTCTTTCTGAAAATTGCCTTGATTCGTTACTTCACAAATAAGACAATTCTCAATTTTGTGAATGACAACATTGTCTTCTTAATTAGGTTTTTAAGATATAGACATTTCTCAATCAATCCCCTCCTAAATATAAATATAATTAGTGGTCCATCACATAATGTGTCCATCTGAATTTGATAGAAAAACAGATATTCGATGATAGATTTAATTAAAGAAACCAAATTGAGATATTATCAGAATCGAGAAGCAGTTTAGGCATAAGGCGAGGACTGAATTGAAAAACAAACAGGGAGATGGATCTTACATAGTGAAAATATAATAGCAGTAATCCTGTACCATTGCCCAATAACTTGCTTCTGGGTTGCTTCATTTATCATAGGAACTGGCAGAGACATGAACTCGAAGAAGCATTTTGGTTTCTGGAAATCCAACATTCAAGTGAACCCAACCAGGAATTATAGGAAGCAGGTACAGAGCCGACCTTAGCAACTAAGGCTAGTGAGACGATCACCACTTTCACCAACACAGGTATTGATCATGAGGGCGAGTTTCTGGAGTTTGATTTCCCTCATTGGGTTCGAACACCTCTTTTCCGAAGGCCCACATAGACATTCATATAAATAAACACATTCACAAATCACTGGATTTACAGGAGAAGTGTAACATTACGACGATGCAGAGGAAAGAACAGATGAGAGGAGGGAAGGTTGAAACTTGAAAGCGATACGACGGAGTGCCACCGAACGGAGAGGCTGATATATGGATAGACGCATGCATGCATGTATCTATAGTTGCTGCTTGGGCTTCGGCAAGAGCCATGAATCTAACGAAAAGACTATAATGCTCCCGCTTGACGTTGGTAGCTGCTGAAACACAAAACACAAAAAATCTTTCCGTTGCCGGGAATCCAACACGGGTCTCTCGGGTAAGAGCCGGGTATCCTAAGTCCTAACCGACAAGACTACAACAGATAACTTCTATAGTTTTAAGATTTAATAATAACTAGGTCTGATATGTAATACTAACGAAGCATATAATTACATGCCAAGTAGCTGACCCACGCAATGTGAGTCCAAGTTGTGTAGCAAGAAGTCTTCTCTCAGTCTTCTCCTAAACTTTAGGCACTGTTTGGGTGACATCCCAAACCATGGTTTGGGTGATAAGTCACCCAAACACCCACCCAATTTGCACAAACCATGGTTTTGGCTCTAAAACCATGGTTTTGGAAAAAGCAAAAATTTTTTGCTTTTGGAGAAAAAAGGGAGAGTGTGAAAGCCTATAGGATATGTATCTGGTTATTTTTTTTATAAACATATTTTTTTATAAACATATTTAATCTTATATTTTATAAATATATATAAATATTATTATTTATTAATTATATTATCTTATGTATTATTAATTATGTTAATAAAAATATATTATTAACAATTTTATTCCTTCAAATTAAAATATATCATAAAATCTATTTTTTCTATAATTATCATATTAACTTATGTTTTTTTTTAGTAATTTGTATATATAAAAAGTGCTTCTGATAACAACTATCTAAACACTCTCACTTCTCAAAATCACTTTTTCATAAAATTTGTTCTTTCCAGAATCTATTCTTCCCAGAATCTATTCTCCATAATCACTTTTCCAAACCACGGTTTGGTTTCATCCAAACACACCCTTAATACCGAACATTTGGTAGCCCACACGCTGCTTTTGTCACTTCCAGAATCCATACTCCACACGCCATTTTATACCATCTTCATGAATACTTTCAGGATAAAAATATGTTTAGTCTTAGAATCTTTATTATTTCAGAATTATAAAGAAAATAATCGTACAAGAAAATTATTACTCCCTCCATTCCTTTTTATAAGATGCAATTGTTGGGTATACTTTGTTTCATTTTGTGAGAGACTCTTAGAAGTTATTTCAAAATTAATTTGTAAACTTTCAATTTTACCCTCATTTAATTACACATTTTCTTTTTTCTAAGATAACTTTCTCTTTCTCTGTTATACATTCTCTCTCCACTACATATTATCTCTTCCACATGAATGAGGGCATTTTTAAAAAATAAAATTTATTTTTTACATATTAATTGTACTCAACCAGTTTTAACTAACTTTTGAAACAATGGGATTTGGTTAATTATATCTTATAAAAAGGAGTGGAGGGAGTAGTATGCAAAAGTGTGATATTTTAACTTTAAAAAATATACTTTAGTTCGCTTAATCCTAATATCATTAACATAAAATGATAACAATTGAAATAACCTTAAATATTGAAAAAACATTCTGTAATACTAACATATTAAGTTTAATTTTCAAAACAACTATGATTATTACAAAAACTCATCATTTTAAGCCTAACAATGTTAAGATTAGAAGAATAAATGTATTTTTTTTGGTATATATTACCATAAACTTGCGTTAGTAAATGTTAATATTATTAATTAGAGTTGGTGTTAGTCTGAATAAATAAAAATCTACAAATTATAATGGATAAGATTATCTCTAGAAAAAAAATAAAAAAAAAAAGAAGAAGAGATAAGATTATCATATGGTGGGTACGTGGCTCCAAATTAATTCATATAATTACTCGAATATGGGATGACAGTGAATACAAGGGTTGTTATCATCCTGTTCCCTTTTTCATTCAGTATTGTTTTTCTTTTCGCCCACTTCAATAATTCTCTTCGGCGAAAATTCAAAGTCGCCCCGCGCAGTTAATTGGACCAATAAGAAACCACACAACAAAGTAGTGCGCCAGGCTTATTAGTTTTCCCTTTTTTTCCCCTTTTAACTGATTTTCTAAATTTTACAAGTTTTTTTATTTTTTACCATTAAATTATGTTTCTATGCATTATTTTTCCCTTGATAAATACATAAAGAGGTCATCACGTGGAATGACAATTAAGTACTTCATAAAAAGCTAATGTTAACATTAAAAAAAAAAAAACTAAATATGAGGAATCCGAACATGAGGAATTTGAACTTTTGAGTAGTGATATTAATTAACTTGTATAAGGTCATAAATTGTCATGCATTATCCCCATAATATAAACCCCACAGCATTGATCAAATTGTGTTGACTTGAATCCTTATCTAAACCAGAGAATTTGCTGGCACTCCTCCCAAATAAAGCTTCAAATCTTCTTTTTCTTCTTCGTTTTCTTTTCCATGGTTTCACAAATCTACTTTCTCCCTTCTCTGCTTTCTATTTCTTCTTCGTTTTCTTTTCCATAGTTTCACAAATCTACTTTCTCCCTTCTCTGCTTTCTATTGCTTTCTGGGCTTCTTCTTTTACTTCATCATCTCTGCAATTCCCTTTTTCTTATATATTTCGATTTTCTGATTTCCTTTTTGCTTTTCTCTTTTCTTGACTTAAAAAAAAGGAAAAAAAATTCCTGAATTTACTGCTTTCTGAATTTTTTGGCTGGTACTTCTCTGTTGTTGCGATCATTTTCAATTTTATTTTGCTAGTTGTGATATTTCTTCAAGAAGGAAAAAAAACCCAAAAATAATATTAAAAAAAACTTCCTATTTCAATTTGTGATGCTTAGATCTCAAAAAGAAAAAAAAGGCTAGTTATTCTAGTGATGGCCCTTGTATTTTTCATTTGGCACTACTCCTCCGCTCTTAACCTAATTATTATGTTAATTTTGATCTTAAATGTAAGACCTATTTCTCATATTTATGAGTTTTTTTTTAAATTATACTTATTGATACTTTTTCAACCATAATCAAGTAGAAGATGAAGGGAAAATATTAAAAAAAATAATTATGGTGTTCTAGGAAAAATTATCAAGCTAATGTTAAAATTATACCCATGCTCATCTTCCATGCTCCTCCATATAGAGGTGATTTATATATCGAAGTATAAATTTTAAACCTAAGTAAACTTTAATCTAAACATGCACAGGCATATACATGTATATGCAGTCTGGAGTAACTGAAATTAATATTTAAAATAATAATAGGTTAAATATTTACTCTTTCTCTTTAAGGAATTTGCTCCTACTGTTAATACATGGGAGAAGAGGGTGATTAATGGCCTGGGCCTACAAGGTGATGATGCTTTTGTTGAATTCTCAAATTATGCTTTGGTAGTTACATATGCTCTATTATTTGATAAGCGAGACTCTATTCTTATCATAAACCATATCCCTACAAGTAAATTGGGTGATGAATGGCTTGGCCCTCCTCAAATCTTGACCCTTAGGCGTCGTTTGTTTCATTGAGTACTATGAGTCTATGACTCTAATGTATGAAAGACTCAGAAATTGGTGTTTTGTGATTGTGAAGTTTTCGTTTAGCGACTGTGTGGTTTTCTTGATTATGTTACATTAAGATTATTTAGTTCATTGAGACTGTTCACCATTGAAAAGGTTTCCGAGTCTAGATTTGTGGGGTGGCTCTTTTTGGTCGAGAGATTTTGTCAAGTAAGGAGTCATATGGAAGCCATAATTATAAGACCCTTTCCTTCACTCAATATATTCTATCCAGGACAATGACAGATACTTTGGTTCAGGTTGGCAGAGAATGAAAGGTTTTGGAACATCAGTCTTAACAGACACAATCCAGTAATTGTCTAAGGGGCGTCCCAAATATTTCTGTTCTTATTATCATGGGATTTCTCTAATTAAATTATTCATCTGCCAAAATTAAATTTTTATCACTGATATGAGGTGTCGATGCCTCTATATGTTAAGGGTTGAAATGTTTTTGTGACCCATTAATTACAGAGAAAATTATGCTCAAGGACCAAATTAACAAAATTTTTATTCCTTAAGGATCTCGAATATCTAAAATTATTGTGGATTCACATGACCTTGTTTGTAAAAATTAAGTAATATATGAAGATCAAACTGTCCTTGTGTTAAAAAAAAAAAAAAAGAAATGGTAGATATAAATTCTCGGCCGAAGCTGGAATTATAAATTTGTGGTAACAGCTTTAGAATCTGCATGATTTAGACCCCCAACTGACAAATTCAGGGTAGCTATGAAATTAAATACTTTATGAAACAGAGCGGGGAGAAAAACACGCACGCACACAAACAGCTTTTCACTTGCTTAGGAGCAACATTCACAAAATGAATTCTCATAAGTGAGAAATGATCATAACTGAGAAACAATTTATGCACGGGGTGAGGGTGCTGAATTGAAGAATAAACAAGGAGATGGATTTGACACAGTGATTATATAACAGTATTAATAAAACAGGATATAACGCTTTCAATAAAACAGAGATGTTTAGTGGTCAAAAAACTTGACACAAAGAAGTATTGGCAAATTATAACTTTTTTTTTTTCATAATTTGATGATTTAATCACAGAATTAGTAATATCTGAAATGATAAGTCTTGAATTCATATTAAAGGGAACATGTTACTAAATCAAACCTTATATCACCACTTAGTAATTAGACAAGAGTGGCTGCCGAATTCATCGAATAATACCCCACAAGATGAGTGATCTCCGCACTTTCACACCTTAATTTCATTTTGGATGGATAGATCCTCACAACAAAACACTAGATCAAAAATTTCAATGTCAAAATTCCAAACCCAGATCACTATATTCAAGTGCTTCCACAGAACCTTAGAATTATGTATGTACGTGTTGTTTACATTACATATATGCACAATCACTAAGCACGACTGGAAGTCATAAGAGATTAGAGTGTAATTATTACATTACAACTCTTCCAAAGCATCGCCAAATTGGTTTAATCATATTCACTAGCTAACTAACATATGAAAACAATAAAATTAATGGATAAGAAGCTTAAGAATTTAAAGAACCATAGCAAATTAAAAGCAGAGCTCTAGTGTGGCATAAAGCAAAAAGGGAAAAGGACATCAAACTACACAAGCACACAATAGCTGTTTTCTTTTAGGGGGAGGGAGCAAAGCACACCAATTCAATTCAATAAATTAGCACATATCTAAAATTTATCGAGAATAATTTACTGATTATTACAAAATTAGTCTAAAGAAATTTACTTGTCGGCATTCAGAGCATTTAACTTTGGGTGGTGGTGGGAGAAATCTATCCAATGGATTTACAAACTTCTGCTCTTCCCCCCACCCCTGGGTCGGGCCCCTCAAGCAAAAGTCGAAAATCCCAACCCATATATTAGGCATGACAAACAAGTCACTAAAACACATACAAATATTTTGTGTGTCGAGGTTAAAACCGAGTATTGATGTGTGCGCGAGCGCGTGTTTTTTTTTCGCCCCCCTCTGGGGCGGGGGGTTTGAAATAGTACTAATCATAACACAGTTTGCCATGTTAATTCAGGTACGTACTATGAATAATAGTTCTGATGATCATGTAATGTAAATACGTAGTGTACACAAGGAATCCCAGAAGCAATCGATACCAAGGTTTGTGTCCATAGAATCTCAGGGTACAGTACTGCGACAACATTTTAATCATCAAATACATAGGATACATTGGAAACATCTGCTCTGGCCTATATGTGCGCCACATTAACAATAATGTCATTTAATTACATTAAGCGGATCAGAGATGATGATATCATATATATGTGCATTCAATTCAGGTGGGCTCTGATCGCGGCAAGATTGCCAGGACTAAACAGATAATGAGAGTTCAAGAACTTCTGGAAGCTGGAATTATAGATTTTTGTGGTAACAGCTTTAGAATTTGTATGATTTAGACCCCCACCTGACAAATTCAGCATAGCTATGAAATTAAATACTTTATAAAACAGAGCGAGGAGAAAAACACACACACACAAACAGCTTTTCACTTGCTTAGGAGCAACACTCACAAAATGAATTCTCAGTAATCAAAATGCTCTGTTTCTGAATGGAAAAATGAGTGACTACGGAGCAAATGAGGTATTTCGCAATTGAGTCTTTTTGAAAACTGCCTTCCAAATTGTACTTGGTACTTCACAAATAAGGAAATTGTCAATTTTATCACTTACAACATTGTCTTCTCAATTATATTTTCAAGATATGGATATTTCAATCAAGTCCACCCCAAATAAAACTGATATATGTAGTTAGTTAGCAGAAGGGGTCTTATAGTAAATTATCATTAGAGTTTGTTATAGAGAGAGAATATCAGGAATGACGTGGCTAGAGTGATATATGCTCTGTAACCTGCCTTGATTTCATTTTGTCGAATGAATATTCTCTTGTTTCTTACTGCCACTAACAAAAAGGTATCAGAGCCTCCGTTTCCGGCCAATGGCACCTCCGGAGACGCGATCCTCCGATCGTCTTGCTGAATTAGAGCACTGTCTAGATAAGCAACAATCGCTCCTGGACCAACAGTCACAGTACATTTCCGATCTCAAGGTCCTGCTTCAGGACATTTCTTCCAAGATTTCTACGATGAACCAGAACGTGTCTAAGCAACCGGTATCTGGAGAAAGTGGACCGACAAGTTCTCCCCGCATTCCTGCTTTCGGCTCCTTCCAAGAACTCCACAATAACAACTCATCCACTTCCTCTTATTCTATAGCCACTAAACAGAGCCGAGTTGATTTTCCGAAGTTCGACGGCACTGATTTCCGTGGATGGGCATATCGGGTTCGCCAGTTTTTTGCTGTAGACGGGACACCGCCGGATCATCGAATCCATCTTCTGAGTATTCACCTCGAGGGCACGCCCTGCGTTGGCATTAAACCTTTATGCGCCACCGTTCTTTCACCGATATCTCCTGGGCTGAGTACTTTAAAAATATGGAAACCAAATTTGCTGATGTGAGGGAGGAGAACCCGACTATCGCTCTGAAGAAGCTACAGCAAGCTACTGATTCGGTCACTGATTATGAAAAAAAATTTGATGAGCTTTTATCTGAAGTGGATATCCCTGAAGAGGTTGCTATCAATCTTTTCATCGGAGGCCTACGGACAGACATCCAGAAATTCGTCCTCAATGCGGCACCACCCTCTTTAGCTGGCGCAATGTCCTCTGCTCGGATGCATGAAGCAATGATACAGGCGCTTCATGATCACTCACCGGCAGCAACTCGTCGTTCTGGGTTTGGGTTTTCAATGGGCCCCAAGTCCAGCTCATATATGGACTACTCTGCACAAGACAGGCCCAAAACGCAGACACAGGCATTATCAGCTAAACCCCCGAATTCTTCTACTACGTCGTCTTCCCAGATATCTTCAGCGGTCAAACCCACACGTCAACTATCAAAGAAAGAAATGGATGACCGACGCATGAAAGGCCTGTGTTATTGGTGCCCGGAAAAGTATACACGTAGCCATAAGTGTAAAGATTCTCACCTATTTACACTAATGGTTGATGAAGATGACGATTGCTTTGAAGATGCGATGGGGGACGCTCAAGTCGACGTTGTGGGAACGATTAATGCCATCGAAGGGGACGATAAAGCTTCTACGGTGAAACTTTTGGGTCAGATTAAAAACCAGCAGGTTATCATTCTAATCGACACGAGCAGTACTCACAATGTACTGGATTCCTCTATCGTTAAATGTCTCCAGTTGAAAGCCCAGGAACGTAGCGCTATCCGTCTCATCGTGGCAGACACCCGAAAGGTAACGGTCTCTAAGCATTGTCCGAATCTCTCTTGGGAAATGGGAAATTCTACTTTCTCTGCTGATTTTTTGGTAATGAAAATAGGGGGTTATGATATGATTTTGGGTACCCAATGGTTGAGAACTATCGGTCGATTTTCTATGGATGTGGAGTTGAAAATTTTTGAGTTTCATTATAGAGGGACCCGAGTAGAATTGCGTGGGGTGGCTTCCCAACTACCATCCCCTGCAAAGGAATTTACATCTAAGTATGATATAATGGCAGCTGTACATGTCTTTCTGCTTCAAGCGTCGTCTCAATTACAACTGGGGTTGCCTATTACTTCTTCGTTGGACGAACCTCAGCAACAAGAGTTGAATCAACTCTTAAACAAATTCACTGATGTTTTTGTGGCACCTACCGAATTACCTCCTTCACGTGTATTTGATCATTCCATTCCCCTTCAACATGATCGACCTATTAACTGCCGCCCATACCGTTATGGTCCAGCTCAAAAGACCGAGATTGAGCGACAGGTGAAAGAGATGCTTGGTCATGGGATCATACGGGAGAGTTCCAGCTCCTTTGCTGCCCCAGTAGTTCTAGTTCAGAAGAAAGAGGGTACTTGGCGATTTTATGTTAATTACAGAAAATTAAATGACGCTACAATCAAAAACAAATTTCCCATACCAGTCATTGAAGAGCTATTGGATGAATTGACAGGGGCCATGTTCGTTTGTAAATTGGATCTAAGGTCCGGTTACCATCAAATTCGAATGAAGCATGATGATATTCCCAAAACAGCTTTCAGAACCCATGAGGGTCTCTATGAGTTTGTGGTCATGCCTTTTGGGCTGACCAATGCCCCTGCAACATTCCAAGGCCTTATGAATTCAGTGTTCAAAGCTTTCTTGAGGAAATTTGACTTAGTTTTTTTTGATGACATATTAGTGTACAGCAGAGATTGGGGTTCACATTTACAGCATTTGGAAACTGCCTTATTGACTTTGAGGCAACATAAATTATTTGCTAAAGCCTCTAAATGTATTTTTGCTGCCACCCAAATTAACTATTTGGGTCATATTATTTCAGCAAAGGGGGTTCAAGCAGATCCAACAAAGCTGGATGCAATTTCTTCTTGGCCTGTTCCGAGTTCTATCAAAGAGTTAAGGGGCTTTCTGGGCCTTACTGGATACTACAGGCGCTTTATTCGAAATTATGGGGCAATCAGTAAACCTTTAACAGAGTTATTACGCAAGGATACTCCCTTCATTTGGTCCACTGCTGCAAATGATGCTTTTGTTCAATTAAAGCAGCTTCTGACTTCACCACCGGTTTTGACACTCCCAAATTTTCATGACACTTTCATTGTGGAAACAGATGCCTCTGGTACTGGTTTGGGGGCTGTTCTATCGCAGAATGGACATCCTATAGCTTTTGCTAGCAAGGCTTTACCTTCTAAAAAGAAGCCTTTGTCTGCATATGAAAGGGAGTTGCTGGCCAATATTTTTGTTGTCAGGCAGTGGAGATCCTATTTGTGCAGTAACAAATTTATAATTAAAATGGACCATCTACCCCTGAAACATCTATTGGAGCAGCGTGAATTGAATCAGGATCAATGTAAGTGGCTCCATAAATTGTGGGGATTGAATTATGACATTGTCTACAGGAAAGGGAGCGACAATACTGCGGCTGACACCTTGTCTAGACGCTCTGAAGGTTCTTGTTTTGCCTTATCTATCCCTGTTTCTCCACTGTATGACCGGGTTCGAGATTCCTGGCTTGTTGATGACCACTTGCAGCAGCTAATTAAGGATCTGGAAAAGGATCCTGCGTCCCACCCTAAGTTCACATGGCAACATCAATTGCTCAAACGCAATGGTAAGCTGGTTGTTGGGGCTGACCGTAATCTTCGTAATGATTTATTATCATTTTTCCATGCTGACAGCATTGGTGGACACTCTGGTATGAATCCTACTTTTAAAAGGCTTTCTGCTTTCTTCTATTGGAAGGGTTTAGAAAAAGATGTCAGGAATTTTGTCCGGGAATGTTCTGTGTGTCAACAATTTAAACCTGAATTAATTGCTTCCCCTGGCTTGCTCCAGCCACTGCCTATTCCAGAGAATGTGTGGACTGATCTCTCTATGGATTTTATTAGTGGTCTTCCCCCATCCTATTCTAAAACCACTATTTTAGTAGTTGTTGATCGCTTATCTAAGGCAGCACATTTTATGGCCCTTAAACATCCCTTTACTGCTGTGGAAGTGGCTCAGATTTTTCTTGATAATGTGGTCAAATTACATGGTTTTCCGAAAACTATTGTGACTGACAGGGACCCTGTTTTCTGTGGTAAATTTTGGAGGGAACTTTTCCGTTTGTATGGTGTTAAGCTCCATTATTCTTCTGCATACCATCCTCAAACGGATGGTCAAACTGAGGTGCTGAATAGATGCTTGGAGTGTTATCTCCGCTGTATGACTGGCGACTTTCCTAAGCAATGGGTGAAATGGTTGTCTTTGGCAGAACTATGGTATAATACAACTTATCATTCCTCTATTGGTATGTCACCTTTTGAAGCTGTGTATGGGATGGCACCACCAGTTCATTTACCTTATATTGCTGGGGATTCACCTAATGATCTTGTAGACCGTACTTGTTTATCACGTGAATTGGTTCTGCAGCTCCTGAAGCAACACTTGCTTCGAGCTCAACACTGAATGGTTTAGCAAGCTAATAAAGCTCGGTCAGAACGCCACTTTGTTGAGGGTGATATGGTTTATCTCAAATTACATCCTTTTCGAAGGAACTTATATATTAAACAATTCCTCCCTTCATAAATTAGCTGCTCGTTACTTTGGTCCCTATAAAGTATTGAAGAAAATTGGTGCTATTGCTTATGAACTTGAGCTGCCTCCTGGTACATGGATTCATCCAGTTTTCCATGTGTCTTTGCTCAAAAAACACATTGGGCCAGCAGCCGTTCTTGCTCCTACCTTACCCCCTGTTGATTCTAAGGGTCATTTTCTACTGGAGCCAGAGGAAATATTGGGACGTAGGCTGGTTAAACGTCATAATCTTCCAGTGACTCAAGTGTTGGTTCGCTAGAAATTTTCCCAACCTGAAGATGCAACATGGGAAGACCTCTCAATTCTTCAACAGCAGTTCCCCCACTTCCAGCTTACCACACCGCCGAGTACCACCATCCTTGTGGACAAGGATTCTTAAAGGGGGGGAGTATTGATATATGTAGTTAGTTAGCAGAAGGGGTCTTATAGTAAATTATCATTAGAGTTTGTTATAGAGAGAGAATATCAGGAATGACGTGGCTAGAGTGATATATGCTCTGTAACCTGCCTTGATTTCATTTTGTCGAATGAATATTCTCTTGTTTCTTACTGCCACTAACAAAACTATCATAAATAATGGTCCCTCACATACGAGTACATCTGAATTTGATAGAAAAAAGAGATGTTCGATAATAAATAGGTTTCTGTAAAGAACCAATTGAGAAATAATCAAAACTGAGAAACACTTTATGTACGAGGTGAGGGTGCTGAATTGAAAAATAAACAAGGAGATGGATTTGACACCGTGATTATATAAGTGTTAATCTTGTACCACTGTACAATAACTTCCTTCGGGGTTGCTTCATTTAAAACGGGATGTAATGCTTTCATTTAATGAGTTATATTAGGAAATAGCAGAAACATGGACTTGATAAATTATACTACCTCCGGTCCTTAATATAAGACATTGTTTGATTTTTATTTTGGTCCTAAACATAAGACCCCAATTCACTTTGTTTCTCATATTTATACATTTTTTTCCAAAGTAGCCCTTCTAACAATGATAGTTCTAGTCAATGCACTTAATTAGCAAGGATATTTTAGGAAAGACAACACTTATTTAGGACAAATAACTAACTCAACTTACTTCCTTAATCTCCTCAAATTAGTCAACTGGCTCTTATAATTAGGACAGGAGGTAGTAAAACATTTTAAGCAAGATATGATCTGAACTCCGGTGCCTCAATCAATCTTTTATTTTTTATTTTTTTTAAAAAAAGTTATTATCAAGAAGGTTGCGTCTGGTTCACCGAATACTGCCTACATGTTTTATTTAAAAAAGATAATTATCTAGGACGTCTCTACCTCCTCACGAAACACCTTTTTTATTTAAAAAAAAAAAGAGAAAAGAGAAAAAAGAAAAAATAAGCCGTACCAAATGCTATCTCATTAATATTTTTCATGATTAATATAATCTTTGATAACATACTTATCCTTTCTTGCATCAAAATTCCCCATTCAATAGGTGACAAGGTAGATTCATTATGTGCTAATTTTTTCTGGGATTCGGTAGATACCAAGAAGAGGATGCATCTTTGGGCTAGGAATAAACTTTTCCAGCCTGTGGATACGGATGATTTGGGGTTAAGACCAGCTAAGATTTGTGAACAGAGCCTTTCTTGCCAAGTAAATCTGGCGGGTAATCTCTTCCCAAGATTCTTATTTGCCGGCCATAGTCTTAAAAGTCAAATACTTTAATTTAGATAGCCAGTCAATTATTAAACTTCCATAGAACTCATCCTAGATATGGAAGGGCATTGCAGAATATGCTGATATATAGGACGAGCATCCCAATTAACCGCCACCTTTGGTGGCCTATTCAGCAGGATCTGATGCAATATTTGAATATTTAAGTTTCTATCGCATCCGTTATTGCATACTCCCCCTTTGTGGAATCCAGTTTCATGGAATTCCTCCCTCATTTTTAAGATTTATCCACCAGATATAGCTCGTTCCATTCTTGCCCAGTCTATTTCGCTCTTAAATCTTCCTGATCAAATTACCTGGTCTGGCAATAACAAGGGCATCTACTAGGTTCGAGATGGAACTTATTTACTTTGGCAAGCTGATTCTCACAATCTGGCTCCAACTGTTGATGATTGCTGGCTACTGCTTTGGAGGTTGAAACTTCCTCTCAAACAATTGTTATTCATTAGGAAATTGCTGCATAAGGCCTTACATTCTGCTGATATTCTAAGGCAGCATCATCTTAACATTTGAAGCCTCTGTGTATTTGGCTGTGAAGAAGAAGAGAATCTTTTACATCTTTTTTTAACTGTTCTTTTACTTGGGCTCTTTGGTTTGGAAGTTTATCCATCAGAATTTCTTTCAATTCTTCTGAGAAATTTGCTTCTTGACTAAAAGTTACCTTGGCACAATTGTGTCAAGATCAATTGCAGGATGTTGCTTATAAAATTACATGTCTGCTCAATATTATCTTGAAGACTCGGAATGATATTCTTCATCAAGGCAAAGTGGCCACACTCTTCTCAGTACTTCATGATGTCAAGCAAATTTGTTCCATTTCCAGGTTAGCTTTTGTAAATTACCACAGCACTTAGCATTATCCTCAAAATAAAATTCAAATTCTCGAGGATTTTTACTTGCATCCTGATGTTCGGAACATAATTCTCTTCAAATATAGAAAAGTCCAATATGATTTTTGCCATGGAATGATTTATCATCAAGCTACATGTTTGAAAGAATTTATTTGGAGAAGCAATTTATTAGCAGGTCCAGTTTTTCATTCCAAATGCCTTAGAGCCTCAGTCTACTGGATAAAATCTGTTGGCCTATTGGACGGAATTACCAAAACTTCCATTATTTATACATTGTGTGCAGAAGCAGCCCATTCAGCTTTCAGGGACAACTCTTCTTCTTCTTCTATTACTTGGCAAGAGATCCTAGCGCTTCTCTATAATTTTAGTTCTTACGATGTTGATGTTATTTCTAAATATTTCTTTTTTTAGGCTTAACTCTTGTAATGTAGGATATCTTGGTTACTTTACTTTGTAACCTTTCATTATTAATTTTATCATTTTGTTGTGTTTCAAAAAAACAAAAATTTGATCCTTCAAGTTTGCCTTCATTTTGATTTTGATCTCTCAAATTTCAAACAATAGGCTTTGGTCCCTTTAAGACAAAATAGTTCAGGTTCTTATTGAATTATAAGAATATTGTTTTAAATGAAAAGAAAATTAAGAGATCAAAACATATGGCTTAAAACTTGAGAGATTAAAATTAAAATGAAAAAAAATTTGAATGTCTAAAAATTGTACTCCTTCATTTCTTAATGTAAGACCTATTTAACTAATTTGATTATATTAAGAACTAAATAAGTTAATTAATTATAAAAAATATGACATGTTTTTTATGAAACATTATAATCATCTTCCTTAATATCCTTCTTCGCTTTCTTATTTGGTTATGATTAAGGGAGTATAAATAAAGATAATTTAGAAAAAACTGATGTATATGAGAAATAGATCTCATGTTTAAGTCTAAAATTAACTTAACAATTAGGTCCTATATTAAGAACTGGAAGAGAATTAACCATTTTCTTTATTAAAAAAATAGCAGAGCACTTAGTGCTGCAGCTTAGCTCAAACAAATTTAATCTTCAAAAAATGCCTTTACCTTACGTTACCTTACGTCTAACTAAAAGACAAAAGTCAATGCTAGAAGGAGCCACCAAATACTACGTCATTTTTCTGTTTAACTCTTCATTGTCATCAACTCACCCTTTTAATGAAAGTTTAACTGCCAAAAGCTTGATGAGTCTTTAATAGTTGGAGATAACGATTGCTAAAAGATGGAGACAATTGTATTGAATGAGACTAATGCAAATGTAGAAGGTGGAATCGCATTCAACCAATTACGAAGGATCAAACGTACTGATATGCCAAGCTTTAAGATGTTTTCTTCACAAAGTCACACATTCAAATTCTTAGAATTATAAAAGATAAACATAACTGGATGCCCTGAAATGAAAATATCTTGTCCAAGACTCTTCAAAACAACAGAGTTGTTTAAAGTGAAAACAGAAGAGCATGACGTGGAATGGGAGGATGAACGATGCTCAGCAAAGGTACGATATGATCCCCCTGACAAATATTGTTTAGAAAAATGTATATTCAATGACCAATGAAATAGAAAATTGATTATATCGTGCACCTATGCCAACGTCGTCTGTCTTCAAAATTTCCCTTTTTCGTGAGGCTCTAACTAATATTATGATTTGGTATTGCAGGATGGCGTTAACATGTAGAAAGATAAGTCCATCATCCATCTTATGATGTTCAGTTTGTTAATTTTAGGATTTTGTTGCTAAAGAATTTTCTCTTTTCTGAAACTGTTTGTATCTTTTACTTACTGTCTCTCTAGTTTTCTCTTGTAGCAACTTACTATAATATCAACACTGAAAGGACCAAACATAAAAAGAAACCTTGCATTTTATTTTTAGTCATCTATATGCCAACTTCTCTGCTCTTTAAATTATTTGTATCTTTTTGCAATGTTTGATTGTGCTTTATCACTTAAAAATAGAGTTTCTCATTGGAATTCATTTCAATACTTATTTTCCAGTTGTGGTTATTGTAACACCAACAGAACAACTTCATATATTAAGGGGTGAAACAGGGGAGCTATCTTTGCCTTGCTTCAAATTGGTCATACTACTATAGCTAATGACATGGATATACCTAGAATTTAAACATAGTCTTAGTAGTCTTCTTCTTTTCCTTTCTTGATTCATTTAGGTGCTGTTGGCGATGATGTTGACACTTGAAGAATGTAGATAGACGTTGGTTCAATGATGCTTTTGTTCAGTTTTCAAATTATATATTTTAGTAGTTAAATATATGTTTAATTATTTGATAAACGAGATTCTTTTTAATCACAAACAATATTCCTCCCGGTAAATTGGCTGACTAATGACTTGACCCTGGTTAAAACTTTACTTTAAGGCACGGTTTCTTTTACTGTGTACTACTCTGATGTATGAAGACTTTGAAATTGGTGTGTTGTGATTCTGAAGTTCTACATTAAGCTCCCTTGCTATGATTTTATTTGGAGGTGGAAGCGAGAACCGACTAAGGTACAAGTAACGAACTATTTAATTTTAGTTTTACTTTGAAACTTTTTTATGATATTTCCTATCGGAATAAATATCCGGTTTGAAAGCACGTCGCAGGAGATGTTTATGGTGGTTGCCGAGATATGAAGTTTGATACTCTACGAGAGAGATCAAGGAAAAACACATTAAAAAAAATGAATTCTCAGTAATCAAAATTCTCTGTTTCTGAATGGAGAAACAGAGAAGAACAGAGTGAGTAACTTATTCTACGAGTTTTCATATGAAGTGTACAAGAAAAACAGATATCTGATGATAAATTGGTTTATTTAAAGAACAAAAATTGAGAAACACCTCACGTAGGAGATGAGGGCTGTGAAACTGGATATTGGAAAAGAATGAGCTAATTCTATTATTGATCGGAAAGAATATATATATACAAAAGTGAGCTAGAGAGCCGGAGACTATCTACATAACAAACTGTAACTAACTCTTAACAATATAAATTATTTAACAAAATATCTATGTTACACTTGACACCTCCCCGCAAGCTTGAGCATGGATGTTTTTCATGCCAAGCTTGGAAATGAGTTCATGGAAGCGTGTGGGATGCAGTGGCTTGGTAAAGACATCAACCAATTGATCAGCAGACTTGACTGGAAGAAGATGGATGACTTTAGCCTGTAGTTTTTCTCTAACAAGGTGACAATCCAGTTCAATATGCTTGGTTCTCTCATGGAATGTAGGATTAGCTGCAATCTGGAGAGCAGATTGATTGTCACAGTATAATGGTGCAGCAGCAAGATGTGAAACATGAAAATCATTCAGAAGATACAATAACCACTAAAGTTCACATGTAGTAGAAGCTAGAGCACGGTACTCTGCCTTAGAGGAGGAGCGAGATACTGTCATTTGCTTTTTAGCTTTCCAGGAGATAAGAGATGAACCCAGAAATATAGCAAAGCCAGTCACAGATCTCCTAGAATCAATGTAGCTAGCCCAATCAGAGTCACTGAAACCTTTCAGTTTTAAATCAGAATCTGAATGAAGGAATAAACCAGCACCAGGAGAGGCTTTTATGTATCGTAGGACCCTGTGAGCAGCTTGAAGATGGATGTCTCTTGGGTCAGACATGTATTGGCTGAGTTGTTGAGTAACAAAGCTAAGGTCGGGACGTGTGGTGGTGACGTATTGCAAACGCCCAATTAGCTTCCTGTATACTTGAGAATTTTCCAGTGGTACTCCTTTATCTTTGGACAGCTTGAGATGAGGGTCCATTGGAGTTGAAGCCGGTTTGGATGCCAAGTATCCTGTATCTTGAAGAAGTTCCAGAGCAAATTTCCTTTGTGAGAGAAAAATGCCCTGCTTTGAACGTGCCAGCTCAATTCTAAGGAAGTAACGAAGCTCACCAAGGTCTTTTATGGTGAAAGCCTGATCAAGTTGCAGCTTAATGGAGTTGATCTCATTCATATCATTTCCAGCTAAAATAAGATCATCAACATAGACTAAGATAACTGTAAATGATGAAGCATTGGCAGCTTTGTAAAAGAGAGAGTGATCAGAAGAGGATTGATGATAACCATAAGATAATAAGGCAGAAGAGAGTTTTGAATACCACTGGCGACTTGCTTGTTTTAGGCCATATAATGACTTCTGCAGCTTACAAACCATATCAGGTCTAGGGGCTATGAATCCTTTTGAAAGATCCATGTACACCTCTTCATGGAGATCACCATGAAGAAATGCATTATTCACATCTAGCTGGTGAAGAAACCAATTTTTGGTAGAAGCAATGGCAAGTAACATATGTAAAGTAGTCATTTTTGCAACTGGGGAAAATGTATCAAAATAGTCTAAACCTTCAGTTTGTGTGTAACCCTTTGCAACAAGACGAGCCTTATGTCGTTCTATATCACCATTGGCTTTATACTTGGTTTTAAAAACCCATTTACAACCGATGGATTTCTTACCGGGTGGTAGAGATGTGAGAACCCAAGTGTGGTTCTGTTCAAGTGCTTTGATTTCTGCATTCATGGCATCCCTCCACTGAGAATGTTTTACTGCTTGATTATAGGTGGTTGGATCAGATGTGGTGGAGACAGCCAAGACAAAACGTGTATAGGTAGGAGCAAGACAAGAATATGATAAAACAGATGATAAAGGATAACGAATGGAAGTCTTTTCTGATGATTGATTAGAAGTAATAAGGGCACAGTGATAGTCATGCAGATATGTAGGTGGGTGATGAGAACGAGTGGACCTTCTTACTGGTGGAGAAACAGAAGTATGAGATGATGTCATGTCAAATGAAGGGGAAGAAGAAGGAGGAGAATGATGCTGAGAGAAGGATGGAGTGTCTTGCGAAGGCATGGTGGAGGATGACATGTGAGGGGCTGGAAGTGAGGTAGAAGTTGATGGAATGGAGCAATCATCAACTGGAGGAGATGAGGAGGGTTGGATAGAAGGTAAAATAGGTTGAGAGAGGGGAGAAGTGACAGAATCTGGTTTGAAAGGGAAGACAAGCTCATGAAAAATGACATCCCTAGATTGAAAGATTTGGTTAGTGTGTAAGTCTAGTAAAATGAAGGCCTTGGAGGTTGATGGGAATCCAAGAAAAATACATTTTGTGTGCTCTGGAATCAAACTTCAAACGATGAGGAGATACTGTGGAGGCAAAACAGAGTGATCCAAACACTTTGAAATGAGAATAGGACGGAGGTGCACTGAAAAGCTTATCAAAGGGTGTGAAGTTATGAAGGACAGGGGAAGGGAGACGATTAATGATGTAGGTAGCATGTGAAACAGCAAAAGACCAGTATGATAAAGGAATGTTGGATTGAAAAACTAAAGCCCTAGCAACATTTAAGATGTGCTGATGTTTTCGTTCAACAATGCCATTTTGTTGTGGTGTGTAAACACAAGAAGTCTGGTGAATGACACCCTTTGATGTATAAAAATCAGTCATACAAAATTCAGTACCATTGTCAGACTGAAGGATTTTAATGGAAGTGGAAAATTGATTCTGAATCAAAGCAAAGAAATTAATGATGTGGGTGCGAGTTTCAGATTTGGTTTTCATCAAAAATATCCAAGTGTAACGAGAAAAATCATCTACAAGGGTCAGAAAATATTTATGACCATGGACAGAAGGAATGGAAAATGGTCCCCAAATATCCGCATGGACCAAATCAAAAATATTATTAGTAGAACTTGTGCGTACAGGAAATGAAAGATGTTTCTGTTTGGCATAATGACAAGTATCACATGGAAGGGGGTGGGGAATACAGGAAATATCCTTATATTGTTTATGTAAAATGGAAAGAGCAGAATGAGAAATATGTCCTAGACATAAATGCCAAAGAGTACTATCTGAAACAGAGGAAGTAGTGGTTGCATGAATCTGAGGTGAAAAACGAGAGTGGGAATGAGACATATCTGCATGTAGCAAGTATAACCCTTCAATTTGTTTAGCTGAACCAATTATCAGAAAAGGATTGAGTAAGAGTATCTGGCACCAAGAAGATGAAAAGAAGAAGAAACAGTTAGTGGAGGTGGTTAACTGAGAAACAGAGAGTATGTTAAACGAAAAATTAGGGAGAAACAGAACATTATGTAGAACCAAAGATGAAGAAATTGTAACAGTGCTAGATACGGTGGAAGTGGCATGAGAACCGGTGGGTAGACTAACTTGAATAGGGGGAATAGAATGATAGGATGTGAAAAATTCTAAAGAAGAACAAGCATGGTCAATAGCTCCTGAATCAATGATCCAAGTAACTATGGTAGTGGAGGAAAAAGAATTGCATTTACCTGTAGCCAGTGGGAGAGGGGAAGTGGAGAGATGATTTACGGAGGCAGGCTGAGGAGAAGCAAGCAAGGCCAGAAGTCGTTGATATTGCTCAGAGGACAAATGTGGCAAGACGGAAGCAGTATTAGGAGTAGGCAGCAGGGGAGGCTTAGCAGAGTTGGCATCTTGAACATGACCAGATTCTTGAGATGAAAGATTGTTCACCACGGTAGGAGAGCCGGATCGAAATTTAAAGCCCGGAGGGAAACCATGTTTCCTGTAACATGTCTCCTCTGTATGACGCGGTTTGCCACAATAAGAGCATTGTTTGGTGGATCCGCCAGAAGACTTAACGGGGGGACGCTGTGGTCCCTTAGCCAGTAAAATTTTGGAATCGACAGGTACTGATAGAGAGGGATGAAGTTCTCTCTCTTGTTGCAGAATTAAAGAAAAAACCCGATTAATGGACAGAAGTGGATCCAGAAGCATAATTTGTGACTTGACTCCACCGTATTGCTCGTTGAGACCCTTTAAGAAGCGGATGACATAGTCCTATTCGCGATGAGTTTGAGCATTCTCATTGGAGCCACAGGTGCAGGATTTTATCGGTCGTATATTTGAGAGCTCATCCCAGAGTATTTTGAGACGAGTGTAGTATTCACTTACAGTGAGAGGCCCCTGTTTGAGACTAAAAATTTCTTCCTGAAGCTCGGCGATCCTGAATATATCAGACTGAGAGTACCTCGACTTGAGATCATTCCAGATTTTGGTTGCCGTGTCAAACCAGAGAGTGCTTCGAGCAATCGTGGGAGAGAGTGACTTAGTTAACCATCCTTGAACCAAGTTATTGCACCGTTCCCATGCTGGAAAAATCTTGTCAGAAGCTGAGGGGCGAGAAATCGAGCCATCGAAAAATTTCAACTTGTTCTTCGACAATAAAGCCATCTTCATGGCACGGGACCAGCCGTGGTAATTGGAACCGTCAAGCGGCAGAGAGACTAGGACAAGAGCGGGATTTTTGCTCGGATGGATGTAATAGGGGCTTGATTGATCGGTTGATGGATCAGAGTTGGTCGCCATGGACGATCGGAGGAGAGGAGGGCGATCGAAAAAAAAGGGGGCGGAGGAAACAAGGAAGGGGAAAACCGAAAGGAAGGAGAGAGGGAGGATAGGAAAAGACAAGAAAGGGCTTGTGTTTGGCTCTAGATACCATGAAACTGGATATTGGAAAAGAATGAGCTAATTCTATTATTGATCGGAAAGAATATATATATACAAAAGTGAGCTAGAGAGCCGGAGACTATCTACATAACAAACTGTAACTAACTCTTAACAATATAAATTATTTAACAAAATATCTATGTTACACTTGACAGGCTGCATTGAAAAATAAATAGGGAGATGGATTTTCCATAGTGATTATATAATAGTGATCTTGTACGATTACACAATAATTTCCTTCTGGGTTGCTACATTCAAAATTGATGTAATGCTTTCGTTGAATGAGTTATCATGTATAAGAACTAGCAGACAGATGAACTCCCAGAAAGATTTTGACATAAAGCAATATCATATGTGTACACATGCTTCGCCAAAGCATTTTAGTTTCTGGAAATCCAATATGTCATCTAAACCCATGCAGAAATACAGGAAGAGGGTACAGAGCCAACTTTAGTACAGCTAGTGAGACGATCACAGCCTACTTTCACCAACAGAGATGTTGAGGACGAGTTTATGGACATTGATTTGACTCAAGGTTCGAAGACTTCTTTTCCGAAGCCTACATAAACATTCATTTAAAACGCAATCCCAAATTACCGGATTTGATCGTACGCCATTGGTGCCTCCATGTTTCCATTTTTCAAGCATTCTAGTTTCGATATATGTATGCCTTAATCTTTATGCCTTAACAAACTTTCTTAATTTAATTAAATTAATCAACTAACAAACTTTCTTAATTTAATTAAATTAATCAACTAGCTATTATATTAAGAATCGAGGTAGTATTTAAAATAAGGTGCATGCGGCACTCTTGTTTTATTGATTTTACAAGTCCTCTATTTGCTAACTAAACTTTTCTTTTGTTTTTTTTTTTTGTTTTTTCCCCTTCGTTCTGACTTTCAGTTGGTGTAAACTTCTCTATTCATTCTCTTCAATTCTTGATATTGACTTCCAAAGCAAAAGAAAGAAAGAGAGCTCACTTAAATAAATATCAGTGTCCATCTCAAAGGACGTGGGAAACAAATTAAATTTGCTAGCATCATTATATTGCTACATATATATCTTTTCTATTATTCGTTTTAATTGGCGGCATTACTCTGTTGCTGAAAAGATTTAGGATTATAGGGTAAATGTGGTTGGGAGACAGCTTGGATATTTGATTTTCTCCGGTGGGAAACACTGAGGGCCTGAAGAAGAAAGTGAAGGACTGGAGGATGAACAAACCAGTGCGCAGCATTCAATTGAAGTCAAAGTTGAAAATTGGATGAGATGACAAGGCATATATATCTAAAGCCAAAAGATGTATTCAAATTAATTATTTATGCTCATTTTGTCTCTTGTTCTAACTTGTTACAATACTGCAGACTTATGCTATGAAAATCAATTTCACTAGAATTACTTTGTTGATTGTTCTTTGAAAAAAGGGGGGAAAAAAGAGTTACTTACTTCGCTTAGGATCCTATTTTGCAGCTTTTTATTCTTTTAATTAATATAATGTTAATAAACTTGACAATTTACTTTCCCCGTAGTTATAGCTTTAGAATTTCTTTTGCTTAACCCGAATATGTTTGTTTTTTTCAATAAAATCATTCTTTTCAATATTTAAGACGCTTAGATATATCAGGAAACATTCCAAAGAATGCTTCATCTTGTATAGATGGTATGGTGTTGGAAGTATTCGATCTATACATCTGAATTAAAACGAGAATTTTTTTTTGGGGTACTGAATTAAAATGAGAAGTTGATTAAGAATATGTTTATATTGGATGGTTAATTAATTACTGGGTTGATTTTTCTCTCGGACGCAAAAAAAAAAGTGCTAATAATACGAAAATAAAAATTGTAATAATACCGTTACATTAATTAAATCATAAAAATTCTAACAATGCTAAGACGTGGTGCATGTTTATTATTTATGTTCTTAAACAGCTCATCGAAGTTATTTTATTTTTATCTTATTTCCTCTTAATAGGCGCGAATTCCAAAATTAGAGATGTTGGAATTATCCAATTTATACAGCTCAATTCCTTTTTGACCCAAAAAAAAAAAAAAAAGAAACAGCTCAATTCCTCATTCATAGTGCAAAACTGTGACTTCCACGCGCTCAAGTGCTTACGCAAGAATCTGTTGCCTGCTCCTACCTTTGCAGAAGAGGATACTCCCAGCGTCCAAACTGCAGCCGTTGAGATTAATCTAAGAGGTCATAATGTGCCACATCATGATGCTATTGAAAATAAAAAAGTTACCAGCTTTGAAATATTTTTTAGGAAAAATCGCAAAAGAAACCTTGAAATTATAAATTACAAAATAAATACTTAATAAAATTATTGTCAAAAAACAGGTCTTAAATATGAATTATAAAATGTTGAGAAAAAAAATAAAAATACCCTCTTCTCTTTTTTTCAATCTCATTCTTTTCTTCTCTTTGTTCCTCTTCTCTTACCTCTTCCTTCTCCTACTCTTTCTCCTCTTCCTTACCACCCATCAACGCTCATGATTTTTTTTTTTCCCTTTTACCATCTATGTTCCTGTATTTTGAATTTTTTTTATCGCTAAGGATATAAACCCACTTAAAAACTTGTTATGAATATGTTGGTTTATATTTGTTCTTACTGTAATAGTGGAGTTGAAGATGTTTTACATATTTCAAGGGACTGTGAGTATGCTGGAAGTTCGTGGCAGCAGGGAGTGCATCCCAGACACTATTCTTCTTCTCCCCTTTTTTTTTTTTTTTCTCGCTGCTCAACAACGTCACTGGATTGCCATGAATTTAAAAATACTCGGAATTAATGTAGATGGGCCATGGCATTTGTTTTGGGGAGTGGCTGGAAGTTATAGACTTCAAGAAATAATAGTACGTTCGGTCAGTATAAAAACGAGCTAACTAATTTAAATAAATTAATAAAATGAGTTAAGTTAGTAATTTGTAATAAATAAGTGATGTCTTTCTTAAAATATTTTTGTTAATCAAGTGTCAAGTATATTGATTAGAACTACTATTATTATAAAGACTATTTTGAGAAAAATGAAAAAATATATAAAAAAATACAATGAATTGAGGTCTTATATTGAGAATTAAAATAAAAGTCAAATAATGTCTTATATTAAGAATGAAGGTAGTAGTATGTTTCATGAGAGTTTTGTTAAGCCCTCGAACACAAACTTGGTCATTATGCAATCACGGAGGGGTTCAAGAAATGAATTGCTGTAAAATGCTCAAATTGCAAATCATAATTTACTTCTTAAAACATCCGCAAATATGAACAACATTGGAATAATTTGTCTTGAATTGACGTTTATATCTAAAAATCTTGAATTGACTAGTGATTGAAGCATCAAACTGTTGAGAGTCTTCCTTTGCTTGAACAAAAAAAATGAAAATGGTTGCTGTCAAACATATACTGCCGGGCTTTTGTTATTAGAATGACATTGTTGTTATTTCTCAATGAAAACTTGTCATTAATAACTAAATTGTGAAAATTAGCATTAACTTATGTTTTAGTAAAAATTGGCATTATTTTCACAATTCAATTGCTATTGACAAGTCTAACATGAAAAATAATAAGTATTGAAAAGATATTCACAATAATTTACATTTTAACAGAAATGAACATTATTTTCACAATTTAATTGCCAATAACAACAAATCAAATATGAAAAATAACAAGTATTGAAAAACTATTCATAACAATTTAAGTTTAGCAGAAATTAATATTATCTCCATAATTTAATTATAAATCACAAGTTTAGCATGAGAAATAATAAATCTATTAAAAATTAAATACTAACTTAAGTTATTCACTAAGTTGCAAACTACCTTATGTGAATGTGAATGACACCTACTCATAGTTTAACTAATAAATTTATGTTATTTAGGACAAATTTGAGGTTTTTTTAATAATTAATCTAGAAATTTGTTCAATTGACAATTATGTCAGCAAAACTGATAAGGCCAAAGTTTGGCAAGATGCCAAAACTTGGTTATGATAATAAATTTGATTTGACGACTTCGAGATCATATGGAAGGCTATGGCTAAATCACAACTTAGTGAACAGCTTAAATTGATATTTAATTTTTAATTAAATTTATTATTTCTCATATTAAACTTATTATTTGTAATTAAATTATGAAAATGTTGTTAATTTTTGTTAAAACATAAGTTATTATAGATAACTTTTCAAACAAGTATTATTTTTCATACTATATTTATTATTTTTGAAGAATTTTTTAACATGAAATATCCTTCTTTTTTTTTTTAACACCTACCAAGGGCTCATGACAGGTGCAACTCGTCCTTGAGAACACTCAGATGGGTTCAGAAATCAGCACTGTACTTATTTTGTCTTTTCCCTTTATGCCCTCGCATGTGATATTTAATTATATAGCATGTGTTTTGCTCCTTTTTGAGAGAATTATTTAATGATAAATTTTAAGGTAAGAAAATATATCTGAAACTTGTTTTATAATTAATTTTTTAGGATTTTATTATAATTATTTTTTATTATTATTTCCTATTGCTTGTGTATTTTTTTTATTAATACATAAAAGACGACCACTTAAATTGATATTGGATTGATATCTATGCAAAATTTGAATTTAAATTTTCATAATTAGGTAGCATTATTTGATTTAAGAATTTTATGGTATTTCTAATTTAAATATATTCTATCAAATATAATTTTTCTGCTATTATGATAATATAAAATTATTATATTTGTAAATTTATATTTTAATCATTTTTTGTTATTTAATAAAAGTCATACTCATCTTGGTCATACAAACTAAACTTATTTATTCAACCATAATCTAAACAACTTTTCTACTTTATAAACTAATTCTTATAAAATTCAATCTAAACATAAATCACTTTACCCAATCTATTTTTTTAAAAAATTAGACTGAAAATAAGTTACTATTTCTACTGCTGATTTAAATAGAACCATCAAAAAAAGCTAAGCGTTAAATGTGAATTCGAAGGGGATTATAGATTTTTTTTTTTAAATTTAATTCACAGTAAAGAAAGGGGGCTATGAAGTTTACTTAAAGGGTTTTTTTTTTTTAATTTTAATATATGGATGTAATTTTAATATGAAATAATAAAAATTTTAAATATTAGGAAAAGATGAGTGATCCATTTACAAGTTCTTGAAATCAATATTCTTCAAGATTTAAAAAACCAGACCGAACACTAAACCAGTTGAGGTAGTGGTTTAAGGGTTGGTAGGTCAGACTGTCGTCAAAACAGAATTAAACCGTTAATTATTAAAATAATATAATTTAATTAAAATATATAAAACATTCATATTTAAATCTAAAAAAATAATATTTAACCTTGTTTAAGACATACTTTTTCAATCTTAAATATAATACCTATTTTATAGTGTAAAAGAACCAGAGGAAGTATAATATAAATTCTTTCTTCTTTTGACCTTTTTCCTATCTCCTTCACATGACCCACCCTTATTTTTTTTGGCCTCTTTTCATTTTCTCTTTTACTTTATGGCTTGAGTCTTTAACACTCTACAGGCGACACAACCTATTGTCCCAGACTTTTCTTCCTCCAGCATAGGGGTGTTCATGGGACGAGACAAGACGTCCCGTTTCCTCCTCTTTTTTTTTTAAAAAAATATAATTTTTATATGAATTTTTTTATGTTATAATGCTTATTTTTCATTGGACTTCTAAAGATAGAAACATTATTAAAATAAAGCATTATATAGAAAGCTCAATTATATAGTATAAAAAAGTGTCAAAATAATACCGTTAAAAAACACTATATAGTAGCTTTATGAATTATTTTATTGAGAAAGGAGATTTTGTTAATATTTTGATGTAATTTACTGCTTAATTCACTGGTTCCCTATCTAAACCGATCTGGTTTGGTTCGTTTTTTTTAACATTGATATTCTTGATGTAATTTACTAAGTCACCTGCTCATTATGGTAATTGTTTTATTAATTATAATTTTATAGGTAATTTTTGCAAGCAAAAGCATGGCTTTAAATGTGGAGATTATCACAGTGATAAGGAATGTTTTTCCAAAAGTGAGAAATCTTTATGTAGAAGGCTTTCAGAATCAAAGAATAACCTTTCCCTATAACTCTCTAGGAAGATTTCCCAAGCTGAAAAGGCTTCATGTGAAACATTGTCCCTTTGAGGAGATATTTCCCTCACGTGACCATATTCTTGATTTTAGGGTGAAAATCCCATCATTTTAGGAATCACGCATTGCCTATTTGGACCGTCTCAAGAGCATATGGAAAGATGATTCTCAGCTACCACCAATTCATCAAAATCTGACATACATGGACGTCAAAAGTTGTTGTAATAATTTGGTCAAGTTGACACCATCTTTTGCTTCATTTCAAAAATTGAGAATGTTGCTCGTATCCATATGTGATTGACTCATCCATTTAGTGACAAGTTCGACTGTTAAAAGTTTGGTGAGTCTTGTATTTTTGAAGACAAATGATTGCAAAAAGAAGGAAGAAATTGCTATGAATGAGACCGGTAAAGATTTAGAAGGTGGAATCACAATCAGCCAACTATAGAGAATCGAACTTACTGATATGGCAAGCTCGAAGATGTTTTTATTCACAAAGTTGCACCTTTGAATTTCCATAATTAAAAGCGATGCAAATAATTAGATGTCCTGAAATCAAGCTTTGTCCAGAAGTGTTGGAAACAACAAAATTGTCTAAAGTGAAAATAGAAGAGCATGAGATGGAATGAAAGGATAAAGGAGATCTTAACAAAACGGTAGAAATGCTATCCGCAATGAACGTATGATATATCCACACTAACGAATATTGTTTCAAAAAAATTTTATTTAGTTATTAAGGAAATAGATAATTGATTATATTGTGCTTATGCCAATGTCGTCTTTCTTCAAAATTACATCTATTTAGGCTAACCGATACTATGATTTGGTATTGCAGGATAGTGTTAATATGTGGAAGGTTGAGTCCATTATCCCTGTTATCATTTTCAGGTTGGTTAGTTTTATGATTTTTTTTTTTTGCTTATTGTCTATGTTTTTCTCTAGTAGTTATTATGAAATCAATAAAGCCTCATATATGAAGGGAGAGAGCACAAAAAAACTGGCATCTTTTTTTTTTCAATTATTTGTATCTTTTTGCTATATTTGTCTGTGCTTTTCTATCACTAAAAATTTTTTTTTTCACTATTTAATCCAATTTTTTCACTAATATGCTGCATATCTGCAGACTAGAATCATAAAAAACATAAAGTCTTTTTGACACATTGGCTACAATATGATTATGCTGCTATATATAATGACATGGATATACTCAAAATATAAACTTGCCTTTTTACTTTCCTTGCTTGATTAATGCAGGTATACGCTGTGGGCAGTGATGTTGACATTTGATGAAGAATGTGGACAGATGTTTGTGCAATGATGCTTTTGTTAAATTCTCAAATGATATATGTTTTAGCAGTTATATATGTTCAATTATATTTGATAATAAATGAGACTTTGCTTTTGTCATAAACAATATTCCAATAAATTGGGTGATCAACGGTTTAGACTTTGAGGGGTGTTTGGGAAACTCAAAACCATGGTTTCAGAAGCACTTTTCCGTAAAACGAGGTAATCTCTTCCACATATTTACTTTGTAATCTGTAAAAGCACTTATGAAACCATGAAATCTCCCCCTAAAGCGCGGTTGTAAAAAATATAATAAATGAAGTTTTTATTCAACAACTGTGTTGTTTCCATTAAATAATTGTCTAAGGTGCTTCCAGTTTGTATACTTGTATTCTTATTATTATTATTTTGGGTTTATATTAAATTTCACATTTGCCAAAATTAAGTTGTTAATCATAGATGAAGTATTGATGCCACTATATGTTAAAGGTTGATATGTTTTGCTGGCTACGCACGGAGGAAATTATGTTCAAGGACCAAAGTAACAAAATTTTTATCCCTTAATAATCATTATGAAGGGACATGGCCTTGTTTGTAAAATTAAGTAATGTATGAAGATCAAATCCTTGTGTTAAAAAATGGAAGTGTTGTATGTGTGCGCGCTTGTGTGTGTGTGTGAATTCTTGACGAAGTACGAGTGTTAAATAATGAAAGCTGTAATTATATTTTTTGTTTTTACAGTGTTAAATAATAGGATTGGTATGCTTGCCATTTTCCCTCAAAGTTAAATAATAGCGTTAGAATCTGATGAAGTGTGAAGCATGACCCGTTACCCTCTCCTCCGATTACTCACTGCGAATCCTCTACAAGAGAGAGCAAGGAGAAACACACACACACGCACATAACAACTTCTCACTTACTTAGGAGCAAGATTCACAAGATGAATTCTAAGCAATCAAAATGCTCTGTTTCTGAATGGAAAAACAGAGAAGAGCAGAGTAGGTAACTTCCTAGAGATGATGATCACTGATAAGAGGCTTGTTATGAATGGAAGTATTATTGCATTTGTACCTACAAAATAAAAGTATGGGGACCAAATTAAAAATCGAGGTAAAGTGCAAAGATTAAAATATTAATCTTCCAGAAACACAAACCGTACGAGAAAGTTGCTTCCCATTATTATGTTTAGAATAAGGTAGTCCAGGATTGCTCCGCCCACTCAGACTCTTTAGCTCATTTGGTTAATGTACATACTGAACACACACTTAAAGCTAGGAATATTTTGGATTTATTATTAGAGAACAGGTGATGTTTTTTTGGTAGTTACCTGTTACTTTTGTAAAGTTTCTTGATTGATTAATATATTCTTCCTTCCAAAAAAAAAACACAAAGGAAAGTCTCTTTAAAAAAAAAAAAAAAGGTAGTCCAAGTCAGTAGTAATTAAGCGTAGGTGGCAATCTTTATTTTAATTTATTAAAAAAAAACGTAATCTTTATTTTAGATTTATACGCATAGCAATAACTTAGTTTCCTGACTAATCGGCATTCAACACATATAAATCCAAGTCATCCCAATAATTTAAAATATTTTGAGACCCATCGTTGGCGCTCTGATCTTTCTGATTCGTTAGACTCAGAAGGTATGTGCCGTAGAAAGTAATTCTAGTTTGAGTAGTTAGTGCTGAGAATTTATGCGAAGTCTAACCAGAATCTCAAAATGAATTGGAAGTACTAATTCTAAGACTTAATGGAAGAACTCATTTTATTTTTATTTTGATTTTAAATATAAAATTTCAATTTATTTTTCTATCATATTTATCTTTTTTTAAAGATATTTAATGTAATAATAATAGTTATGACCAATACATTTGATTAGTAAGAATATTTTTGAAAAAACATTATTTATTTATTACAAATGACTAATATAACCAATTTTTTTAATACACTCAAATTAGTCATCTAACTCTTATACTAAGAACCAGACGTAATATATTCTAATATTTGTTTTAGGCTTAGGGGGTGTTTGGATAAGATCAAAATCATGGTTTCAGAAGTGCTTTTACGGTGTATGAAGCAAATATGTGGAGGAGATTGTCTCGATTTGTGAAAAAGTACTTCTGAAAAGTGATTTTAAGGGCATCCAAACACCCCCTACATGCACAAGCACAGTGACTACTTCTTTCTTTGACTAATAATCAGCATTCAACATGTATAGTACTACCTTCCATCTTTAATATAAGAGCTAGTTAGTTAATTTGAGTACGTAAATTGAAAAGGTTTGTTAAATTAGTTATTTATAATAAATAAGCATTGTCTTTGTTAAAGTGCCCTTACTAATCTAGTGTTAGCTTTAACATTTGCTGAAACTTTTAACATATATAATTATTATAAGGATTATTGTGGGGGGGAAAAAGGGACAAACTGGATTGAGGTTTTATATTTATGATCAAATTAAAAGTCAAACTAACTCTTATATTAAAGATCGGAGTAATAATAATTATGGTATTTTGAAGAGAATTGCAACGATGTTCTTCTTAAACATGGATAATTCAACTTTAATTTGGCGAAGATAGTCAAGAGAGCGGAGAATGTTCCAAACTATAGTATTTTTCAGGTACATGAATATCAAAAGGACAGAAATATTAATGTTGGGTCTTTATTTTGCTTTTCTAATTATTATTCATTCTACAATTATTGAATAACCGATGCATAAATATGATTTCAGAGGGTTTGGATTAGGTTTTTAAACGTTATTTTATGGTGTATAAACTATAAAGTAAGTATGTGAGATCAATTTTGTTTTGACTTATATGATTTTTTTTTTGTCAAAATGATTTTGGGGTTACCGAACTCCTCCTTATGCAGGAAGAGATAGAGATATCGATTTTCTCATGCAAAAGAGAAGAAAAATGGTAATCCTATGGACAGAGACGGGAAACAACAAAGAACAGCATGAAATCCAGGACATTCTAGGACAGCGAAGAAATCCATCCCATGGATCCCAATTGAAGGATCATATATGCCTCAAGATAGAACAAGGTTAGCCAACTGATTAGGCCCATGCGGTGTCAAACTTTACAGACATAAATGCTGCTAACAAACATGATCACTCAAACAATAGTAACATATTTATCGATGCTCCCTGCCAAAACAAATGCATCACAAAATTGGGGAAAAAAAAAGTAGCAAAATATACAAACCAATCAAAAAACTGGAAACAAATATCGATTATCCTGATAAAGGAACGATGCAATACACAAGACATCAAAATTGCTCCATCATTTCGCCTGATGGCGTGAAGATATATAATTAAAGTGAAGTTAGTTTCCCAATCATAACATAGGACATATTTTTCAAAATTCATTATTTGATACTTGGACCCAGATAATTATAACGTATACTTGATTCCACGATCAATATGTGAGATATTTATTATTATTATTATTATTATTATTATTATTATTATTATTATTATTATTATTATTATTATTTTGTAGATACTTAATTAGGAAATTAATAAAATACCCTAACCGTAGCTTGTAGTTATAGGGTAATTAATTTCAGTTTGTAAATTGTAATTTCTCTGATAGTGAGAAACACAATTAAGTCAATTGAAAACAGTCAAGAAGAAGAGAAACTCTATTTACTCTCATTTGTGATTCTTTGACGGTAATAGCTAATCTCAGTTGTTATCACTGTGCTTTTTGCCAGTCAAAAGAAGAGACTTGAACAATTACTTTCTTTTGACTCTTGTCCTATTTTGCAGTTCTTATCCCTTATCTCAGATCCCAAGATAACTTAGTCAAAGTTATGGCTAGAAGTATTTATGAAGTTTTCCACTGTATTCTTATAAGGGGTTCATATCGTTATCATCTGGATCAATTGCTTGTTTATATGAATCTATCTTACATTGAAGACCAAACCCGAAACATCCAGTTTCACTGAAGTTTCTTCACAGTAAGTCATGCTCCTTCACCATCAACCCAGGCCACTCTCTAGAAGTTACATCGCTTGTCAACCCTAAAGGTGACATGGCAAGAAATCTTTTCATTACGCCTGACTCCAAATTATCTCACTGTAATGCATAAACACAATAGTTTAATGCCAAACTAAACTAGATCGATCATAAGGATCTTAGTAAGCTTACGTTTCGAGAATACTGGGTTCGTCCAATTAGTTGCTTCAGCACCTAAGCATAATATTGAAAAAAATGAGCGATTACAGAATAAATGAGGCACACATTTCTCAATTTCATTTATTAGCCATCAAAGTTACACGCAGCATACTGAATTATACTCTTATTCATTGAGAAAAAAATCATAATACATCAATGGGCCTTGTCCATATATATAGACCTACACACCAAATGGGCTCAACTAAGTAGCTCCTAGGCCCAAACCGAAATAAACCAAACACTATAACAACTTAATACTCCCCCTCAAGTTTGGGGCTGAAAACATTGGAAGCTCCTAACTTGCTAAGCAACCGTATTGAGTCTCTTTTCCTACTGGCTTTGTTAATATGTCTGCTTCCTGATCAGCAGAACAAACATGCTGAAGCTTTACTATTCCTTCTGTCACTTTCTCACGAATAAAATGGCAATCGATCTCTATATGTTTTGTTCTCTCGTGGAACACTAGATTTGTGGCAATATGGATGGCTGATTGGCTGTCACAATATACATCAACTGGACCTTCTATAGGAATCCTTAAATCAGATAACAAACCTCTAACCCAAACAACTTCTGACACAGCTGAACCAAGGGCCCTATACTCAGCTTCAGCCGAGGACCTTGAGACTATTGCCTACTTCTTGGTTTTCCAGACAATGAGAGTGTCTCCTAACTTGAGAAGATAACCAGTGATCGACCTACGCATGGTCTCACACGATCCCCAATCTGAATCACAGAAGCATCTCAAGTTCAGGTCCCGTGTTGAACTTAGCTTAATCCCAAGTCCTGGTGACTGTTTGAGATATCTTAGGACTCCCACAGCTACTGCCCAGTGTGATTTCATTGGCTGCTGCATGAACTGACTCAAGACCTGCACAGGAAAAGAAATATCAGGTCTTGTCATTGTCAAGTAAATCAATTTACCAATCAGCCTCCTATACTTCCCTGGTTCATTGAGCAAATCTTCCTTTCGATGCCTCCCTTCTTCATAGGCCACTAACTTTAAATGTTGTGGCATGGGCAAAGTGAGTGGCTTACAACCACTCATTCCTGTTTCAGCAAGGAGATCTAGTATATATTTCCGTTGTGACAGCAAAATTCCCTTCTTGGACCTTGCTACTTCAATGCCCAAGAAGTATTTCATAACACCTAGATCCTTAATTCTGAAGTGACCATGTAAAAACTCTTTAACTTGATTAATTCTTTGTTCAGAATTCCCAGTGATTAATAAATCATCCACATATACTAGAATGATCACAAAACCATCATCATAATGTTTCATATACAAGGAGTAATCATACTTACTTTGCAGAAAACCCCCATTAAGCAAGGACAGTGATAACTTTTGGTTCCACTGTCTTGAGGCTTGTTTGAGCCCATACAAGGATTTTCTCAATTTACACACCACATCTCCCCCTTGGTTCTTAAAACCTTGGGGTATGGTCATGTAAACCTCTTCATCTAAGTCTCCCTGCAAGAAAGCATTATTCACATCCATTTGATACAAGGACCAATTGTTTACAGCAGCTAGTTTTAAAATAATTCTGACAGTGACCATCTTTACCACTGGTGAAAAAGTCTCATTATAATCTACTCCTTCGGTTTGATTATATCCCTTAGCAACCAATCTAGCCTTATATTTGTCAATAGTTCCATCAGGTTTATATTTCACTTTATAAACCTATTTACAACCAATTGGCTTCTTACCTTTAGGTAAAGGAACTATGTCCCAAGTCTTATTTTCTTCCAATGCATCAATTTCAGATTTATGCATCAATTTCAGATTTCATAGCATTAACCCAGTTATTGTCAGTTACAGCATCATCATAAGTAGTTGGCTCAATAACAGCATCAATGGAACAAAGATAACACATGTATGATGGAGAAATATTATCATAGGATATATAATTTTCAATGGGATATTTGCAATCAAATTTCTTATTTGTGAATTTTGACTGAGTCAAATTACAAACATAGTCTTTAGCCCAAATAGGTGGCCTCCTTTCCCTAATAGAATGCTTGCTAAACTGTGCTGAATCTCCATTTTCATTTCCTAAAGCCTGATCATTTGTGTTTAGTCTATTAGTGTTTTCAACACTGTGATGCTCTTCTTGGTGAGGTTCCCTCACAATCTGTGGAATCTGTAGAGAAGTATCACTATGGTCATCAAAATAAAACATTTGTTTGAAATATGCAGATACTCCCGCTTGATCACATCCACTCTTATTTTTAAAAGGAAAGACATCCTCAAGAAACCTCACATGTCTACTAACAAAAAGACTATTGTCCTTAAGACTTAATAAGGTAAAACCCTTTTTATTATCAGGATAGCCTAAGAAAACGCAGGGTATAAATCTGGGTTGCAGTTTATCTCTGTTAATAAGATCACTAGCATATCCCAAACAGCCAAAAATTCTCAAGTTCTCATAATCAGGTTGATGTCCATAAACTATTTCATATGGGGTTTGAAAACGTAAGACTCTACTAGGAGTTCTGTTAATAAGATAGGTGGCCATTTTCACACATTCCCCCCAATATTGAATTGGAATACCAGACTGTATTATTAATCCTCTAGAAACTTGCATCAGTATTCTATGCTTTCTTTCCACAATACCATTCTGTTCAGGTGTATAGGGGCAAGTAGTTTCATGTAGGATTCCCTTTTCCCTAAAGAAATCTCTTAATTCAAAATTAACAAATTCAGTTCCATTGTCACTCCTTACCCTCTTGACTGAAACACCAAAATGATTCAAAACATAAGCAAGAAAGCCTTTAACATGATACCTAGTTTCCGATTTATGTTTCATTAAAAATGTCCACGTAGCCCTTGAGAAATCATCTACCACAGTGAGAAAATACTGAAAACCTGAATGTGTGGGTACTCTATATGTAACATCCCATTTTTTTTTCTTTATCTTATTATAGGATTTAAGTTATATGGTTATGAGATTAGTTAATATTATTAGAATTAAATCTTATTGAATAACTTGAAAATTATAATTTCAGTAATATATAAATTATATATATAAGAAAAAAAAATATACATATTATATTATATTTTATTATTATATATAATATATTATATTATAAAAGTGGGTGGCACGTGGCCACCCACTGTTCGGTTGAAGGAAAGGGAGGGTTGATCCCATGCCCTTTCCCTTAATCTTAAAAAAAAAAAAAAAAGAGGTGGGAATTTGGAGTGAAATAGTGGGTCACGTGACCCACTATTTGAATGTGTTTTCCTCCGCCTCACCGTTTCATTTGAAGAGTCGCGCACGCCCACTTCCTTTTTCCTCCTCCCCTTTTTTTTTTTCTTTCGCTTCGTTCGCGACTCCTGGCTCGTCTTTCTTCCTCCGCCGCCGCGCAAGAGTGAGTGAGTGTGTGAGGGAGTTTGAGGGTGTGAGAAAGAAAGGGGTTTTACTTGGACACATATAAGATATCTAAGTAAGTCATCTTCATCCTAATTTTATTATTTAGCTCATTCTTTTTATTTTCTAAGTTATGGCAGAATGAATATTTTTAGGGCTTGTTAGATTTTTAATTTTTAAGGCTTCTAATTTAGTATAAGATATTTATAGAGCTTATGTGGTTAGAATAAGAGTGTTATGACTTAGATTTTAGTTGGATGGTTGATTTGAGGCAATGTAAATTAGGGATTGGTTGGGAAATGGTGATTTGTATTAATGATGATATTAATTTCAAAATTTATCTCTTAGTTGAGTTCATTTGAGGTTATATTGAGGACCCAATACTGAAACTTTGAGGATTGTTGTTGAAATAGTAATGTTGATGATTCTTGGAGAGACTTTAAGTAGTGGAAGTTGGGTGTTTAGAGTAAATTAAGGAAAATATTATAAGTTATTGATTCTAATGAATGGGAAATGATTAATGGAAGAAGGGAATAGAATTTTAATAATGATTGAAGACATAGTTGATATATGGTTATTTTTCTAAGAGTTAAAGTAAGCACTTTTTGGAGATTTTTGGATGATTTGAAGGAAATATTCTTATTAATGATGTGAAGGAGAGAAATAGAGTTGGGAAGTATTAGGAATTGTCACTTGGAGGAATAGATGAATTATTATTTTTCTAAAGATATTTTTTTTAAGCAAGCCAATTATGGGGATTTAGTTAATAAACTATTCTGATGCTATATTAATTAGTCTTTTTATATTAATATATGTTTATCAATTTATTATTGTAGAGTGAGCTTAGTTTGGGCTTTTGGGTTTGAATCCTCCTACTTTTAGTTCTTGTGTCAAGAACTTGAGGTAACCACTTTCTAATTTACCTTGTATGCTTGTTGATGTGATTATAAGCATGTTTGATATTATAAATGTTCTCAATATGTGTTATGGTGGTTTTTGTAGAAAAGTAATTTATATATCTATATCAAGATTTATGTTTTGATAAATTTATTAGTTAAGTGGGCATGAATTATTTCATCTTATGAATATCTTGTTGATGTTGAACAAATTTGATTATTGAATATGAGAATACTTTATGGATATGAAATTGTATGGAATTGGATGGTTGGATTGGGCTGTGTTGGTTGTGCTGAAATGTAGTTGTGGGAGGTCTGATTATTTATACCACGTGGTATAGCCGCCACTTGGCGCCCAGTGGTTGGCATTAACATTCTTAGGGCCCTCGGTATCACCCTTCCTTTGGCCGGGTCAAGGTCAGCCCAAGGGACATGACACCTTTCCATATTCCAAGGAAAGGGAACCCATGGTCCGATATGAGCTCTGTAACTTTTGGCCGAGTTACACCTCATTATTGGAGAGCTTGGTGCAGTCTTATAAAAGAGACGAATCCTGTTATGTGTGAATAGCCCATGGGTTCTGTCAGATGTTACAAGGAGGTTATAAGGATGGTTGATGAAGTTCTATGCATGCAAGTTACTTTTTGAATTATTATATATTGTTTTCTGTAAAGATGTTTAACTTATATGTTATTTGAAATTGTACTTTGCCCGCTTAACTATCTTGTAATCACTCCCTGGATACTTGTTGAATTGGAATTGTGGTTACTGGGTCAATTTGACCCACCCCGTGGTTATTTAACATTTTTCAGACGAGGGTTCAGGTGTTGGTCCCAAGGGGAAGGTGTCCGAGGTTTGAGTTTTCCTTTCCACTCAGTATAGCCTCTATTTTGATATACATGATTTGACTGATGTATATTGCCAAACTTTAAGGCCTTTTTGTTTTAGTTAACATTATCATAGCCTTTCCGCTACATTCTAGACTTGTACTATTGGACGGAGCCCTTTTTGGACATATGTGATTGTTATTTTGATTGCACTTGATAATGGGCAGTAATGGTAGTTGTTTTGGTGGACTTCAAATGCCCTAGCCCATTTACAATTGGTCTTAATTGTATTTGAGATTTCAGAGTATTGCTGATGGATTTGATATATACATAAAAAATCAAATGTTGATCCTTTCTTATTTGATTAACTATCTTTACCATTCTGGAACAGTAACTACTATTCTATTAAAGATTTGGTTTGTTATTGACTACGGTAGATTTCTATTTGATTAGGTTTGTCCTTCCTACCATGGTTAGCCTTTTAAAGCAATTATCCTTTTGAAAAGGTTTATTTACCATGAATTACGGGGGTTGTTACACTACAAGGCTCGCACACATCCATGTGTAATAGATCAAAACATTTATCAGTTTTAATACAACTGGAAGGGAAAGGCAGTTTAGTTTGTTTGGACTGAAAACAAATATCACATCCTTTATTGAAATGCATTGATTTATCTTTGACAATATCTAAATGTCTCATTACATTCACAGGAGCATGTCCCAATCGCTTATGTAAAAGCCACAGATCAGCATGTGTAGCAGAACAACACACATCACTAGTAATGTTCACACAAACATAATCTTTCTCTAATTCCAACAAATATAGTCCATGTACTACTCTATCAATCCCCCTCATCCTGCCATCCTGAAGGTCTTGCAACATGCATTTATCAGGGTAAAAGGACACAACACAGAACAATTCTTTGGTAATTCTGGATACTGAAATCAAATTGAATTGGAGCTCTGCAGCATATAGGACATCTTTTAATTCAATACCATTAGGAAACTTAATATCAGCTATGTGGGTCACAGAAAACCTATCTCCATTCGGGATTTTTATGTTTTTAATTGGTCCATTATAAACTTTGTAATTATCTAGTAACATTAAATCACTAACCATGTGAGTGGTAGCTCCTGAATCTAAAACCCATTTACTATGATTTATATCAGAGGAGACAAGAATGGGCAAACCTGTACCGCTGAGAGCATATGCACTTGATGCAGAGTCTTTCTTCAGAAGCTCCAGCAGGCGTTTGTATTGTTCAAGTGTAAAGCTGGGGGAAACAGTCGACACGTTTGTGAGAGCCTCTGCCTCCCGGTTCACTCCACTTTGTCTTCCCTTTGCTTCTGAATTCTGTTTTCCTTTAAACCCTTTGTAGTCAGCTGGGAATCCCACTATTTCCCAGCAATTCTCTTTAACGTGGCCCTTCTTGCCACAGTGCTCACATTCTGGTGGAGGGGCTCCTCTACCCCTTCCTCTTCCCCTTCCTCTGCCTCTAGCTGTCATCGCCATTCCTTCCATGGGGTTACCTCTCTCCATGTTTGCAATGTTCCTCTGTGACTCCACTTCAAGAATCATCGCGTAGGACTGGTTGACAGTCGGAAGGGGTTCCATTAGGAGTATTTGACTCCTTGAATTATCATAAACCTCATTCAGGCCCATCAGAAATTGTAACATTTTTTGCCTTTGCACAGCTTCACTATACAGTATAGAAGTATTGCACGTACAGGAGGGAATTGCTATAAGGTTACTCTGCTCTTCCCACAGCTCTTTGAGATGCGAATAATATGTAGATACCGAGAGATTGCCTTGACGCAAGGAATTAATCTCACGGTGTAAAGAAAATATTCTTGACCCAGATACCTTGTCGAATCGCTCTCGCAAGTCCTCCCAAGCCGTCTGTGCATCTTGTAGATATATGAGACTGTTCGCAAGGTCCTTGGAAACTGAGTTTAAAATCCAAGAAAACACCACGGCATTACACCTCTCCCAGTGTTCCTTGAGACGTGAATCTTGTTCAATCCTTTTGCACGATCCATCTATGAAGCCGGTCTTGTTCTTACCTCGAAGTGCAATTAACATTGCCTTGCTCCAAATCACATAATTCTCACTTCCCGTCAACACTTGAGTAATGATCGACGCGCCTTGCGTATCCGAAGGATGGAGGTAGAGCGGGCTCCCGAAATCGATTGTTCCTTCATCGGAGCCTTTTGCTTCTCCCACGGTTCTCGTCATCGTCAAATCAGAATTCATGGGACTCTAAACGCGATATGATTCTTGAATCAGGGATGATTGAAAGATTGCGTAGGTGTCTTCATCAATGGTTTACCAGTTCATTCTTGAATCGCAGTCAAAGATGAGGGATTTGGAAGAATACGGGTTCCGGTTGCTGGGCCCTTCTCAACCGGTATTAACGAATCTTGACTGACCCGAGCTCTGATACCATATTAGCTATCAGAGTTACACGCAGCATACTGAATTATACTCTTATTCATTGAGAAAAAATCATAATACATCAACGGGCCTTGTCCATATATATAGACCTACACACCAAATGGGCTCAACTAAGTAGCTCCTAGGCCCAAACTGAAATAAACCAAACACTATAACAACTTATTATCACTACTGGCAACATCGTCTTAATTAGATTTTTAAGATATAGATATTTTTCAATCATGTCCCTCCCAAAGAGAAATATAAATAATAGTCCATCACATAATGTGTACATCTGAAATTGATAGGAAAAACAGATATTCGATGATAAATAGATTTACTTAAAGAAACTAAATTGAGAAATAATCAGAATTGAGAAACACATTATGCATGAGATGAGAACTGAATTGAAAAATAAATAGGGAGGTGGATATTACATAGTGAATATATAATAGCAGCAATCTTGTACCATTGGACAATAACTTGCTTCTAGGTTGCTTCATTTATCGTAGGAACTAGAAGAGACATGAACTCGTAGAAGCAGTATGATTTCTAAAAACCCAATATTCATTTGAACCCAACCAGAAATAGGAAGTGGGTACAGAGCCAATCTTAGCAGCTAACACTAGTAAGAAGTTCACTACTTTCACCAACAGAGATGTTGAGGGCGAGTTTCTAGAATTTGCTTTCCCTTATTGGGTTCAAACACTTCTTTTCCAAAGCCTACATAAACATTCATATAACCATATTCACAAATCAGTCGATTTACAAGAGAAGTGTACCATTACAACGATGACGCAGAGGAAAGCACATATGAACATAAGGAAGGTTGAAATCGAAAGTGATATGGCGGAGTGCCGTGAATCTCACAAAAAGACTATAATGCCCCTGTTTTATGTTTGTACCTAAGGCTATTCATACCGGGAGAGGACAAAATGCAGGACAGCCTTGTTCTATCCTGGGACATACATTCATATTTTTTTAAAAAATTTTGTTATAGATTATTTTTGTTTATCTATTCTAACAACAACAAAAAATAAATATTAAGCATAAAAAAGTAAATAGAAGTCACATAAAAAATTAAAGTCAAAATGGTAATACAATTTTTTTCATTGAAAATTAAAAAAAAAAATCTCGCGAGACATTTCAGTCCCGTCCGATCTTGATTAGAACCTGGACAGCTTTGGGACAATATGAGACATGGGACGGGATTGTCCTGATGCCGTGCTATCCCGTGAGCATCCCTATTGATAGCTGAAAGTGTGAAATACAAACGAGACACGGGTCAAGAGCGTCTAAATTTCATCCTGTCCGGTGAACATTTCTATTAATAGTTGAAAGTGTGAAATACAGAAAACAAAAACTTTCCACTGCCGAGAATCAAAGTCTCTTGGGTGAGAGCCAAGTATCCTAATCAGCTAGACTACAACGGATTGAAGGTATAAACAATAGATAACTAAATTCTGATTATGATTACAAAGCATGTAAGTGGCTGGCCCATGCTAATGTGAGTCCAAGTTGTGCAATAGGAAGTCTTCTCCTAAACCTTATCCCTAACGTTTGGCTAACCCACACACTACTTTTGTCACTTTCAGTCTCCATAGTCCACGCGCCATTCTTTACTTCTTCTCTCAGAAAAGCCAAACTGAATGGAGGGAATGACAATAAAAAAGAATGAAGTCTTAACCTGAAGCTCTAGAGTCTTTGAGGTAAAAGTGGCTTCAGGATAAAAATATATTCAATCTTAATAATATTTATTATTTCAGAATTATTAAAACATAATCTTATAAGAAATCATTAGTAGGTAAAACTATGTTGTTAATCCTTGAACTTTATATAAATTTAAGTATGATCTCTTAACTTTGAAAATTATACTTTTAGTTTTTTAATTCTAAAATTGTTAACATAAAAATAATAACAATTAAAATAATCTTTCATATTGTATTAAGTTTAATTTTTAAAACAATCATAATTGTTAATGAAACACATCATTTAAGCCTAAAAATTTTAAGATTAAAAGACTAAATGCACACTTTTATCAACCCATATATGTTACCATAAACTTGGGTTAGCATATGTTAATATCATTAATTACTTGGTGGGGGGCCCAATAAATAAAAATCTACGACCAAATGAATTCATATATAATTAATTGACAATGGGATGACAGTGAAAACGAGGGTCGTGATCATCATCCTGCTCCCTTTTCAATCAATATTGTAATTTTTTGGGCCACTTCAATAATTCTCTTCGGCTACAATTCAAAGTTGGTCCCCCGCACAGCTAATTGGATCAATAAGAATTATATTATTATTATTATATGATATGATTAACACGTGGCTCGTTGTGGTCCTTCATACTTAAAAATATCTGCAATTCCCTCAGGAGGGTCTGAAGCTGCGTGGAAACCGTACAACAAGGTAGGGCCTCAAGCTTACTCTTCTTTTTTTTTTTAGTTTTTTTTTTGCCTTTAACTGATTTTTTAAATTTTACAAGTTTTCTGATTTTCTATCATTAAATTATGTTCCTGATCTCATAAAGGCATTCTTAGTTTTCTTTAATTTATCAGAACCTTGGCCGTTATATATAATTTTACAAATCAGACGTACTAAGTTAGTTGCTTCTCATTTTTCCCTTGATAAGTATATCAAGAGGTCACCATATAGAATGGCAATAGTTCATAAAAAGTTAATGTTAAAAGGAGATTTTTTTTAAAAACAAATAAGTACTAAATATGAGGAATCTAAACATGAGGAGTTTGAAAATTTGAGTAGCCATATTAACTTGTTGTATAAGGTTATAAATTGTCATGCATTATCCCAATAATGGAAACCCCACAGCATTGACCCAATTACATAGACTTGAATCCTATCTAAACCAGCGACTTTGCAGCCACTCCTCCCAACTAAAGCTTCAGATCTGCTTCTTCTTCTTTTCTTCTCCATCATTTCACATATCTCCTACTTTCTCCCTTCTGCTAATTTCTACTGCTTTCCCAGTTTTTTTTTCCACTTCATCATCCCTGCAGTTTCCTCTGTGTTATATATTCGTCTTTCTGATTCCCTTTTTTCTTTGTCTTTTCTCGAAAAAACAAAAAAAAATCCTAAATTTTTTGCTTTTTGCATTTTTTGTGCTGGCACTTCAATTCTCAGCTGTTGTGATATTTTTAACTTTATTTTGCTAGTTTTGTGATCTTTCTTCAAGGAGAAAAAGTCCCAAAAATAATTTTTTAAAAAAAGTGTTCTTTCAATTTGTGACGGCTCATATCTCCAAAAAAAAAAAACTCGTTATTCCCGATGATTTTATTTTTGGTGAGTTCGACTTTTTCATGTATTTTTATTGCTTCGTTAATGTTGTTTTTCCTGTTTGATTTCACAAATTCATCGTCTTTCTTGGAAAACTTTCAGATTTTATAGTTGTCTTGGATTTTGTGAAGCATCAGTTTCTTAAAGTTGTCCAAAGCACCGTTAAAAAAAAAAAAACAGAGAAATCTCTCATGCTTGATCTCCATATTGGAACACTGGGGGAAGCTGATTACTGTTGGGAATCTAAGGATTATATAGCTTGAAACTGCAAAGTTTCACATCGGCCACTACTGTAAGTTTGAAAATATGGATTTATGCTAAATCAGTCTCTGTTTAATTGATCTGCGTTTACAAAGTTTAATTGTATTTCAACTTTTGCAGCATATTTATGCGTTTCTGAATACAGGGAGCAGCAGCAAGAAGAAGAGCAAGAAGAAGAAGAAACGGGTTCCAGCCATAGTAAAGATACCTAAGGTGTGGCTCCCTCATTTGAATATTTGAATTTTTTTTCCCTCAAAGTTCTCATTGAATATAGGTGTGGCTCCCTCAGGTTTACATGTTGAAGATACTCTCTTGTGTGCTTTGTTTAAGCAAAATATAATGGGCTTTCTAACCAAAAATATATAAGGCTTTCCTTCTAAATATATATATATATAGGCTAAAGTATATATTTGATCCTTTAACTTCATGTAAGGTTTCATTTTGATCCTTTGACTTAAAAAGTATATTTTTAGTCCTTTAATCCTAAAATTGTTAATTTTAAATGGTGATATTTTTAAAACTCATGGTGGTTTTAAAAATTAAACTTAATATATTAATATTTAGTAATATTTTATCAATATTTAAGAGCTCAATATCATTATTTTTTGTTACCAATTTTAATGTTAGAGGACTAGAAATTTACTTTTTAAAGTTAAAAGACCAAAATGAAAAATTATGTAAAGTAAAATGACTAAAAATATACATAGGACTAAATAATTAATTTTTCGTAAAAAGTATCATTTTACTTCTTGGTTCCATTTTTAACACTGTTAAAAATATTTCCATAAAAATTCGATGGTTTTCATTAAAGAGAAATATTGTGGTCCAAAATGTGTAATTAATATTGTGGTGTGCAAAAATGTAATCTTAAAAATATAAAGACGGTTTGTTTTGCACAAATTTTAATTTTATAAGTTTATAAATTGTTTAAAAATAAAAACAATTCTTTCTAATTAAATGTAAAATAAATGGGACGTCATTACATTTTATTTTTCCTTTAAATACTTTCGTAAGTTTGTTTCGTGTTCGCTTAATGAATTCGTCTTAAGAAAACAATATATTAATTGCAAGTTATAAACACATCATCTCGTACTTAAATCAGGATTTCTTTTAACAGTTTCAACAAAATCCTTGAAATGTTTTATGAATTGGGAGCGTAAAATGGATTTCATGAAATTCTGATGAAAAATGTAGACGACATTATGAAATAGATGAGAACGAGAATTCAAGATTTAAATTTTGAAGATGAGAACTTGAGGATATGCCAGGGGAAGTCGAGAGATTAGAAAAGAGAGGTAACGGAAAACGGGAAAAGAAGATCAAGAGATAAATTGGAAAAAAAAAGAAAAACAAAGAATATAATTAAGATAATGAGAGAGAAAGATAAGAGATACGGGAAAGCGCTTTATTTTTATTTTTTTGGGCTAACGAAAAGCGGGGTTTAATGCTTACAAAGATTTTAATATTTTAAAAAATTTCATATAACCTTCTGTCTGCTTTTTTTTTGGCCAATAATTTCATAGGTTCCTAAAATTGCAATGCTGTTTTACAAAATATATAGTTTTAGCCAAAAAGAGCAGCTAGTGATTATACTTTTGGATTTCTCATTTTTATTCCCCAACACTCTGAGATCAGAAAAAAGATTGATTCCTCCAACGTTTTAGCCCAATTTTTCGACCTGAAGCACCAAGTAAAAAGTACGATCACTTACGCATAAGTTGCAATCAGTGTTTAGAGTATTTTTTCTAGGAAAACAATTGAAAAACAAATTTCAGAGGTTGTCACTCTCACTATAATACTTGTTATTATAGGCTGTTGAAATTGTTATTAGGACTTTTTGGTAATTATTTCTCTTCTGTGGGACTTGATTGTAATTCCTCTTTTTTCCTATTGTATCTTAAAATAATTTTTTATGCAATTTGACGATTAAAATATTTTCTTAATAGCACTCAACACCTCAAGGCAATTTTTAGTGTAATTTTATTCCTAAACTTGGTTTGGATAGAGAGGGGAAAAAAAAAGAAAAGAAAAAAAATGAGGGGAGATTACCTGATTAAACTATTTTTGTACTAACATGTATCTTAAAATAATTTTTTTAATGCAATTATTGTACAAGATATAAGCTATGTTGTAATTTTTTTTCAATATAAATAATTAAAATGAATCACATTTTAAGAAAGTTAGCATGTGTAACCGACTCACCTACTTTTTTTAATCCATGCGAATCATCTTAAAAACAATGTAGTCCTGACCCTGTGGGTTACTGATATGCTTGTGCCCAAATCCTCGAGCGTCTGGCCACTGTCTTGCGCCTCAAATCAATCTTTGAAAACATGCCTTTACTGAACTTATTACTCCTTTTATTGGCACTTTTTATTAATATCTGTTTTATTTTCATTTGTTCTCGTTGTCTTAGCTTCTTTCATAATTTCACAGCATTCCTTGCTTCTTCTGTGTTTCTTGATTTCTCAACTTGTTATTTTGTGTTGGAACACTAGGGAAAGCTTCTTACTGTTGGGATATCGGAGGTTTATAGACATTCAGATTGCAGAATTTCAAATTGGTTATTGTTAGTTCAATATATACATATTTATTCCGATACTTCTGCATGAACAACACAAGATTAATTGAGTTTTGGCTATATCTTTTTAACAGAGCACAAATGAAATGGATATTACTTGCGGAACATTGAGCAGTTTTGTTGACAAGTTCTGGGACCTAGTGCTGGACCCAACTTGCGAGCAGTTTCATCATCTGTTTTACTATCACAGAAACATTAAGCAGCTCAATGAACGACTTGTGGAACTCGTCGATGAAAGAAGCTCCATACAACATCAAATAGATGAGGCTACAAACAATGCAGAACAAATTGAAGACAAGGTTCTTCATTGGTTGTGCAAAGTAGATGAGATTTCAGAGCAAATTCAAAAGTTTCATGTAGAAGAGAGTCAGGCAAAAACAGAGTGTAGCGTAACTTCATGTCCCAACCCGTGGCTACGCTATAAATTAAGCAAAAGAGCAAAGGCAATGGCACAAGAAGTTGTTGAAATTTGTAGAAAGGGAAATTTCAATACAGTTTCATATCGCGTTCTTCCCCCGTCCATGCCAGAATTAGTCAACAGAGAAAGCAATGAAGGAATTGGTTCAAGAGTGCAGCTTGTGAATCGAATTATGGAGGAATTACGGAATCCAAGTGTTAATATGATCGGATTGTGTGGGCCTGGTGGTGTTGGCAAGACCACTATAGCTAAAGAGGTAGCAAAGAGCCAAAAGATGTTTTCAAAGGTGATCATGGCGACTGTTTCTGATGAGTTGAACGTTGAGAAGATTCAAGGCCAGATTGCTGAGAAGCTGGGTATGCAACTCAATGAAAAAACTGAAGAAGTAAGAGCTTGTCGTCTCTGTGAGAGGTTAAAGCTAGAGAAGAATATGCTCCTCATATTGGACGATCTTTGGGAGGAACTTGATTTGGGAAGCGTTGGAATTCCCTTTGTTGATGTTGAAAATTATAGCAAAAAGGACGGAGGTTGCAAAATTTTACTAACTTCAAGGAATGAAACGCTACTGTCACACCGCATGAAATGTCAAAAACTTATCAAAATAGGTGTTTTGTTAGAGAATGAAGCATTGGAGTTGTTCAAGAGGATTGCTGAACTTTCTGCTGATTCAAGCAATCTTGAGCTGATATCTATAGCCTCTGAGATTGTTCAAAAGTGTGGACGCTTGCCGCTAGCGATTGCTACAGCTGCTAAGGCATTGAGGGGAAAAAATCTGGATGAGTGGAAAGATTACCTTGCACGATGGAGAAATCATTTGAGGAGAAACAACACAGGAATTAAAGAGGTGGATTCTTCTTTGAAGTTGAGCTACGATCCTCTAAGCTTGGAGAATAAAACTATTTTCTTGCTCTCTGCCATGTTGTCCCATGATCCCTCAATTGATGACCTGCTCATGTACTCTCTGGGATTAGATATTCTTGAAGGCATAGAAAACATAGAAGAAGCCCACGTTGGAATATGTGCTATTGTAAGTAAGCTAAAATCATCAAACTTATTTCTTGATAGCTTTTCTGGTCGTCGTGTTACAATACATGACGTCTTTCGAGATGTTGCATTATCAATTGCTTCCAATGAATTAAATGTTTTCATTGTGAGGCATAGAAGCTTGAAAGAATGGCCAGACAAAAATAAGCTAGAAGGCTACAAGGGAATTTGCTTACAAGAGAGTGACATCAGTGAGCTTCCAGAAGAGCTGCATGGTCCAAGATTAGAATTTTTTCTACTAGACAGCACAAAGCGTGATTTGACCATATCCAACATGTTGTTCAAATCTTCAAGGGAGATGAAAGTGTTGGCTTTTACCAATGTGCATTTTTCATCACTACCATCACTTAGTTTCTTACAAAAACTAAAAACATTGTGTCTACACTCTTGCTTACTAGAAGATATAGCTGAGGTTAGAAGCTTGAAGAATTTAAAAGTCCTGAGTCTTGCCTACTCTGAAATTCAACGACTACCAGCTGAATTGGCACAACTGTCTTCTTTACAAATGCTGAATTTGGCCCACTGCTCTGAACTCAAAGTGATTCCCCCAAAGCTCCTATCTAGCTTGAAAAAATTGGAAGTTTTGTACATGGGAAATAGCTTTAATCGATGGAAAGTTGAAGGATCCAGTGAAGCTATTGAAAATGCAAGTCTTGAAGAGTTAAAGGATTTGCCGATCTCTTCACTAGATGTTCATATTCCTAATGTCTCTATGTTGCCGGAGAACTTGTTCTTAGATGTGCATTTGAAGAGATACAGAATACTCATTGGACAGCATTGGGAATGGCAAGGCAATTATGAAAGTTCAAAGATATTGAAAATTGAGCTTGAGAGTAGCATCCATTTGAACACTGGGGTTCGAAAGTTAATGAGGGGAGCTGAAGATTTGTATTTATATGGATCTAATGGGCTTGAAAATGTTCTTCGTGGTCATGATGGAAGAGCATTTCCACATTTAAGGCATCTTCAGATTGAAAGTAATGATACCGTTAGATACATTGTTTTGAACTCGGCACATCATGAAGCTGCAAAAAATAACGTATCTAATAAAATGTCGAAGTTACTTCTCAACCAGGTATGTTCAGATTATTTTATCTTCTTACAAAACTTCAAAATTATATGCAAAAGTCATTTTGACTTGAATTACTTGCTTTTCTCTTAGGCAATTATGGAAGTTTGCAATCAGCTAATAGAAGAGAAAAGCTAACTTCAAGTATTAAAATAAATAATGAAGCCTCAAATTATTTGTTTTACATCCTAAAAACACGTCAACTTGATATTTTTGAGTATTTTAAATATGAATTGTTTCTGTTACTGAAATAGTATTTATGAGCATTTTAGATGCTCTGAATAACGACCTTATTGGACAGGCATGCTAGAACTATCTGCTTTGCTCGTGTGTTTGCCGGATTGTTTTTCTTATTTTGATATAATTTTTTTAGAAATGAAATCTACAAAAATTACATTCACTGGAATTACTTCCTTTGGTATTAGGCTAGTTACTATAGCATTTTGCCGTTCTTTCACTTTTTTAATTACTTAATTTTGTATTTTGTGACCGTAAAATTTTGAGTTGAACTTTCAGCACCCGCTTGAAAAATATTGTGGTAGATAAGATTTTTATTTAGACATTTAAACAAACTTTCATGAAAAGTAAGCCTATGGATTATAAGTTATTTGTGTTTAATCATATTTTCTTTGAACAGGTGTTGCTTCCAAAATTAGAGAGGTTGGAATTGTCCAATTCAATCAATTTGATTCCAACGATATGGGACGACCAACTTTCACACACCTCATTTAGCAATTTGAAAACATTGATTGTGAAAAACTGTGGCTTTGTGAAATTAGTGCCCCTTTGTGTGCTAAAATCTTTATACAATTTGGAAGAACTGGAAGTCAGGAATTGTCACATGTTGGAGATGGTGCTTGATTTTGAAGATTTGAACGAATATAGAGAGACGGTGTCATCATCAACCCAGGTTGTGCCACTGAAGAAGTTAAAGCTATGTGGATTGCCAAAATTGAAGAATGTGTGGAGCAATCACTACCAAGGAAATGTCTTCTTCCCATGTCTAAGGAATGTCAATGTTTTTAGATGTGAAAGTCTCACAAGTATATTTCCTGCATCCATAGCCAAAGGCATGCTTTGTGATCTTGAAGAGCTTCGAATATATCATTGCGGTGCGGATGTAATTGTTGCAAAAGACCAAGTTTCAGAATCTGCTGTTGCTGCATTTGAGTTTCCTAGGCTGACTTCCCTTCAGCTTTATTCGCTTGAAAATTTGAAGAACTTTTATCCACAGAGACACACATTAGAATGGCCAAAACTTCAACGATTATCTATTAGGTATTGCGATGAGTTAGAGATATTTGAAAAGGAAGCCTCAAATTCATTTGAAATACATGAGGAAGGAAGCACACTAGACTCAAAATATCATCTACTATCCTATCACAAGGTACGTTTCTAAATTAGCTATTCATGTCTTCTTTGTTTTAAAAATAAGCTAATAAAAGAGCAAAACTAACTTGAAGCATTAAAATAAATAATGAAACATCAAATTATTTTGTTTTAGAACGTAAAAACACTTGAATTTGATATTTTTGAGTATACAAATATGTGAATTACTCCAATTACCAAAATATTTATTAGAATATAGTGCTGTTTAGCATTTTATGATTGGCTTTTAAAAAAAAATTCATTATAATTATTTTAATTAATAGATTTTGTAAATAATGTTCTGTTCTTTCTTTTTCAAAGAGGCGTGTCGTTGAATGAACGGAGGGGATAATATGGTCCCCCCCTCCCCTTAGACATTATAAGCTTTAATATAATATTTTATTTTCTAAAAAGAAGGGAGGTATAACGTCCGTATGTCATCATAACCAATTATCGTAATTCCAGATACTGAAAATTTATATTATTTATTTTAATTTATTATAGTTCATATTTGAAGTTCATAAAATATACGTATGTGAAAATTGTGGATGCATCAAATTTTAATTTGAGGACACCCTCATGAAAATCGCATATGGTTTTTGACGTACGTTTTAATTAATTGGTACAGTTAGTTACTATTTATGTATTGTGCAGGATATTCGTAATTTGGAGCAGTTGAGATTAGGCGGTAAAGGGGCTGAGATGATAGGGAGTGGCCAGTTTCCAACGTACCCCTTCCCCAAAGTAAAACTGCTTCATCTCTCTGTAAAGAAAGCCACAACTATATCGTACAAATCATTGTTGAAGAGCTTTTCAAAATTAGAGGAGTTAGTGTTGGGTGGTGACATTAAGGAGGCCTTTGGAGGGGACGAAGTTCCCTTTCCAATAAAATTGACTCTTCAGAATCTTTACAAGATGAAAAGCCTGGCACCATCCTTAGTTTCTTTACCAAATCTCACACATCTTACAGTGACAATTTCTTTTCAGTTGACCACTTTGATGACGTCATCAACTGCTCGAAGCTTGGCCCATCTCACACATCTCTCAATTGATCAGTGCTTTGAAACAAAGGAAATCATATCGAAGCAGGAAGGAGAGGATGATGAGGATAAGGAAATCTGTTTCAACAAATTGCAGTACTTGCAATTTCAAAGATGTCCAAGATTGAAGAGATTTTGCAGCCATAATTATACTTTCAGGTTTCCATTATTGGATACTCTAATCATAACCAAATGTCCAATATTTAAAATATTCTGTCCAGGAGTCATTGATACGCCATCTCTTAAAAACATTCAACTGTCACATGACTGGGGAAATCATCATGAAATTTGGGACACCAACCTTAACAAAACAATCAACCAACAGGTGCGTCCACCAGCTTGCTTAATTCTTTCTATTTCCATATTTTGCAGAAATGCTCATCTATAAAAGTTCCGTGTTTATGATATTTAATATAAACCTCCCTATGCATATTTTAGTTTAATTAAAGATTCTGCTAAACTTGTGACTATAATCTTTTTGCATCACTTCAATTACAAATTAAGCACCACAAAAAATTTGGTCATAATTAATAATTAATGGGATATATAGCAGAGTGTTTTAGTATTATATATTATTCTTTTTTTCCGTAGTTGAAATCGTTATTTCTCTTCCAATATTAATTATAAAAATTAATGAACTCAAAAATGTGTGACAATTGTTTGATTAGGAAGATAATGGGCAACAAAATTATTCGTAGTTTTCTTTCTTCTAGCGTATTTGACTTTGGGACTCAATAAAAAAATAAATTATTATTGCTACGCTACTGATTCAATATGAAGTTACGTGATATAAAAATAGGACATTGTTATTTATAAACATTTCTCAGTACAAAATATTAAATTATGTAGTTATAATTGAATAATATATCTTTGCCTATAATCGTTTTACAGCGATTTGTCGGTACAAGAAAGCTGGTGTTAGATGAGGATGATGTCAGCATGATAAGTAATGACCAATTTCCAGCGGACCGTTTCTCTCACGTGGAAATTCTTCGCATAGAAGGATTTGTTGGTGAAGGGGTAACATTTCCATACACATTGCTCGGAAGATTTCCGAAACTGAGTGAACTTCATGTGAAGGATAGTTTTTTTGAGGAGGTATTCCCATCACATAATGCACGCATTAGTGTTGATCAAATTCCACCGTTCAGGGAACTCTGCCTTGCCAATTTGACGGTGCTCAAGGTGTCCCAGTGTAATCGGCTCGTCTATTTAATAACAAATTCAACTGCCAAAAGCTTGGTGAATCTTGAAACATTGGAGATAAGTTTCTGCTATAAGATGGAAGAAATTGTAATGAAGCAGGACGGAGAAGATGATGAGGACAAGGAAATCTTTTTTAGCAAACTGAAGCTTTTGGAACTTGACTATTTACCAAGATTGAAGAGATTTAGTGGCCACAGTTGCACTTTCAGGTTCCCATTATTAGAATGTGTAACTATAGCACGGTGTCCTCGACTCACAATGTTCTGTCCAGGAGCCATTTATGCCCCGCGTCTGCAAAGCATTCGAGTATGTAGACACAAACATGATCATCATAAAGATATTTGGATGACCGATCTTAACAACACCATCCAACATCGGTTTATGACTCAGGAGGTACATCCAACATTTTGGCATTCTTATTTTCTACTTTTTAAATAATTCCTCATTATCTGCAAAATTTAGGATGAGGTAACTATTTAATACAAACATTGAAGTTGCTCTGTCGTCTCCCATAAATTATAAACTTTTCATGTTACAAGACTCTAATTGCAAGCAAATGGTGATAAATGAATGTCGTATCCTGCAAATAGTGTTGCAAGTTTGGTACTTTTTTACTAGAAAGAAAGGGAGCTATAAAATGATTCAGAGACTTTTTTATCTTATTTTAAAATATGGATGTGATTTTAGAGGGAAAATCAACAACAACAAACCTTCATATAAATATTAGAAAAAATTGACCGATTGTTTAAGAAAGACTTTATATACAATAAAAACGCAAAATTAGTATTTTAAAAAATATCTTGACCTAATTTATTACACTACCGTCTTATAGTAGTAATTTTATCAATAATCGTTTTATATGTAATGTTCACTGTCAAAAGCCTAGAGCAAAATGAGAATTCGAAGGCAATGATAGTTTTTTTTTTCTTTTCAAATTTAATTTAGAGGCAAAAAGAGTGCAAGAAAATTAATCTAAATTTTTTTCTAATTTTGATGTATGGATGTGATTTTTGAGGAAAATGATGAAGAATATAAATATTATTCGAAAACAATATCTTGATTTAATTTACTAAATAGCATACTAATTATTAATTTTCATTTTATAGGTAACTTCCATAACCCAAGACATGGTGTTAAATGCGGAGAATATCACAATGATAAGTGATGTCTTTCCTAAAGTGAGAAGTCTTTGTGTAGAAAGCTTCCAAGATGGAGTACTCTTTCCCTATAGATCCCTTGAAAAATTTCCCCAGTTGGATTATCTTGAGGTGGAGCAAAGTTCATTTGAGGAGATATTCCCCTCACAGGACCAGATTATTGATTTTATGGGGAAAATTCCTCCATTTGAGGGATTACGCATTTCCAATTTGGATAAGCTCAAGAGTATATGGAAGGACGATTCTCAACTACCACCAATTCGTCAAAACTTGACATACCTCGTGGTCAAAAATTGTTGTAACTTGGTCAAGTTGACACCATTCTCTGCTTCATTTGAAAATTTGAGAAACCTATCCGTATCTGAGTGCCATCAGCTCATTCATTTAGTGGCAAGTTCAATTGCCAAAAGCTTTGTGAGTCTTGAATGGTTGGTCATACATGATTGCAAAAAGATGGAGGAAATTGTAATGAATGACACCAATGAAGACGTAGAAGGTGGAATCATATTCAACCGATTGCATCGGATCGAACTTGTTGATATGGTAAGCTTGAAGATGTTTTCTTCACAAAGTCACACCTTGGAATTCCCAAAATTAGAAGAGATAAAAATAACTGGATGTCCTCAAATGAAGAAGTTTGGTCTAGGAGTGTTGAAAACACCAAAGTTGTCTAAAGTGAAAATAGAAGGACATGATATGGAATGGGAGGATGAAGGAGACGTTAACAAAACAATACAAATGCTATGCTCAGCAAAGGTATGATATATACACACCAACAAATGTTGTCTCCAAACATGTATAGTTAATGACCAAGCGCGACTAGAAAACTCACTATATCGTACTTTATGCCAATTACATTTCTTTTTTATTCTTTTCAGTGATAAAATTACATTTTTTTAAGACAAACTAATATTATGTCTCGGTATTGCAGGACAGCGTTAATTGATAGAAGGATAAGTCCATCATCCATGTTATCATTTTCAGGTTCGCGAGTTTTATGATTTTTCTTGCTTATTATATCGTACTGTCAATGATTTTATCTAGTAGCTATTATGATATCAATAAAAGCTCATATATGAAGGAATGAAGCATTAAAAAAAACTTGCATCTATTTTTGCCCCTACACGTCAATTTTTCTTTCCTTAAACTATTGGCATCTTTTTTGCTACATTTGTCTGTGCTTTCCTCTCACTAGAAATTAGAGTTGCTTGTTAAAATTTATTTCAATATTTTTTTCCAATAGTAATTACTATAATAATATCAAAAGCTGCTACATATATTAATTAGGGGTGCAACAGAGGATCCATCTTTGCGTGTGTGTGTGTGTGTGTTTTAATTTCTTTTACATGTCAATTTTCATTTGTTTGTGCACATTCCCTCTCTATTGTATTGGTTGATTTAGTGAACAACTTTTGCTTATTCTAAAGAGATTGACTATGATTGAGGAGAAAAGAAACAGCTGATATATTTAAAAAAGAAGAAGAAGATGATGATTTTGGTTATTTGATTCCCCCAACAGTTTTAACCCAATTTTCCCGCTAAAAGTGATATATGTTTACAGAATACTATCATTAAAAACATATTCACAAAAAAAAAACGTAATTTTTTATGCATTGACTACAAAATGATTTATATCTGATATTGATAACATGGATATACATAGAATATAAACATATATAACCTCAATAGTCTTTTAATTTTCCTTGCTTGATTAATGTAGGTGCCTTTGGTGATGATGTTGACATTTAATGATGAATGTGGACGGATGTTTGTGCATTGATGCTTTTGTTGAATTCTCTGTTATTTGATAAATGAGACTCTGTTTTTATCATAAGCAATATTCATACCAATAAATTGGGTGACGAATGACTTGACCCTGCAGGTCAAAACTCTACCCTTAAAGAGTGGTTTGTTTCATTGTGTATTATAACTCTAATAGATGGAAGACTCAGAAATTGGTGCGCTGTGATTGTGAAGCTTTCATTCAACAACCGTGTGGTTTGTTTCAATAAGATTGCTCATGATTGACCCTGGAGTTCTTGATAGATGCATGCAACAATATTCATTTTTGTGATCTGTATGTAAAGGTATAGAAGAACAATAATTGAAATAAAATGTATAGTTTATGTATATAATTTAAAATGAGTAATTAACTACGAGCAAGCTAGATAAGAGATAATTTATTTTTTACATCAATTTAGAGATAAGATTTAAATCACACCAATTCATTACGGTCCAAATTTTAAAAGTTAATGGTAAGAAATGAAGATAGGTTAATGTTGAGCTGTTAGCCAGAATGAATGAAATGCCCAGCACTTAAATTGATGCTAAAATCAGAAATCATGCACCATATTTTCTCACCTATTGACTCTCGATATTAGTTAACAAAATTAATCTTGATGCCCTTATTTTATCTTTCGGTGTTCATTTTGAAACCTTTATTAATATAATAGGGAGACTCTATTAAAAAAATTATTTGGTTGGAAAAAAGAAGCAGGCAGGGGAGGAGCTTCCCAAAAGAACAGAGAATTCTCAAAAAACACTACCACCTCTGTAACCACATGGGACTCCTCGTATCCAGGTATGCCACTTTGTGCCAACCAGTACGCAACTAAAATGCTACAAGTTAGTAGTGGTTTGTCCTGTATCCAACACAAAGCCCTCTGTTCAAATGAAAACCTTCAGGGACATCATTTTCAACGAAAATGTCGCTTATTATCATGTTGAGCGATTTATATACAAAAATGTCTATCATAAAGAAATATGCTGTCTCATATGTATTAAGAATTATCAAAAAAACAAAAACTAAAAACTAAAAAAAGTCTATGCATAGACCATTATAAAGAAAATCAATGGTGCATTTTGCACTGCCACAAGTATCTGGAATGCAGGTCCTAAGTTGAAATCTTGATTTAGTGTCCAACATTACAATAATGGTCATAGTATTAAACACATCTCATTATTTAGAATACATAAAGAAGCTCAAAGTTCTTCGTAATCTTACGCAAAATGCATGTATCTTGCCCCATAAAAGGCAGATGATTTTTCCAATCATCATCCATCTAAACAGGATTATTGTTATTCACTAAATTCTTGTGAGCAAAGATAAAAATATCAAGCAAGTTGCACATGTTGGTGCATTTGTTTAAATGAATACCTTGTCCCACTTAGTTTACATGCATGCAGAATCACTAAACGAGACATGAAGTCATAAGAGATTTGAGTGTAATATTACATTACACCTCCTCCAAAGCATCGCCAAATTGATTTAATCATATTCAATAACTATAATATGAAAATAACAAAATTAATGGGTAAGAAGAAGAAGCTTCAGAATTTAGAGAGCTCCAGCAAATTAAAAGCGGAGCTCTAGCGTGGGTAAAAGCAGAAAGGGAAAAATACATCAAACTACACAAGCAAAAAGGCTGTATTTTCTATTAGGGGAAGCGGAGCAAAACACACCAATTCAATTCAATAAATTAGCACATCTCTAAAATTTATGGAGAGTAATTTATTGATGATTGAAAAATTATTCTCAAGGAATTTACTTGTAGGTATCAAGAGCATTTAACTTTGGGTTTTTGTGGGAGAAATCTATCTAATGGATCTACAGACTTCTACTCTTCCTGAGCTGTTTCTCCCTGTTCTGCACCATCTGATCCAGCCACACCATCAACATGCACAGTGGGAGACGGCTCAGAAAACTGAGGAGTGTTAACTTGAATGCTAGGTGTCAAAACCTAAACAGATCATGATGATGCTCCGTCTAGCAACCTACAAAACCACATGCTAGAAAGTTTTTTTTAGGGGAAAAAACAGCGACCAGGAGTTAACATGATAATCAGAAGAAGAAAAGCAAAACAATATGAAAGTTCAAATTCTTCTGCAATAATGATTAATGAGTCACTCTAGAAAATCTGATTTCCTATTTTGAAGAAATTGAACACTGCTGGAAAATGGAAAAAAGAAGTTGGTTTGCAAGTCTATTGATAAAAGAAAAGAAAAGGTAAAAATTAAAAAAGAATATTCAAACAACCTTCAAACTTTCAAATAGAGAAATCTATACAACATGACTTACAATTGCATACAGAATGTTAGCGTCAAGAAAAAATGCCAATCACTTAATCAGCTTAGCCCACAAGCACACAAGTGGGTCATGGACTTGGAGGTTTTATACAACTTTTTTTTTTTGGGGCATCGAAGGTTTTATAGACTCTAATCCAGAACAGCTGATATTCAAACAACTTAGCCAGCTCTTCACTTAATTGCATTGATTTTAAAGTTAATAGCCAAGCCCAGAGCCTTTAGATCATGTTTAAGAATGGATGAGAATTTCAGACACTGCATGTTAAGTTCTTAATTAACTTTGATAATATACAATGTGCTTAATTTTCATACAGTATAAGATCTCAACAAGCAAGGACATCAACATTTTCTTGTAGAACTCCATTTTAGATTGCATTATTAATGTCAATAGCAAGCACAAACCTCAGTGAAGATGTTTTCTAGACTGGGCTAAACGTTTCATCAAATTCATCCCCTGGATTTTGCTGAAAACCTTTCACACCTAGTCTGGCTTGGTGCTTTATTTTGAGAGCCATCTGGCTTCTCCTTTAAGCTTAAACACCTTTTTACAATCAACCACATTGCCTTGTCCTGTGTAAGGTACAGGTAACCATGTTTTGTTTCTTAATCACAGCATTATATTCGGCCTCTTCCATAGCTTGTTTCCACTGGTCTGGCTTGAGAGCTTCTTTAATCCTGCATGGTTCTTTGGATTCATCTATTACTATAGCTGCACCAGCACAAGGTCATTACTATAGCTGGCCTGAGACAGTATCAACACTGGAGTGATCATGTGGAATTCTTGATCGTTCAAAGGGCTATTGAATTCTTCATTCGTGACGCAAAGACGAAGTAATTGGCTTGAGATAGACACACCTTTGGATGAACCAGTTCAGCAGGTACAACTTTTTTCTTTTGGTCTAGTTAAAAACCAACTAAACAGAAAATTGATATTTAATTCTATACTTACGCCATTGCCAGCTTTATTAATTCTTCCAAGGGAAAACTTCAGTTAAGTCCCTCAATGTGGACTTAATATATTTTCAGTCCCAAGGAAATCTGAAAATTCAATTCAGTACCTCTGACCCAAAATGAAATTAAAGAAACAAGTAAAAGGACCTTTTAGTCCCTAGAATAGGTACAATGCAAATGCACATATAAAAATTTATGACAAAAAATAGAAAAATAACAACCTACATATAAAAATTACAACAAAGAAAAAAAAATGTACAACTCTACATGTCAAAATTTACAACAAATAACAACTATACGTACGGTCATTTACAATAACAAATATCATATAAGAATTTATAACAAACAATAGAAAAATAGCAACTATACATATGAAAATTTACAACAAATGATAAAAACATAACAACTCTATGTATATGATATTTTCTACAAATTTTAAAGGCTAAATAGTCGTTGTCAAAGATTAATTCATCATGGTCAGTAAAATCGGAAAGAATTGGCATATAAATAGAAAGTAATTTAGTCTGTACATCGTTTCGGAAATGAAGTTGGCAATTGTACTTTGTTATGATAGGGGAAGATAAGCTAAGCATAACCAAATTAAAACAGCGTTCTCTGGATTGGTTGAATTCCCATTTCTAGTAATAAAACATCAAATAAATATATTTTGTGCAACGAATATATATATGTAGTTTTTTTTTTTTTCAAATTACAAATCCATAGGAATGTTTCCCTCTAGTTGCAAAGTCCCAGGAATGAGTAAATAATATGGGCTGTGATATCAGACTGAGACTGACGCTTTTGCCAGAACTGCCTCTACATCTCACAGTGCTGTGTACGGTGCAATTAGCCATGTTTTGTTTCTTGATCAGAGTATTACATTCTTTCCTCGCTGCAGACGACGCCAGCATTGTATTTGATGTTAATCTCGAGAAAATACTTTTGGAATATTTCGTTACCGTTTGACCCATGTAAGACCATAAAAAACTCGCATTTATTAGGGAGTAATTTCCCTATTTTTCTCAGACTTAACTTTGATCTCTAAGTTTTTTCCCCCCCCCCCTCACAAATTTGAAGAAAATGCCTTATTCTCGGATAAAATTCACTTAAAATAATCTTTAAACTAAATTCTACCTTTCTTTCTTGGTATAAATTCGCATTAATCTTAAAATGATTTTTTCCATTTTTGCCCAATTATTTGAGGCCTCCTGGTATTTTCCATATTTAAATTTGTCTAATTATATTTTATTTAGCCAAAATTCAATGATTATTTAAAAAATACGTTTTTGAGGTTTTTTTTCCATTTATACTTCAACTAAATCTCAAATATAATTTGGGTAATTATTATCTCCGAGGATTTTCCTATAATTAACCAGCAATAAAAAATTATGTTTTTCCCCCAACTCGCAACGGTAATTATGCCATGTTCCCTTAATATGTCTGCTATGTTATTTAACCCCTGGTTAACTTTTAATCATGCGTCTGGCATTTATTGCAAAGCCGAATGTTGCATGATATACTTATGTTCGTATTATCTTGGGGTCTGCATTAAACTACCCATATGCCAAAATTATGTTGTCATCACATATGAACTATGCACGCCACTAATGTTAAAAGTTGAAAAGTTTTGCTGACCCATTGATTACAGAGAAGGTTATGTTTAAGGACCAAATTAACAAAATTTTTAGCCCTTAAAGATCTCGAATATGTAAAATCATTATCAAGGGAGATGGCCTTGTTTGTGAAATTAAGTAATGTATGAAGACCAAACTGTCCTTATGTTTAAAAATGGAAGTGGTAGATATAAATTCTTGAGGAAGTATCCGTGTCAAATAATGGAAGCTAGAATTATATAAATTTTTATTGTCACTGTTAAGTGATAGAATTGCTATGATTGCCAATTTTCCTGAAATTTATTTCTAATAGGGGCGTTAATCCTTCTGTTAAAATCATGTGGTATGTGAAGCATGGGTGCATGACTTAGACCCCATCCTGACAATCCAAGGTAACTATGAAGTTGGATGCTTTTTGAGAGAGAGAGAGAGAGAGAGTCTACTACCTCCAGTTCTTAATATAAGATTTCGTTTGACTTTTATTTTGATCTTAAAATAAAACCCTAATTTATTTTGTCTTTCATATTTATATATTTTTTCTAAGGTAATCATTTTAATAATGATAGTTTTAGGCAATACACTTGATTAATAGAATATTTTAGAAAAGACAATATTTATTTATTACAAATAACTAATTTAACTTATTTTCTTAATCTTCTCAAATTAGTCAACTAGCTTTTATATTTAGGAGATGAGGTAGTGTAAAACAGTTTTTGGCTGACCTAGGAGCAGGATTCACAGGATATATTTCTCATAGGATGTTGATATTTCTCGTTCAAGTCCATCCATAACAAAAATACATCTGAATTTGATAGAAAAACAGAAATATTCGCTAACAGATAGATTTATTTAGTCACCAAAAAATGATAGATTTATTTAAAGAAGCAAATTGAGGAATAATCCAAACCGAGAAATGCCTAATGTATGAGGTGGGGGTGCTGCATTGAAAAATAAACAAAGAGATGGATCTGAGTGTATAAGTAGCTGGCACCCGCTCATGTGGATCAAAGTTGAGCAACATGAGATCTTTTCTTAGCCTAGAGGAAAATTAATTAAAATTTTTATAAAAAGAATACGTAAGATAAAATAATAATTAATTAAAAATTTTAATTTCAGTTTTTTAATTTTTAATTAGATTTATTAAAATTTATTTTCTCTCCTTTTCTTTTCAATTTTTTTGCTACCAAACGGACCCCAATCAATCAAATTAAATAATTAAATCGCTTTGAGTAATCCTTTTGCCTGCGGGATGCCTTGCTTTTTCTTGCTTTTTGCATATTTGACTACTCTCACAATCTCACACGTCTCTCCTGCCAGGCTGCTAATAAGGACACTGACAAGACAACCCTGAACCCGTACCCATGAGGACCCACGGGTGACGAAAGCTCATATTTGAAAACGACGTCGTTTAATTTGAGCATAGTTTTTCCTCTCCTTTGCCCTCTCGTATTCTCTCCTTGCATCTCCCTCGTGTTCCTAACCCCGCACGTTTAGACTTAAATGAACCATCTCCAGACCTCTTCATCTTCCGTTACAAGAAGCAATGGTGGTAACGGCATAAAATTGTGTTTTATCTGCAGCACTTGATGCTCTTAGAACAAGAGCATCACCTGGTGGGGAACTGGTTGCCATACGTCCTACTGCTACAGGCATTGTGGTGGAGGCTCCCCAGTACATTGATGAATTTTTTTTTCTTCTGAAAAAATGATTCATTTGTTCTCTTTCTTGTAGTGTTTTCAACCTCTTGATTAACGGACACTGAAGTTGAATCCACGTCAGTGTCGGAGTAAATGAATGATTATTCCTGATTGTACTGACTGAGCTAAGCTTAGGGTTTATTATTATCTCAATACCTTTTCCATTATCATGTCTAGCTAAAGGGCGTTGTAATGAAATGATAGCCACATTACCCGGCATAATGCCTATTTACTGTTAGAGCTCAAAAACCGTCGGTCAACTAGTAAAGGAGAGCCTTTTTTTTCGGTGGGGGACTGCTTTGTTCTTTTGGATATAGATGACATTTCTCTAATCGTCACTTCATTCTGTGTTTTAAGAAAGCCATAAAAAACGGAGCAATAACGAGAAGCGAAAACCAAGAATCCGAGAAGTCATGGACTGACAAGAGTCCAAGATGCTATTGCCAGGAACTGAATTCAACCTCGTCGAACCTCAACTAGCAGAGCGAAGATGCAAGGGAGAGGCAAACAGAGAGGGAGAGGAGGGCAGAGAAGGAAAAACTGCTCAGATTGGCATTGGGTCACTTAAATTCAAACAATATCGTTTTGATGGATGAGTTTTAAGTGCTCATTGATGCGCTGAGCACGTTATGCGAACCATTTTACTTTTATCATTTTTCTCGGCCGTGACCATTTGGGTTTGGTAGGCTAAAAATTTTGTAACAAAGAAATAAAATGTTGATCATGGATGGCACCTTTGATTGTAACATTTTCCTGAAACCCAATTTTCAGCTAAGGTTGATTTTCCAGCGTACAAGGCAAAATAGATTCTAGGTACGTAATCGATCAAATCACGTGAAGTTACCTTAGTAATAAGTCTTTGTTTTGTCATATGTTTATCCGCTTTGTCATTGTTGCGTCACTGAATCAAATTATTACAACTAAAAAAATTAGATTTGATCAGATTATCACCACCCAAAATAATTAATAATAAAATTTATGATAAATTATACTATTCCAAACTTTATAACTGCATTAAAAAATGGATAATCAAATTATCATCATTCATAAGGTCATAAATTTTATATTTTTGAAGGTGTTAACATTGTAAAAAATTTGTTATAAATGACATTAATAAAGTAGTAAAACATGATGAAAGTGTTGACAACTGTCATGCAATATTCCTTACGTACGATGCCCCACAACGGCAACAACGACAGCTTCCTCACGTCTCCTCAGTGTGGAACATAATAATAAAAGCCATTTCTTCTGCTTTCCCCCTCTCGCTGCTCTCACATGCAGCATGTCTCTCCTGCTGCTAAGAACACTGACCAGATAAAACCAACCCTAAGCCTGCCCCAGTCTCCCATGACTCATGAACCGCTTTCTCATTTTTACTTTATTTTTTGAATTAATAAATAAATAAATGGATGTCTACGTCATATACAACGTGATATGAATATATGGTATTGATATATATCCCCATATGCTGGTTAAAAAATATATATATCGCCTTTTCTATTCCTTTTCCCTGTTCTCATTGTTTTATATTAGAATATCTTTATTAATTATATATATTAGCTAGAACTATTATTTAATATAACTTTTAACATGTACAACTACTACGTGAATTAAAATAAAGTTTATTAGAGTTTTATATTTATAATCAAAAGTGATTGTTTTGGGAAGAATTGCACTGCTATTGCTTTGTATTTTATTTCTTATTCCTACCATCCTGTAAAGAGAATCATTAAGGCGTGGGGTCTATAAGCTTGTGACTTGATCCGCTAGCGCAGGTTCCTTGCGCTACAGGGAATTCACATCCATTTTTTTAAAACATGCTCTTATGTTAAGGATTAAAGATAGTATTATCTTGGGGTCTATGTTAAGCTACCCATATGCCAAAATTAAGTTGTTATCACATATGAAGTATGCACGCCACTAATGTTAAATTTTGAAACGTTTTGCTGACCCATTGATTACAGAGAAGTTTATGTTTAAGGACCAAATTAACAAAATTTTTAGCCCTTAACGATCTCGAATGTGTAAAGGGAAATGCCCTTGTTTGTGAAATTAAGTAATGCGTGAAGACCAAACTGTCCTTATGTTTACAAATGGAAGTGGTACATATAAATTCTTGAAGGAGTACCCGTGTTAAATAATGGAAGCTAGAATTATATAAATTTTTATTGTCACTGTTAAGTGATAGAATTGCTATGGCTGCCAATTTTCCTCAAATTTGTTTCTAATAGAGGCGTTGCTCCTTCTTTTAAGATCATGTGGTAACAGAATCTGATGAAGTGTGAAGCATGAGTGCATGACTTAGACCCCCACCTGACAATCCAAGGTAACTATGAAGTTGGATGCTTTTTGAGAGAGAGAGAGAGATATATATATATATATATATAACAGTTTTTAACTGACCAAAAACTGGATGAATTCTCAGTAATCAAAATGCTCTTGGTACTTCACGAATAAGGCAATTCTTAATTTTGTCACCGCTAAATTAGATTTTTAGGATATTGATATTTCTCGTTCAAGTCCATCCGTAACAAAAGTACATCTGAATTTGATAAAAAAACAGAAATATTCGATAATAGATAGATTTATTTACTGACAAAAGAAAAGGTAGATTGATTGAAAGAACCAAATTGAGAAATAATCCAAACTGAGAAATACCTAATGTATGAGGTGAGGGTGCTGAATTGAAAAATAAACAAAGAGACGGATCTGAGCATGTGAGTAGCTGGCACGTGCTCATGTGAATCAAAGTTGAGCAACACGAGGTCTTTTCTTAGCCTAGAGGAAAATTAATTAAAATTATTATAAAAAGAATACGTAGAATAAAATAATAATAATTAATTAAAATTTTTAATCTCATTTTTTATTTTTTAAATTAAATTTATTAAAATTTTCTCTCTCTTTTTTTTCCCTATTTTTTTGGTACCAAACGGACACGAAGCAATCAAATTAAATAATTAAATCGCTTTGAGTAATCCTTTTGCCTGTTGGATGCCTTGCTTTTTCTTGCCTTTTTCCATCTCCGACTACTCACACAATCTCATCTGTCTCTCCTGCCAGGCTGCCCCTAAGGACAGTGACAAAATATAGACAACCCTAAACCCGCACCCATGAGGACCCCTCAGTTACTAAAGCTCATCTTTGAAAATGACGTCGTTTAATTTGAGCATATTTTTTCCTCTTCTCTGCCCTCTCCTATTCTCTCTGCACCTCCCTCGTGTTCCTCATTCCGCACGCTTAGATAGAGCTGGTAAAACGGGCCAACCCGCGGGTTGCGGGTTGGCCCGTGGCGGGTTGTGGGTTGTCCGGTGCGGGCTCAAAAGGCCCGTTTTCTGGTGGGTTGGCATTTTGCCAACCCTAACCCGCCAAGGTGGGTTGGCGGGCCAACCCACCAAAATTTTTATTTTTATTTTTTTTGTTTTTTTTAAAATTTTCTTATTTTTTAAAATGTTAGGAATTATATATAATACAAAATAAAAATACTAAAAATGATATAAAATATTAGAAACATCCAAATAAAAATTACAACACAATAAAATACAAATAGTATATGATTGTCCAATTTTCCAACATGATAATACACAAGTTCACACATTTTTTTCAATGAAACCAATGAGCAATATTGAATAACCTTATTTATCTAATTATTTCTAATGACAATAAAGTTTGAAGTAAAAATTTGCTTTACTTTTGTCTTTGTTATCTATTTTTCTTAAAAAAAAAAATAGGTGGGTTAACCCGCGGGTTGGCCCGCGGGTTGGCGGGCCAACCCACCGCGGGTTAGGGTTATGGCGGTGCGGGCTCATATTTTTCAGGTGGTGGCGGGTTGGCCAAAAGCCAACCCTAACCCGCCTCTTTTGGCGGGTTGGCGGGTTCAACCTGCGGGTCCAACCCATATTACCGGCTCTACGCTTAGACCTAAATGAACCATCTTCAGACCTCTTCATCTTCCGTTACAAGAAGCAATGGTGGTAAAGGCATAACATTGTGTTTTATCTGCAGCACTTGATGCTCTTAGAACAAGAGCATCACCTGGTGGGGAACTGGTTGCCATGCGTCCTACTGCTACGGGCATTGTGGTGGAGGTTTCCCAGCACATTGATGACTTTTTATTCTTCTAAAAAAATGGTTCATTTGTTCTCTTTCTTGCAGTGTTTTCAACCTCTTGATTAAGGGACACTAAGTTGAATCCACGTCAGTCTTGGAGTAATGAATGACTATTCCTGATTTTACTGACTGAGCTTAGCTTATGGTTTATTGTAATCTCAACACTTCTTCCATCATCTTGTATAGCTAAAGGGTGTTGTAGTGAAATGTCAGTCACATCACCCTGCATCATGCTTAGTTATTGTTATTATAGTTCAAAAACCGACGCTCAACCAGTAAAACAGAACCCTCTTTTGGTGGAGGACTACTTTATGCTTTTGGAAAAAATTTGTCATAAATGACATTAATAGAGTAGTAAAACATGATGAAAGTGTTGACAACTGTTATAAATGTGTTTCTTATTTCACTCAATATTCCTTATGTACAATGCCCGACAACGTTAACAACAACAGCTCCCTCACGTCTCTCCACTGTGATCAGTGGAATAAAACCTGTTTCTTCTGCTTCCCCACTCTCACCGCTCTCACACTGGACATGTTTCTCCTGCCGCTAAGGACACTGTCCAGATAAAGCCAACCCTAAGCCCGCCTCACTCTCTCATGATTCACGAACCCCTTTATCATTTGTACTTTATTTTTTGAATTAAAGAAAAATAAACGGATGTCTACATTATATACAACGTGATATGAATACATCATGCCTTTTCCATTCCTTTTCCCTATTCTTATTATTCCTTTCACTGTTTCATACATGGGTTGTCTTTTTTAGAATATATCTGCTAATCATATGTATTAGATAAAACTATTATTTAATAGAATCTTTGATATACGTAACTACTACGTGAAGTACTTTGAATTAGGTTCAAATTAAAAGTCATTGTTCTGGGGAGAATTGCACTGCTATTGCTTTTTATTGTATTTCTCATTGGTCTCCATGAGAAGACATGCTCTTACATTAAAGACTAGAGGTAGTATGTCTTGGGGTCTATGTTAAATTACCCATATGCCAAAATTAAGTCGTTATCACATATGAAGTGCTCACGCCACTAATCTTAAAAGTCAAAAATTTTTGCCGACCTATTTATTACAGAGAACGTTATGTTTAAGGGCCAAAATTAACAAATTTTTTAGTCCTCAAAGATCTCGAATATGTAAAATCATTATGAAGGGAAATGGCCTTGTTTATGAAATTAAGCAAGGTACGAAGAGCAAACTGTCCATATGTTTAAAAATGGAAGTGGCAGATATAAATTCTTCAAGAAGTACCCGTGGTAAATAATGGAAGCTAAGAATTATATAAACTTTTATCGTCACTGTTAAATGATAGAATTGCTATGATTGCCAATTTTCCTCAAATTTATTTGCAATAGAGGCGTTGATCCTTCTGTTAAAATCATGTGGTAACAGCATCTGGTGAAGTGAGCCATGACTTTAGACCCCCGCCTGACAATCCAAGGTATGAAGTTCTGGTCCCAAAAAAAAAAAAAAAGTAACCATTAAGTTGGATGCTTTTTTTTTGGGGGGGGGGGGGGGTGTGTTAGATACCTACATAAAATAGCTTTTGACTGACTTAGGAGCAAAATTCACGGGATAAATTCCCAGTAATCAAAATTCCCAGTATTTCTCAATTTCACCTTCATAAAAATTGCCTTCCTCGCTTGGTACTACGCAAACAAGGAAATACCCAATGTATGAGGTGAGGGTGCTGAATTGAAAAATAAACACAGAGATGGATGACAGGATGAGTATACAAGTAGCTGGCACACGCTCATGTGAATCCAAGCTGGGCAACATGAGGTCTTTTCTTAGCCTGGAGGAAAATTAATTAAAATTTTTATTAAAAAATTTAAAATAAAATAGTAATAAAAATTAATTAAAAACTTTTAACTTTAATTTTTAATTTTCAAAATCAAACTTTTTAAATTGTTTTCCTCTTTCCTCAATTTTTATTTGTACCAAACAGATCCAAATGAAAGAATCAAATTAACAACATGTTTGGAAATCCCAAAAAAACCTTTTTAAAACTGTTGTTATGTAAATCTTGATAAAACTTTTCTAACTAATCAATTTTAAAATCATAATTTAATTTACACACAAATACCGCATAAATCGCGTTGAGTAATCATTTTGCCTGTGGGATGCCTTGCTTTTTCTTGCTTTTTCCTTCTCTGACTACTCTCACAGTCTCACATGTCCCTCCTGCCAGGCTGCCACTGAGGACACTGACAAAATAAAGACAACCCTAAACCTGCACCCTGACAAAATAAAATTGCTCAGATTAGCATTGGATCCCTTAAATTCAAACAATGTCGTTTTGAGGGATGAGTTTTAAGTGTTCATTAATGAACTGAGCACGTTATGCGAACTCCTCTCCTCTCTCATGATTCATGAACCATTTTACTTTTACTATTTTTCTCGGCCGTAATCATTTGAGTTTGGTATGCTAAAAATTTTGTAACAATGAAATAAAATGTTGATTTTTCATGGGTGCCACCTTTGACTGTAACATTTTCCTGGAACCCAATTTTCAGCGAAGGTCGATTTTCTAGCGTACAAGGCAAAATAGATTCTCGGTACGTAATCATCAAATCAGATGTTACTTGAACAAGTAACACAGTGTTGAGTCATTGGTTTTGCCATATGCTTATTCATTGTGTCACTGTTGAGTCACTGAACCAATACAGACGGATTGATGATCAACAAGTATCAGTGTCCATTCAATCAACTTTTTAACAACATTTATCTCAATAAAAATGCTTTCATGCAATGACTTATCGTAGGAACCAGCAGAAGCATGAACTCCAGGAATCACCAATCATAAAGCAGTTTAAAGGAAAAATATAGTTTTGAAATAAAGCACACAGGAAGTCTTCTCTCGGTCTTCCCCTAATGCTTGGCGGACCCACACGCTCCTTTTGTCACTTTCAGGCCCCACAAAGCCATTCTTTCCATCTCTCCCTCAAAAGCCGAATTGAAACGAAGGGAATAAGTAATAACAATGAAAAACAATGGAGTCTTCTCTTTCTTGGACCTTGCAAAACAATGAAGTCTTCGCCTCCTGTCTTGAATTGCATTGACTTGAATGCTATATAAACCAGAGACTTTGCAGTCACTCCTCCCAACTAAAGCTTGAGATCTGCTTCTTCTCCATAGTTTCACAAATCTCCTACTCCCTTCTGCTAATTTCTACTTTTACTTCATCATCTTTGCAGTTTCTATTGTGTTATATATTTCCACTTTCTGATTTCCTTTTTCCTTTCTCTTTTCTTGACCCAAAAAAAGAAAGAAAAAAAAATCCTGAATTTACTCATTTTGCAACTTTCGCTTGCACTTGAGTCTTCTTTCATAGTTTCACTTTTCATGTCACTCCCTGCTAGTTCCTTCTTTATTATTGCTTAATTTCTCAGCTTGCTCTGTAACGTCTTTTTGGCACTTTGTTTTGCTCGAATTTCCTGATTTCTGTTTTCTCACCATTATTTAAAGAATTCTTTTTTTAAAAAAAAAATCTGAATTTCCTCGTTTCGCTTTTTTTGCTGTCAATTCTCTGTTGTTGTGATCATTTTGAACTTTATTTTTTTTCAAGAAGAAAAAATCCCAAAAAAAATTAAAATACAGGCTCCTTCAATTTGCGACGGCTCATATATCTCTCAAAAAAAAAAAAAGGGACTAGTTTAGTTGATGTTGTTTTCCCTGTTTGATTTTGCAAGTTCATCATTGTTCTTTGAAAGCTTTTAGCTTTTATAGTTGTCTTCGATTCCCGTGAAGCATCTGCTTGCAAAAGTTGTTCAAAACACCATCAAAAAGAGGTCTCTTATGGTTTGATCTGTGTTGGAACACTGAGGAAAGCTGATTACTACTGAAAGATCTGAGGTTTATATGCCTTGAAATTGCGAAGTTTCACATCGGCTGCTGTAAGTTAGACAACATAGATTTATGCCAAAGTCAATCTGTGTTTAATATATCTGTACTTGCAAAGTTCAATTTGTGTTTCAACTTTTGTAGCATATTCTTATGTTTCTGAATATAGAGAGCAACCAAGAAAAAGAAAAAGAAACGATTCCAGCCATAGTGCAGATACTTAGGTTTGGCTCCCTTATTTTAATATTTGAATATTTTCTTCAAAACTTTCATTTGCGTGGCTCCACTTTGTAGTCACTCCTCCTAACTAAAGCTTCAGTTCTGCATCTTCTTCTTCATAGTTTCACAAATCTCCTACGTTCTCCCTTCTGCTAATTTCTACTATTTTCTCAGCTTCTTTTTTCATTTCATCGTCTCTGCAGTTTCCTTTGTCTTCTCTCGACCAAAAAAAAACAGGGAAAAAAAAATCCTCGATTTAAAGCTTTTTGCATGTTTTTTGCTGGCACTTCAATTCTCTATTGTTAATGCTATCAACACTATTAATGGCATTAACAATTCTTTTACTGAGTTTGTTACTACTCAAACACAAGGACGTCTGTTATAAATCGGTTCCTTATTTCATTCAATATTGCTTATGTACAATGCCCCACAACGTCAACAGCAACAGCTCCCTCACGTCTCTCCACTTTGATCATCTGAAATAAAAGCCATTTCTTATGCTTCCCCACTCCCACCGCCCTCACATGCGGCATGTCTCCCCTGCCGATAGGGACACTGACCCCATAAAGTCAAACCTAAACTTGCCCCGCTCTCTCATGATTCACCAACCACTTTATCATTTTTACTTTATTTCTTGAATTAAAGAAAAGTAAAGGGATGTCTGCATTATACACGACGTGATATGAACATATGATATTGATATCCCCATATATGATGCCTTTTCTATTCCATTTCCTTATTCTCACTGTTCCTTTCACTCCTTTCCTCCTCAGTTTTTGCTTCTCAATTTTAAATTTTTGAATTACTATTTTCTATATTTAATATAAAATTTAGTTGGCTAATTTAAAAATATTAAAAATTAATAAATTAATTTAAAGTATTTATATTTATTAATTTTTTAAAACTAATTTGCTTCATTTATAAATGATATATAATCTAATAATATGCATAAATATTTTAGAGAGATCATGTTATTTATGTTATAATCAAGAAATTTATAATTTTTCAATTTCTCAAAATTAATTTCTCCAACTTATAATGGATAAGATTATCATATGAGTAACTTAGCGCGATCGCATGAGTAGTTTTGTTTGTTTTGATCATTGTCAAACTTATTTCTATAAATTTTTTGTTTCTTGAGAAAATTATTTTCTCATTCAATTTTTAATTTAATATTTAATATTTTTCTCTCTTAATTAAATATTTAATTTTAGAGTAAAATACTCTGATTATCCTTTTAGTTTGCATCAATTACACAAATTTCCCTTCTATTTTGAAAATAAATAGTTTAATCTAATAAGCTAACACCGTTAGAAATATTTTAAAAAGATTATAAAAACATTATTTTTAATTGAAATTTATATTTATATTAAAATAAATTTTACTTACTGTTTATCCTTCATTATAATAAATTCCTAGATTATATTTTTACAGTTGCATAAATTTTATTCATTTAAGGCAAACATAAAAGACTTGATTAAAAATTTAACTAATTTTTTCAATAAATATATATATATATATACTTTGACTAAACATATTTATAAATTTTTGTAACAAAGATATGTTTAAAAATTTTGAATTATAAATTTAAATAATTTATAAAATCTTTTAAACTTATATTATTTAAACTCTACAATAAACAAAACTATGTATTTGAAATATGTTTTTACAATTTAAAAGAAATCAAAGTAAATAATCTCTAATGAATATGATAAAATATTAAAATTATAAAATTTTATGATTTAGATCAAAATAATAAATTTTGTAACATATTAGAAATTTAAAAACTATACGTATTAGAATTATTTTTTATTTTATAAGATATATTTTCTTGAAAAATATAAATGTCTAAATAATTATTAAGTTAAATTATTAAGTTAAAAAGGGACATTTTGATTAAAAAATAATTTAAAGTCAAACTTAATAGTTAACTAACGATTTCGGTGAATGGAAATTGAATATTAAATATAGGAGGGAGATTTGTGTAACATATATTTTAATTATAAGGAAATTTTATATACATTTTCAAAATAGAAGAGAGGTTTCTATAATTGAAATAAAATAGAAGGGTGATCAGTGTATTTTACTTTTAATTTTATTTGGTTAGCATTGTTAATAGTAGCTCATAGCACAAATGGTGCAAATTTCAGGAGTTGATAATTCTATTAGAGTAAAATTAAATAATTTAATTAAAAAATACATAGATACTAAATTAAAAATTTAAGAAAAATAAAACTATTTGTAAAAGGGTTTTTCCATTGTTTTTGAGGTCAAAAACATCATAAATGCTTCTTAAAATTCTAATGGAAAATTGAAAATATCACAACTTATTTTTCTTGTAATTACCCAGCTCTTCCACCATAAAGAACCCCCAAAGGGAAACGCACTTGCTTCAGGATCGCGTCCGATTCCGCCGGTGCCCTTTTGCTATTTAAATAGGTCCATCCTTAACATAACACTCAATTTAGAGGGATTAAAAAAATTAAATAAATTATTTTAAAATATTATTTTCTTATTTTTAAATTAATTTGTCTAATTTATAGACTGATATATAATCTAATAATATACATAAATATTTTAAAAAAGATAATGTAATATATGTCATAATTAAAGAATTTTGTTTTTAAATTTTTTTTATTTTTTTAAATTAGTTAATTAAGTTGAAAAGGAGTATCAACACTCTTTAGAAGAAAGGACACGCAAATAATTCTCCTAGACCGTACAACGTGTTTTCCCCCCTAATAATAATATGAACCGCAGTGTCCGGGTCATTCTACGTTGACTTGACTCCACTTTGTGGCCACTCCTCCCAACTAAAGCTTCAGATCTGCTTCTTCTTCTTCTCCTTCATAGTTTAACAAATCTCCTAATTTCTGCCTTCTGGTAATTTCTACGGAACCAGTGCTCATCTCATCATAAGCTCATCAGATCTGAATGGCCTATATCTCATTTGCATGGTCCAGATTTAAAATCTTTAATTAATTATTTTTAAATAGAAAAAACTATTTTTTGAAAAAATGATAGTTAAGAGATCATCACTATTTTAGATTCTATACATATTAAAATAATTATTTTAAATAAATAAAAATAAAAAAGAAATCAAATCTAAACTGCCCAAATGAGATATGGACAGTTCAGATCTGATTAGCCTATGGTGCTGAAACTAGTTCATAATTTCTACTGCTTTCTCAATTTCTTGTTTTACTCTATTATCTCTGCAGTTTCCTTTGTATTATATGTGTTTCTCGACCAAAAACATGAAAAAGAAAACTGAAAATAAAAAATCTCAACCAAAGACTTTGTAGCCACTCCTTCCAACTAAAGCTTCAGATCTTTTTCTTCTTCTTCTTCTCCTCCTCCATTCACAAGTCTCCTACTACTTTCTCCCTTCTACTAATTTCTACTACTTTCTCAGCTTCTTCTTTTACTTCATCATCCTTGCAGTTTCCACTTTCTGATTTCATTTTTCCTTACTTTCTGAATTTACTGCTTTTGCAACTTCTGTTGGCTCTTAAATCTTCTTTCATGGTTTCACTGTTCGCATCGCTCCTTGCTAATTCTTTCCTTCCTTAACGTCTTTTGTGCACTCTGGGCTTTGGTTGTATTTCCTGATTTCTGTTTTCTCTCTGTCTCACCCATATTAAAACAAAAGTTCTTAAGCAAATCCTGAATTTGCTCCTTTTGCCTTTTTTTTTCTGGCTCTTCTTTGTTGTGATCATTTTCAACGATATTTTTCTGGTTTTGTGATATTTCTTCAAGAAAAAAAATCGTAAAAATAATTTTGTTTTAAAAAAAACTGCTTTTTCATCATATTTGTGATATTTTGTTTCTTAGTTGATGTTGTTTTTCCTGTTTAATTTCACAAGTTCATCGTCTTTTTTCGTAAACTTTCACATTTTATAGTTGTCTTCTATTGTTGTGAAGCGTTTGTTTCTCAAGGTTGCTCAAAAACACCATAAAAAGAGAGGTCTCTCATGCTTGATATGGAACGCTGAGGAAAGCTGATTACTATTGGGAGATTGAGGTTTACATAGCCTTGAAATTGCAAAGTTTGACATTGGCCACTACTGTAAGTTTGAAAATAGAGATTTATGCCAAAGTTTGTCGGTGTTTAATTGATCTGTATTTACAAAGTTCAATTTGTTTTTCAACTTTTGCAGCATATTCTTGTGTTTCTGAATATAGACAGCAACCAACCAGAAGAAGAAGAAACCTGTTCCAACTTCCAACCATATTAAGGCAAGTTACTTATTTGGCTTCCCTAGTTTTACATGATGTCTAAACATACCCTCTGGTGTTTTTCTTTTTTTTGGGGTAAGATGGATGGGTTTCATTCCAATTTTCCCAAAATCATAGTTTTTCTAAAAGGAAAAATTAATCATTTTGGTCTTATAATTTTAACTTGATTATTGACTAAACTTTAACTCTGTAAAACTCAATCCATTAAGTATTAATTTTGTTGAAATTTTGACTAATTGTAACTTAGTTCTTGCAGCGTTTGCTATTCGAATCATTAATTAATTAGTCGCTGAGTTTGAAAAAATAGTGTTCACATGAATTAGACATTTAAATTTAATACATATTAATAACACAAGTTTGAAAATATATGTTATGAAATTATATTTTTGAATTAATTTTAAACAGCATTTTTATTGGAGAGAGAGAGATTTTGGCTCAACATGTGTAATTTAACAATCAAAGAATATTTTGGTATATGAAAATAAAATATTAAAAATATAAGGGAAGTTTGTTTTGTATAATTTTCAAAGCATTTTCGCTGTGCTTTGTTCTTGTCTTTCCCTTAAAAAATGTATTTTCGTAATAGCATTCAACAATCTCAAATAGCGCTATTGGATGATGTAGGTGCTATTTTGTAATTCACTTCAATGTAAATGGAATCAGTTTTGGTGCTCATTATTTTTATGAGTATCTTAAGTTTATCAGATCTGAACCATCTATATATCATTTGAACAATCCATATTTGAAATCTTTAATTAATTATTTTAAATAGAAAAGACTATTTTTTTAAAAATAAAGATAGTTAAGAAATTATCTTTAGTTTAAATTTCATCTATATTAAAATAATTATTTTAAATAAATAAAAAAAATCAAATCCTTACTATCCAAAATGAGATCTATATGGTCGAATCTGGCGAGTTCAAAACATTTTAAGCAAAACTGGCCCATATCTCCTTGCATGGAAGGGACTCGCCTAATTTTATTTATACATGCAAAGCAACAATATGTGCATGGATTTCCAAGTTGGGGGCCCCACATGCCCCTTTTGTCACCTTCACCTGATACGCTTGTGTTTCAAATCAACTTTAAAAGAGTGCCTTCGCTTTAATTGCCGAGGGTCTCATTCATTGACTCCTCTATGCACAAGAGACTTCGCGTTCTGCCCCTCCCAGAGCCTCATGTCTGCTTCTTCTTCAGCATTTGCTCAGAAATTTTTTTTTTTGGATTTTTTTTTTCTTCCTTTTCTGGGCATTTTTCACTAATTTCTGCTATGTTTTTGTTCGTTTTCGTCCGTCTTCTTTCATAACAACACAGCATTCCTTCTCCTTGTTTATTGATTTCTCAACTTGTTCTTAAACATTTCTTCTGCAAATTTTGTTTTCTGATTTTTATTTTTCTTTCTCTTTTTCACATTTAAAAATAAAAAAAATCCTAAGTTTTCTCCTCTTGCATTTTTTGCTGGCACTTTTCTTTTATTGTGATCATTTTTCTGATTTTTATTTTTCTTTCTCTTTTTTACATTTTCTATTGTTTTCTCAGTTTCTTCTTTCACTTCATTGTCTCTGCAGTTTCCTTTGTGTTTTCCTTTTCTTTTGTCTTTCTTCCACCCAAAAAAAAAAAAGAAAAGAAAAATCCTGAATTTACAGCCTTTTGCATGTTTTTTGCTGGCACTTCAATTCTCCATTGTTAATGCTATCAACACTATTAATGGCAATAACAACACTTCTACCGATTTTGCTAATACTTAAACACAAGGACAGCTGTTTTAAATCTGTTCCTTATTTCATTCAATATTCCTCACGTACAATGCCCCACAACGTCAACAACAACAGCTCCCTCACGTCTCCTCATTGTGAACATTGAAATAAAAGCCGTTTCCTCTGCTTCCCCAGTCTCACTGCTCTCACATGTGACATGTCTCTCCTGTCGCTAAGGACACTGACCAAATAAAGCCAACCTTAAACCTGCCCCACTCTCTTAAACCTACCCCACTCTCTTATGATTCACGAACCACTTTATCATTTTTACTCTATTTTTTGAATTAAACAGGTATAAAATATTTATAAATTTAATCCTATCCATAACTATATCTAATTATAAAATGCGCACTAATTATTTTTGCTATTTCTTTTCAACAGAGCACAAACTAAATGGATACTGTTACTTGCGGTTTGGTTGAGAAGTTCCGAGACGTAGTGCTCGACCTAACTTGGGAGCAGCTTCTTTATCTCATTCATTATCGCAGAAACATTGAGCACTTCAATGAACTACTTGAGGAACTCACCCTTAGAAGATGCTCCATACAACATGAAATAGATCGGGCTACAAACAATGTAGAACAAATTAAAGAGGAAGTTCGTCATTGGTTGGCCAAAGTAGATGAGATATCAGAGACAGGACGAAAGCTTCAAGAAAAGAGTCAGGTACAAACAGAGTGTAGCATAACTTCATGTCCCAACCCTTGGCTACGCTATAAACTAGGCAAAAAGGCAAAGGAGATTGCGAAAGAAGTTGTTGAAATTTGTGGGAAGGGAAACTTTCATGGAGTTTCATATCGTGTTCCTCCGCTGTCAACGGCAGAATTAACCAACAGAGACAGCAATGAAGGGATTGATTCAAGAGTACCAATTATGAATCAAATAATGGAGGCATTACGGAATCCAAGTGTTAATATGATCGGATTGTGTGGGCTTGGGGGTGTTGGCAAGACCACCATAGCCAGAGAGGTTGAAAAGAAGGTGAAGAATCAAAAGATGTTTGAAAAGGTGATCATGGCAACTGTTTCCATAGAATTGAACATTGAGAAGATTCAAGGCCAGATTGCTGATAAGCTGGCTATGCAACTCAGTGAAAGAACTGAAGATGTCAGAGCTTCTCGTTTGTGGGAGAGGTTGAACAAAGAGAAGAATATGCTCCTAATATTGGATGACCTTTGGGAGGAACTTGATTTGCGCAAAGTTGGAATTCCCTTTGTTGATGTTGAAAATTATAGCAGTAAGAATGAAGGCTGCAAAATTTTACTAACTTCAAGGAATAAAAGGCTGCTGTCAGATCTCATGAAATGTCAAGAAATTATCGAAGTGGGTGTTTTGTCAAAGAATGAAGCATGGGAGTTGTTCAAGAGGATTGCCGAATTTTCTATTGAATCAGGAAATCCTGATTTGAAACCTATAGCGGATGAGATTGTTCAAAAGTGCGGAGGCCTGCCACTAGCGATTGCTACAGCTGCCAAGGCATTAAGGGGAAAAAATCTAGATGAGTGGAAAGATTACCTGGCACGATGGAAAAATCATTTAAGGCGAAGTGACACAGGAATCAAAGAGGTGGATGCCTCTTTGAAATTGAGCTATGATCCTCTAAGCCAAGAGAAAAAAACTATTTTCTTACTTGCTGCCATGTTAACCCATGATCCCTCAATTGAAGACCTGCTCATGTACTCTGTGGGTTTAGATATTTTTCAAGGCATAGAGAACATGGAACAAGCCTATGTTGGAATCTCTGCTATTGTGAGTAAGCTAAAATCATTAAACTTATTTATGGATAGCATTTCTAGTCATCATGTTACAATCCATGACGTCTTTCGAGAAATTGCATTAAATACTGCATCCCGTGAATTACATGCATTCATTTTGAGGCATGAAAGCTCGAGAGAATGGCAAGACGAAGATGAGCTAGAACGCTACAAGGGAATTTCCTTGCAAGAAAGTGAGATCAGTGTTGACCTAAGAGAAGAGTTGCATGCTCCAACATTAGAATTCTTTCTACTGCACAACACAAAACGTGACTTGACCATACCCAACATGTTTTTCAAATCTTCGAAAAAGCTAAAACTGTTGGCATTTACCAATGTGCATTTTTCGTCACTACCATCACTCAGTTTCCTACTAAAACTAAAAACATTGTGTCTGCACTCTTGTTTTCTAGAAGATATAACTGAGGTCACAAGGTTGAAGAATTTAAAAGTGTTGAGTCTTGCTTCCTCTAAGGTTCAACAGTTACCAATTGAATTAGCAATGTTGACTTCTTTACAAATATTGAATTTGTCCCACTGCTTCGAACTCAAAGTGATTCCACCAAATGTCCTATCTAGCTTGAAAAAATTGGAGGTTTTGTTAATGGAAAGCAGCTTTGGCGAGTGGAAAGTTGAAGGATCTTGTGAAGTTGATGAAAATGCAAGTCTTGACGAATTAAAGGATTTGCCAATCTCTTCTCTTGATATTCGTATTCCTAATGTCTCTATGTGTCCGGAGCACTTGTTCTTAGATATGAATTTGAAGAGATGCCGAATACTCATTGGAAAACATTGGAACTGGCGGGGAGGCAGTCATGAAAGTTCAAAGATATTGAAAATTGAGCTTGAGGGTAATATCCATTTGAAGCCGGGGGTTCGAAAGTTGATGGAAGGAGTTGAAGATTTGTATTTATATGGATCTAATGGGCTTGAAAATGTTCTTCAGGGTAATGATGGAGGAGGGTTTCCACACTTAAGGCATCTTCAGATCAATGGTAACAATACTATTAGACTGAACTCAGGACATCATGAAGCTGTAACAAATAACATATCCAATAACACGTCCGTGTCACTTTTGAACAAGGTATGTTCAGATTATTTTATTTACATTTTTCTTATTTTATCTTCTTACAAAACTTTGCTTCAAACTTAAATGCAAAAATCATTTTCACTGGAATTGCTTTGCTATTAGGCCGTTAAGGAAGTTTGTAGCTTTCTATTTTTTAATTACTTGAAATTAGGTAATAAAAGAGAAAAGCTAACTCCGAGTATTAAAATAAATAGTGAAGCCTTAAATTATTCGTCAGCCTAAAAGCACGTTAATTTGATATTTTTGAGTATTTTAATATACGAATTGTTCCTGTCACTAAAATATCTATGAGAATTTAGCTTATGGTTTTGATCATTAACCATTGTAACAAAACTTTGGAACCCCTTTTCAACAATACAGTATTTTCATGTTGTTTTAATTATTCTTATTTTTTCTTATTTTAACTTTCCGTCAAAACTTTGCTATCAGGCTATTATGGCATTTTTCAAGTTTGCTCTTCTTATTTTGTTTCTTTTTTTTTTTTTGGTTGTAACGTATCTACAAAAATTGTATTCACTTGAATTACTTGCTTTGGTATTAGGCTTGCTACAATAGCATTTTACAGTTTTTTTCATTTTTCGATTACTTTTTTTTTTGGAACTTTCAGCAATCTCTTGAAAAATATTGTGGCGGTTGAGAGTTTTATCTAGACTTCTAAACAATCTTTCATGAAAAGTAAGCCTACGAACTAAAAGTGATTTTCATTTAATCATATTTTCTGTGAACTGTAGGTGTTGCTTCCAAAATTAGAGATATTGCGATTATCTAACTCAATCGGTTTGATTCCATTGATATGGGAGGACCAACTTTCACACAACTCATTTAGGAACTTGAAAACATTGTTTGTGAAAAGTTGTGGCTTTGTGAAATTGGTGCCCCTTCATGTGCTGAAATCTTTAAACAACTTGGAAGAACTAGAAGTTAGGGACTGTGACACGTTGGAGTTGGTGTTTGATTTTGAAGACTTGAATGATTATAAAGAGGCGGAGTCATCATCAGTGATTGTGCCACTGAAAAAGTTAACGCTTTATACATTGCAAAAATTGAAGAATGTATGGAGCAATCACTATAAAGGAGACGTCTCCTTCCCAAGTCTAAGGAGCGTGCATGTTTCCTGTTGTGAAAGCCTCGCTAGTCTGTTTCCTGCATCTATAGCCAAAGGCATGCTTTGTGATCTTGAAGAGCTTCGAATAAGAGATTGTGGTATAGAGGTGATTGTTGCAAAAGATCAAGTTTCAGAATCTGTTGCTCCTCTGTTAGAGTTTCCCAGGTTGACTTTCCTTGAGCTTTCTTCGCTTAAAAAGTTGAGGAATTTCTATCCGCAGAGACACACATTAGAATGGCCACATCTTTATCGATTATCTATTGAAGGTTGTGATGAGTTGGAGTTATTTGAAAAGGAAGCCTCAAGTTCATTAGAAATACACGAGGAAGGGAGCTCATTAGACTCAAAATATCCTGTACTGTTCCAATGCAAGGTACATCTCTAAATTAGCTATTCATGTGTTATTTATTTTAAAAACAATATAATAAAAGAGCAAAAAATTAACTTTAAGCGTTAAAATAAATAATGAAAGATATTTTGTCTCATAGTCTAAGAGCACGTTTGAATTTGATATTTTTGAGTACTCAAGTGTGTGAATTATTCCTGTCACTAAACCATTTATTAGAATATAAGGTAGTTTAGGATTAATTTGGTTATCCACTTAAGAAGTTAAAAAAGAATAATTCATAATAATTATTTTAATTAATAATAGATATTAGAACTTAATTAAATAATTTTCTATTTTTTCTTTTTTAAAAAAAGTAGGACTCCAATTCTCAGCTTTCCATCTTCATGGAAAAGAGGTGGGTCATTGAATCAAGGGAGGGGATTTTTTTTTTCCTTTTTTTCAAGCGATTATTAGCTTTAATTGGATAATCTTTTTTAAAACAAACGAAGGATGAAATAACGTTTGTATGTTATAATCAAACATACAAACTCCAGTCTAAAAATTTATATTCATTTTAATGTATCATAATTAATATTTGTAGTTACAAAATACATGTACGTCAAAATTGTGGATGCATCAAATTTAAATTTGAAGATATCCTCCTAAAAAAATGCACACGGCTGGATTTTGACGCATTGATTAGTTGTTACATTTAGTTATTATTTATTTATTGTGCAGGTCACTCATAATTTGGAGGAGTTGACATTACGGGGTAAAGGAGCTGAGATGATAGGAAGTGGCCAGCTTTCCATGTACCACTTCCCCAAAGTAAAACTGCTTCATCTACATGTCAGTTATAAAGCAACGACTATTTCGTACAAACTGTTGAAGAGCTTTCCAAACTTAGCAAAGCTGACACTGGGGGGTCACATTGAGAAGGCTTCTGGAGGGGATGATGTTCCTCTTCCAATAAAATTGACTCTCAACTATATTTCCAAAATCACAAGCTTGGTACCACTCTTAGTTTCTTCACCAAATCTCACACATCTCCACGTGGAATGTTGTTATGAGTTGACCACTTTGATGACGTCATCAGTTGCTCGAAGCTTGGTCCATCTCACAAGTCTCTCAATTAGAAGCTGCTCTAAAATAAAGGAAATTATATGGAAGCAGGAAGGAGTGGATGATGATGATGAGGAAGCCGCTTTCAGCAAGTTGCAGTATTTGAAACTTGAACACTTACCAAGATTGAAGAGATTTTGCGGCTACAATTATACTTTCAGGTTTCCATTATTGGATCAGGTGATCATAACAAAATGTCCGAAATTCAAAGTATTCTCTCCAGGGCTCATTGATACACCATCTCTTAAAAGCGTTCTACTGGAACATCATGAAATTTGGGACACCAATGTTAACAAAACATTCTACCAACAGGTACGTCTAGAATGCTCCCTTATTCCTATTTCCAGCTTTTACAAGAATCTGAATCTATAAATGTTCCATTGTTATGATATTTAATATAAATATACCTATACATGTTTCGGTTTTGAAGTTTCTACTAAAATTTTAGTTATCATTTTTTAATTACGTAACTTTAATTACAAAACATCCCAAAAACATCCCAAAACAATTACATCATAATTAATTAATGGGATACACAGCGAAATGTTTCAGTAAGAAATGAAATTTTTTCCCCATATATACTGTTATTTATGAGGGAAAAAATAAGAGAGAGAAATAGAGTAATAACGAGAAAAAATATGAAAGATAAGATAATATACCAAGTTGTCAGCCTTTTAATTAATGCAATGTATAAAATTAATCAGAGATAAAAAGGGTGAAAACATATTAAATGTTTAGACAAATTCAAGTTGGCTCTTATAAAAAAAAACTAAGACAATTCAAATTTCAAACTTTTATAAAAAGAACTAGGGGGAGTAGTTATAATTTTTTTTAATTACATAAGTTTAATTATAAAATATCCCAAACAATTACGTCATAATTTAATAATTAATGCGATACACAGCGAAATGTGTTGGCATTATTGTTTCTTGTCGTGGCTGATATAATTATTTCTTTTTCAAGATTAATTATGAAAAATAAATGAAATCAAAATGTTTCGCACTTCTTGTGAGCGCATTTGATCTTGGGACACAATAAAAAACAAAATAATATTACTGATTCAATAAGAAGTTGCGACATAATTACTAAATTAATATTACCATGCTTCTGACTCAATATCTGCTTTACAGAGATTTGTGGCATCAAGAGAGATGGTGTTAGATGAGGATGATATTAGCATGATAAGGAATGACCAATTTCCAGCCAACTGTCTTGCTCAAGTGGAAATTCTGCGCATAGAAGGATTTGATGATGAAGGGGCAACATTTCCGCATACATTGCTTGAAAGATTTCCGCGGCTGTCTGAGCTTCGTGTGAAGGATAGTTCTTTCGAGGAGATATTCCCATCGCCAATTGTCCATCAAATTCAACAACTTCATAATTTGAAAGTGTTGAAGGTGTTCCGATGTCATCAGCTCATCTATTTAATGACAAATTCAGCCGCCAAAAGTTTGGTGAATCTTGAAACATTGGAAATAGATGATTGTGAAAAGATGGAGAAAATTGTAAAGAATGAGAATAATGACGATATGGAAGGTGGAATCACGTTCAGTGCGTTGAGAAGATTAAAACTCAAGATTCTCCCAAGATTGAAAGCAGAAGAGCATAAAACGGATTTCAACACTGAAGACCCAGCAACAAATAATCACAAGGTATGTTCAAATCAATTTACAGTAAAATACACTAACTAGCCCTGTGTTTTATCGAAGTTATAGAAACCTTCCCTTTATTTTAAAAATACATATATAAAACTCCATTAAAATTAAAATGCATGTTGTACAAACCTCCATTGTATATTTGATTTGAAATTCCATTTTCATCTATCCAACCATAAGGTTACAGTTAAGTTTGACCTTAAACTTTTATTTTGACCAAAATACCCCTCCTTCACATAAAAGTTATTTAAACATTCATTTTTTTGCAAAAATAATTTTTAATACCACAAAAATAATTTTAATACATGTATTTTCAGACTTTTTAAAATGTAATAAAATTTGTTAATTTTAATTCTATTATCAAATTTTATAATTTTAATTGTTTGTCACGCATATTGAAATTAATTTTTTAGGTTTCTTTAAATGGCTAAAAAATATGTTGAATGCATATTCTTTTCGTCATATAAGATAGATTATCTAAGTTTGATAGATTATAGAAATTATTTAAATTTATAGTTTAAAATTTTTAAACAAATGAGAAATATTTATAACTTATTTGGTCAATTATATATTTATTTAAAGAATTAACCAAATTTCCGCTCACTAAATTACGTATTTTCATTCCTAATATGATAAAAACGTTGAACAAATAACTAGCTGCAAAAAGTGAAAAAAAATGAGGAAAAGAAAACATTTTAAATTTTTCAAAACTTTTTAGCCAAAATTTAAGAATTTAGTATTATGAAGGATAAATTAGTAAATCAAAAGTATTTTAATATAAATTTGAATTAGAAAAATATTTTTTTAGAATATTCTCAATAGATTTAACTATTTGGACTTAGGTTTATGTTTTCAAAATAGAAGGAAAATTTGTAATTAGGGCAAAATACAAGGAAGGATAGAATATTTTACTCATCAATTTATTACTGTTTTTTTAGACAAAAATTAATTTTTTTCTTATCTAGTATGTTCTTTCCTCACCAAGATTTTCTTATTTTATTAACTTCTTAATTTCAAACTTATGCTGTGAAAATTAATTTCATTGGAATTATTTACTCTGTTCAGTAAAAATATGTTCTTATTTTTTCTTGTCTCGATATATCAAAAAAATTATTTCACTTAAATTACTTACTTTGGTATTAGGCTAGCTATTGTAGCATTTTATAGTTCTCTTGTTTTTTAGTTAGTTATTTCTGTTTGGTGAACTTGAAATTTGAAGTCGAACTTTTATCAATCTCTTGAAGAATGCTGTGGTACACGAGATCTATACTTACACATTTAAACAATCTTTCATGAAACTAAGCCTCGCAAGTCAACAGTAACTTTGTTTTCGTTTTTTGCCAAAAGATATTCGTTTAATTATATTTTCTTTCAACAGGTGTCATTCCCACAGTTAGAGGTATTAAGATTAGAGTCTTTAGACAGTCTGATTCCACCGATATGGGATGACAAACTTTCACACAACTCGTTTAGCAACTTGAAAACATTGACTGTGTGGTGGTGTCGCTTTGTGAAATTGATACCCCTTCATGTGCTGAAATCTTTAAACAACTTGGAAGAACTGGGAGTCTCAAGGTGTGACATGCTAGAGACGGTGTTTGATTTTGAAGATTTAAATGATTATAAGGAGATGGTGTCATCATCAGTGAGTGTGCCATTGAAAAAGTTAAGGCTACAATATTTGCCAAAATTGAAGAATGTGTTGGGCAATAATGACTGCCAAGGAGAAATAAACTTAGTTTCTTCACTAGATGGTTCATGCCATCAAATAGAAGAACTTATGACGAAACAGAAAAAAGAGGATAATGAGGACAAGACAATCATTTTCAGCAAACTGGAGTTTTTGGAACTTGATGGATTACCAAGATTGAAGAGATTTTGCAACCAATATTATATTTTCAAGTTTCCATTATTACAATGTGCCATCGTAACAGAGTGCCCTCAACTCACAATATTCTGTTCTGGAGCCATTCATGCCCCGCTGCTTCAAAAGGTTCAAGTGACGACTCCATATGGACCTCACATAGATATTTGGATGACTGATCTTAATGTCACCATCCAACATCAGTTTACTATTCAAGAGGTTAGTCCAACATACTGATATTCTTGTTTTTCTCTTTTTAAATAATTCCTCATCATCTACAAAATTTAGGTTCAGATAAATATTTGACATAAATATTAAAGTTTGGACATTCCGTCGTCTACGCAAAAATTGTAAACTTTTCATCAAATTACAAGAACTTGATTCCACGCGAAAGCTGATAAGCAAATGATAATTAATGGATGTGGCAGACTGCAAATAGTGTGATAAGGTTTGTAGATCTCTGACTGGAAAGAAATGGGCCTATAAAGTGATTCAAAGAATTTTGTTTCTGTTTAAAGTGATTTTGAGGAGGGAAGGGAGGATTAATGATGAAAAATATAAGTATTAGAAAAAGATGACTGGTCAATTAAGAAAGATTTTATCTACAATAAATATAAGAAATTATTTTTAAAAAAATTCTGACCTGATTTATTAAACTGCCTTCTTATAATAATAATTTTACCAATAATCTTTGAAGCCTAGCCCTAAATGTGAATTGCAAGGAAATTATGGATTTTTTTTTTTCAATTTAACTTAGACGAAAGAAAGGGGCTATGAAGTTAATTTAAAGGATTTTTTAAATTTTAAGGTGTGGATGTTATTTGATTTGATGAAAATTTTAGATATTAGCAAAAGATGAGTGATCCATTGAAAAGTTTTGATTCTTGAAAACAATATCGTGATGTAATTTACTAAATCACCTACTCATTATGGTAATTGTTTTACTAATTATCATTTTATAGGTAATTTCCACAACCAAAAGCATGGCTTTAAATGCAGACAATATCATGATGATAAGGGATGTCTTTCCTACAGTGAGAACTCTTTATGTAGAAAGTTTCAAGGATGAAGGTGTAACCTTTCCCCATAGCTCCCTTGAAAGATTTCCCATGTTGGAAAAGCTTTATGTGGAGCATAGTTCCTTTGAGGAGATATTCCCCCCACAAGATGAGATTATCGATTTTATGGGGAAAATCCCACCATTTGAGGAATTATACATTGCCTATTTGGATCAACTCAAGAACATATGGAAGGACGACTCTCAGCTACCACCAATTCATCAAGACTTGATAAAATGCCTGGAAGTTGAAAGTTGTCATAACTTGGTCAAGTTGGCACCATCCTCTGCTTCATTTCAAAATTTGCGGAAGCTGTCTATATCTGGATGTCATCAACTTGTCTATTTGGTGACAAGTGCAACTGCTAAAAGCTTGGTGAGTCTTGAATGGTTGGGGATAAAAGATTGCAAAAAAATGGAGGAAATTGTATTGAATGAGAACAATGAAGGTGTAGAAGGTGGAATCACTCTCAACCAATTACAACGGATTGAACTTACTGATATGCCAAGCTTGAAGATGTTCTCTTCACAAAGTCAGACATTTGAATTCCCTAAATTAGAAGAGGTAGAAATAACTGGATGTCCTGAAATGAAGATGTTTTCTTTAGGATTGTTGGAAACACCAGAGTTGTCTAGAGTAAAAATAGAAGAGCATGAGATGAAGTGGAAGGATAAAGGGGACCTTAACAAAACAGTAGAAATGCTATCCTCAGCAAAGGTATGACATACCCATACTAACAAATATTTTTTCGGAAAATGTGTTGTTAATGGCCACGGAAATAGAAAATTGATTGTATCGTGCTCATGCCAACGACGTCTCTTTTCAAAATTGCCTTCTATTTTAGGCAGCTAATATTGTGATTTGTTATTGCAGGATAGTGTTAATATATAGAAGGATAGGTCCATCATCCATGTTATCATTCTTTCCAGGTTCGTTACTTTTATGATTTTTGGCTTATCGGCTTTTTTTTTTTCCTAGTGGTTATTATGATATCAATAAAAGCCTCATACATGAGGGGGACAGGCTTGAAAATAAAAAAACTTGCATCTCTTTTTTTCACCCTATACGCCAAATATTTTCTTTTTCTTAAATTATTTGTATGTTTTTGCTACATTTGTCTGTGCTTTACTATCACTAAAAGATATGAGTTGCTTGTTGATGTTTATTCCAATTTCTTTTCCAATAGCTAGTTACTGTAATATCAACAAGTGCACCATATTAAAGGGTGAAAAGGGAAGCCATCTTTTTGTGAGTGTGTGCGTGTCTTTTTTTTTTTTTTTTTTCTTTTTACTTTTTTATATTTGTTTCTGTACATTCTCTGTGTATAGTATCGGTTGAGTTAGTGAATTGCTTTTGCCTATTTTAAAGAGATCAACTGTGATTAAGAAGAAAAGAAATAGCTGGCGTATTTCAAAAAGGATGATTTTGATAATTTGTTTACCCCAATTAGTTAACCCATGTTTTCAACTAAATATGATATATATTTACAAAATAGAATGATAAAAATAGAGGGGCTGTTTGTTTCTTTGTTTTTTTTTTCCTCAATAGTTTGATAAAATTGTTTTTTAAAACAAGTTTTGAAAAAAAAATACAAAACAAAAATCTGTTTGGTTAATTGCTTAAAAAACTGCATTTGACATAAACATACTGAGACTGGAAAGTGAAGTTTCAATGAGAACTCAAGTTTTTAAATGAGAAAAAAGCCATCAAGCGGGGGGGAAAAAAAAAGTTTTTCCAATTTTTGCAAACAAAAACAAGAAAATAACTAAAAGTTGTTTTTGTTTTTGAGTTTTTAAAAATATTTCTGTTTTTTGGTTTTTAAAAACACTTAGTTAACAACAAATTACAAAACAAGCCTTTTTATTTTTTTTTAAAAACAAAAAACGGCTTTCAAAATAAGAAAACAAAGAAGGTATTTTGACGCATTGACTACAAAATGAATTATATTTGATAACATGAATATATGTAGAATACACTCAATAGCCTTGTTCGTTTCCTTGCTGGATTAATGCAGGCGGCTGATCCAAAGTGTGGACTACAAAATCATTGACTACAAGTTGATGAATATGGACAGACACTTGTGCAGTGATGCTTTTGTTGAATTCTCAATTATTTGATAAATGAGACTCTATTTTTATCATAAACAATTGGGTGATGCATGACAAAACTCTATCCATAGCATGGTTTGTTTCATTAATGTATGAAAGACTCAGAAATTGGTGTTATGATTGTGAAGCTTTCATTCAACATCTATGTGGTTTGCTTAATTGTGTTATAAAGATTATTAATTAGTTCAATGAGATTGGTCACAATTGACCATGGAGTTCTTGATAATTCTATGAACCAATATTCATTTTTATGATCTGTGAAGGCACAGAAGAACAATAAATGAAATTAGATATAAGATTGTGTAATTGACTAGGACTTAACTGCAAGCAAGCTAGATAAGATAAGTTATTTTTTCACACCAATTTAAAAATTTAAATCATGCCAATCTATCTATTACAGGTAAGCAATAATGAAAATAACTCTACTAGGTCAATATTAAACTGTTAGCTAGAATGAATGAAATATCTAGCATTTAAATTCACCATATTCTACTTTCTTGATATCAGTTAACAAAATTACTCCCTGATGCCCTTTATTTTATCTTTCGCTTTAATGAAAAAAAGTCATTTATCACACTGAACTAAAAACCCAAAACATCATTTTCAATGAAAAAAAGTCACTTATATACTCTCTCACATGTATTAAGAATTATCCAAAAAAATAAAAAAGAAAGCTTATACGTAGACCACTATAAAGCGAATCAGTGGTGCATTTTGTACCGTCGCAAGCAACTGAAATGACAATCCTACTCGAAATCCTGATTCAGCGTGCTCGTAAAGAAAGTTAAACAAAATAAAACCAACCATTTAGCTGACTGAAATCGTGCAGTGATAACCACAACACTATTCCTTTCCACCTTTCATGATATATAGAATGGTGACTTAGCAAAACTTACTGAATAGACAAACATTTTTGTCGACGGCAATCTAAAGGACTTCAAAATGGTTGGAGGTATTAGTTTGACAGACCAAAATGAGTGGAGCTCATCACCTTCTTTCCTTCCTTTCAGTTGACCTTCTCTCCTCTGCCTCTCGTCGTTTTTGCTGCCTGTCCAACATTACAACAATGGTCATAGTATCAAACACATCTCATTCTAGAATACATAAAGAAGCTCAAAGTTATTCACAATCTCACGCAAAATGCATGTACCCATCACCAGCATTAGCAGTAAAATTGCAGCGTGAGCGGGCACAGAATCCTGCCCCACAAAGGGCATAGGATTTTTCTGATCCCCATCCACCTAAACAGGATTATTATTCATTGAAATAGTGTAAAAATTTGAAGCAAATTGCACGTGTTGGTGCATTTGTTTAAATGAATACCTCGTCCCATTTTGATTTTTTGTCCAGCCTACCATCACGATTGGTGGCCTCAGCAGTAGGAGGCATCAAAGGCAAACCACCTGAAGAGAGAAGAGAGAAAATCAGCATAAAATAGAAAATACGTAGTAAGAATGACCTTTGCCATACCATAGATAGACTAGGTTGCTTTATACCTGCAACAGGTACATTGATCCTTGGAACACCAGTTACAATTCCTGGTTGTGCTCCCCTAGAGACAAATTCAACTTTCTGGGCCTTCTTCTCCAGCTCTTTCTGGTCACTTCCACGTCTCATATCTGCCTATGTGACAGTTAGGGGTGGTAAAGCAACATCAGTATCAAGTACTTAAAGGGAGCTTGACTGCAAGACCAATCCGTCCCTATGACTTGATGGTGCTGAGAAAATATGAACAAATAACAAAATATGGCAAGACAAATAAGTTGGTTCAATTCACAATGAAAACTTAACTTCCAAAATCATGACCAACATATTCATAAAAAATATAGAAAGAACCCCAAAGCAGATATAACTAGCCATACACAGCTATGTATAGATTTTGTTTGTCCATTTCAACGTAAATAATATTATCAAAAGGATTTTTGAAGAGAAAAAGCACAATCCAACGGCAAAACATAATTTCAATATCAGGTTAGAAGACAAACAAGTTCTTTAATACTAGATATCAAGTCCGTTGTTAGTATAGTGAACAATAATAGCGTAAACAGCCCAAATACCAGCGACCAACATATCTAGAACATGACATTAATGTTTGCAAGAACACACAAGAAGTATCATATAATTGACAAAATCAGGTAAAATATGAGCATAAAATAAAAAAGTACAAGGAAGCACAAGAAAGTAGATGCAGAGAAGAAACAATTAAGCACCTATTTGGTCGTAGTAGTCACTTGGGTCAAATCTATGAGGGTCCAATACATCCTTATCAAAGCAAGATCCTATTTGGTCAATATCTTGACACCTCACAGCATGCAACAGGAAGTCAGGGTTCCAATAGTCCTTCCTATTGCGAACTACTGCATTAAAACTTTTTCCAGCCTTCTTATACTCAAGAAATTTATTTATCTTTCTCTGCTATAATAATAAAAATCATAGCACGTTGTCATGAAAGAACATCAAATGTGCAAAAGCTAAAAATAGTTTTATACAATTTTCTACTTTATCAAAAATTGAGGAAAATTATTTTTTAATTTAAACTATTACTTAAAATTGCTAAATTGCCAATGTACTAATTAAGGAGTAAAGTGAAGATCATTCAACTTCCCGTGTACAGAACGTCAAGAAGGGGGGAAGAAAATATAATAATATAAGGTGTATTCAATAAAACAGAGATGTTTAGTGGTCAAAAAACTTGATACAGAGAAGTATTGGCAAATTATCACTTTTTTCATAATTCAATGATTTAATCACAGAATTAGTAATATCTGAAATGATATGTCTTGAATTCATATTAAAAGGAACATGTTAATGAATCAAACCATAAATCACCACTTAGTAATTAAACAAGAGCAGCTGCCGAATTCATCGAATAATACCCCGCAAGATGAGTGATTTCCGCATTTTTACACCTTAAATTCAGTTTGGATGGGTAGATTCTCACACTAAAACACTTAATCAAAAATTTCAATGCCAAAATTCTAAACATAGATCACTATATTCAAGTGCTTCTACAGGACCTTAGAATTATGTATGTACGTGTAGTTTACATTACATATATGCACAATCACTAAACAGGACTAGAAGTCGTAAGAGATTAGAGTGTAATATTGCATTACAACTCTTCCAAAGTATCGCCAAATTGGTTTAATCATATTCACTAACTAACATATGAAAGTGATAAAATTAATGGATAAGAAGCTTAAGAATTTAAAGAGACATAGCAAATTAAAAGCGGAGCTCTAGTGTGGCACAAAGCAGAAAGGGAAAAAGACATCAAAATACACAAGCACACTAGCTGTTTTTCTTTTAGGGGGAGGGAGCAAACCACACCAATTCAATTCAATATATTGGCAGATATCTAAAATTTATCGAGAATAATTTATTGATTATTGCAAAATTAATCTAAAGGAATTTACTTGTAGGCACTCAGAGCATTTAACTTTGGGTGGTGGTGGGAGAAATCTATCCAATGGATCTACAAACTTCTGCTCTTCCTGAGCTGTCTCTTCATGTTCTGCACCATCTGATCCAGCCACAGCATCAACTTGCATGGTATGAGATGGCTCAGGAAACTATGGAGTGTCAACTTGACTGCTAGGTGTCAAAACCTGAACAAATCCTGATGATGCTCCATCTAGCAAATCACTTACAAAACCACATTCAAGGAAGTTCTTCAGAGGGGGAAAAACAGTGGACCAGGAGGCAAAATGATAAACAGAAAAACAAAATAAAACAATAGGATTATTCCCATCTAATATACTTCATGGAAAAGTGAACTAAAACCACCCCAACGTAATGTCCGAGCCTCTTTTTCAATAATCTTATTCTTAAATACCCAACCAAAGTCCAAAAGATTGGCATATTCTCAAATTAATAGTCCCAGACAAACTCTCATGCACTTCAATTATCCAGAACTAAACAGTTAAACAATCAAATATTGGCAAAAAAAATTGCATATAAAAGGTCAGTTGAATAATCATCCTTGATTAAATACATTTCATGCAGAAGTTAATTTTTACTGTTTTATATGTTTATTACCTTATCAATATGACAGTTCAGATTCATTAGCTCATATTCATAATTATCTTACCAGAACTGTCTGTACAAGTTCCAGAAAGAACAGACTTTTTGGCCAAATGAGAGAACAGATTACTGGTCAAAATTTTAAATTCTTCTGTTCCAAAAAGAAATCAATGACATTGTGAAGCTCTTGAGATATTCTTCTTTACCACCAACAGATTAATCAAGTAATATTCATTCTCTGAGAATAACCTATAGTGGGATGAGGTGTCCAAAGAAAGGATACAATAAATTTAGCAGAACATACTTTAAGCAAAAGGGAAAATACCATTTGTTGTTTGAAGTTCTTCCTCAAACAAGGGTCGACCATTACCATCAAGCCCTCCATCCTGATATCAAAACCAAATATAAGTTAACTTATAACCTAAAATAAAGAAGGAGAAAATGGTTTCCTAATAGAAGATAACCTGCCTGGAAAATATGGCAAGGCCAGGGTGCCTAAGGAAACGTCAGGGTCTTAAACATTTTGGGCAATTTTCAAGTTTAAGAGACATGACTCCATCAATGGAAGAAAATAATGATAAAGGAACGTATAGAAGACAAATATAGTATACCAAAATTGCCATGTCATCAGTCCTATTTAAATGCATTTCTAAAAAAAACAGAGGGGTTGGTTCAAGTGAGAGAGAGTAACTCCGGCTCAGGTGACATTGCTATTTCATCATGACCACAGTCTACAATGGTAATTGTCCCTCTCCTACTCCTCCTAGATTCAACAGACACTACTTGTTGATCCTGCTGTGAAACCAACATATCAACCAAAGGCTGTGGTGGCATTGAAGTCCCAAATTTACTCTTCTCCAGGGTCATCCCATCATTTTCAACCGGTACAGTAGCCTCATTAGCAGAATCAAGGATCCTTATCATCTCAGCATCACTCTCTAGATTTTCCTCTGCAATCCTCACATCCCCACCATCCTATTCTTGTTGCTCTTCTCCCTCCATTCCTCCTTCAACATCGTCCATCTCGTCATCTTCCTCATCGTTGTACATGGACAGCAAAGCAATACCCTAGTATTGCTTCTTCTTGGATGCCATGATGCTAGGGGCTCCTGTGACTAATCCAAAAGGTTGATCAAATAGAAAAGTATCATAGATAGAAGGAATCGAGTGCAAATTCCAATAAAATACTAAGTGTTAATGCATTGAAGGTGGAAAAGAACAAAATCTTCAAATTTAAATTTTAGTAAAGACAGAATCATTGTTGCTTGGGTTCTCTCATTCCAGCCCTCCTTTTTGCAGCTCACATTCAGCCTAAAATGACGTCAACCATATAGAGAGAAGAATCTTGACACCAGTCAGTGCAATAATGATTAATAAGCCACTCTAGAAAATCTAATTTCCTATTTTGAAGAATTTGTTGAAGAAATCGAGTATTGTGCTGCAAAATGGAGAAGGGAGTTAGTTTTAATTTGCAAGTAAATTGATAAAGGAAAAGAAAAGGTAGACAGAATATTCAAACAAAAGTTGAACTTTCAAATATGGTAATCTATACAGCATGACTGGCAATCTTAACTTGGTAGGCTCAAGACAATAGACACTCTAAACCAGAACCAACTGATATTCAAACAACTTACTCAGCTCTTCGCTCAATTGCATTGATTTTAAAGGTAATGTCACAAGCATCGAGCCTTTAGATGTGTGGCCGCGACCATGTTTAAAACATGGATGAGAATTTTAGATATTACTGGTCAAGTTCCTTATTTAAGTTTGATAATATACATATGCTTAACTATTATAGACTATAAGATCTCAACAAGCAAGAAAATCAACGTTCAAAGCGTTGCCAACACAATAGCTTCCAAAAATACGGTTTAAAATTCAAATTCTTCCTACAATTATTGTTCCAATAAATGCGAAGAGAAAAATAAAACGGGGAAATCACCCAAAAAAAATACTTAAGAAGGTTGAATGCTAACAAATCGTTTAAACTTTTGAATTCTCTAAGCTCAAGATGCTTCCAGGTTTTTTACTTTTCAGACTACAACGACTCACAGCACAACTTAAGCAAAACGATCTAAAACATCATATCGAAGAACGGCAACAAGAACGGAGAGGGAAAACCTGTGACAAGAACCTGCTGGTGAATCAGTTCGGATAACCCGTCGACGAGACATTTCCGGAGAGGGAGAAGAAAAGAAGCCGCTGTCATCGAGACTCGAGATGGCCACGAGAGAAGAATGACAAAGAAACTGATAGAGTTGAACAGACAGACTCGATTTTTCCACTGCTTGAACGGCTACGATCTACCGTAAATTAAACGACGTAGTTAAACTGATAAACTTTCTTAATTATGACTTTAATTTAATTTATAATTATAATAAGAAGGAAAAATTGTCGAAAAAGCGTCAATTACAAAATTTATTGCTTGAAAACTGACTGAGAACTCATGTCCTTGAGGCGCATTTAAAAAAAAAAAACTTATGTCAAGTTTTTTATATCTATTATGTCAAATTCTCTAATCATACATAGTCATATGTTTTTTTTTATTTCATGTGAAGAACTTGATATAATCAATATAAGAAAATTAATATAAGTATTATCCTAAACATTAACTTTCCCCATTTTTTATTTATAATATTTAATATTTAGTTAATGTATTGTTAATTTTAGATTAAAAGCTATTTTCATCTCTGAACTGTGTCAAATTTTTGCCCTAAAATATTTATAAAAGAGTATCTACAGCTATAAATTACAATAATGTAAAGCAATTGACTTTTTTTATTTATTATTGAAATATAGCGCATCATGTTTAAGGCGTCCAGCATGTTTATATTTCAATAGAAAAATGTAACACCTTAATCATGCTTAAGTGTTACATAGCTATTAGTTTGTGCTGATGACCATCAGCCAAAGAAAATCTATCAGATATGTACTAATAATTAACCAATGGTAATGTAACATGTTTCACCAATCTATTCTATCAATATATTTAAACGTAAATATATTTGCTCTCCATAATTGTTTTAAAAAATTAATATTCCAACCCATGAATTGTATGGGGAGAAATTTTTAAACATCCCGGCGAAGTTCATGAACTTTCGTTGAAAGAGATCAAGCTGGCGAGTGCCAATATCCAAACCCAAAGATCATTAAAAAATTACATTTATCTTAATTTGTACCCCTCATATATTTAATGTAGGACCTAATTTGAAAGTTGATATTGGTTCTATATTTAAGACATATTTCATATGTTTCTCACTTTTTTTCAAATTAACTTTATTGATATTTTCTCAACAATAATTATGTAGGAGTACCGGAAGGGAAAAATTAAAGAAGATTATTAGAATATTTTAGGAAAAAAAAGTACTATCTCCAGTCCTAATTATAAGAGCTAGTTTGATTTTTAGTTTGGTCCTAAATAGAAGACTCCAATCCACTTTATTTTTCATATTTATTTATTTTTTCCAAACTACCTTTACTTATATTCCATTAACTATAATTAAATACTACCATAATAATTCAAATAAATACTATTACACATGGAGAAATTCTACTTCCTCTCTCCGCTTCTCATTTTAACTATTGAATTAAAATTTGACTGGGTTATTTTCAATATTTTTATAAATATATTGATAAACTTTTAAAATTAATAAATAACTCAAATTGTTAGATTTTAAACATAACTGTTTAAATCACTGAAAAATATTTAAAAGATTAATTTATATCTGGAAAACAAACTAAGAAAGAAAATAATAGACAAATGAAATTTTAGTCATTAAAAAATTATTTTAAATTTATAAACTGGTGCCTTATGACTGTGAAAAAAATCATTTTAAATCCATGAATAATTTATTCTTAAAAAAAATCTACAAACCACATAAAAAATTGTTAGATGAACTTTGTGAACTTGTAAATTCTCCAGAAACGATAACTATCAAATACTATAATATAGTATATTTCATTAATTCGAAGGACTAAATAGTGCTCAGTACACAGAATACTTCTTTTGCAACAGTTAGTAGCTGAAGCCAAGGGCCAGTTTGCCATCGAATCATTCAATATTGCCACAGCTATGAATTGTCCAACACATAAAATTTAAGCACCATGCATACATATCAACCAAAAGAACAAGACCAAAAAAAAAACAGAAGAAATACTCAAAGAAAGAAAAAAATTACCTCAATTACTTCATCACTTCTTGTACTAACTTTGGATCACACTTATATTTGATTTGGTAGTGGACCTTCCTTTTCCATGACTTCTTTTCTTATACGTGGAATATCATATTTATTAGAACCTCTGTGCTTCATGATTTCTACCATGCAACTTTGTAGATGGTTCAGTTATTCTTACTAGCCAAGAACGAAAAGATGACGACACAAATAGATAGAAAGAGAAAGAGGATATCCCCTTTCATTGCAAAGAATAAGCCAAACAAGCAGAACTCAGAGCAAAACATGACTTCTATTTATATAGATATGATTACCATAGAAGTCATAGTCTCAAAATTAGATAAAATTAAAACTCAGTGATGGGGTAGCAGCTATATATATATATATATATATGCAAGTAATAATTGTACCGTATATAACAAAAATACAGATAAAAATATTCCAAGTCACGCGAATGCAATGTCAATCTAAAGATATAATTGGGTACCATTAGTTTCGGATGCATGAATGTGTTCCATTTGTTGTTTAGCATCATGTTCAAAGTTTGAAATTTCCACTAAATGAACTCCCACTTCCTGAAATTGACTAGGCAGTTTGTTCAAGTCCAAGAGAAACTTACCTAGAAGTTATCTCTCTCAAGGGTAACAAAATTAGTAACCAAATTAATGACATAAAAGCAAAGTGATTACAGATTAGTAATCGAACTATTGACTTAATTATGCTCAAAAAGTTCTTAGTCTTTGATTAAGATAACAATAAGCTGTAAAGTCCTAAAATCATATTAATGCCATCACCTGTTTTGGATTCACCAATTCCTTCGCTGTTCAAATCCAAGTTTGTGAGCATTGAGTGAGATTGATTCTCAGCGGCGACCATTTATAGCAAGCAAATAGGACGCCATATGCACTTCTAGGGAGATAAGCTAGTAATCTTGTCGGTGACACTAAAAGGACAATGAAGACAAAAATATGTCAATGAATCTTAAGTAAACACATTGAATCAATAAAAACACATCAAATAGAAGTTCTTAGATCGATGAAAATCTGAAATCACAAATCAAAAATTGGAAATCAAAAGTCTAGAATAAGAGATCGGTCTGTGTTGTCAAGTGGAGGTTTGGAGCTGTTGGAAAAATGCAATGAATCCATAAAAACAAGAAAATCTGAAATCTCAGCTCAAAAAAAAAAACAAAAATATGAAATCACAAAGTAGAAATTAGAAATTGAAAATCCAAAGAGATCAATCAGTGCTGTCAAATTGAGATTTGGTATGGGCGATTAGGTATTGTGCGGGGCTATTTTTTAAAATTTTATAAGGGTATTTTTGGAAAATAGGTGACATTTTTTAACCAGTAACTAATTTAACTAAATTCCTTAATATTTCCAAATTAGTAAACTGAGTCTTATAATTAGGACCGAAGATAGTATCATATTAACTAATTTAAATAATATTTTTAATCAACTCAAATTAGTTTATTAGGTTTTACATTAAAAACCGAAGGAGTATAATTTTTTAACTTAAAATTGAATCTATTTTGGAGAAATTGCAAATCAAGTATTTTGTAAATATATATATGTTGTCAATTGCAATCCAATTATTGTCAAAACCTATGAAAGCGTTGTAACAATCCTAATTTGTGATTTCGTAATTTCCACAGTTTTCTTTTGTTTTTTATTTGTTGTTGCGATTTTTCCATCTATCTTTCCTCAAGAATAAGACTCAATTATATAACTAATGTCCTAATCACAAAATTACTAGAAAAATCCGCTCATTCATAATTTTTCAATCAAAAGATCACGATTTAAAAATATAAATAATTGTATAAAAATATGCACGTGGAACAAAAAGCAAAGACAAATTACACAATAAAAGGCCTAGCAAACCAAAGGGGCAACCAAAGTACCAAAAAGCTCAACTGGAGAGGCCCCTCAATCCTAGCAACAACTCATTTCTGGGTGGTCTTAAGCCAACCACACTCAAAGTTCTAATTAAAACAAGGAGCGATTAGACCTTTATATGATCGAGAGTCGCTCGCAATTTCCATAACGTTCACTTTCCACCACTTTGTCAATGAAATTATACTGACTTCTGTTTTCTTGGAAATCTTCTCCTTCCCATGCAATGCCCTGCCAACTCGAAAAGGATTGTTATTCCTCAAAATCGTTCCAAATAAGAAAACTAATAAACTTTTTTTAGTTTTATTTATATGTCAACCTTCTATATTTACAAGTAACTAGAGTTATATGTAATTGATTTTATTATTTAAAAACTTTGTGTAATTCTCCCTGGAATACACGTGTGCATATATAACTTTTGATATCAATTTACACTGCATAATTTGAACTAGTTGATTAACCCTATATTGGCCAAGATTAACCCTATATTGGCCAAGAAAAACCTTTAAGCCAATGACCTAAATAATATTTGATCACTCCCATCTATCACTGGGAATTGAAGAAATTTTTAAAGTATTCCTCCAATCCTCAATATAAGACCCAATTATTAAGTTGATTTTGGTCCTAAATATAAGAAATATTTCTTATATTTATTAATTTTTTCTAAATTATCCTTATAAATACTCTCCAACCATAAACAAGTGGAAAAGGGAGAGAGGATATCAGGGAAGATGATTATGGTATTTTAGAAAAAATATATATTTTTTATAATTAACTAACTTACTTAACTTCGTTAATCTAATCAAATTAGTTAAATAGGTCTTATATTAAGGACCAAAGGAGTATTTTGTATTCTAACTTCCTTAATCTAATCAAATCTGAGCATGAATTTTGTACACAATCATACAATAATAATTTACTTAATTTCATTTTGCTCTAATCAATTTCTTTTCTTTGAATTTGTCGATCCCCTTTTGTTCAGATGAACAGTCGAAGATGTGGGGATAAGTTACTAAAAAGCGAGGAATCAAAGCAAATCTTATTCGTGTGTTAGAAATTAACTTTAATCAAAAGCTTAAAGGCACTGGATCCCATCATGAAGCTACAAGTGGCCATTTTTTTAAGTAAAAGAAAAGGTTACATAAAAAAAGGAGGTTGGTATCTATAAGTCAGATCTTGATGTTGTGTTTCGAAACATGAAATAAAGCAAAAGAAAAGCAGTATAAATCCAATACTAAAGCACTCCCGCATCAAGTGCCAGGGATCTTAGAATTGAATCTAGTTTTTTTTTTTTGCCAACTTAGTGTGAATATAATGTTGTGATAAACGTTAAAATAAAATATTTTTGTGCATGTTATAGTTATAATACTATACCATTGCAAAATATCCAAAAATCATTGCAACTGCTCAGTTCAAAATTCTTTTACTTTGATTTTAAGGAAAGATCATTTTCTGGATACTTATATTTTAACTCAATATTTAATTAGGTATATGTAATTTTTTCATTCTTTATTTTTTGATATAATTTTCACTTTTTATCCTTTAATTTTGTTCTATTAACACTATTAGTAGTAGGACTCAACGGTGTTAACAAAGTAAAGCTAAAAGATTTAATAAAAAGAGAAAAATATAAAAAAATCAAATTAAAAATTAAAAGAATGAATAAGTACATGCAAGATTTAATAAGTACTCTTGAGCGGAATTAATTAATATACAATTAAAAAAGAATAGAGAAATAATTAAAGCCTTAAGAAAATGCGAGGCAATCTCAATAATTTCGAGCCAATATATGATTCCGCATTTACACGCAAGGGCTTATTAGCATGCCTGGGCAAGAAGACCAACCAGGATAAAAGCTGAAAGTCGACAATGACATGCCCATGCAAGACAAACACCGTATGATGACTCATCCATTAATACAAAAGTCGCCTGAAATTTTGTAGCCACATAGTTTTTTTTTTTTTTGACCAAGGTAGCCACATAGTTATACTATAATGAGAAAACAAATAAAGTTTCAGATTACATTGAAGAATAATAAATAAATTGATATATTATTCAAATCATGAAGTATCGTTTTTCGGTAAGCTTTATTGACCTCACAATTATATTTTTTAAAATTTATATTCAGAATTTATAACCAAAAATAATAATAAAAATTCTCTCATCGAGGCGGAATAGATCTAGAACTGAGTATTTTCATTCAGGAATAATAATTATCTGAAAAGAAAAACAAAACAGAAACTCAAGCTTTAATTTAATTAAAGTTAAAAATAAATAAAAATAAAAATTACCTAAATAGTGCAAAACTGCTCAGGTGCTAATACTGCACCCACATCTAACTGCTCCCCGAGCCCGGGGAAAGGCATATTCTTTCCCAGGGAAGAATTAACTAATTTAACAGAAAACAAAGGAGGGAAAAAGGCCAAAAAAAAAGGAGTAAAACAAAAATAGAAAAATAAAAAGGAAAAAGCCAAAAAGGAGAGGCAAAAGTGAATAATGTGAGTGGGATCATCTGTACTATGCCCACAAAAAAAGAATTAGAGAAATTTTGTTAAAATAGCCTATTTAAAAATTTAATTAGCTAAAAAACTTACATTTAAACGAATATAACGGAGGAGTACTATATACAAACACGGCCTAGGCTTCTCCCCACCCATCAACATGAATATTGTCCAGATTGTAAATATAAGAGGCAAATAATAATTTATTTTAGCTTTAATAAAATTTTAATTGATATTTTCTTTGAATTTATAAATATTTTTTAAAATATTTTTATACTAATATTAAGAAAGTTTTCCATTAAAAAAGGTATTTTAAAAAATTAATATATATTTATTACAAATAATTAATTTAACTAATTATTTTATTTTTATCAATTAACTATTTAATTCTTATATTAAAAGCATAAGATTTAGTAATAAATTAGAGTAAGCATGTTGGATTAGAGATTTTGTATTTGTAAGAAATTTGATATGAGATGCATGTTACAGTGTTTTTTTTTTTGCACTGCAAGGTCTTTTACTTACTACTTCCATGTACAGAATAAATCTTAATTCTCACAAGCATGCCCCTCTAGGAGCAAGAATTCCTTCACGGCATATGATGCCTACAATAAGTTTTACCAAATGAAAAATGTATACTTGAGGATTAAATTGCGTATCTTTTAAGGGGGAAAAAACAAAAGAAGCAGAACAAAAAATTATGGAGAACGAGTTGTTCAGAATTTAGACTTGAGATTGATGGAGTCCACTGCAAGGATGAATGTCTTTGAGCAACCCCAAGACCTGTCACACCGTGGGCCTCTTCGCCGGTGACTCCGCCGTACACAAGAACGCCACTCAAAGGCTCTTCGCCATCTCCCTCTCCAACTCGCCACCCTCATCTCTCAGCCTCTCATCCAACATGGCCACCCCATTTCCTTCTCTCACCATCTTTCTCACCCACACGACTGTCTCTGCCATGCTAGCCCTCCTCGTTAAGAGCTCCATCAGCATGACACCGAAGCAGTAAATGTTCGTCTTCATTGTGCAATTCAACTTATCTTGCTGCCTGATTTTTCAGAACCCAAAATCCGTGATTTGGGGTTGGAAGTCGTCGGCAAATAAGATATTAGAGGTGACTAGGTGGCCATGTACGATGGGCTCTGACCCGGCATGGTGGAGATATGCCAGGCCACATGCTATCTGGACAGCAATACGATGTTGTGTTCGCCAACCCATGGTTTCTGATGAAGACGCCTGTGATCTGTTGCTACCCTAATCCTTCACATTAGTAGTCCCCATTGGCAGCTCATGAATCCACCTTCCTGAATCACCGTTCGGCATGAACTCGTACAACACCAGCTTCTCTTTTCCTGAAATTGTAATAAACATAATCAAATTTCCATTTTAATTAAATTCACCACATTTAATTACACTCATATTTAAGCAAATTTCTCAATTAGACCAAACATGAATCAAGTTTGCCAACTTCCATAATTTTTTTTTAAAAAAAGATTAATATTAACAAAAAAAGTTTTGTTAGGCTGAAACCATTTGAAATATTTTGCTTATTTCCATAAACAAACATTTCAATTACGAAACCAAAATGTACGACAGGACAGACACAAATTCCTATACGTAATCATAACAAGAGTGTGGATTCAGGGAAAAGGGGTACACAGCAAGTTAGTGAGTGCGACATCATAAGATTAAAACCCGTGAAGGCAATTAATGCGAGAAGGTTCAATTCAATTTCAGAATGTACGCTGCTTCTGCTAAAAAAGCAGAATTTAAAAAAAAAAGAGTAAAATTTGGAACAAAGCATTTGGATTTTGGAGCAGATGCAACTCGGCACAGTACTTGCAATGCAGTAACTGGAGAGTGGCAGTATGTTTGGATGCTGCAGCTTTGAGAGTTCAACGAACAAGTCAACCACGTCGTCATGTTTAACGCCTCTGGCATTCTCCAAAACCTTGATTTCCATGTGGATGTCTTCGCCGGCCGGTAAGACGGCTCTGTAGAGGGGGCCACACCTCCCTTCAGCGGGCAGCGAGTCTTTACCGAAGTGTGACGTGTTCGTGATCAGTTCCTTGAAGCTCAGGTTCATCAATGGCTTCTCGAACATCACGACTGGCACCGATGATGGCTCCTTCAGATCAGCCACCCACGACGTACCTGATTCGGTCTCGAAAGCAAACGGTCCGGATTTGTCGACCTTGAAACGCAATGGAGGGACTGGTTTCGAGATCACCCATTTGTTTTCCTTAGCCAATCGTCTCTTCCTGTAGATGCAAAATACTGAAATACACAATAGAACAATGATGACTCCTGAAGCAGAGTAAACTGAGAGAATCAGTGTTTTAGATTTTGATTTGGGTTGTTTTGCACTGATCGAGTCTCGTTTCGGAGGGTGATGAAACGTCGACGTTTTAGAAGCGTTGTAAGTGAAGTTAGCACCGGTGTGAAGGAAAGCTGATTTGTCGACTTTCTTCTTGTACCCATCGAAGCTAAGTATGTCTCTGAAATTGTTGTGAGAAATGTTCAAGAAATGAAGGGTATGAAGACGAGGGAAATCAAAAGGAAAAGTACCATTCAACTTGTTATTTGAGAGGCCAAAGTAATTCAGCGACTTCAAAACAGAGAGAGGTTTGACATTTCCTTTGATTTTACAGTTGGACAGGTCAAGGTAGTTCAGGTTGGTGAGCTTCTGAAACCCAGAAGGGAGGTATTTCATATTGTTATGAGATTCTTGGATGGAAGCCTTATGGCCCTAAACTGATCGTCGTTGGAGCAGTGGGGTAACGAAGAAACGTTGAATCCGGAGACTGATTTGAAGGCCTTGGACACAAGGTCGCCTTCCTCTTGACTAAGTTTGCAAGAGGAGGAAGAAGGTACAACAAAAGCAAGCAGAGCCAGAAGAATGAAGAACCTGAAAAAGGGTCTCATTTTAGCAGGAGCAAGTGAGCGGCTCGAATTATTTCTGTCATATATACCCTGTTTGTTTCAGTGAGAGGCTTTGAGGGGGAGGGGGATGGGGAGTTGGAATTGAAGTGGGGCAATTATCGCGAATATAAAGAATCGACGACATCATGGTTGACCGAGAACTTAACGGCTCGGGAGAATGGGAAGAGGGTGAGGTGTTGACTATTGACCATTGCACTTAACACATTATTATAGCTTCTTCTTCTTCTTCTTCTTTTTTTTTTTTGCCGCAAAGTACTATAGCTTCTAATTACACGCTTATTTGTAATCATGTGAATCGGAAGATATAAATACGTTAGAAAAATAAAAATTTTTCACCAGCGCTTGAAAAATAAATTATACTATTAGTATATTACAAATAATATATTTGTATATATATTTATTTATGATGTGTGGTAGTTGCAGAGTAATTAATCCATTATTTGTCATTTAAAAGAATAATTGATTACTACAAGACATGATGTCATGCGAATAAGAATTGGTAAATGTATTCTGCAAAGTTATGGATTTAAATCATAATCCATTGCGATAACTTTCTTCAAGAGGCAATCTGTGACTATAATAATCTCTATAATAAGTATTATTTGAGCTGTAGGACACATCCTAACCCTACTAAATTTGTAAGATTAAACTTATTGAAATTTTTTAATAATTTTTTTTAAAAAAACGATGTTATATGTATACTTTTATAAAGGAATGGTGCTGTTTTTTTTCCCTGGAAAATAAGACATATGGTAGCGCTGAATTTAATTAGCAGAATAACGAAAAATGGAAAGAGAGTTGCGTTGCAGGAAATTGGAAGTCCGAACGAACGTAGAAGGCAGGAAGGTCACATGAGGAGGTGGGAAGTCAGATGGCCCCAAAATAGATGTGAAGGCGACTTCTCAAGTTTTCAAACTGAAGGGGTCCCACTTTTTATTTCTCATTCATTCGGAGAGTTACAAGCATCATGTTCATGTAGTATCGGCAGATGCAATCGTACGTGACCTTGTGATAGACGATAACTTTTTTCAAATAGTCAAAACATAAAAATAGTTTGTTATTGAGATTTTTTGGTGATATATTCTTTTCTTCGAATCTTATAATGAATCCCCCAAAATACTAGCTTTATAATGCTAATTAAAAAGCTTTTATAAAATATATGTTATATTTTATAAGAAATAATTAATTTTAATCAACTTTCTTACGCAAAGCAATTAATTGAATCTTATAAAAAAATGGGATAAAGTATTTTTTTCCACATATATTTTTTCATCACACTACTCTTCATCTATAAATATATTTTTTGCTATTTTTTGTCACTTTTTCTTGTGATGAGCAAGGGTGACGCTCTTTAATTGATATGTTGTATATTGATTGATATTGATATGATTGTTGTTGTTAATGGCATTGATGATTGATAATAATGATGGTAGGGAGTCATTCTTTTAAGAGTAAATATTATCCACACCAAATTGATAAATTAAAATAATAAAAAGAATAAGAGAAAGACACCATTGCACAAAGATGATGAAAAGACCAACGGAGATGAGGAAAAAAGAATAGAAAGAAATAAAATATGTATACATGAATATGGCATTTTGGTCTCTAAGTAAAAAGTACATTAAGACAATAACAGTTAATTATTGTATAATAACAACAACAAAATAAAACACATCTCATTTTATGTGCATTTGGAAGGCAAGTTTTCCCTTTATTATTGTTAGTTTTAAATTTTAAGACCTTCCAATGTATGGACATATTGGCTCTAAATAAATACTTAACAAACAATTCTTTTTTGGTTGACTTTTGAGGAGCTCTGAGAAGTCATGAATCATGATGGCTTCACTTTAACTCCATTGGTTGGGTAAACTAATCTCTTCATATATTCAATTTGGTCTTTATTAGAATGGGAATCATATCTGAAACTGAAAGTAGCAAAAATAAATGATCACAATCACTTTGTTGAACTTCTAGTAGTAGTTGACGTGAGTAGAGACTATACGCCCGCACATTTCCAGTTCCATTAATGATAATAAATAATACTTTAATAAAATATTGAAAAAAAAAACTATGCATGCCATGTAATATAGGTCAAATGTAATTAATTCATGCTTTTTAAGAGATACTTAGTCAATTCTATATGTTGTATTATAAAAAATGTTAATCCTTTTCGATTTGTCATTTAATGCAATGAATCACCAGCATTAAGTGGGCAACTAAAGACAAACAATAACACAATAAAACTAAAATTCTCAATTCAAACTAGTGATAATTGGATAAGGGTACTGAAAAAAAAATATAAATACTTCACCATAGGTTGCCCTAGATTTTGAACCAGCTATAGCTTAAAAGTTGTCTTGTATTTACTACGAGATGTAGTAATGTGGTTGGCCCAAAAAAAAAAAAACAGAGATAGATATAGTAGTGCGCGTGTATATATAAAGGAAAATTTCATTGAAGTTTCACACATGCCAAAAAATTATGACATTTCAATTTGGTAGCAAATGATAAAAAAGAAAATTTTTTTGTTAATTACCAAGCCATCAGACTCATTTAGTTATATTGTGCAAAAGTCTATATAATACACTAAGTTTCCTAATTTACATCCTAATTCTCTTATGCATTATTATTAATTTCCTCATCTATACTTGTTAGTTTGCTAATTGTAGTTATTTCAGATTTCCAAAATTTCACAAGAACAATTGCAATTAGCAAATTAAACAATTCCTATTTTTCGTATTCTCAAAATTTCAAAAGTTAATCGTTTTACACAAAAAAATAATTTTACTTTTATCCCTTAATACTATATTGAAATTTCAAAATCTTTTCCAACCTACTAGGGCTTGTTTGGATTGACTTATAAGTAGCTTTTCAAACGTGATTTACGGAATACGAGGTAAGTATGTGAGGAAAGTTTTGTCTCAGCTTACATGAACTTGCTTAAAAGCCCGTTTTGAACGGAGCTCTAAAAATTAAGTGGCATTTGTAGGACTCAGATGAAAATTTTCATTTAAAAGGAGTATATTCCATGTCACAAAGTGAGAATTTACATGCCAATGACACATCAATTAATCAAATTAAAATAAAGCCAAAAAAGCAGTGATACAAACAAAATGAGGTCAAAGTGACTAAAGACTACACAGTGATAGTAGATACCCAGTGGCGTCCCTCCTGCTCTGCACGTGATCTTGGCTTCCACCATTTGCTCTTATTATCATGTTCATATAATTTTACTATATTTGATCTAGTTTTGTCTAAATTTAGTGGGGTAAGTTAAGTGGGTGGCATCACCTCATCCACAAGCATACAAACCAAGGCTGCAAGAGAATGACACGTCAGCTTTAGTCTAGCAATAATATTCAACTTACAAAAAGACTGAGGAGGTGTTTGGCAAAACCAAAACCTAGGTTTCAGAAGAACTTTTCCGCAAAACGAGATAACCTCCTCCATATATTTACTTCGTAATCCATAAAAGCACTTCTGAAACCATGGTTTGGTTTCTATCCAAACACCTCCTGAGTGTTTGATATAAAATCACAGCAAGATCCCACCAACTCTCACTTGTGGGCATTATGAAATTGAAAACTACTCTACTTAAATACATATGAGAAAATGTCAGAGGTAGTTATTTGTTCCACTTAACTAGGGCTGAATGGAGAGGCTCCAATAAATAATACTTGTACTATGGAACTTAGCTCCCCCTTTGTTTAATTGTTTTATGAGCCCTCTATTCTAACTGAGAAGAAAGAAAGAAACTAAGCAAGCCCCAACACAGGACAAGGATGGAAATACCAACAACTGTTGGTCCAAGTGGAAGGAATTTGGGCACTTTAAACATCATGCCGTGGATTCGATCTTTGGGGCAGTATGTGTGAAAAAAAAAACACTATTGAGAGGAGTCTCTTTTATGGTATCTGACACTATCCCGAGAGATTAGTCTCTTATCATTCGGGTGGGAGGATACTCTGAGCAACCAAAATAAAAACAAGGATAGAAATATGAGAAATTTTGCTTAGTGGGCCAACCCGTTAATCCAGTTTTGCCCTAAAGTTTCTATGACTATACGTATTATTTTTAATTCAAACCAGAGTCAGTCCAACATTAAGATCGCAACTAGAAAGGTTAAAATTCAAAGATATAACTAGTTACCTCTTGCATTCGATCATTTTCTAGCAACTCCCTCCATAAAGCTTATGTTTTATTAATTTTCTATTTCACAAAATCTATTACACCAACTTCACCTATATTATAACTTATTCATATTATATAATTAATCTTTTTTTATCAAAAAATTAGAGTCGGAAAAACACAAAAAATATTCTAGCCAAACGGATCAGCGAGTCGCGCTCCATCCCAATTTTTCTTATCAATACCTTTTAAGAATCTTATATGAATTTTTCAACATTTAAATTCAAGTATCCGTTCATTTAATAAATAATAATACCCAATATATCAGTCTATTTTCTCTGATAATTCTTGTATTTGCAGTTTGAAGTTTTTAACTGTTTACAACTTAACACGGTGTGCAATGTGGTGATGGTAATAACTCAAATCACACTCCTGAAGAAAAACTCATATTAAAGACTTCAAATGGGCCGAATAATTTCTGATCTAGATTGGATTGTCTGCTCCTTGTTTAGGCCTAACATGTTATCGTAAATGTCCATTTGCGGAAAACTGTTCTGAGGCTCAAAATCATGATTTTGAAGTTGAACCAATGAGAGTTAAATCTAATAAAAATCGCCAACTCATCATAACATGACGAACTAATATATAAAGTCCCACCGTAAGGTGTACTCATATTTAGTATCAAACAATATTTCAAACAGGATTGCTTCTGATAAAGGAATATTTGTGGTTAAAAAAAAATCATGAATTTGAAGCCTAATCCATATTTGTTGAGAGTGGTTAACAAGTAACACAATTTTTCGTAGTTATGAATTTTAAAACCAAATAGTACCAATTTTTTTTTTAAAAAAAACTACGTTTGAGCCCAAAAACTTATTTAGGAATAGAAGCAAATTGTACCTGCTTTTGGGTAACTTCAGTTTTGTCCAAATATCAATTTGGGCCAATTTTGATTTTGCTTAGAGCCCAGTTTGTAAAGTTAGTTAATTCTACCGATACGCAACAAAGCTAAACAAGCTTTAAATACGTAAATAATTAAAGCCACGTGATATTTATCAACATTCTGCTACTTTAGTTTTTTTTTTCCCAATTACATCGAGAAAGAAATCACCACTCTCCTGCATTCAAGGGGCGTTAAAAAATTAATTAAAAAAAGTAAAGGACTTATTACCAATATTTTCATATCTGCGTTTGCGACTTTATTAGATCACCCCCCCCCCAAAAAAAAGCCGATATTTTTGGAGCTTCGTTTATTTATCTTTTGTTTGATCAGCCTTGTTTACCTATTTATACTACCTCCGATTCTTAATATAAGATCTTGTTTGGTTTTTATTTTAGTTCTAAATATAAGACCCTAATCCACTTTGTCTTTTTTATTTATATTTTTTTTCCAAAGTAATCCTTCTAATAATGATATTTCTAGATAACAAATTTGATTAGTAAGGATATTTTAAGAAAAACAACACCTATTCATTACAAATAACTAACTTAACTGAGTTTATAAACATCTCTAAATTAGTCAACTGAGTTTTATAATTAGTACCAGATGTAGTATTTTTTAAAGCAGTTTCGTTTTATGTTCTTGCGTGTCATTAAGGCATCATCATAAAGCATGAACTTGACTTAAGCTTCAATATTATATTAACCCTTTGCGTACAATGTATAGGTCAACTTATTTGCTTTTTCAATAATAATATACTCCTCCGGTCCTAATTATAAGACCCAATTGACTTATTTGAGGAGATTAAGGAAGTAAGTTAAGTTGGTTATTTATAATAAATAAGTGTTGTTATTCCTAAAATATCCTTGCTAATTAAGTATATTGGCTAAAACTATCATTATTAGAAGGATTATCTTGAAAAAAAATGCATAAATATAAGAGAGAAAATGGATTGGGTCTTATAATTAGGACCAAATAAAAAGTCAAATTGGGTCTTATAATAAGGACCGGAGGAGTAATTGTTTTATAATTAATCTTATCAAAGTCAACAAATGTATAGTGGTTATGTCACATGATTGATAGATCACATTTGCAAAATGTGAAAGTCACTTCTTCACCATGTTAGAGATATAGGTTTTATATCCGACTTTGGAGAGTATCATGGTCCTTTCAGTAATGTGCTGGTCATTATCTCAATAAAATAGCTGTTGATTTTAAGTACTCTTCCGATCCTTAATATAAGACCTAATTAACTAATCTGAATAGATTAATGATGTTATTTAAATTACTCCTCCAGTCCTAAATATAAGACCCATTTTGTAGTGTAAACTACACTACAAAATAGGTCTTATATTTAAGACCGAAGGAGTAGTTAATATGATATGTTTTTTTCTAAAACACCCTAAACATCTTTTTTTAATTTTTTTCCTCATTCTCTTACTTGATTATTGTTGGGAGAATACCAATAAGATTAATTTGGAAAAAATTGATAAACATGTGAAATAGATCTTATATATAGGATTAATATTAACTTCTTAATTAACTCATAATTTGAGGATGGAGAAGTAATTATTACAAATATGGGTTTGATTTATTTATTTATTCTTTTACGTTCATCGTCTTATTTTTTTTTAATCTTTATTTGGTGTTGTAAATAGATGGGAGGATAAAACTAAAACTAAGTCCTTAAGATTATTTGGGGGCAAAAATCTTAAGAAAATCTTGACTAGCTAAATATATGTTGGGTTATGGCGTAAAGCTTCTCAAACTTGGCCTTGATCTTAGGAAACTCAAGTTGGAAGAGGAAATTGAAATAAAATCTCAAAATCCGAATGACAACTGAGCAATCTGTGATGACAAATTTTAAGTCTACTTCTCATTTGTTATTAGGATTTTTTGATAATTATTTTTTTTTATTTGAGATCTCACAGTAATTCTCCAAGTTGGAATATTGCTTTCATTATGAAAATCCCTAAACCGAACGGGTCAAGGTTTTAAGGGGTAAGTACAAGTGTAACAAACCTACCATTCCCTTGTTAAACCTCGCCCATCTGAATTTTTACTTGGACTAGAATCTTCTTGCGACAAACTCATATGGGAAATGTAGGATTAGGGATTGGGAAAAGGAATCAAGTTTCTTTATGGTTTGATAGATGGTCATCACTTTTTCCTCAACCTCTTGTTTCATATGGTTCTAATGCGGATGCAATATTTTTAATGCCAGAGTCACTAATTTTAAAACTTTAGTAAGGGGTTGGGACTTGAAACAAGATTATCCGTTATCCTTCAATGAATGTCATCAGCCAAATATTTCTTGTTCAACTGCCTGATTCGAATGAGGATGGATGATGATGATGCTCTTTGTTGTAGACCTTTGGTTGGAGGCAACTTCTTAATCAAATCTCTGCCTATAAAGCCACTGAAAATTCAAATTTAAAAAAAAAATCGCTTCCAACCCCCACATTTGGACAAAAATGTGGAAATGGCTCACCTATGATGAGATAATCAAAACCTTCCTTTGGAAAGTTAGACAATTGCAGCTGAACTATTGGAAAATGAAAACCTTCTTCTATCTGGAATGAAAAGCTTCTACGAGAGTCAGTGTTTCCTACAATTCCTTGGAAGCTATCATCATCATTCATATAGAACAAGCACTTTCGAAGTTATCCCCCCCCCCCCCCCCAATTTTTTTGGATATGATTATGCATGAATCTTCTCATGCGAGATTGGATTGTCTCTTTCGATCACCCCTTTGGACAAGATAATACCTACTAACTAACTCATAAAGCAGACCATTATAGCTTAAATGTTACGCTTTTAAATAACCATATCACTTGAGATATGGGGATTTATTAATCTCTGATTTGACTTAATCCCTATTTTATGCGCACCGTCCTAACTGTGGCTTCAATTGTTGTTCAAAAGAAAAATTGTCAAACTAGAGCGTGGCTTCCCTTGAATAAAGTATGGGGTAAGCTATACTTTTTGAATATAATATACAGGTAAATACATATACATACATCTCCAACTCTTCAATAGCTCTTCGGAAAAATTGTAGTCTCTACGTGTAAAGGAATATAAATGGATTTTGGTGGCCCCAAGCAAACATGGGGTGAGAGAAGGGAACATGTGCCAACTGATTAAACACAATCATGAATACCCCCTCTGGGCTCGAAGATTTGAAAACATAATGCCTGCAAAACACTCATAGGAGACCTTCGGCCTTCACCACATTCTAACCGAACTGGATCAGTTGGTTGTTCGAATATCTGGTAATACGATTCAGAAAAGGTACTGATTATCGGTCACCCAAGTTTTTTTTTTTAAAAAAAACCTTGATGGTGTTTGGGGAAAAAAAAAAGTTAAGTGGGCCCTTTCTGTCCAACGATGCTCTTTGTGTAGAAAAGAGAAAGTCAAGGAAGGAGTTGACTATTAGGTCGTAGATGGGAGTGCTTCCTGCTGGGGCGACGACCGTACGGTAGCCGCGAGCACTCGTTCCCTTATAATATTCCACTTCCAGTCACGTGCCAACCCTATAAACGTGGAGCTAGTTAGGTTGTTACTCAAACTAACTATGCTCTTAATATTCTATTTTATACCTCCCCATCCTTGGATCTCAAATCTTTAATTTGACCTTTCTTTTTCTCCCCTCTTTTCTTTTTGGCACATACTCTATTGAATCTTCATTTCAATTTAGTAATTTACCGGTAAGTTACTCTGAGATTGGCATGTGAGAAGTAAAATAATTGATTCTCTGAATGCATCAATAGAATAGTAAAGGAACTTGGTTTTGATTCAAGCTAACCTCATCGGCTGATAATATCATCATTAATCTTAATATATATATATATATATCATTCCCGCTTAAAGAAAATTAAATTGCATTCGTAGGTTATAATTTTCAAAAAATTCAGTTTAATTCATGACGTATGTTAAAAGCTTCAAATTCAACGGCACGTTTGAATTATTTTGCTTTCAGTATTGAATTAAGAGATTTATGTCAATGCAAATAAACAAAAGCAATCTGCAGGATTGGATTTGATTGACTAAACATATATTGCTTATTTGTTCTGATTCAACATTGTTTGAAAAATTATTTAAATGTTTTAAACATCAAAATAAGATTAATTATTTTTTAAAAAAAAATGAAAAACTACAGTAAAATTAGAGTTAAATAAGTTAAAAAATAAAATTAAAATTAAAATAAAGTTATCACATTGAAATTAAATCAAAATAAAATTTTAAAATTATTACACACAAAAATTTATTTAGCCTAACCAACCCCGCAGACACACACACACAGAAACAAACCTCAACAAATCAAAACCACATCTTCGCCTCCAAACAACTCACATCATCACCACCTTCAATGGCGGAGAAGCACGTCGACGCCTAAATTTTGCAGCTTCTACATTCTTCACCACCGCACCCATGGCGGACGTCAACGTTTCCAACAACGGTCTCAATCGGACGAAGAAGAAGAATAACGCCAATCTTTTACTCGGCCGCTATGAAATAGGAAAACTCCTCGGCCATGGCACCTTCGCGAAGGTTTACTACGCTCGAAACATCGAAACCAACGAAGACGTCGCAATTAAGATCATCGACAAAGAGAAGATCCTCAAGGGCGGCTTAGTCGCTCACATCAAGCGCGAGATCTCAATCCTCCGCCCCGTCCGCCAGCCCAACATCGTCCAGCTCTTCGAAGTCATGGCCACGAAGACGAAGATCTACTTCGTCATGGAATACGTCGGCGGCGAGTTATTCAATAAAGTCGCAAAAGGCCGATTGAAGGAAGTAGTCGCCAGAAAGTACTTCTAGCAATTGATCTCCGCCGTAGAATTCTGCCACACCAGAGGCGTGTACCACCGCGATCTCAAGCCGAAAACTTGTTACTCGACGAAAACGGCGATCTCAAGGTTTCCGATTGCGGCCGCAACACTGTCTCCGATCAAATCAGACAAGACGGATTGTTTCATACTTCTTGTGGAACGCCCACCTATGTTGCTCCTGATGTTCTGGCAAGAAAAGGATACGACGGAGCCAAAGTTGATCTCTGGTCTTGTGGCGTTATTCTCTTCGTTTTAATGGCAGGTTATTTACCATTCCATGATCATAACGTTATGGCTATGTACAAGAAGATTTATAGAGGCGTTTTCCGGTGTCCCAAGTGGTTCTCGCCGGAGCTAAGCTTATTATGCACACGTCTTCTCGATACAAACCCAGAAACCAGAATCTCAATTCCAGAAATCATGGAAAACAAGTGGTTCAAGAAAGGGTTCAAACAAATCAAGTTTTATTTTGACGACGATAAGCTCTGTACCAGCGTTGATGATACTGACAAACTGGATTTAAACAAGGATGACATAGAATCATTCTCAGACTATTCAGTATCGGAATCCGATTCAGAGCTAGAGGTTAAAAGAAGAAGCAACGCTTCATTGCCAAGGCCAGCAAGCCTGAATGCATTTGATATATATCGTTCTTTGCAGGCTTCGATCTTTTCGGTTTGTTCGAGGAGAAAGGGGACGAGGCGAGGTTCGTGCCCGGTGCGCCGGTGTCGGAGATCATATCAAAGTTGGAGGAAATTGCGCAGTTGGTGAGCTTTACAGTGAGGAAGAAGGATTGCAGGGTGAGCTTGGAGGGATCCAGGGAAGGTGTGAAGGGGCCATTGACGATTGCGGCGGCGATATTCGAGCGCTTACTCCGTCGTTGGTGGTGGTGGAAGTGAACAAGAAAACAGGGGATAAAACCGAGTTTGAACAATTTTGTAACTCTGAATTGAAACCTGGCTTGTGGAAGTTAATGATGGAGTATGAATCAGCAACTTCTTCCAAGAGAAATTCTTCTGATGAGACTCCTCAATCCGATTCTGATTCTTAGAATTTTCCAGACTAGTTAACTCTTGGATATTGATTCATCATTTTTTTTGGTTTTAAATATAAGATTAATTTTTTATATTTATCAATTTTTTCTAAATTACTTCTATAAATACTCCTGCAATCATAATTAAATACATGGAGGGAGGATATTAAGAAAAATAATTATAGTGCTTTAGAAAAAACATTATTTTTTTTATAATTAACTAACTTATCTAACTTTCTCAATCTAATCAAATTAATTAAACAGGTCATATATTAAGGATCGGAGGAGTATATAGGAGTATATATCTCTGCCAGACTTGTATAACTTCATATTTACTTCTCTTATTGGTTTGAAGTATAAGAAAATCTAAATGTGGTTCCTTGCAAGGACTGTAATGGGGTTTTGGTTGGACTACTCCATTGATCTTAATTCTTTACATTACAAGTCTATATTCGTAAGATATATGGTTCATCAAGTATATATCTTGCCATATATCTCAACCTTCACTATAAAAACATGAGACTTCCTGTTCGAACCAAAGATATATTCATATTCCTTTTTTTTTAAAAAAAAAATAACTCACATAACTATCATATCTTTTGTTAAGGATTCAGACTCAACTTTATGCAAGAAAAACTTTAAGAAAAAGATGAACAAGAATTGAGTCTAGTGAAAAGGGTTAGTTCCCCACAACATGACAAATCAAGATTTAAATCCTCGTTAGGAGATATGTCCATATTTAATACTCATATCTCGAATAAGATTGTCACCAATAAGAAGATACCTATATTTTAACCCAAAAAAAAAAAAACTCTAAGAAAGATGCTTGGTGTTAATTGAGTTATAAGGGCCAAGCTCCACATATCCATATCCAATCCAATTATCAAAAGAATGTTTTGTACTTTAATTTCTACCGATATTATTATTTAATTAGGTAAAGTCTTTCTTCAAGACAGTTATTGAAATTACATAATTTTTATTTATTTGTCAAACTGAGAAGAAACTAGACCTCAGTCTTGAGTCTTGTGTGTAGAGCCTAAGGCTAGAAACCCCGCGACCTTTATTCTGCCGCTCTCTTTCAATACGAGAGAGTTTCGGAAAACCTCATTTTGGTCTAAATGATAAGACAGAAAGAGCTCAAACCTGTAGCATCAATTTATATTATTGTGTGTATATATATACACGTATATACACGCAGAAAGCTACCTCTATTATTGCAACCTTAAAAGGGAAAAAAAAAGAATGAGAAAAGAAAAAGGATATAGAAAAGAAAAGTGTGCAGAAAATATTTTCACTCCTTATATTAAGATGAACAGAAAAAAAATCAAAGGAAAAAAAACTAATTTGTGCTTATTTTTATTGTAATTATTTAAATTGAATTGAAAATTTAATTATAAATACACTATCAACATAGAGCAATGTCATTTGAGCCAAGGCTCATTTGCATTCGAATTGAAAACTCAATTATAAGTACACTGTATAACCATAACTAGGATACTACTTTCGGTCCTAAATATAAAAGCTAATTGACTAATTTGAGTATAACAAGAAAATAAATTAAATTAGTTATTTGTAATAAATATATATTATCTTTCCTAAAATATCTTTACTAATCAAGTTTATTTGCTAGGACTATCATTGTTAGAAAGATTATTTTAGAAATAAATAAATAAATATGAGAGATAAAGTAAAGAAAAATTGGTAAAAAATACCTGTTTGAAAGTTTAATTAGCCAGAATGACCTGAATTGTGCAAGTACAAGTATGATCTGTAGGTGCAACATATCATCCGTTGTGTACAATTTGCTAGAGTAACTCCCATAATATGTGCAATGTAACATCTTAATTTTTTTTTATTATTATTCCTAGTGTTTAGTTAAGTTTAGAAGGAGTTTAATGCTTGATAAATGAGTTTTATTCTCTTTTTATTTAAGAAAAGAGAATTATTGAAAATAAGATTTACAAAATATGTATATGGAAATTACTGAATAATAATAATAATAAAACGGAAAAAAAATGGGAAAAAAAAGGGGTACCAAACTACAATTTTGTCCCATTTTAATATGGGGTCTTTAACTGGAATTTATGCCAAAATATTATTTTAACCGTTGGGGGGCCAGAGAGAGAAACATTTCGACGTCTTTCTTTTTCACCTTCTCCGGCGCCTTCTCTCATTTTTCCAGTAGGGTTTCAACTTTGCAGATCATTTTGGTAAGCCAAATGACTTCTTTTCATTAAACTCTCTTCATGAAAGTTTTTCCACTCATCTAAATCTATCTAATGATGGTAGTTTTATACTGTTTAGAGATAATTTTTGGGTTTAGGGTTTGAAGCAAGTGTTGAGTTTTGATGATAGGTAAGCATAATATTGTAGAGCTATTTTAGTAGATCATTTCTATCAGTTTAGTTTTATTTATTGACTGACCTAATATTTTTAAATGAATTATTTAGTTAAACAGATATTTATTTATGAAAAATATGATATTTATACCATGAAACTGTTGATTAAATTATTTACTTAGATGCATTTGATGTATATTGAATTTCTAATGGTTGGTTTTTGAGATTTAAAGTTAAAACAGGATTTTTGAATTTTAAATATGATAATTTCAGATTTAAAAATTTGAGAAAAAATCTGTATTAAAGTAAATACTTTGAAAGGTTTAAATGAAAATTTTGGATTGTGAGGATATATAAATTTTGTGCTAAAAGACTTACTTATGGGTTATGAGAGGTTTGGGTTTAGCATAGAATTAGAAACTTTAACTTATATATATATGTTTTAGTTTAAGTAATTAATTAAATAGCTTGTGTATTGATATGTAAATGTATTGGTTGTCTAGATTAAATTATTGGGCTATTGGTATGAGCACGGGGTTAACCTTGTGGTAATACTTGTTCTAGACAAGAGGTAACCACTTTCCACTTATTATTCATGCTCGTAGATTGTTTGTGATTGATTTTAAATTATAAGGAATTTATGAAATATTATTGAATTACGATGTGAGCTATGAAAGTATGTTGTTATTGAAATTGTCTTGTGAGACTTTTGTTGCAAAAGATATATGTTTACTATTATGATGATCTTAGGTATTATGAGTCAATTGAAAAAATGGAAAATCCCAATTGATTTTTACATGTTGATGATTGTTTATGAATGCAATATTTTGAGTGTTGATATATGAGGGGTGGCGGATGTTGATGATGGGTACTATAACAAAGAGGATATAAGGGGGTGAATTATGTACATTTGAGGATATAAGGTGGTAGGGCCATCAGGTGTACACTGATTGGTCCTTTGGCCCAATTATTCATTATAGGGCATTGACACCCTACTAGTAGACTAGAGGGGGAACCCATGGTCCGGTCTGGTGCTCTGTGGATTTTGGCCGGTCCATATCACTTGATCGGTGAGCTTGTCTAATTACCAGTCACATGGATGAGGATTTAGCCCATGGGTTTAGTCAGAGGATATAAGGTGGGTGGATATAAGGGAGGTGAAAAGATTATTGATTATACTTTTTATATGCTTTGACAATATGAAATTTGTTGGAATACTATGAATTTGCTTTTGTCTCACTTGACACGTCACGAGCACTTACTTGTATGCTTGATAAGTAGGATTGCTGGTTACTGAGACTTTTGTCTCACCCCGTTGATTTAACACTTTTCCAGGTGATAGTTCCCGTTCGGGTCAGTCAGGGAAGGCTCCGGAAGCTTGAGCTGCTATTGCAAAATTGTAGCGCTTCCACTCTTTTGATTGTGTTGGATAGATGTATATTGCCATGATAGGGCCCATTCCACATACTCTGATATGTTTGAGATTGATTATTTTGACAGTGTACTTTTGAGAACTGTTACTGGACTGTATACTGGTAGAAGGCCGGAGGCCTTTAGGCATTTGCATGTGATTTCTTTTGTTTGATATGAGTGGTGAATCCACAATGATCTTTGACATCAAATGACTTTTGATTTGTTGAAAGTTATGAAAGGTACTATTTAGAAAAATCGTGTTATGGGCTTATGGTTGAAAATGATATTCTAGATTCATAATACCCAAAGCCCTATCCATTATGAATATCTTTTTGCACGCAGTTAATTTAGAAGAGTTCTTTTAACCATGACAGACATATTTATGGATTGGTTTAACTCTTTTTCTAACATGGTTAATCTCATATGATTTAGGATGTTTATATAACCATGATAGTATTTCTAAATATTTTTACAAAGTTTCTTTTCTATCATGGTTAACTTTTCAATATTGATTAATTTATAAGTGTAGTAGTTTCGTTGTTACATGCAACAGGGATTTTTTACTAATTTTTCTTAAAGTAAATTGAGATTTTATATTCAAGACTAAAATAAAAATCAAACAAGATCTTATATTAAGAATCCGAAATGGTACTTTCTAGAAACAATTCCCCCACCTCCTCAATAAGGGGGTAGAGCGATGTCATTAAAGTCAAGGTTGATTTGTATTGAAAATGATTCTCTCGTAAATAACTCCCATAATATGTGTAATTAATTAAAAAAAATTAAAGAAGTATAAATTTAGAAGACGAATTAAATTGAAATATTATATTTAAGACTAAAACAAATATTTTTATTATATCTTATATTAAGGATAAAAGAAATAATATACAATACATGATAACAACTTCATAACTGGGTAATGAGGATTGAGCTTAAAAAGGTTAAATTAAAATTCCCAAAGAAATCGAATTTCAACATTATAAGATGTAGAGACATATTCGGGAGAATTATAATAAGATCCTAAGTAAAAAAAATATTTATCAAAAAGTCTCAATAACATGTTAGAAGTTTTCATTTCCTACGCTATAACTTATCATTATATGCTGCTGAGTTGTCATTAGGACTTTTTAATTATTATGTTTCTTCTTTGAGACTTTGTTGCAATTCTCCTTGTTGAAATATGTGATTTTAAAAGTAAGTGATGAAATCTCCATGTTGCCAGCAACAATCACTATGCAGATCCACCGGCCAAATGTCCAAAAATTAATGAGAAAGGAACCAACAAGGACAGGATAGGCGATATACGTGATTATGCCATTCTTTTGCTCTGGGAGAGACAAAATTTTTTTTTTAAATTAAATGACCTATTTATATGGCCTTATTGATATTTTCAGTTCCTTTTGACCTTATTTCAATTTTGAAATCTAAAATTTAAAATCAATAGTTTTATTCCTTGAAATTTGATTTTTTTTTCGGGTCTCCCAAACAAGTATGATCCTATATGTACATAACTCACTACTTGTAACTAATTGATCAAGGGTAATTATTATTTCACCCTCATATTTTCGCATATATCTGGTTCATTAGCTCTATTGCTTCTTTTGGAGGAGTGCATGTAAATAATTAGCATTATGATGTACTTAATATGGGAAGTTCTCACACGTGGTTTAACATAACTGACGAGCATTATTTGTGGTGACATAATTTTTTGCACGTACAAAGTTCGATTCTTAACCTCAAATAAGATTCCAATTATTTTCACTCAACTCTACTAATGCTGGTAAATTACTATTCTAAGTATCAACCAAAAAAATGAGGACCATAATGATGATGACCATAATAATAATAAAATTATTATTTGTACTTCTTAATATGATATCTACTTAATTAATTAATTTGGATAGATAACAGAAAACTAGTTCAATTAATTACTTGTCAAAAATATATTTTGGTTTATCCAAAATATCATATTAAATCATTTGTATTGAAACCTTTCTTGATGCAAACTCCCTGAAGACATGCAATTAGTAAAAACAGTTTGGAGAAAATAATAAATATGAGGAATAAAATAAAATAAGATCTTATATTTAAGATCAAACTTAACCCCTAACTAGTTCTTATATTAGAACTAGGAGCTACTGGTAGCAAAAGCACTGTCTTTAGAGGCATAAAATTTGAACTCTACAGTTACAGTTCTGTACAATATTACTATACACAACCTGGGCGCAAGAAAAGAAGAACAAGGTATATTAGAGACAACCTTCACAACTTTGCAGCAAGTGATTCTGCAAAGTGGAAGACCATGCATCTGAACAAAACAAAAACAGAAACAGAACGTTTCAAATTACCTATCCCGCAAGCAAATTAAAAACATAAACCATATCTTCTAGTATATATGGGTGCCAAATATTGCTGCTACTGTTCACCTCCTTGCCAAGCCCACACTCTATCCTTCAAGGAGGGCTTCAAATTCTGATCCCGAAATTGGATATACTCAAACGTATCGCCTGCAGTTTTCTTCACCTCCACAACATGAAACGTTGATGTCACCTCAAAAATCTCTGCATCAATACCAAGTTGTCCCTTCCGACCACTCTTGCTTCCCCCAAATCTCACTAACCCATCTTTCTTCACAACATTGAATTTTCTCTCTGCTTGTGCTATTTCTTCCAGTTTTGAAACAATCGTCGACGCGGGCTTCGTTGTGGTGAATCTAGCATGTCGTGTCCGACATGTATCTTCCTCAAACAGACCAAAGAGATCAAATCCTGAAGATAGGGATATTGAATCAAACGCATTTGAAGGCAGATGGTTTCACTTTCATTGGGGTTTCTTTGGTTTTTTCCTCTGAACTTGATGATGAAGAAGAATCAAAAAGAGCCTGAACATCACTCGTAGGATTGGACATTGGTGATTTGGGTGGTTCAATCTGCTGGTACCAATTTTAAACCAGCCATTTTCTATAATCTCAGCAATACTTACTCTTGTTCTTGGATTTGGATCGAGAATTCTGGTGATAAGTCTTCTGGTTTGAGGTGAGAACCATTTAGGACACTTGAATTATGCAGTACAAATTTTCCTATACATTTCAATCAGATTCTTATCCTGAAATGGAAGAAAGCCTGGAAGAAGAACAAACAGAATAACCCCACAAGACCATATATCAGCTTTGGCTCCATCATAGCCTGTCTTGTTGAGCACTTCAAGGGCCATATAAGCAGGTGTTCCACAAGTTGTATAGAGAAGACCATCGTTCTTTCTTGGTTCATACAAAACACTCAATCCAAAATCCGAAATCTTCAGATCCCCATTTTTCATCCAGAAGCAGATTCTCTGGTTTCAGATCTCGGTGACAAACCCCTCGGCTATGGCAGAAATCGACGGCACCGATTAGCTGCTGGAAATACTTTCGAGCCAAATCCTCCTTCAATTTCCCTTTCATGACTTTGGCGAAGAGCTCGCCACCTTTCAAGTACTCCATCGCGAAGTAAATCTTGTTTTTGCTCGCCATTACTTTGCAGAGCTGAACAACGTTAGGGTGCCTTGCCAGGTGCATCCCGGAGATCTTGCGCTTGATTTGGTCGATCAAGCCGATGCGAAGAATTTTCTGCTTGTTGATGACTTTAATGGCGACGCTGTGGTTGGTTTTAATGTTTCTGGCGTGGTAGACTTTGGCGAATGTGCCCTGGCCGAGCAAACGGCCCAGCTCGTATTTCTCCATCAGAATTGTGCCTTTCTTCTCCGTTTGCTCTGAATCCATTGGGTTTGCAAAGGAAGGAACTGTGGGTTTCAAGGTTGAGATTTGAGAATGAAGAGGAGGGAGGACGACGACGAGGAAGAAGAAGAAGAAGAATTGAGTCAGGTGGAAGCCAACAGATTCACAGAATAATTATGCCGAAGTCCGTTATTTTGCTCTGTTTGTAGAAAATCAGTATATAGATATTACTATTCAGTTTGTAGAAAATTGAGAATGCTGTCCGTATTCAGATGTCATTGGCTCATCCCTTTAGTAACAAGTTCAACTACTAAAAGTTTGGTGAGTATTGTGTTTTTGAAGATAAATGATTGCAAAAAGATGAAAGAAATTGTAATGAATAAGACTAGTGAAGATGTAGAAGGTGGAATCACATTCAACCATGGAGAATTGGACTTGCTGATATGTCAAACTTGAAGATGTTTTCTTCACGAAGTCGCGTCTTCGAATTCCCAGAATTAAAAGTGATACAAATAACTAGATATACTAAAATGAAAAAGTTTTGTCCAGGGGTGTTGGAAACACCAAAGTTGTCTAAAGTGAAAATAGAAGAGCATGAGATGGAATGGAAGGATAAAAGAGGCCTTAACAAACGGTAGAACTGCTATCCTTAGCAAATGCATGATGTATCCACGCTAACAAATATTGTTTCGAAAAATGTATATTTAATTATAAGGAAATAGAGAATTGATTATATTGTGCTTATGCCAATGTCGTCTTTCTTCAAATTAAAATTACATATTTTCAGGCTAACCAATACTATGATTTGGTATTGCAGGATAGTGTTAGCTGTTAATATATAGTAGGATGAGTCCATCATCCATGTTATCATTTTCAGGTTGGTCAGTTTTATGATATTTTTTTGCTTATTGTCTATGTTTTTCTCTAGTAGTTATTATGAAATCAACAATAGCCCCACATATGAAGGGAGGAAGCATTAAAAAACCTGCATCTTTTTTTTTTATTTAAATTATTTGTATCTTTTTGCTATATTTGTCCGTGCTTTCCTACCGCTGAAATAGTAGTTACTATAATATCAACAAATGCCACATATATTAAGGGATGAAACAGATAACTCTTTTATATATGTCAATTTTTCTTTGTTTTTTTTTTTGACACATTGGCTACAATATGATTATGCTACTATATATGATAACATGGATACACTCAAAATATAAACATGCCTTTTTACTTTCCTTGCTTGATCAATGCAGGTATACGTTGTTGGCGATGATGTTGACACTTGATGAAGGATGTGGACAGACGTTTGTGCAATGATGCTTTTGTTGAATTCTCAAATGATATGTTTTAGTAGTTATATATGTTCCATTATATTTGATAATAAATGAGACTCCGTTTTTATCATAAACAATATTCCCAGTTTCCTACCAATAAATTGGCTGATCAATGGCTTGGCCATGGTCGAAACTCTATCCTTAAAGCGTGGCTTGCTTAATTATGTACTATGACTCCAATGTATTAAAGACTCAGAAAATTGGTGTGTTGTGATTGTGAAGTTTTTATTCAACAACTGTGTGGTTTCTATTAAATAATTGTCTAAGGTGCGTCCAGTATACTTGTGTTGTAATTATTTCGGGTTTATATTAAATTTCCTACTTGACAAAATTATGTTGTTAATCATAGATGAAGTATTGATGCCGCTATATGTTGAAGGTTGACATGTTTTGCTGACTATACGTACAGAGAAAATTATACTCAAGGACCAAATTAACAAAATTTTTATCCCTTAATGAGGGTCTCGAACATGTAAAATCATTATGAAGGTACATGGCCTTGTTTGTAAAATTATGTATGAAGACCAAATCCTTGTGTTAAAAAATGGAAGTGGTAGATATACATATAAAAATTCTTGACGAAGTACGAGTGTTAAATAATGAAAGCTAGAATTATAATTTTTTGTTGTTGTTAGTGTTGAATAGTAAATAGAATTGGTATACTTGCCAATTTTCCTCAAAGTTATTTCTACAATAGCGTTAGAATCTGGTGAAGAGTGAAGCATGACCCGTTGCCCTCTCCTCCGATCACTTCCTGTGAATGCTTTAGAGAAGAGAGAGCAAGGAAAAACACACACACACACACACATATGTATATATGACAACATTTCACTTACACAGGAGCCAGATTCACGCGATGAATTGTTAGTAGTCAAAATGCTCCGTTTTCGAATGAAAAAATGGGTGATTACAGAGTAAATGACGAGGTATTTCTGAATTTAGTCTTTCTGAAAATTGCCTTAATTCGTTACTTCACAAATAAGACAATTCTCAATTTTGTGAATGACAACATTGTCTTCTTAATTAGGTTTTTAAGATATAGACATTTCTCAATCAAGTCCCTCCGAAATATAAATATAATTAGCGGTCCATCACATAATGTGTCCATCTGAATTTGATAGAAAAACAGATATTCGATGATAGATTTAATTAAAGAAACCAAATTGAGATATTATCAGAATCGAGAAGCACTTTAGGCATAAGGCGAGGACTGAATTGAAAAACAAACAGGGAGATGGATCTTACATAGTGAAAATATAATAGCAGTAATAATCCTGTACCATTGCACAATAACTTGCTTCTGGGTTGCTTCATTTATCATAGGAACTGGCAGAGACATGAACTCGCAGAAGCAGTTTGGTTTCTGGAAATCCAACATTCAAGTGAACCCAACCAGGAATTATAGGAAGCAGGTACAGAGCCGACCTTAGCAACAAAGGCTAGTGAGACGATCACCACTTTCACAAACACAGGTGTTGATCATGAGGGCGAGTTTCTGGAGTTTGATTTCCCTCATTGGGTTCGAACACTTCTTTTCCGAAGCCCACATGGACATTCATATAAACAAACACATTCACAAATCACTGGATTTACAGGAGAAGTGTACCATTACGACGATGCAGAGGAAAGAACAGATGAGAGGAGGGAAGGTTGAAACTTGAAAGCGATACGACGGAGTGCCACCGAACGGAGAGGCTGTTATATAGATAGACGCATGCATGCATGTATCTATGGTTGCTGCTTGGGCTTCGGCAAGAGCCATGAATCTAACGAAAAGACTATAATGCTCCCGCTTGACGTTGGTAGCTGCTGAAACACAAAACACAAAAAATCTATCCGTTGCCGGGAATCCAACGCTGGTCTCTCGGGTAAGAGCCGGGTATCCTAAGTCCTAACCGACAAGACTACAACAGATAACTTCTATAGCTTTAAGATTTAATAATAACTAGGTCTGATATGTAGTACTAACGAAGCATATAATTACATGCCAAGTAGCTGGCCCACGCAATGTGAGTCCAAGTTGTGTACAAGAAGTCTTCTCTCAGTCTTCTCCTAAACTTAATACCTAACGTTTGGCAGCCCACACGCTACTTTGTCACTTCCAGAATCCATACTCCACACGCCATTTTATACCATCTTCATGAATACTTTCAGGATAAAAATATGTTTAGTCTTAGAATCTTTATTATTTCAGAATTATAAAGAAAATAATCGTACAAGAAAATTATTACTCCCTCCATTCCTTTTTATAAGATGCAATTGTTGGGTATACTTTGTTTCATTTTATGAGAGACTCTTAGAGGTTATTTCAAAATTAATTCGTAAACTTTCAATTTTACCCTCATTTAATTACACATTTTCCTTTTTCTAAGATAACTTTCTCTTTCTCTGTTATACATTCTCTCTGCACTACATATTATCTCTTCCACATGAATGAGGGCATTTTTAAAAAATAAAATTTATTTTTTACATATTAATTGTACTCACCCAATTTTAACTAACTTTTAAAACAATGGGACTTGGTTAATTATATCTTATAAAAAGGAGTGGAGGGAGTAGTATGCAAAAGTGTGATATTTTAACTTCAAAAAATATACTTTAGTTCGCTTAATCCTAATATCATTAACATAAAATGATAACAATTGAAATGATCTTAAATATTGAAAAAACATTCTCTAATACTAACATATTAAGTTTAATTTTCAAAACAACTATGATTGTTACAAAAACTCATCATTTTAAGCCCTAACAATTTTAAGATTAGAAGAATAAATGTATTTTTTTTGTATATATTACCATAAACTTGCGTTAGTAAATGTTAATATTATTAATTAGAGTTGGTGTTAGTCTCAATAAATAAAAATCTACAAATTATAATGGATAAGATAATCTCTAGAAAAAAAACGAAAAAAAAAACAGAGAGATAAGATTATCATATGGTGGGTACGTGGCTCCAAATTAATTCATATAATTACTCGAATATGGGATGACAGTGAATACAAGGGTTGTTATCATCCTGTTTCCTTTTTCATTCAGTATTGTTTTTCTTTTCGCCCACTTCAATAATTCTCTTCGGCGAAAATTCAAAGTTGCCCCGCGCAGTTAATTGGACCAATAAGAAATCACACAACAAAGCAGTGCCCCAGGCTTATTAGTTTTCCCTTTTTTCCCCTTCCCCTTTTAACTGATTTTCTAAATTTTACAAGTTTTTTTATTTTTTACCATTAAATTATGTTTCTATGCATTATTTTTCCCTTGATAAATACATAAAGAGGTCATCACGTAGAATGACAATTACGTACTTCATAAAAAGCTAATGTTAACATTAAAAAAAAAAACTAAATATGAGGAATCCGAACATGAGGAATTTGAAATTTTGAGTAGTGATATTAATTAACTTGTATAAGGTCATAAATTGTCATGCATTATCCCAATAATATAAACCCCACAGCATTGATCAAATGTGTTGACTTGAATCCTTATCTAAACCAGAGAATTTGCAGCCACTCCTCCCAAATAAAGCTTCAAATCTTCTTTTTCTTCTTCGTTTTCTTTTCCATAGTTTCACAAATCTACTTTCTCCCTTCTCTGCTTTCTATTTCTTCTTCGTTTTCTTTTCCATAGTTTCACAAATCTACTTTCTCCCTTCTCTGTTTTCTATTGCTTTCTGGGCTTCTTCTTTTACTTCATCATCTTTACAATTCCCTTTTTCTTATATATTTCCACTTTCTGATTTCCTTTTTGCTTTTCTCTTTTCTCGACTTAAAAAAAAGGAAAAAAAAATCCTGAATTTACTGCTTTCTGAATTTTTTGGCTGGTACTTCTCTGTTGTTGCGATCATTTTTCAATTTTATTTTGCTAGTTGTGATATTTCTTCAAGAAGGAAAAAAAAACCCAAAAATACTATTAAAAAAAAACCTCCTATTTCAATTTGTGATGCTTAGATCTCAAAAATAAATAAAAAGGCTAGTTATTCTAGTGATAGCCCTTATATTTTTCATTTGGCACTACTCCTCCGCTCCTAACCTAATTATTGTGTTAATTTTGATCTTAAATGTAAGACCTATTTCTCATATTTATGAGTTTTTTTGAAATTATACTTATTGATACTTTCTCAACCATAATCAAGTAGAAGATGGAGAGAAAATATTAAAAAAAATAATTATGGTGTTCTAGGAAAAATTATCAAGCTAATGTTGAAATTATATCCATGCTCATCTTCCATGCTCCTCCATAGAGAGGTGATTTATAGATCGAAGTATAAATTTTAAACCTAAGTAAACTTTAATCTAAACATACACAGATATATACATGTATATGCAGTCTGGAGTAACTGAAATTAATATTTAAAATAATAATAGGTTAAATATTTTCTCTTTCGCTTTCAGGAATTTGCTCCTACTGTTAATACATGGGAGAAGAGGGTGATTAATGGCCTGGGCCTACAAGGTGATGATGCTTTTGTTGAATTCTCAAATTATGCTTTGGTAGTTACATATGCTCTATTATTTGATAAGCGAGACTCTATTCTTATCATAAACCATATTCCTACAAGTAAATTGGGTGATGAATGGCTTGGCCCTCCTCAAAACTCGACCCTTAGGCGTCGTTTGTTTCATTGAGTACTATGAGTCTATGACTCTAATGTATGAAAGACTCAGAAATTGGTGTGTTGTGATTGTGAAGTTTTCGTTTAGCGACTGTGTGGTTTTCTTGATTATGTTACATTAAGATTATTTAGTTCATTGAAAAGGTTTCCGAGTCTAGATTTGTGGGGTGGCTCTTTTTAGTCGAGAGATTTTGTCAAGTAAGGAGCCATAGGGAAGCCATAATTATAAGACCCTTTCCTTCACCCAGAATATTCTGTCCACGACAATGACAGATACTTTGGTTCAGGTTGGCAGAGAATGAAAGGTTTTGGAACATCAGTCTTAACAGACACAATCCAGCAATTGTCTAAGGGGCGTCCCAAATATTTCTGTTCTTATTATCATGGGATTTCTCTAATTAAATTATCCATCTGCCAAAATTAAATTTTTATCACTGATATGAGGTATCGATGCCTCTATATGTTAAGGGTTGAAATGTTTTTGTGACCCATTAATTCAGAGAAAATTATGCTCAAGGACCAAATTAACAAAATTGTTATTCCTTAAGGATCTCGAATGTCTAAAATTATTGTGAAGGCACATGACCTTGTTTGTAAAAATTAAGTAATATATGAAGATCAAACTGTCCTTATGTTAAAAAAAAAAAACGGAAATGGTAGATATAAATTCTTGGCCGAAGCTGGAATTATAAATTCGTGGTAACAGCTTTAGAATCTGCATGATTTAGACCCCCAACTGACAAATTCAGGGTAGCTATGAAATTAAATACTTTATGAAACAGGGCGGGGAGAAAAACACGCACACACACAAACAGCTTTTCACTTGCTTAGGAGCAACATTCACAAAATGAATTCTCAGTAATCAAAATGCTCTGTTTCTGAATGGAAAAATGAGTGGCTACGGAGCAAATGAGGTATTTCTCAATTGAGTCTTTTTCAAAACTTCCTTCCTAATTGTATTTGGTACTTCACAAATAAGGAAATTGTCAATTTTGTCACTTACAACATTGCCTTCTGAATTATATATTCAAGATATAGATATTTTCAATCAAGTCCACCCCAAGTAAAGCTATCATAAGCAATGGTCCCTCACATATGAGTACATCTGAATTTGATAGAAAAAAGAGATGTTCAATAATAAATAGGTTTGTGTAAAGAACCAATTGAGAAATGATCATAACTGAGAAACAATTTATGCACGAGGTGAGGGTGCTGAATTGAAAAATAAACAAGGAGATGGATTTGACGCAGTGATTATATAACAGTATTAATCTTGCACCACTGTACAATAACTTCCTTCGGGGTTGCTTCATTTAAAACAGGATGTAACGCTTTCAATAAAACAGAGATGTTTAGTGGTCAAAAAACTTGACACAAAGAAGTATTGGCAAATTATAACTTTTTTTCATAATTCGATGATTTAATCACAGAATTAGTAATATCTGGAATGATAAGTCTTGAATTCATATTAAAGGGAACATGTTAATAAATCAAAACTTTTATCACCACTTAGTAATTAGACAAGAGCAGCTGCCGAATTCATCGAATAATACCCCACAAGATGAGTGATCTCCGCACTTTTACACCTTAAGTTCATTTTGGATGGATAGATTCTCACACCAAACCACTGAATTAAAAATTTCAATGCCAAAATTCTAAACTTAGATCACTTTATTCAAGTGCTTCTACAGGACCTTAGAATTATGTATGTACGTGTTGTTTACATGACATATATGCACAATCACTAAGCACGACTGGAAGTCATAAGAGATTAGAGTGTAATTATTACATTGCAACTCTCCAAAAGCATTGCCAAATTGGTTTAATCATATTCACTAGCTAACTAACATGTGAAAACAATAAAATTAATGGATAAGAAGCTTGAGAATTTAAAGAGCCATAGCAAATTAAAAGCGGAGCTCTAGTGTGGCACAAAGCAAAAAAGGAAAAGGACATCAAACTACACAAGCACACAATAGCTGTTTTTCTTTTAGGGGGAGGGGGCAAAGCACACCAATTCAATTCAATAAATTAGCACATATTTAAAATTTATCGACAATAATTTACTGATTATTACAAAATTAATCTAAAGAAATTTACTTGTAGGCATTCAGAGCATTTAACTTTGGGTGGTGGTGGGAGAAATCTATCCAATGGATTTACAAACTTCTGCTCTTCCCCCTACCCCTGGGTCGGGCCCCTCAAACAAAAGTCCAAAATCCCAACCCATATATTAGGCATGACAAACAAGTCACTAAAACACATACAAATATTTTGTGTGTCGAAGTTAAAACAACGAGATGGATTTGACACCGTGATTATATAAGTGTTAATCTTGTACCGCTGTACAATAACTTCCTTCGGGGTTGCTTCATTTAAAACGGGGTGTAATGCTTTCATTTAATGAGTTATATTAGGAAATAGCAGAAACATGGACTCGATAAATTATAAAACATTTTAAGTAAAATATAATCTGAATTCCGGTGCCTCAATCAATCTTTTATTTATAAAAAAAAAAAGTTATTATCAAGAAGGCCGCGTCTGGTTCACCGAATACTGCCTACATGTTTTATTTAAAAAAGATAATTATCTAGGACGTCTCTACCTCCTCACGAAACACGTTTTTTATTTAAAAAAAGAAAAAAATAAGCCGTACCAAACGCTATCTCATTAATATTTTTAATGATTAATATAATCTTTGATAACATACTTATCCTTTCTTGCATCAAAATTCCCCATTCAATATGTGACAAGGTAGATTCACTATGTGCTAATTTTTTCTGGGATTCGGTAGATACCAAGAAGAGGATGCATCTTTGGGCTAGGATAAACTTTTCCAGCCTGTGGATACGGGTGATTTGGGGTTAAGACCAGCTAAGATTTGTGAACAGAGCCTTTCTTGCCAAGTAAATCTGGCGGGTAATCTCTTCCCAAGATTCTTATTTGCTGGCCATAGTCTTGAAAGTCAAATACTTTAATTTAGATAGCCAGTCAATTATTAAACTTCCATATAACTCATCCTAGATGTGGAAGGGCATTGCAGAATATGCTGATATATAGGACAAGCATCCCAATTAACCACCACCTTTGGTGGCCTATTCAGCAGGATCTGATGCAATATTTGAATATTAAGTTTGTATCGCATCCGTTATTGCATACTCCCCCTCTGTGGAATCCAGTTTCATGGAATTCCTCCCTCATTTTTAGATTTATCCATCAGATATAGTTCGTTCCATTCTTGCTCAGTCTATTTCCCTCTTAAATCTTCCTGATCAAATTATCTGGTCTGGCAATAACAAGGGCATCTACTAGGTTCGAGATGGAACTTATTTACTTTGGCAAGCTGATTCTCACAATCTGGCTCCAACTGTTCATGATTTCTGGCTACTACTTTGGAGGTTGAAACTTCCTCTCAAACAATTGTTATTCATTAGGAAATTGCTGCATAAGGCCTTACATTCTGTTGATATTCTAAGGCAGCATCATATCTTAACATCTCAAGCCTCTGTGTAATTGGCTGTGAAGAAGAAGAGAATCTTTTACATCTTTTTTTTAACTGTTCTTTTACTTGGGCTCTTTGGTTTGGAAGTTTATCCATCAGAATTTCTTTCGATTCTTCTGAGAAATTTGCTTCTTGACTAAAAGTTACCTTGGCACAATTGTGTCAAGATCAATTGCAGGATGTTGCTTATCAAATTACATTTCTGCTCAATATTATCTTGAAGACTCGGAATGATATTCTTCATCAAGGCAAAGTGGCCACACTCTTCTCAGTACTTTATGATGTCAAGCAAATTTGTTCCCTTTCCAGGTTAGCTTTTCTAAATTACCACAACACTCAGCATTATCCTCAAAATAAAATTCAAATTCTCGAGGATTTTTACTTGCATCCTGATGTTCGGAACATAATTCTCTTCAAATATAGAAAACTCCAATATCATTTTTTGCCATGGAATGATTTATCATCAAGCTACATGTTTGAAAGAATTTATTTGGAGAAGCAATTTATTAGCAGGTCCAGTTTTTCATTCCAAATGCCTTAGAGCCTCAGTCTACTGGATAAAATCTGTTGGCCTATTGGACGGAATTACCAAAACTTCCATTATTTATGCATTGTGTGCAGAAGCAGTCCATTCAGCTTTCAGGGACAACTATTCTTCTTCTTCTATTACTTGGCAAGAGATCCTTGCGCTTCTTTATAATTTAATTTTTACAATGTTGATGTTATTTCTATATATTTCTTATTTAGGCTTAACTCTTGTAATGTCGAATATCCTAGTTACTTTACTTTGTAACCTTTCATTATTAATTTTATCATTTTGTTGTGTTTCAAAAAAAAAAAATTGATCCTTCAAGTTTGTCTTCATTTTGATTTTGATCTCTCAAATTTCAAATAATAGGCTTTGGTCCCTTAAAGACAAAATAATTTAGGTTTTTATTGAATTATAAGAATTATTATTTTAAATGGAAAAAAAATCAACAGACCAAAACATATGGCTTAAAACTTGAGATTAAAATTAAAATGAAAACAAATTTGAATATATAAAAACTGTACTCTTTCAGTTCTTAATAGAAGACCTATTTAACTAATTTGATTATATTAAGGAACAAATAAGTTAGTTAATTATAAGAAATATGACATGCTTTTTATGAAACATTGTAATCATCTTTCTTAATATCCTTCATTGCTTTGTTATTTGGCTATGATTAAGGGAGTATAAATAAAGGTAATTTAGGAAAAACTGATATATATGAAAAATAGATTTTATGTTTAGATTTAAATTTAACTTAACAATTAGGTCCTATATAAAGAACCGGAAGAGGATTAACTATTTTTTTATAAAAAAATAGCAGAGCACTAAGTGCTGCAGCTTAGCTTAAACAAATTTAATCTTCAAAAAATGCCTTTACCTTGCGTCTAACTAAAAGACACAAGTCAATGCTACAAGGAGCTACTAAATGCTACGTCATTTTTCTTTTTAACTCTTCATTGTCATCAACTCACCCTTCTAATGACAAGTTTAACTGCCAAAAGCTTGATGAGTCTTTAATAGTTGGAGATAAACGATTGCTAAAAGATGGAGACAATTGTATTGAATGAGACTAATGCAAACATAGAAGGTGGAATCACATTCAACCAATTATGAGGGATCAAACGTACTGATATGCCAAGCTTTAAGATGTTTTCTTCACAAAGTCACACATTCAAATTCTCAGAATTAGAAAAGATAAAAATGACTGGGTGTCCTGAAATGAAAATGTTTTGTCCAAGACTCTTCAAAACAACAGAGTTGTTTAAAGTAAAAATAGAAGAGCATGATGTGAAATGGGAGGATGAACGAGACCTTAACAAAACAATAGAAATGCTCAGCAAAGTCACATATTCAATTTTAGGACTTTGTTGCTAAAGAATTTTCTCTTTTCTGAAACTGTTTGTATCTTTTACTTACTGCCTCTCTTTTTTTATCTTGTGGCAACTTACTATGATATCAACACTGAAAGGACCAAATATAAAAAGAAACCTTGCATTTTATTTTTAGTCCTCTATTTGCCAACTTCTCTTCTCTTTAAATTATTTGTCTCCTTTTGCAATGTTAGCTTGTGCTTTATCACTTAAAAATAGAGTTTCTCATTGGAATTCATTTCAATATTTATTTTCCAGTTGTGGTTATATGTGATACACATGCTTCGCCAAAGCAGGGGAGAAACAGGGGAGCTATCTTTTCCTTGCTTCAAATTGATGATACTACTATAGCTAATGAAATGGATATACGTAGAATTTAAACATAGTCTTATTAGTCTTCTTCTTTTCCTTTCTTGATTAATTTAGGTGTTGTTGGCGATGATGTTGACACTTGAAGAATGTAGACAGACGTTAGTACAATGATGCTTTTGTTCAGTTTTCAAATTATATATTTTAGTAGTTAAATATATGTTTAATTATTTGATAAGCGAAATTCTTTTTTTATCATGAACAATATTCCTCCCGGTAAATTGGGTGATGAATAACTTGACCTTGGTTTAAACTTAACTTTAAGGCACGGTTTGTTTTACTGTGTACTACTCTAATGTATGAAAACTCTGAAACCGGCGTGTTGTGATTCTGAATTTCTACATTAAGCTTCCTTACTATGATTTTATTTGGAGGTGGAAGCGAGAACCCACTAAGGTACAAGTAACGAACTATTTAATTTTAGTTTCACTTTGAAACTTTTGTATGATATTTCCTATCGGAATAAATATCCGGTTTGAAAGCACGTGGCAAGAGACGTTTGCGGTGGTTGGCTAGATATGAAGTTTGATACTCTAGGAGAGAAGTCAAAGAAAAACATATTTAAAAAAATGAATTCTCAGTAATCAAAATGCCCTGTTTCTAAATGGAGAAACAGAGAAGAACAGAGTGAGTAACTTATTCTACGAGTTTTAATATATGATAAATAGGTTTATTTAAAGAACCAAAATTGAGAAACACCTCACGTAGGAGATGAGGACTGCATTGAAAAATAAATAGGGAGATGGATTTTCCATAGTGATTATATAATATTGATCTTGTACCATTACACATTAATATCCTTTTGGGTTGCTACATTCAAAATCGATGTAATGCTTTAGTTGAATGAGTTATCATGTATAAGAACTAGCAGACACATGAACTCCCATAAAGATTTTAACGTAAAGCAATATTTTATATGATACACATGCTTCGCCAAAGCATTTTAGTTTCTGGAAATCCAATATGTCATCGAAGCCCACGCAGAAATATAGGAAGTGTGTACAGAGCCAACCTTAGTACGCCATTGGTGCCTCCATGTTTCCATTTTGCAAGCATTCTAGTTTCGATATATGTATGCCTTAATCTTTATGCCTTAACTGCCGATGAGTGATAGGCTCTACTATTGTCTCATGAATTTTTCAAGCGTTCTTGTTTTGTTTTGCTCAACTTTTCTAGGGCCACACTTCACCGATGCAATGACATATTCTTGACTTTCATAACAGCCCAACAAAAGAAAGGAAAAGAAGCAGCCTCTTCTTCTTATACTACCTCCCATGCTTTCTCTTAACTTATTTTATCTCTCATATTTATTTATTTTTTTAAAGTAATTTTTATGATAATTACACATATTAAAAGTTTTTTTTTTCATAATAGATCTAACTAATCATATTACCAAGAAAATTATAAAAAAGATAACACCGTTTTATTATAAATAATTAACTTAACAAACTTTTTTAATTTAGTTAAATTAATCAACTAGCTATTATATTAAAAATCGAAGTAATATTTAAAATAACGGTGCATGCGGCACTCTTGTTTTATTGATTTTCCAAGTCTTCTATTTGCTAACTAAACTTTTCTTTTATTCTTTTTTTGTTTTTTCCCCTTCGTTCTGACTTTCAGTTGGTGTAACCTTCTCTATTCATTCTCTTCAATTCTTCATATTGACTTCCAAATCAAAAGAAAGAAAGAGAGCTCACTTAAATAAATATCAGTGTCCATCTCAAAGGACGTGGGAAACAAATTAAATTTGCTAGCATCATTATATTGCTACATATATATCTTTTCTATTATTCGTTTTAATTGGCGGCATTACTCTTCTGCTGAAAAGATTTAGGATTATAGGGTAAATGTGGTTGGGAGACAGCTTGGATATTTGATTTTCTCCGGTGGGAAACACTGAGGGCCTGAAGAAGAAAGTGAAGAACTGGAGGATGAACAAACCAGTGCGAAGCATTCAATTGAAGTCAAAGTTGAGAAGTGAATCAGATAACAAGGCATATATATCTAAAGCCAAAAGGTGTACTCAAATTAATTATTTAAGCGTCTTAAATATTCAAATTAATTACTTCGGACTTGTGCTGTGAAAATGAATTTCACTAGAATTACTTTGTTGATTGTTCTTTAAAAAAAGGGAAAACGAAAAAAAGAGTTGCTTACTTCGCTTAGGATCCTATTTTGCAGCTTTTTATTCTTTTAATTAATATAATGTTAATAAACTTGACAATTTACTTTCCTCATAGTTGTAGTTTTAGAATTTCTTTTACTTACCCCGAACGGATTCAGGATGTTTGTTTTTTCAATATTTAAGACGCTTAGATATATCAGGAAACAAATTTCGAAGAATGCTTCATCTTGTATAGATGGTATGGTGTTGGAAGTATTCAAATTATATATCTGAATTAAAACGAGAAATTTTTTTTTGGGGTACTGAATTAAAATGCGAAGTGGATTAAGAATATGTTTATATTGGATGATTAATTAATTACTGGGTTGATTTTTCTCTCGGACGCAAAAAAAAGGTGCTAATAATACGAAACTAAAATACAGTTACCATTAATTAGATCATGTTTATTATTTATGTTCTTAAACAGCTCATCAAAGTTATTTTATTTTTATCTTATTTCCTCTTAATAGGCGTGAATTCCAAAATTATAGATGTTCGAATTATCCAATTTAAACAGCTCAATTCCTTTTTGACCCAAAAAAAAAAAACAGCTCAATTGCTCATTCATAGTGCAAAACTGTGACTCTCACGCACTCAAGTCCTTAAGCAAGAATCTGTTGGTTGCTCCTACCTTTGCAGAAGAGGATACTCCCAGGGTCCAAACTGCAGCCGTTGAGATCAATCTAAGAGGTGATAATATGCCACATCATTATGCTATTGAAAAGAAAAAAAATTTACCAGCTTTGAAATATATTTTAGAAAAAATCGCAAAAGAAAAACCCTTGAAATTATAAAATTACAAAATAAATACTTAAATTAATAAAATTATTGTCAAATATGAATTATAATATTTAAAAAAAAAATCAAAATATCCTCTTCTTCTCCTTTTTTTCCAATCTCATTCTCTCCTCTTTTCTCCTCTTCTCTTGCCTCTTCCTTCTCCTACTCTTTCTTCTCTTCCTTGCCACTCACCAACGCTCATGAATTTTTGTTTTTTTTACCATCTATGTTATTGTATTTTGAATTTTTTTTTATCGCTAAGGATATAAACCCACTTAAAAATTTGTTATGAATATGTTGGTTTATATTTGTTCTTACTGTCATAGTGGAGTTGAAGATGTTTTACATATTTCAAGGGACTGTGAGTATGCTGGAAGCTCGTGGCAGCAGGTGGTGCATCCTAGACACTATTCATCGTCTCCTTTTTTTTTTTTTCCCGCTGCTCAACAACGTGACTGGATTGCCATGAATTTAAAAGAAAGACTCGGAATTAATGTAGATGGGCCATGGCATTTGTTCTGGGGGGTGACTGGATGTTCTAGACTTCAAGAAATAGTACTTCTGGTCAGTATAAAAATCAGTTAATTAATTTAAATAAATTAATAAAATTACTTAAGTTAGTAATTTGTAATAAATAAGTGATATCTTTCTTAAAATATTTTTTGTTGATCAAGTATATTGACTAGAATTACTATTGTTATAAGGACTATCTTGAGAAAAATAAAAAAATATAAGAAACAAAATGAACTGAGATCTTATATTTAGAATTAAAATAAGGGTTAAGGTGCGCCCAGCACCTCGAACTATTTACCCAGGTGCGTCCAGTGGCCTAAAGTAATTTTGGGTGCATCCAGTGTCCTAAACTAATTAAAATGGTGCGTCCATATCCCAGGCTAACAGAAATGTTATGTTTAACCGTTACTTTCCTGACTCAACTTAAAGTTGACCCCAGATATTCTACATGGTAGACACATGGGCATTCGATGTGTATTATTCTTACTCAAAATTTAATTTATTTTCTTCCTCTTCTTCTAAATAAATTGACTTTTGAGTAAGAATAATACACATCGAATGCCCATGTGTCTACCATGTAGAATATCTGGGGTCAACTTTAAGTTGAGTCAGGAAAATAACGGTTAAACATAATATTTCTGTTAGCCTGGGATATGGACGCACCATTTTAATTAGTTTAGGACACTGGATATACCCAAAATTACTTTAGGCCATTGGACGCACCTGAGTAAATAGTTCGGGGTGCTGGGCGCACCTTGACTCTTAAAATAAAAGCCAAACGATGTTTTTACTAAGAATTGAAGGTAGTAGTATGTTTCATGAGAGTTTTGTTAAGCCTTCGAACACACACTTGTTCATTATGCAATCATGGAGGGGTTCGAGAAATGAATTACTCTAAAATGCTCAAATTGCAAATCATAATTTACTTCTTAAAACATCCGCAAACATGAACGACATTGGAATAATTTGTCTTGAATTGATTTTTATATCTAAAATCCTTGAATTAACTTTGATTGAAGTATCAAACTATTGAGATTCTTGTTTTGCTTGAACAAAAAAATGAAAACGGGTGCTATCAAACACTTACTGGCTTTTGTCATTAGTGATAACATTATTGTTATTTCCTAATAAAAACTTGTCATTCACAGCTAAATTGTGAAAGTTAGCATTAACTTATGTTTTAGTATTAATATTATTTTCACAATTCAATTGTTATTGACAAGTTCAATATAAAAAAATAACAAGTGTTGAAAAAATATTTATAATAACTTCTATTTTAATAGAAATTGGCATTATTTTTATAATTTAATTGTTAATGATGACAAGTCAAATATGAGAAATAAAGTATTGAAAAGTTATTCACAACAACTTAATAATTTAATTATAAATGACAAGTCTAGTATAAAAAATAATAACTCTATTAAAAATTAAATACTAACTTAAGTTATTCACTAAGTTGTAAACTACCTTATGTTAATATGAATGACACCTACTTATAGTTTAACTAATAAATTTATGTTATTTAGGACAAATTTGAGGTCTTTTTAATAATTAATCTTGAAATTTGTTCAATTGACAAGTATGTCAGCAAAACAGATAAGGCAAAAGTTGGGCAAGATGTTAAGACTTGGTTATGATAATAAATTTGATTTGGCGACTTCGAGATCAGATGGAAGGCTATGGCAGTATGGCTAAATCTTCACAACTGTTTAATGAAAAAATATATATATAGGTAGCATAAGGTAGTCTACAACTTAGTGAATAGCTTAAATTAATGTTTAATATTTAATTAGATTTATTATTTCTCTTATAAAACTTATTATTGTAATTAAATTATGAAAATGATGTTAACTTTTACTAAAACATAAATTATTGTAAATAACTTTTTAAACGTGAGTTATTTTTCATACTAAATTGATTAATTTTTAAGAATTTTTAGTATGAAATATCCTGTTTTTTTTTTTTTTTTCTTAACACATACCAAGGGCTCATGAGAGGTGTAACCCGTCCACGAAAACACACAGATGGGTTCAGAAGTCAGCATTGTATTCATTTTGTCTTTCCCCTTTATGCCCTCGTTTGACGTCTGTCCATGTGAGATTTAATTATATAGCATGTGTTTTGCCTCTTTTTAAGAGAACGATAAAAGATGAAAAAAAATGATTATTAAAAAATCTTAATAATAACGTAAATATTTTTTAATAATAAATTTTAAGGTAAAAAAAATACCTCTGAGACTTGTTTTATACTTATTTTTTATAAATTCTTTTTCTTTTTATTTCCTATTGCTTGTGTATTTTTTTTATTAATATTTAAAAGACGACCATTTAAATTGATACTGGACTAATGTCTATGCAAAATTTGAATTTAAATTTTCATAATTAGGTAGCATTACTTGATTTAAAAATTTTATAGTATTTCTAATTTAAATATATTTTATCAAATATAATTTTTTTTGCTATTATGATAATTTAAAATTATTATATTTGTAAATTTATATTTTTATCATTTTTGGTTATTTAATAAAATTCATATTCATTTTAATCATACAAACTAAAGTTATTTATTCAACTATAATCCAAATAACTTTTTTACTTTACAAGCCAATTTTAATAAAAGTCAATCCAAACATAAATAATTTTACCCAATCTAACTTTTTTAAAAGTTAAACTGAAAATAAGCCAGTATTTCTACTGCAAATCTAAATAAAACCATAAAAAAAAAGCCAAATGTTAAATGTGAATTCGAAAGGGATTATGGATTTTTTTTTTCCAATTTAATTTAGAGTAAAGAAAGGGGGCTATGATTGCCCTCCTCCCCCTGTTTCTGAGACGGATGGTGACTAAGGAGAGAAGGGCTGTTTAGTTTTGAGTTGTACTTTTGTAACTTTACTTGTTGTCTAGTCATCATTTAAAAGGGGGGCTATGAAGTTAACTTAAAGGGTTTTTTTTTATTTTAATATGAAATAATAAAAATTTTAAATATTAGCAAAAGAGGAGTGATCCATTTACAAATTCTTGAAATCAATATTCTTTTTATTTTTGCCAGAGAAAATATAATTCATTAATAAAGAAACAAAGAAATAAGAGAAATAAAAAAGCCCAGCAAACTAAAAGCCCATAGACAACACAAACCCTAAGCCTAATAGCAAGATAAACCAAAAGGAGCAGCCGCCATCAAGTTCACCAGAGAGCCCCACCGTCTTGTCACCGGAAACTGCAGAGAGGAAAACGACGTCATTGGCAGTGATGCCAAAGTAAAGGGTGGTGGTTTGCAAAACCCATCCCGAAGGACCCATTCTTTTTGTAAGCCAAAGAACTAGGGGTGTTCATGGGCAGGGCTAGGTAGGGCATGCCCCTTGCTCGATGCCTAGTTCGAAAAATGAACAGGCTGCATTTTGCAGCCCGCTGTCCTGCCCTGCCCACAGAAGCCCTAACCATTTTCGGGCTGGGTAATAACGGGCTGGGCAGGGCGGGCTTCCAAGCCCAAATAGTGATACTAGGGTGTGCATGGACCAGACTGGATCGGGTTTGTTATCAACCCGAAGTCTGGTCCAGTAAAGATCTCAGGTTGAAAAAGACAGCCCAAGGTCTGGTCCAATCCACTGCCAACCCGAGGTCGGGTTGGACTGGATTTGGTCCTCTGGTCCAGGCAGTCCAGGACCTAAATTTAATTTTTTAAAAAAAAAATTTCTTCAATAAGAGACAAGATTGTAACTTACTATATAAAATTTTGCACATATTTTAATCCAAAGTTTATTAAATTTGATCATTTCTTTTCAATTTCCCAATGAAGTCATGTTTTAGTAATTAATCCTCATCAATATAGATCTTAAATTGTAGAAAATATATATGCATGCTCATTACTTAGAAAGTTAATAGATAAATCTTGATTATTTTAATAGATAAAAAATTTATATAGAAAAATTAAATCAAATTAAAATTATATAAATAATAATTTAAAAAAATCGGGCTAGACTGGACTGGACCAACTGGTCTGAGGGGCCAGTCCCTAGTCCAATCCAACCCGATAAGACCAGTCCGGTCCAGTCCGATTCAGTCTTGTTTCGGGCCAATTTTTTCTGGACCGGACTGGACCGGGTTTGCTTGGGTTAGACTGGACCATACCGGACTATCGGGTTTCTGCACAACCCTAAGTGATACCTTGGTGAAATTCTTTTTAGTTAAAGTAAGGGTATCTTATAATAACTATAAAGAAATAAATACTTGAATAAACAATAAATTTAACAAATCAATAACTTTGATTTGTTTTAAATTGATATATCTTTTAATATAACACTAAAGTGAGCTTACTTTTGCATCATTGCAAGACAACCAACAATAAAAACAAACTAAAAGATACTAAACCAGATTAGAAAAAAATTAAAAAGATACTAAGAAGGAAGAGTTACGCATACCACTAAATGTATCTATGGCAAATGGAAGAAAGGAGAATAATATATATTATATATCATTATAAGTATTTCTAGCAAAAACAATTATAAATATATATCACGGGCAGGGCCCGTGGCCCAACCCAGTCCATAATATGCCTAGCCCAAAAATGCCCATTTTTCTTTGGGCAGTTTTTTTTTTGGGCTGGACAGGGCTATTTTCTCACGGGTTTGAGCGGGCATACCGGGCTAGCAGGCTTCATGAACACCCTTACAAAGAACAACCAAAGATGGTTGAAAAGCAATCATGAGAAACCCATAGAAGCTAGAACACCCACAGTCATCGGCAGCAAAGAATGACACCAAAGGAGGAAGATAACTCAACTTTGGCAACCCACCGTGCAGCACCATTTGATGAAACTCGTACCCTTCATCAATGTCTTGGATCTGCCACTGCCGACCAACACCAACGACTGTCATAGAGTATTTGGCAACTAAAGTAGGGACGATCATCGACTGAAACCTTCCCCCCAGAACGCAAATCCAAGCCATCAAGTCTAGGTCAGAACTATTACCTTTCATCCTAACATCAAAGATGAAGGTGCCGCAGGCAAAAAACACAGATCTGATAATAGCCGAAGAAACAGAACACACCACCAATAAACCCATTAACACACAAAAACAAACAAGAGACGGACGTCCCCTTATCTGATGGAGAACGCCGAGGAAGGGGACGCCGTAACGGTTGCTCGCCCAAAAGCGAGGAAAGGTAAGCTCTCACCGCTCAAGAGTTTTCTGGAGAGGGAGAGGGAGAAGCTCACCCCAAAGGCGAGAGAATTGAATAAATCAATATTCTTCAAGGGTAAAAAAAATCGGCCTGAACGTTAAACCGGTTGAAGTAGTGGTTTAAGAATTAGTGAGTCAGATCAGGTTAGATCAAAATTAAACCTATAATTATTAAAATAACATAATTTAATTAAAATATATAAAACATTCATATTTAAATTTTTTAAAAAATATTAAACCTTATTTAAGACATATTCTTTCAATCTTCAATATAATATTTATTTTACAGTGTAACAGGACCAGAGGAAGTATAATATAAATTCTTTCTTCTTTTGACTTTTTCTCATCTCCTTCATGTGAGCCACCCTTGTTTGTTTGGCTTCTTTTCATTCTCTCTCTTACTTTATGGCTTGATTCTTTAACACTCTACAGGCGACGCAACCTATTGTACGAGACTTTTCTTCCTGAGCATCAGTTTGTGTCTTCATTCTCCTTTTTTGTGCGGGTAACCATTTCTCTCACAGCTTCCATGGCTTTTCACTTCAGATTTGATCAGCTCTTAACAGAGGAGAATGGCGATGACAGAAGAAATATCACGGCCTGTGAATGACGGTGACCTTCACTTTTCTTCCTTCTTACTTTTGTCTCCTTTATCTTTCAAATCTTGTCTTCCATCTTCCTCCTCTGCCCCCCTCTTTCTCCTTCCTCATAAGTAATCCAATGTAACCCGCCAAACCAGCGGTTTACTGCCGGTTCTTTTTGGCTTACTCCAGTTCAAGCTAAGTTATAACGGGTTGATTTTTTTCCGGTTGAGGAGGTGAATCACACAGGACAACTGGCCAGTTCATTGGTTTCCTGTCTGAATTGGTCTGGTTCGGTTTTTCAAACATTGATATTCTTGATGTAATTTACTAAATCACCTACTCATTATGGTAATTGTTTTATTAATTATAATTTTATAGGTAATTTTTGCAAGCGAAAGCATGGCTTTAAGTGTGGAGAATATCACAATGATAAGAAATGTTTTTCCTAAAGTGAGAACTCTTTATGTAGAAGGCTTTCAGAATCAAAGGATAACCTTTCCCTATAACTCTCTAGGAAGATTTCCTAAGCTGGAAAAGCTTTATGTGAAACATTGCTTATTTCCCTCACATGATCATATTCTTGATTTTAGGGTGAAAATCCCATCATTTTAGGAATCATGCATTGCTTATTTGGACTGCCTCAAGAGCATATGGAAAGATGATTCTCAACTACCACCAATTCATCAAAATCTGACATCCATTGAAGTCAAAAGTTGTTGTAATTTGGTCAGGTTGGCACCATCTTCAGCGTCATTTCAAAAATTGAGAATGTTGCTCGTATCTATATGTGATCGGCTCATCCATTTAGTGACAAGTTCGAGTGTTAAAAGTTTGGTGAGTCTTGTATTTTTGAAGATAAATGATTACAAAAAGATGGAAGAAATTATTATGAATGAGACCAGTAAAGATTTATAAAGTGGAATCACAATCAGCCAACTATAGAAAATCGAATTTGCTAATATGGCAAGCTCCAAGATGTTTTATTCATAAAGTTACACCTTCGAGTTTCTAGAATTAAAAGTGATACAAATAATTAGATGTCATGAAATGAAGCTTTGTCCAGGAGTGTTGGAAGCAACAAAATTGTCTAAATTGAAAATAGAAGAGCACGAGATGAAATAAAAGGATAATATATGGAAGGTTGAGTCCATCATCCGTGTTATCATTTTCAGGTAATTGGTTAGTCTTATGATTTTTTTTCTTCCTGCTTATTGTCTATTTTTTTCTCTAATAGTTACTATGAAATCAATAAAAGCCTCATATATGAAGGGACAGAGCATAAAAAAACTAGGATCTTTTTTTTCAACTATTTGTATCTTTTTACTACATTTGTCTGTGCTTTTCTATCACTAAATTTTTTTTTCAACAAGATTATTTTGATACTATTTAACCCAATTTTTTCAGTAATATGCCACACATCTGCAGACTAGAATTATAAAAAAAATATAAAATTTTTTGACACATTGGCTACAATATGATTATGCTACGATATATAATAACATGGATATACTCAAAATATAAACTTGCCCTTTTACTTTCCTTGCTTGATTCATGCAGGGGTACGCTGTCGGCAGTGATGTGGACATTTGATGAGGAATGTGGACAGATGTTTGTGCAATGATGCTTTTGTTGAATTCTCAAATGATATGTTTTAGCAGTTATATATGTTCAATTATATTTGATAATAAAATGAGACTTTGTTCTTGTCATGAACAATATTCCCAGGTTCCTGCCAATAAATTGGGTGATCAATGGCTTAGACCTGGTAAAAAATCTCCCCTTAAAGCGCGGCTTGTTTGATTATGAAGTTTTTACTTAACAACTGTGTGGTTTCTATTAAATAATTGTCTAAGGTGCGTCCAGTATGCATACTTGTATTCTTATTATTATGTGGAGTTTATATTAAATTTCCGATTTGCCAAAATTAAGTTGTTAATCATAGATGAAGCATTGATGCCGCTATAAGTTAAAGGTTGACTTGTTTCGCTGGCACCGTACAGAGAAAGCTATGTTGAAGGACCAAATTGACAAAAAATTTTATCCCTTAATAATCATTGCGACGGGACATGTCCTTGTTTGTGAAATTAAGTAATGTATGAAGATCAAATCCTTGTGTTAAAAAAGGGAAGTGGTGTGTGCGTGTGTGTGTAAATTCTTGATGAAGTACGAATGTTAAATAATGAAAGCTGTAATTATAATATTTTGTTGTTACAGTGTTAAATAATAGAATTGGCATCCAATGAAGTGCGAAGCATGACCCGTTGCCCTCTCCTCCGATTACTCCCTGTGAATCCTCCACAAGAGAGAGCAAGGAGAAACACACACATACATCTAACAACTGTTCACTTACTTAGGAGCAAGATTCACAAGATGAATTCTAAGTAATCAAAATGCTCTGTTTCTGAATGGAAAAACAGAGAAGAGCAGAGTAGGTAACTTCCTAGAGATGATGATCGCTGATAAGAAACTTGTTATGAATGGAAGTATCATTGCATTTGTGGCTACAAAATAAAAGTATGGGGACCAAATTAAAAATCGAGGTAAACTATAAAGATTAAAATTTTAATCTTCCAGAAACACAAACCGTACGAGAAAGTTGCTTCCCATTATTATGCTTAAAATAAGGCAGTCCAAGACTGCCCGTCCAGTTGTATTTCCGCCAGTTGGGAAATTTGAGGTTAAAAGAATAGTAATTAAGCATATGTAGCAATCTTTATTTTAATTTATAAACAAAATGTAATCTTTATTTTAGGTTTATACGCATAGCAATGACTTAATTTTCTGACTAATCGGCATTCAACGCATACAAATCCAAGTCATCCCAATAGGAGGTATATGCCGTAGAAAGTAATCCTAATTTGAGTAGCTAGTGCTGAGAATTTATGCGAAGTTTAAGAAAACTATTGAGCCAGGATCTCAAAATGAATTCGAAGTAGTAGCTCCGGTATTTAATATAAAAATTTGTTTGATTTTTATTTTAATCTTAAATATAAAATCTCAATCTATTTTTTATATTTATTTTTTTTAAATACAGTCTTTATAATAACGATAGTTACAGCTAATGAACTTTATTAATAAGAATATCTTTAAAAAGTGAAATATTTATTTATTACAAATGATTAACGTAACTAATTTTTTAATTTATTCAAAGTAGTCATCTAGAGTATATTCTGATATATGTTTTAGGCTTACATACACAGCAACGACTTCTCTCTCTAACTAATAATCAGCATTCAACATGTATATTACTATTTCCAATCATTAATATAAGAACTAATTGACTAATTTGAATAAATTAAAAAAATTTATTTATAATAAATAGGTATTGTCTTTTCTAAAATACTCTTACTAATATAGTGTTAGCTTTAACATTTAATAAAATCGTTAACATATGTAACCACTATAAAGACTACTTTTAAAAAAAATAAATATGAGAGACCAATTAGATTAGGTCTTATATTTAGGATTAAATTGAAAGTCAAATTAGCTCTTATATTAAGAATTCGAATGGTAATAATTATGATATTTTGAAGACAGTTGCAATGATGTTCTTCTTAAATATGGATAATTCAACTTTAATTTGGCGAAGATAGTCAAGAGAGGGGAATGTTCCAAACTATGATAGTTTTTAGTTACATGAATATCAAAAGGAGAGAAATATTAATGTTGGGTCTTTATTTTGCTTATTTAACTATTATTCATTTTACAATTATTAGATAACCGACGCAAAATTTTGTTTCAACTTACATGAAATTAATTTTTTCTTTCAAGTGATTCTGGGGTTTACCGAACTGCTCTTGGGTGGAAAGAGATAGAGAGATATTGATTTTATCATGCAAAAGAGAAAAAAAATGGTAATTCTATATACAACGACTGGGAACAACGAAGAACACCATGAAATCCAGGACATTCTAGGGCGACAAATAAATCCATGCCATAGATCCCAATTGAAGGATCATATATGCCTTAGGATAAAACAAGGTTAGCCAACTGATTAGGCCCATGCGGTGTCAAACCTTACGGACGTGAATGCTGTTAACAGACATTATCAATCAATAGTAACATATTTATTGATGGTCCCTGCCAAAACAAATGCATCACAGAATGAAAAATGCTAGCAACATATATAAACCAATCAAAAAACCAGAAACAAATATCGATTTTCCTGATAAAGTAACGATGCAATACACAAGACATCAAAATTGGTCCACCATTTTGCCTGATGGCGTGAAGATATATATTAAAGTGAAGTTAATTTCCCAATCATAACATCGGACATATTTTTCAAAATTCATTATTTGATACTTAGACCCAGATAATTATAACGTACTTGATTCCAAGATTAACATATAAGATATTATTATTATTATTATTATTACTACTACTACTACTACTACCACCACTACAATTACTATTATTATTATTATGTAGATATTTTAATTAGGAAATTAATAAAATATCCTGACTCTGGCCTGTAGTCATAGGGTAATTAATTTTAGTCAGTATATTGTAATTAGTATAAATTATTGAGAAGAAACTTCGGAGAAACTAAATGTTTTGGCTTTGGTCTTTAGGAGTATATTGTGTAAGACAGATTCATATAAACAAACAATTAATCCAGATGATAACAATGTGAACCCTCTTTTAAGAATACAGCAGAAAACTTTATAAATACTTCTAGCTATTACTTTAACTTAAGTTATCTTGGGATCTGAGATATGAGATAAGAACAAAAGTCAAAAGAAAATAATTGTCCAAGTATCTTCCTATGACTGTCAAAAGGCACAGTAATAACAACTGGGATTAGCTATCACCAGTCAAGGAACCACAAATAAGTAAATAGGATTTTTCTTCTTATTGAATGTTTTCAACTGTCAAAAACTTAATTATTTATTGGGGTTCATCCAATTAGTTGCTTTAGCACCTAAGCATAATATTGAAAAAATAAGTGATCACAGAATAAATGAGGTTTATATTTCTCAATTTCATCACTGGCAACATTGTCTTAATTAGATTTTTAATACTCCCTTGATCCTTAATATAAGATCTATTTAACTAATTTGATTGGATTAAGAAAGTTAGATAAGTTAGTTAATTATAAGAAATATGTCATATTTTTTTCTAAAATACCATAATTATTTTTCTTAATATCCTTTTTCTCTCTTTTATTTGATTATGCTTAAGGGAGTATCAATAGGAGTAATTTAGGAAAAAACTGATAAATATGAGAAATAAATCTTATATTTAGGATCAAAATCAACTCAATAATTAGGTCTTATATTAAAGACCGGAGGAGTATATAGATATTTCTCAATCAAGTCCCTCCCATATAGAAATATAAATAATGGTCCATCACATAATGTGTACATCTGAATTTGATAGGAAAAAAAACGGATATTTGATGATAAATAGATTTATTTAAAGAAACCAATTTGAGAAATAATTAGAATTGAGAAACACCTTGTGCATGAGATGAGGACTGAATTGAAAAATAAACAGGGAGATGGATTTTACATGGTAAATATATAATAGCAGTAATATTGTACCACTGCACAATAACTTGTTTCTAGGTTGCTTCATTTATCATAGGAGCTAGAAGAGACATGAACTTGTAGAAGCATTATGATTTCTAGAAGAGACATGAACTTGTAGAAGCATTATTACTTCTGGAAACCCAATAGTCATCTGAACCCAATCAGAAATAGGAAGTGGGTACAGAAACAACCTTAGCAACTAACACTAGTGAGAAGTTCACTGCTTATACCAACGGAGATGTTGAGGGCGAGTTCCAGGAATTTGATTTCCCTTATTGGCTTCGAACATTTCTTTTCCAAAGCTTACATAAACATTCATATAACCACATTCACAAATCACTCCATTTACAAGAGAAGCGTACCATTACTATGGCGATGCAGAGGAAAAAACAGATGAATAGAAGGAAGGTTGAAATTGAAAGTGATATGACAGAGTGCTGTGAATCTCACAAATAGACTATAATGCCCCCATTTTATGTTCGTAGCTAAGGCCGTTCATATCGGAACCATCTCAAGATATACATTCATACACACACACACATCCACATATTAATTTTTGTTATATATTATTTTTATTTATCTATTCGAACAACAACAAAAAAATATATTAAAAATTAAAAAAAAATTCACGAGACGTCCCAATGTCATCTAGTCCTACTACAGACTCAAGATGAGACAGGACAAAAGACGGAGTCATTTTGATCTTGTCTCGTCCTGTGAATACCCTATTAATAGGTGAAAGTCCACAACACAAAAAACAAAAACTTCCCATTGCCAAGAATATATCGAACCTAGGCCTCTCAAGTGAGGGTCAAGTATCTTAACCAACTAGACTGCAACGGATTATGTTGGCGACTTAAACATTGGATAACTAAATTCTGATTATAGTTATGAGGCACATATTCCATGCTAAGTGGCTGGCCTACGCTAATGTGAGTCCAAGTTGTGCGACAGGAAGTCTTCTCTCAGTCTTCTCTGATCCTAAACTTTATCCCTAATGTTTTGGCGAACCCACACGCTATTTTTGTCACTTTCAGGCTCCATAGTCCACGCGCCATTCTTTACCATCTTCTCCCAGAAAGGCTAAACTGAATGGAGGGAATGACTATGAAAAAGAATGAGGTATTGACCTCAAGCTCTAGATTCTTTTAGGCAAAAGTCACTTCAGGATAAAAATATATCCAATCTTATAATATTTATTATTTCATAATTATTAAAAAAAGTAATCATTCAAGAAAATCATTAGCACGTAAAAGTATATTTTTAATCCCTCAATTTCATACAAATTTAAGTATGATCCCTTAACTTTAGAAAGTATGTTTTAAGTCTTTCAATTTTAAAATTATTAACATAAAATAATAACAATTAAAATAATCTTAAATGTTGATAAAACATTCTCCAATACTAATACATTAACTTTAATTTTTAAAATAACTATGATTGTTAACAAAATGCATTATTTAAACCTAACAGTTTTAGGATTAACAATATTAATTAGTTGGTGTTGGGCCCAATAAATAAAAATCTACAACCAAATGAATTCATATAATTACGTGAAAATGGGGTGATGGTGAAAGCAAGGGTTGTTGTCATCATCCTATTCCTTTTTTCAATCAATATTGTAAATCTCGGCCCACTTCAATAAATCTCTTCGGAGAACATTCAAAGTTGGTCCCCCCGCACAGCTAATTGGATCAATCAGAATATTATATTATTATTATATGATTGACACGTGGCTCGTTGTGGTCCTTCATACTTAAAAATATCAGCAATTCCCTGAAGGGGTTCTGAAGTTGCATGGACACCGTACAATAAAGTAGGGCCTCATGCTTATCCTCTTTTTTTTTTTTGGTCACCTAGCTTTTCTTTTCTTCTAAATGATTTTTTAAATTTTAGAAGTGTTCTCATTTTCTATCATTAAATTATGCTTCTGATCTCGTAAAGGCATTTTTAGTTTTCTTTTATTTGTAGAAACCTTGGCCGTTTTATATAATTTTATAAATTAGACGTAGTTACACATCGATATGTTCGAAATAAGTTAGTCGCTTGTCAGTTTTTCCTTTATCAGTACATCAAGAGGAGGTCACCATACAGAAAGACAATAGTTCATAAAAAGTTAATGTTAAAATGGGATTTTTTTTATAAAAAAAAAACAAAAAGTACCAAGTATGAGGAATCTAAACACGAGGAATTTGAAAATGCGAGTAGCGATACTAACTTGTCGTATAAGGTCATAAATTGTTATGCATCATCACAATAACGGAAACCCCACGGTATTGACCAAATTGCATTGACTTGAATCCTATCTAAACAAGATCCTTTGTAGCCACTCCTCCCAACTAAAACTTCAGATTTGCTTCTTCTTCTTCTTCTCCTCCGCTTCTTCTTCTATTGCTTTCTCAACTTCTTCTTTCACTTCATCATCTCTGTAGTTTCCTTTGTTTTATATGTTTCCACTTTCTGATTTCTTTTCTCCTTTGTCTTTTCTCAAAAAAAAGAAAAAAAATATCCCAAATTTACTGCTTTTTGCTTCTTCTTTTATGTGGCACTTCAATTCTTTGCTGTTGTGGTCACAAAATGGGATTTAACTTTATTTTGCCGGTTTTGTGATCTTTCTTCAAGGAAAAAAAAATCCCAAAAATAAGTTTTTTGCCAAAAAAAAGTGCTCTTTCAATTTGTGACGCATGGCCCATATCTCTTAAAAAAGAGAAGACTCGTCGTTCCCGGTGATTTTATTTTTGGTGAGTTCGATGCTTTTCTTGTATTTTTATTGCTTAGTTGATGTTGTTTTTCCTGTTTGATTTCACAAGTTCATCATCTTTCTTAAAAACTTTCAGATTTTATAGCTGTCTTGAATTTTGTGAAGCATCAGTTTCTTAAAGTTATCGAAAACACCTTTAAAAAAAACAAAAAAAAGAGGTCTCCCATGCTTATATTGGAACATTGAGGGAAGCTGATCACTGTTATGAGATCTGAGGATTATGTAGCTTGAAATTGCATAGTTTCATATCAGCCACTACTGTAAGTTTGAAAATATGGATTCATGCCAAAGTCAGTCTCTGTTTAATTGATCTGTATTTACAAAGTTTAATTGTATTTCAACTTTTGCAGCATATTCTTGTGTTTCTGAATATAGGGAGCAGCAGCAAGAAGAAGAAACATGCTCCAGCCACAGTAAAGATACCGAAGGTGTGGCTCCCTCATTTGAATATTTGAATTTTTTTCCTTTCAAAATTCTCAATTAAATATAGGTGTGGCTCCCTCAGCTTTACATGATGTTTATTGGTTCTGAAGATACTCTCTTGTATGTTTTTTAAGTAAAAGGTAAGGGTTTTCTAACCAAAAATGTATATAAGGCTTTCCTTCTAAATATATATATATATATATAGGCTAAAATATGTATTTAGTTTTTTAACTTTATATAAGGTTTTAGTTTGATCCCTTAACTTTAAAAAGTATACTTTTAGTCTTTTAATCTTAAAATTGTTGGTTTTAAATTATTTTTTTTAACAACCATCATTATTTTGAAAATTAAATTTAATATATTAGCATTTAATAATATTTTATCTACATTCAAGAGCTTAATATCATCATTTTTGTTACCAATTTTAGGATTAGAGGACTATAAGTTTACTTTTTAAAGTTAAAATACTAAAATGAAATATTATATAAAGTTAAAAAACTAAAAGTATACTTTAGCGTACATATGTATAAACTAAATAATTAATTTTTTGTAAAAAGTATCTTTTTACTTCTTGGCCATAAAAATTTGAAAGTTTTCATTAAGGAGAAATATTTTGGTCCAAAATGTGTAATTAATATTATGTTGTGCGAAAATATAATCTTAAAAATACAAGGACAGCTTGTTTTGTACAAATTTTAATTTTATAAGTTTATACAGTTTTTAAAAATAAAAAGAATTCTTTCTAATTAATGGCAAAATATATGGGACGTCATTACATTTTATCTTTCCTTTAATAATTTGGCAAGTTTGTTTCGTGTTCGCTTAATGAATTGGTCGTAAGAAAACAATATATTAATTGCAAGTTATAAATGCATCATCTCATACTTAAATCAAGAATTTTTTTTAACAGCTTCAACATAATCCTGGAAATGTTATATATGAATTGAGACCGTAAAATGGATTTCATGAAATTCTGATGAAACTTGTTGATAAAACCATGAAATAAATGAGAAGGAGAATTTAAAATTTAAATTTTGACATTGAGAACTTTAGGGCCTGTTTGGTATGAAGGAAAATGAGAGGAGAAGAGGGGAGGAAAATTTTAATGATTTTTATTTAAAAAATTAAAAAAGTGAAATAGGATTTTAAAATTTTCATAAAGAGAAGAAGTAATAAAAAGTCCATCGAAATCTCCAAATACTTCCCTCTCTCTCTTCATTTTTAATTTTATTTACTCTCATTTAAATAATAGCACTTCTTCTTCCCCCTGTTTTGGACTTTTATGTTTATACTTTGAATTCCCAAATCAAAAATTGTAAAATAATTATATAAAAATTTTCTGGAAAAAATATAGAAATATTTAAATTTTAAAATCTAATGGATATGTTAATTGATATTTTATAACCCAACATTTAAATTCCTTCTCAAATTTTAAAATTCCCTTCTTTTTTATGGTTTATTTTATGTTGACATGTGAAAATTATTTGACCAAAAAAGACATGTCAAAATCTTAAGCAGACTTTGATAAAGGGAATCAAACTAAATAAAACATCCAGTTAGGACTTTTTAAACTTCAATGACATGCATTTGCTAGTAATAACTTGTGTTTATAAAATTTTTTTTGTTTTTCTTCTTTTTTTATGAGATCGCTGGGGCATTAATGTTTTAAGAAAAAAAACTAATCCTTCTTGAACAAAGAAAGTGAATTTTGAAATTTTCAAACCTGTTTTGCAGTTCCAGTGATATTTATTAATGATATCTTATGTTTACAAAAGTATTTCATTTTTTCTTATTTTTGGTTTAAAATGTAAACCTTCTGCATTTCAATGTCTTTAGTAATGCTATTTTCTAACTCCAGTTAAGGCTTAAAATGCAGTAATATTATTTAAATGAGAGTAAATAAAATTAAAAACGAAGAGGGAGGGTGAGATTATGCAAAATTAAAATAGAGGATAAAACTTAAAAGTCATAAACTTAGAGCGGAGGAAGTTTGATTATGAAGCGAGGAAATTAAATTAAAAAGAAAGAGAGAGAGAGCTGAGAGACAGGAGGAAGCACCTGTGCAAAAGTAAAAGGAATATATAAATGTCTGCAATAAGCATGGGTCTCACCATGTGATTTGGAGGATATTAATTAGTCAGAGCATGGGTTACATGGCACTCTTGCAGTACCTAAGAATTTCTTTAAAAAGCGATTTTTTCTTTTCACTTTTTTTGGGCCAACGAAAAGCATGGTTTAATGCTCGCAAATAGATAAGACTTTGATGTTTTGAAAAAAAATTCACACACCTTTCTGTCTGTTTTTTTTTTTTGGCCAATAATTCATATGCTTCTAAAATTGCAGTGATGTTTTACAAAAATATAGTATTAGCTAAAAAGAGCAGCTAGTGATACTTTTGGATTTCTCATTTTTCTTCCCCAACACTTTGAGGTGAGAAAATAGATTGATTACTCCAAATTTTTAGCCCAGTTTTTCCACGTAAAGTACCAAATAAAAAGTACGATCCCTTAAACATGAGTTTCAATCGGTGTCTAGAGTATTTTTTCTATTGTATCTTAAAATAATTTTTTTATGGAATTATCACACGAGATATAAGCTACGTTGTAATTTTTTTCACCCCTTGTCTGAGACAAAAATACTTCTATATACAAAAATGATCTTTAACCCTATAAAAAAAATCAAAGGAAGTTTGTATGATAACTCATATATATTGCCATAAATTTGCTTTAGCGGATGCTAGTATCGTCAATTAGAATTGGTGTAAAGCCTAATACAGAAGTCTCCAAATTATAATGGATAAGATTATCATATGACAGACATGTAACTTAGTGTGATCACATGAGTAGTCTTGTTTGTTTTGATTATCGTCAAATTTATTTTTGTAACGTTGTTCTTTCTTGAGAAAAGTATCTTCTCATTCAATTTTTAATCTAATACTACTTCCGATCCTAATTATAAGACCCAATTGACTTATTTGAGGAGATTAAGGAAGTAAGTTAAGTTAGTTATTTGTAATAAATAAGTGTTGTCATTTCTAAAATATCCTTGCTAATTAAGTATATTGGCTAGAACTATCATTATTAGAAGGATTATCTTAGAAAAAAATGCATAAATATAAGAGACAAAATGGATTGGGGTCTTATAATTAGGACCAAACAAAAAGTCAAACGGGGTCTTATAATAAAGACCGGAGGTAGTATTTGATATTTTTCTCTTTTAATTAAATATTTAATTTTATTTGGTTAGCATTGTTAATAGCAGCTGACAGTGCAAATAGAGCAAATTTCAGGAGTTGATAATTCTAATGGAATAAAATTAAATAATTTAATTAAACAAATACATAGATACTAAATTAAAAATTTAAGAAAAATAAAACTATTTGTAAAAGGGTTTTTCCATTGTTTTTTGAAGTCAAAAACATCACAAATGCTTCTTAAACTTCTACTTGAAAATATCACAACTTTTTTTCCCTTGTAATCACCCAGCGCTTCCGGCACAAAGAGCACCCGAAGTGGAATCCACTTGCTTCAGGAGCGCGTCCGACTCCGTCGGTGCCCTTTTGCCATTTAAATGGGATGCTTGTCAATTAATTAATTTAAAAGAATTAAATAAATTATTTTAAAATATTATTTTTATTTTTTAAAATTAATTTGTCTAGTTTATAAACTGATATATAATCTAATAATACATATACATATTTTAAAAGGATTATGTAATATATGTTATAACTAAATAATTTTGTTTCTGAAAAATAATGCGAAAAGCCCATTTTATTCCATACAGTAATTAAGTAATTTTTTAATTTTTTTAAAAAAGAGTTTCAGCATTCTTTGGAAAAAAAGGCCATGCAAATAATTCTCCTAAACCACACAACGTGTTCTGCCCCCCAAATAATAATAATAATATAATAATAATAATAATTATTATTATTATTATTATGAACCACACAGTGTCTGAACCATTCTGCATTGACTTGACTCCACTTTGTAGCCCCTCTTTCCAACTAAAGCTTCTGGTCTGCTTCTTCTTCTTCTTCTCCATGGTTTTAGAGATGTCCTACTTTCTTCCTTCTGCTAATTTCTACTGCTTTCTCAGCTTCTTCTTTTACTTCATCATCTCTGCAATTTTCACTTTCTGATTTCCTTTTTCCTTACTTTCCGAATTTACTGCTTTTGCAACTTTTGTTGGCTCTTAAATCTTCTTTCAGAGTTTCACTGTTCACATCGCTCCTTGCTAATTCTTTCTTTCCTTAATGTCTTTTGGGCACTTTGGGTTTTGCTTGTATTTAAAATTTCTGTTTTCTCTCTGTCTCACTCATGTTAAAAGAAAAGTTCTCAAGTAAATCCTGAATTTGCTCCTTTTGGCTTTTTTGTCTGGCTCTTCTCTGTTATGATCATTTTCAATTTTATTTTTCTGGTTTTTGATATTTCTTCCAGAAAAAGAAATCCTAAAAATATTTTTTTTAAACTGCTTTTTCATCGTATTTGTCATATTTTGCTGTTTAGTTGATGTTGTTTTTCCTGTTTAATTTCACAAGTTTGTCATCTTTCTTCGTGAACTTTCACATTTTATAGTTGTCTTCTATTGTTGTGAAGCTTTGTTTCTCAAAATTGTTCAAAACACCATAAAAAAGAGAGATCTCTCATGCTTGATCTGTGTTGGAACATTGAGGAAAGCTGGTTACTATTGGGAGATTGAGCTTTACATACACCTTGAGACTGCAAAATTTCACATTGGCCACTACTGTAAGTTTGAAAATATATATTGATGCCAAAGTCAGTCTGCGTTTAATTGATCTATATTTACTAAGTTCTATCTGTTTTTCAACTTTTGCAGCATATTATTGTGTTTCTGAATATAGATAGCAACCAACCAAAAGAAGAAGAAACCTGTTCCAACTTCCCACCATACATTGAAAGCAAGTCACTCATTAAGGTGTGGCTTCCGTAGTTTTACATTATGTCCAAGGATAACCTCTTGTATTTTTTTTTTTTGTGTGGCTAAAATCAGACTTTTTTAAAGGAAAAATTAATCATTTTGGTCTCATAATTTTAACTTGATTATTGACTAAACTTTAAGTCTTTAACTAGGTATAATTCCAAGCTCAAAAAACTATGTATAATTCAGTCCATTAAATATTAATTTTATTGAAACTTTGACTAATTGGTTCTTCTAGCTTTTACTATTGGAATCATGAATTAGTACCATCCGGTCAAAAAAATTAATTGGTACCTGAGTTTTTTTTTTGGACCTTGAATTAGTACCTAAGTTTGAAAAGACAGAGTTAAGATGAATTAGACATTTAAATTTAATATATGAATAAAACAAGTTTGAAAATATATGTTATGAAATTATAATTTTGAATTAATTTTAAACAGCATTTTTATTAGAGAGAGATATTTTGGCTCAAAATATGTAATTTAAAAATCAATTAATATTTTGATATATGAAAATAAAATCTTGAAAATATAAAGATGGTTTGTGTTGTACAATTTTCAAAACATTTTCACAGCGCCTTGTTCTTGCCTTTTCCTTCAAAAAAAGTATTTTCCCAATAACATTCAACAATCTTAAATAAGATAATTGTGTAATTTATATGCTATGTTGTAATTTATTTCAATATGAATAATTAAAATGAATAATATTTTAAGAAAACTAGTTCATATCTCTTTGCATATAAGGAATTCACCTAATTTTTTTAATTCAGGTAAATTAGTTAATTAGTTTATAAATTTAAAACCAAAAAGAGGAGTAAAATAACAATTGTGGGGGCCCACACGCTTCTTTTGTCGCTTTACACCCTACAGTACACGCCATTCTTTTTTCTCACTCTCTCCCCACCTCCCTCTCTTGTAAAGGCCAAACAATGGGGTCTTTGGCGCGCCCTCGTGGAATTGGGATATTGATACGCTTGTGTTTAAAATTTAAATACCTAAGAAGTACCGTTTGGTATATAAAACATTAAAAATAAGAGATAGAGATTAAAATTAAAATTAAAAAATCATTAAAATTTTTTAAATATAAATATAAGTAATTATTTGTTATATAAGATTAGATAAATGTTTAGAAGTAGGATTGAAGAATACCACTTCTCATATGGTATTTTCAAATCCCACATACATGAATTTGTCTAGTCTTATATAATAAACAATCATTCATATTAAACACTATTTTCTCAATTTTAATCCTTTAGTGCAGCCCCTTTCTTTTTAATTAATGTGGGTCTCATTCATCGCCATATCCTCCATTGACTCCTCTATGCACGAGAGCCTTTGCCATCGACTCTTCCCAAAGCCTCATTCCTGCTTCTTCTTCAGCATTTTCTCAGAAATTTTTTTTTCTGAATTTTATTCCTTTTCTTGGCACTTGTCACTAATTTCTGCTACATTTTTGTTGGTTCTCTCTGTCTTCTTTCATAATTACACAGCATTCGTTACTTGTTTCTTGATTTCTCAACTTGTTCTTAAACATTTTTCTGCAATTTTTGTTTTCTGACTTTTGTTTTTCTTTCTCTTTTTCTTATTAAAAAAAAAAAGAAAATCATAGTTTTCTCCTTTTGCATTTTTTGCTGGCACTTTTCCTTTATGGTGATCATTTTTAACTTTGCTGGTTTTTATGGTTCTTCAAGAAGAAAGAAAACTGCACTTTAAATATATATCCTAATTGGTTAATGATAAGCTTGCCTATCACCTTATCTCACCTGCATGGTGACGTGTTCTAGAATTTCAAATATCTATTTGCAGGGGGTGCAAAATTTAGTGATCATGTCTTGATATTGCATAAATGAAAAAAATACTCTGACTGCAAATAATTTAATATTGTCAATCGTGATCATTTGAATGACCAAACTCTTGCTTTGAGTTCCACAGGGTGAAAAAGGAAAGACAGGGAAAAGTGGAAATCAAGTTTTCATCGTCATTAATTTGAAAAAAAAAGGTGAGACATTTGTTTGAAGGGTGCCAATATTTCTGCATCAATTCACAACCCAAGTTTAATTGAGTTTTGGCTATGTTTTTAACAGAGTGCAAATTCAATGGATATCACTTGCGGAACGTTGAGTAGTTTGGTTGACAAGTTCCGGGATCTAGTGATCGATCTAACTTGGGAGCAGCTTCGTTATCTGTTTCAGTATCACAAAAATATTGAGGAGCTCAATAAACGACTTGAGGAACTCACCCTTGAAAGAAGCTCCAAACAACAACAAATAGATAATGCTAGAAAAAATTTAGAACAAATTGAAGAGAAAGTTCAGCATTGGCTGCGCAAAGTAGATGAGATTTTAACGCAAACACAAATGTTTCATGAAGAAGAGAGTCAAGCAAAAACAGAGTGTAGCGTAACTTCCTGTCCCAACCTGTGGCTACGTTATAAACTAAGCAAAAGAGCAGAGGCAATGGCACAGCAAGTTGTTGAAATCTATGGGAAGAGAAACTTTGATAGGGTTTCACATCCTGTTCCTCCCCCATCGATGCCAGAATTACTCAACAGAGAAAGCAATGAAGGGATTGGTTCTAGAACGCAAATTGTGAATCAAATTATGGAGCTCTTACATAATCCTAGTGTTAATATTGTCGGATTGTGTGGGCTTGGCGGTGTTGGCAAGACCACTATAGCTAAAGAGGTGGCAGAGACGGCGAAGAATCAAAACATGTTTAAAAAGGTGATCATGGCAACTGTTTCTAATGAATTGGACGTTAAGAAGATTCAAGGCCAGATTGCAGAGAAGCTGGGTTTTCAACTCAATGAAAAATTTGAAGTAAGAGCTTATCGTCTATGTGAAAGGTTGAAGCAAGAGGAGAATATGCTCCTAATATTGGATGATCTTTGGAAGGAACTTGATTTCGGCGAAGTTGGAATTCCCTTTGTTAATGTTGGAAGTTCTAGCAAAAAGAATGAATGCTGCAAAATTTTACTGACTTCAAGGAATAAGAGTTTGCTGTCAAATGGCATGAAATGTCAAGAAATTATCGAAGTGGATGTTTTGTCAGAGGATGAAGCATTAGAGTTGTTCAAGAGGATTTCTGAACTTCCTATTGACTCAAGCACTCCTGACAACTTGATATGTACAGCCTATCAGATTGTTCGAAAGTGTCATGGCTTGACATTAGCGATTGCAACAGCTGCCAAGGCATTAAGGGGAACAAATCTAGATGAGTGGCAAGATTTCTGTAAACGATTGAATCATCCTTTAAGGAGAAACATCACAGGAATTAAAGAGGTGGATGCGATATTGAAGTCGAGTTATGATTGTCTAAGCTCAGAGAAAAAACGTATCTTCTTGCTCTCTGCCATGCTGTCCCATGATCCCTCAATTGATGACCTGCTCATGTACTCTATGGGGTTAGATATTCTTGAGAGCATAGAAAACATAGAAGATGCCCACATTGGAGTCTCTGCTGCCGTAAGCAAGCTAAAATCATTAAACTTATTTCTTGATAGCTTTTCTAGTCATTACTTCACAATACATGACGTCTTTCGAGATTTTGCAATATCGATAGCAACCAATGAATTAAATGCATTCATTGTGAGGCATGGAAGCTTGAAAGAATGGCCTGAAAAAAATAAGCTTGAAGACTACAAGGGAATTTGCTTGCAAAAGAGTGACATCAGTGGCCTTCCAGAAGAGCTTCATGGTCCAAGATTAGAATTCTTTCTGCTAGACAGCACAAAATGTGATTTGGCCATACCTAGGATGTTTTTCAAATCATCAAAGGAGCTGAAAGTGTTGGCATTTACCAATATGCATATTTCGTCACTACCATCACTCATGTTCCTGCAAAAACTAAAAACATTGCGTCTCCACTCTTGTTTGCTAGAAGACATAATTGAGGTTGGAAGCTTGAAGAAGTTAGAAGTCCTAAGTCTTGCTTACTCTGAAATTCAACAACTACCTATTGAATTGGCAGAGTTAACTTCTTTACAAATGTTGAATTTAGCCCATTGCTCCAAGCTCAAAGTGATTCCACCAAAACTGCTATCTAGCTTCAAAAAATTGGGGGTTTTGCTTATGGCAAATAGCTTTCACCAGTGGAAAGTTGAAGGATCTACTGAAGCTAATGAAAACGCGAGTCTTGACGAGTTGAAGGGCTTGCCAATCTGTTCTCTAGATATACAAATTCCTAATGTCTCGATGTTGCCGGAGAATTTGTTCTTAGATATGAATTTGATGAGATATAAAATACTCATTGGGAAGCACTGGAAATGGTGGATGGTCAGCTATAAAACTTCAAAGGTATTGAAACTTGAGCTTGAGAGTGATGTCTATTTGAAGCCTGGGGTTCGCAAGTTGATGAAAGGAGCTGAAGATTTGTGTTTATATGGATCTAATGGGCTTGAAAATGTCCTACATGGTCATGATGGAAGATCATTTCTGCATTTAAGGCATCTTCAGATTGAAAGTAACGATACTATTGAGTCCATTGTTTGGAACTCAGCACATCATGAAGCAGCAACAAATAACATATCCAATAAAATGTCTGAGTCGCTTTTGAACAAGGTATATTCAGATTATTTTATTCACATTTTTTCTTATTTTATCTTCCTACAAAACTTAGCTTCAAACTTGTATGCAAAAATCATTTTCACTAGAATTACTTGTTTTGCTGTTAGGCTATTATGGAAGGTTGCAGCTTTCTATTTTTTTTTAATGACTTAAAATTAGCTAATAAAAGAGAAAAGCTAACTCCAAGTATTGAAATAAATAATGATGCCTCAAATTATTCGTCAGCCTAAAAGCACCTTAATTTGATATTTTTGGAAATTGTCCCTGTCACTAAAATATCTGAGAATGTGGCTCGTGGTTTTGATGACTAATCATTGTAATTATTCTTTTTTTTTTTTGTTTTAATTTTCTGACTAAACTTCAAACTTAGTTAACTGCAAAAATTAATTTTCATTAGAATTGTTTACTTTGCTGTCAGGCTATTGTGGCATTTTTCTTGTTCTTATTTTGTTCTTTTTTTATTTATTAACGTATCTACAAAAATTACATTCACTAGAAGTACTTGCTTTGGTATTAAGCTTGCTAAAATAGCATTTTACAGTTTTTTTTCATTTTTTGATTACTTTTTTTTTTGAACTTGGAATTTCAGATTGAACTTTCAGCAATCTCTTGAAAAATATTGTGGATGAGAGTTTTATCTAGACATTTAAAAAATCTTTCATGAAAAGTAAGTCTGTGAATTAAAAGTGATTTTTATTTGATCATATTTTCTGTAAACTACAGGTGTTGCTTCCAAAATTAGAGATATTGCGATTATCTAATTCAATCGGTTTGATTCCATTGATATGGGAGGACCAACTTTCACACAACTCATTTAGGAACTTGAAAACATTGTTTGTGAAAAGTTGTGGCTTTGTGAAATTGGTGCCCCTTCATGTGCTGAAATCTTTAAACAACTTGGAAGAACTAGAAGTTAGGGAGTGTGACACGTTGGAGTTGGTGTTTGATTTTGAAGACTTGAATGATTATAAAGAGGTGGAGTCATCATCAGCGATTGTGCCACTGAAAAAGTTAACGCTATGTGGATTGCAAAAATTGAAGAATGTGTGGAGCAATCACTATAAAGGAGACATCTCCTTCCCAAGTATAAGGAGCGTGCATGTTTCTTATTGTGATAGCCTCACTAGTCTGTTTCCTGCATCTATAGCCAAAGGCATGCTTCGGGATCTTGAAGAGCTTCGAATAGAATATTGTGGCATAGGTGTGATTGTTGCGAAGGATCAAGTTTCAGAATCTGTTACTCCTCTGTTAAAGTTTCCCAGGTTGACTTTCCTTGAGCTTTCGTCGCTTGAAAATTTGAGGAATTTCTATCCACAGAAACACACATTAGAATGGCCACATCTTTATCGATTATCTATTAGAAGTTGTGATGAATTGGAGATATTTGAAAAGGAAGTCTCAAGTTCATTAGAAATACATGAGGAAGGGAGCTCATTAGACTCAAAATATCCTCTACTGTCCCAATGCAAGGTACATCTCTAAATTTGCTATTCATGTGTTATTTATTTTAAAAACAATATAATAAAAGAGCAAAAAATAACTTTAAGCATAAAATAAATAATGAAGCCTCAAATTATTTGTCAGTCTAAAAACACGTTAATTTGATGTTTTTGAGTATTTTAACATATGAATTGTTCCTGTCACTAAAATATCAATGGGAATGTAGCCCATGGTTTTGATGATTAACCATCGTAATAAAACTTTGGAATCCCTTTTCAACAATATGGTATTTTCATGTTGTTTTAGTTATTCTTCTGTTTTCTTGTTTTAACTTTGTGACAAAACTTCAAACTTAGTTACCTGCAAAAAGTGATTTTTGCTGGAATTATTTACTTTGCTATCAGGCTATCATGGCATTTTCCAAGTTTGTTCTTTTTTTTTGGTAATGTATCTACAAAAATTACATTCACTAGAATTACTTACATTGCTATCAGGCTTCCTATAATAGCATTTTACAGTTTTTTTTTCAATTACTTTATTTTTTATCTTGAATTTTCAGATTGTACTTTCAGCAATCTCTTGAATAGTATTTTGGTAGTTGAGAGTTTTATCTAGACATTTAAACAATCTTTCATGAAAAGTAAGCCTACGAACTAAAAGTGATTTTCATTTAATCATATTTTCTGTGAACTGTAGGTGTTGCTTCCAAAATTAGAGATATTGCGATTATCTAATTTAATCGGTTTGATTCCATTGATATGGGAGGACCAACTTTCACACAACTCATTTAGGAACTTGAAAACATTGTTTGTGGAAAGTTGTGGCTTTGTGAAATTGGTGCCCCTTCGTGTGCTGAAATCTTTAAACAACTTGGAAGAACTAGAAGTTAGGGAGTGTGACACGTTGGAGTTGGTGTTTGATTTTGAAGACTTGAATGATTATAAAGAGGCGGAGTCATCATCAGTGATTGTGCCACTGAAAAAGTTAACGCTATGTGGATTGCAAAAATTGAAGAATGTGTGGAGCAATCACTATAAAGGAGACGTCTCCTTCCCAAGTCTAAGGAGCGTGCATGTTTCCTATTGTGAAAGCCTCACTAGTCTGTTTCCCGCATCTATAGCCAAAGGCATGCTTCGTGATCTTGAAGAGCTGCGAATAGAATATTGTGGTATGGATGTGATTGTTGCGAAGGATCAACTTTCAGAATCTGTTGCTCCTCTATTAGAGTTTCCCAAGTTGACTTTCCTTAAGCTTTCTTCGCTTAAAAATTTGAGGAGTTTCTATCCACAGACACACACATTGGAATGGCCACATCTTTATCGATTATCTATTAGAAGTTGTGATAAATTGGAGATATTTGAAAAGGAAGTCTCAAGTTCATTAGAAATACATGAGGAAGGGAGCTCATTAGACTCAAAATATCCTCTACTATCCCATGGCAAGGTACATCTCTAAGTTAGCTATTCATGTGTTATTTATTTTAAAAACAATCTAATAAAAGAGAAAAAAAAGAACTTTAAGCATTAACATAAATAATGAAACATATTTTGCTTCAGTCTTAGAGCACGTTTGAATTTGATATTTTTGAGTACTCAAGTATGTGAATTATTCCTGTTACTAAACCATTTATTAGAATATAATGTAGTTTAGGATTAATTTGTTTATTCACTTAAAAAGCTAAAAAAGAATAATTCATAATAATTATTTTAATTAATAATAGATATTAGAAATTAATTAAATAATTTTCTTTTTTTCCTTTTTTAAAAAAAGTGGGACTCCAATTCTTGGCTTTCCATCTTAACGAAAAAGAGTTGTGTCATCGAATCAAGGTGATGGGATTTTTTTTGTTCTTTTTTCAAGCCATTATTAGCTTTAATTGGATAATTTTTTTTTAAAACAAACGAGGGAAGAAGTAACGTTTGTATGTTATAAGCAAAGATACAAACTCCGGTCTAGAAATTTATATTCATTTTAATGTATCTTAATTATTATTTGTAGTTGCAAAATACATGTACGTCAAAATTGTGGATGCATCAAATTTAAATTTGAAGATATCCTCCTAAAGAAATGCACACGGCTGGATTTTGACGCATTGATTAGTTGTTATGATTTATGTATTGTGCAGGTCACTTATAATTTGGAGAAGCTGACATTAATGGGTAAAGGAGCTGAGGTGATAGGGAGTGGCCAGCTTTCAATGTACTGCTTCCCCAAAGTAAAAGTGCTTTATCTACATGTTGGTTATGATGAATCAAAAAGTATTTCATACAAATTGTTGAAGAGCTTTCCAAATTTAGAGGAGCTGAGACTGCGGGGTCACATTAAGGAGGCTTTGGGCGGAGGGGATGATGCTCATCTCCCAATAAAATTGAGTCTTGATGAAATTTACAATATCACAAGCTTGGTACCGCTCTTAGTTTCTCCACCAAATCTCACACATCTCCACATGGTATCTTGTTATGAGTTGACCACTTTGATGACATCATCAGTTGCTCGAAGCTTGGTCCATCTCACAAGTCTCTCAATTAGCAACTGCGATGGAATAGAGGAAATTATATGGAAGGAGGAAGGAGAGGATGATGACGATGAGGAATTCGTTTTCAGCAAGCTGCAGCATTTGAAAGTTGAACGGTTACGAGAATTGAAGAGATTTTGCCGCTACAATTACACTTTTAGATTTCCGTTATTGGATCAGCTGATCATAACAGAATGCCCAAAATTCGAAGTATTCTCTCCTGGACTCATTGATGCACCCTCTCTTAAAAGCGTTCTACTGTCACAAGATAGGTATGGAGAACATCATGAAATTTGGGACACCAATCTTAACAAAACATTATACCAACAGGTACGTCTAGAATGCTCCATTCTTCCTGTTTCCAGCTTTTACAAAAATATGAATCTATAAATGTTCCATTGTTATGATATTTAATATAAATATACCTATACATGTTTCGGTTTTGAAGTTTCTACTAAAATTTTAGTTATCATTTTTTAATTACATAACTTTAGTTACAGAACATCCCAAACAATTACATCATAATTAATTAATTAATTAATGGGATGCACAGCGAAATGTTTAAGTAAGAAATGAATTTTTTCCCCAGATATACTCTTATTTATGAGGAAAAAAGTAAGAGAGAGAAATAGAGTAATAATGAGAAAAATATGAAAGATAAGATAATATACCAAGTTGTCAGCTTTTTACTTAATGCAATGTATAAAATTAATTAGAGACAAAAAGGATAAAAACACATTAAATGGTCATACAAATCTAAGTTGGCACTTATAAGAAAAACTAAGACAATTCAAATTTCAAATTTTTATAAAAAGAATTGGAGGGAATAGTTATCATTTTGAATTACAGAACTTTAATTATAAAATATCCCAAACAATTACGTCATAATTTAATAATTAATGTGATACACAGTGAAGTGTGTCGGCATTATTGTTTTTTTGTCGTGGCTGATATAATTATTTCTTTTCCAAGATTAATTATGAGAAATAAATGAAATCAAAATGTTTCGCACTTCTAGTGAGCGCATTTGATCTTGGGACACAATAAAAAACAAAATAATATTACTGATTCAATAAGAAGTTGTGACATAATTAATAAATTAATATTACTATGCTTCTGACTCAATATCTGTTTTATAGAGATTTGTGGCATCAAGAGAGATGGTGTTAGATGAGTATGATGTTAGCATGATAAGAAATGAACAATTTCCAGCGGACAGTTGTCCTGAAGTGGAAATTCTGGGCATAGAAGGATCTGATTATGAAGGAGTAACATTTATGTATACATTGCTTGAAAGATTTCCACGGCTGTCTGAGCTTCGTGTGAAGGATAGTTCCTTCGAGGAGATATTCCCATCACCCATTGTTCATCAAATTCAACAACTTCATAATTTGACAGTGCTGAAGGTGTCCCAATGTCATCGGCTCATCTATTTAATGACAAATTCAGCTGCCAAAAGTTTGGTGAATCTTGAAACATTGGAAATAGATGATTGCAATAAGATGGAGAAAATTGTAAAGAATGAGAATAATGATGATGTGGAAGGTGGAATCACGTTCTGTGTGTTGAGAAGATTAAAACTCAATAGTTTACCAAGATTGAAAGCGGAAGAGCATAAAACAGATTTCAACATTGAAGACCCAGCAACAAATAATCATAAGGTATGCTCAAATCAATTTACAGTAAAATATACTAACTAGCCTTGTGTTTTACCTAAGTTATAGAAATCTTCCCTTTATTTTAAAAAGGGAAAATTAATTTGACGATCCTTATACTTTTATCAAATTGGAATCAGGTCTTTATAATTTTTTTTCCTATTTATTACATCCTTATTTTTTGCTCCCGTTATGATTGCCGTTACTTTAAGATGACAACACTGGCGTGGCACTGTTCAAGATCTGACTAGCATCATGTTCTTCATTTCACCAGTAACCCCTACGCCTTCATCTTCTCTCTCCCCCGCCTCCACCCAGTTCTCTTCCAAACTAACATCATCCTCTCTCTCACACACTTCATATTCTCTCTCCCTGCCACTATCCTTATCTCTTCTTGTAAAAGTTTCACTCCATGTTTTAAAATCATCAGATTCTCTCTCTGTTTATTAATTTATTTTTGTGGGCCAAAGAGTAGTAGAACCTCTTCCACGTTTCACTATTGGACTTAATCGTCTATTCAAATGGGCTAATTTTTCAAAAAAAAATTTCAAGGATGAAGACGATGAACCGATGAATCTCACAACATCGTGGTCCTCTTTTTAGTCAACTATCATCACTTAGATCCGCATCGCCGTCTGAGAAGGAATTCGAAACAGGATGAAGCTTCTATATTAGCAAGTAAAAACGATGGTGGGGAGAAAGAGAGTGCATGAGTTGAGAGAGAGAGATGATGGTGTTGGTTTGGAAGGAAACTGAATGAAGCTTTTTACTCTCAAAAGGAAACCGACCGGAGGAGGGAGAAAATGTGGGAGGAAGTGTTCCAGATGAGGTAAGTAAGATGGTGCCTAGTCATGCCACATCACCGCTGTTAACTTAAAGTGACGGCAATTATAAACGGAAGGACCTTAGTTACTAACTGAGCAAATAATCTAATAAAATTTAAAAAAAAGACTACAGGAACCTGATTCCAAATTTGATAAAAGCATAAGGGCTGTCAAATTAGTTTTAAATATATATATGTGTGTATAACTACAGTAAAACTAAAATACATGTTGATCAAACCTCTCTTGTATATTTGATTTGAGATTCTATTTCCATCTATCCAACTATAAGGTGACCATTAAGTTTGACTTTTAAACTTTTATTTTGACCAAAATACTGCTTCTTCACGTAAAAGTTATTTAAACATTCATTTTTTAAAAATAATTTTTAATACCACAAAACATAATTTTAACACATGTATTTTCAGACTTTTTAAAATGTAATAAATTTTTTTAATTTTAATTCTATTATAAAATTTTATAATTTTAATTGTTTGTCACGCACATTGAAATTAATTTATTTAGGTTTCTTTAAATGGCTAAAAAATATGTTGAATACATATTCTTTTCATCATATAATATAGATTATCTAAGTTTGATAGATTATAGAAATTATTTAAAATTAAATTTTAAAGTTTTTGAGCAAATGAGAAATATTTATAACTTATTTAGTCAATTATATATTTATTTAAAGAATTAACCAAATTTCCACTCACAAATTACTTATTTTCAATACAAAGGAGGCCAGAATAATTTACTAATCAATTTATTATTGTTTTTTCGGGACAAAAAATTAATTTGTTTTTGTTTTTCTTATCTTGTATATTTTTTCCTTACCAAGATTTTCTTATCTTATTAACTTCTTAATTTCAAACTTACGTTGTGAAAATTAATTTTACTGGAATTATTTACTCTGTTCAGTACAAATATGTTCTATTTTTCCTTGTCTCAATATTTCTACAAAAATTATTTCACTTAAATTACTTACTTTGGCATTAAGCTAGCTATTGTAGCATTTTATAATTCTCTCGTTTTTTAGTTAGTTATTTGTGTTTGGTGAACTTGAAATTTGAAGTTGAACTTTTATCAATCTCTTGAAGAATATTGCGGTACACGAGATCTATATTTACACATTTAAACAATCTTTCATGAACACTAAGCCTCGCAAATCAACAGTAACTTCGTTTTCATTTTTTGCTAAAAGATTTTCGTTTAATTATATTTTCTTTCAACAGGTGTCATTCCCAGGGTTAGAGATATTAGAATTATACTCTTTAAACAGTCTGGTTCCGTTGATATGGGATGACAAACCTTCACACAACTCATTTAGCAACTTGAAAACATTGAGTGTGAGTAGTTGTGACATTGTGAAATTGGTGCCCCTTCATGTGCTGAAATATTTAAACAACTTGGAAGAACTGGAAGTCAAGTTTTGTGACATGTTGGAGACGGTGTTTTATTTTGAAGATTTAAATGATTATAAAGAGATTGTGTCATCATCGATGGCTGTGCCACTGAAAGAGTTAAGGTTAATCTATTTGCCAAAATTGAAGAATGTGTTGGCACCATCCATATGCCATCAAAATCAAATTGAAGAAATTATACCGAGACAGGAAGAGGACAATGAGGACACGGAAATCATTTTCAGCAAACTGGAGCTTTTGGAACTTGATGGATTACCAAGATTGAAGAGATTTTGCAGCCAAAATTATACTTTCAAGTTTCCATTATTACAATCTGTAACCATAACAGAGTGCCCTCAACTCACGACATTCTGTTCCGGAGCCATTCATGCCCCGCAGCTTCAAAATGTTCGAGTGACGAGAGCACGTGAAGAATCTCACATAGATATTTGGATGAATGATCTTAATACCACCATCCAACGCCGATTTACTATTCAAGAGGTCAGTCCAGCATACTGATATTCTTAGTTTCATTTTTTAAATAATTCCTCATCATCTACAAAATTTAGGATAAGAGAAACATCTAATATAAATATTAAAGTTTGGACATTCTGTCGTCTACCCAAAAATTATAAACTTCTCATCAAATTACAAGACTCTTATTGCACGCGAAATCTGATAAGCAAATGATGATTAATGGATGTGGCAAACTACTGCAAATAGTGTGATAATGTTTGTAGATCTCTGACTGGAAAGAAATGGGCCTATAAACTGATTCAAAGAATTTTATTTTATTTTTTAACGTGATTTTTTTTGGGGGGAATTAATGATGAAAAATATAAGTATTGGAAAAAGATGACGGGTCAATTAAGAAAGATTTTATCTACAATAAATATAAGAAATTATTATTTTAAAAAATATTCTGACCTGATTTATTAACCTACCTTCTTATAATAATAATTTTACCAAGAATCTTTGAACAGGTTATTTTCATAGTAAAAAAAGGCTAGCCCTAAATGTGAATTCCAAGGAAATTATGGATTTTTTTTTTCAATTTAACTTAGATGAAAGAAAGGGGCTATGAAGTTAATTTAAAGGATTTTTAAAATTTTAATGTGCGGATGTTATTTCATGGTGAAAAAATGAAAATTAGATATTAGCAAAAGATGAGTGATCCATTAAAAAGTTTTAATTATTGAAAATAATATCTTGATGTAATTTACTAAATCGACTACTCATTATGGTAATTGTTTTACTGATTATGATTTTATAGGTAATTTCCACAACCAAAAGCATGGCTTTAAATGCGAAGAATATCACAATGATAGGAGATGTTTTTCCTAGAGTGAGAGCTCTTTATGTAGAAAGCTTCACAGATAAAGGGGTAACATTTCCCTATAGCTTCCTTGAGAGATTTCCCAAGTTGGATAAGCTTTATGTGGAGCATAGTTCCTTTGGGGAGATATTCCCCTCACAGGATCAGATTCTTGATTTTATGGGAAAAATCCCACCATTTGAAGAATTACACATTGCCTATTTGGATCAACTCAAAAGCACATGGAAGGATGATTCTCAGCTACCACCAATTCATCAAAACCTAATAAAAAGCCTGGAAGTCGAAAGTTGTCATAGCTTGGTCAAGTTGGCACCATCCTCTGCTTCATTTCAAAATTTGTGGTACCTGTCTATATCTAGATGCCATCAACTCGTCTATTTGGTGACAAGTTCAACTGCCAAAAGCTTGATGAGTCTTGAATGTTTGAGGATAAACGATTGTAAAAAAATGGAGGAAATTGTATTGAATGAGAACAATGAAGGTGTAGAAGGTGGAATCACTCTCAACCGATTACGGTGGATTGAACTTATTGATATGCCAAGCTTGAAGATGTTCTCTTCACAAAGTCAGACATTTGAATTCCCTGGATTAGAAGAGATAGAAATAACTGGATGTCCTGAAATGAAGATGTTTTGTTCAGGATTGTTGGAAATACCAGAGTTGTCTAGAGTAAAAATAAAAGAGCATGAGATGGAGTGGAAGGCTAAAGGGGACCTTAACAAAACACTAGAAATGCTATCCTCAGCAAAGGTATGACATACCCATACTAACAAATATTTTTTCGGAAAATGTGTTGTTAATGGCCACGGAAATAGAAAGTTGATTGTATCGTGCTTATGCCAACGACGTCTCTTTTCAAAATTGCCTTCTATTTTAGGCAGCTAATATTATGATTTGGTATTGCAGGATAGTGTTAATAAATAGAAGGATAAGTCCATCATCCATGTTATCATTCTTTCCAGGTTCGTAGCTTTTATGATTTTTTTTTCCTGCTTATTGTCTATGTTTTTTTTCCTAGTGGTTATTATGATATCAATAAAAGCCTCATATATGAGGGGACAAGCTTTTAAAAAAAAAAACTTGCATCTCTTTTTTTCCCTCAAATAAAAAACTTGGATCTCTTTTTTTCCCTCCCAATACGCCGATTTTTTCTTTCTCTTAAATGATTTGTATGTTTTTGCTACATTTGTCTGTGTTTTACAATCACTAAAAGATATGAGTTGCTTGTTGAAATTTATTTCAATTTCTTTTCCAATAGTAGTTAAATATAATATCAACAACTGCTATATATATATCATTAAAGGATGAAACAGAGGAGCCATCTTTTTCCGAGTGTGAGTGTTTTTTTTTTTTTAGCTTATTTATAAAATTTTTCTTTGTTTCTGTACATTTCCTCTGTATTGTATCGGTTGAGTTAGTGGATCACTTTTGCTTATTTTAGAGAGATCAACTGTGATTAAGAAGAAAAGAAACAGCTAGCATATTTCAAAAAGGATGATTTTGTATTTAACCCAACTTTTCAACTAAATATGATATATATTTACAAAATAGAATGATAAAAACATAGGGGTTGTTTGTTTCTGTTTTATTGATTTTTTTTTTGCAAAATTGTTTTTTAAAACAAGTTTTGAAAAAAAAACTGTTTGGATAATTGTTTTAAAAAACTATATTTGGAAATAAACATAATAAGACCGGACAGTGAAGTTTCAACAAGAACTCAAGTTTTTAAATGGAGAAAAAGCTCTCAAGTGAGAAAAAAAGGTTTCCCAATTTTTCCAAACAAAAAATAGAAAATCTGAAAAAAAAAATAACTAAAAGTTTTTTTGTTTTTTAGTTTTTAAAAATATTTATTTTTTTGTTTTTAAAAACACTTAATTTACAACAAATTAAAAAAAAGCCTTTTTAATTTTTTTATTTTTTAAAAAGAAAAAACGGTTTTCAAAATAAGAAAACAAACAAGGCTTTTTGACACATTGACTACGAAATGATTTCTATCTGATAACATGAATATATGTAGAATACACTCAGTAGTCTTGTTAATTTCCTTCCTTGATTAATGCAGGCGGCTAATCCAAAGTGTAGACTACAAAATCATTGACTACAGGATGATGAATATGGACAGATACTTGTGCGGTGATGCTTTTGTTGAATTCTCAATTATTTGATAAATGAGACTTTGTTTTTATCATAAACAATTGGATGATACATGACAAAACTCTACGCAAAGTGTGGTTTGTCTCATTAATGTATGAAGACTCAGAAATTGGTGTGCTGTGATTGTGAAGCTTTCATTCAACATCTTTGTGGTTCGCTTAATTGTGTTATTAAGATTATTAATTAGTAGTTCAATGAGACTGGTCACATGCTTCTTTTGTCACTTTCAGGCTCCCCACGCCTTTCTTTTCTATCTTTCTTTCAAAAGGCTGAGTTGGATCGAGGGATATCAAAGCTACCTGTTGTTTTTTTTTCCCTTTCACATTTAAACAATCTTTCATGAGCAAGTGTTAGGATCGGAAGTTATTTTTATTTGATCATTTTTTATTTAAACTAATACATTGATTTAGTATACTAAATCACCTACTAATTATGCAAGATGCATTAATTTCCACAATTGAAAGCATGACGTTAAATATATGTGAAGAATATTAGATCAATAAGAGGTGTCTTTGCTGAAGTGAGCCCTCCTCCCTATGTGGCCCCTTTGAAAGATTTCCAAAGAGCGTAGCTCGATCTTTTGAGGACATATTCCCATCATGAGACCACATTATTGATCATATGGCGAAAATTCCACCACTCGAGAATATGGATGATATTGAAACTAGTGGTGGTTAATCTTTCGCAAAAAGCATGTATCTGCCACCAGCATCAGAAGCAGATAAAATAATTGCAGTGTGTACCCCGCTAATATATACAGAATCCTGCTCAAAAGGTGGTCTAAATATTTATTAAATTATGGGGACTAATATTTTAAATGAAATAAAATTTAGGGACCAAAATAAAAATAAGGGCAAAACTTAAAAGACCAAAAATTATATTAACCCTATTATTTAAATATTTTAACAAGGTTTGATTTTGATCTTTTAATTGTATAAAGTGCTTTTTTCAGTCTTTTAACTCTAAGGTTGTTGACAAAAAAATATTGATATTTAAATTTTAAATATTGATAAAACATTATTAAATATAATGTTGCTAAAAATGAATTTTATTACAAATTAAAATCAGAGTAAAAATTAATTATTATAATGTAATTTATGTCTGTACTGGTTTTTGGTAACAAAAATCAGCAAGACAAAATGAAATTTATTTGGATAATATATTTGAAAAGCATGTTGGATGTAAAATGATTAAAAATATGCATGTGTTTTATAAAATATTTATAAATATATTATATGTATAATTTGATAAATTTGGAAAAAATTAAAATTAAAATTATATAAAAATGAAAAGAGTGAATATATTATTGAAAAAAATGTAAATACTAAAACACTTAATTAGATATATTTAAAAGATATATATATAAATTACAAATTATTCTAATACTATTTTTAACTAATTAATATTAGATAACAAGATAATTATAAAAAAGTTCCATAAAATATATGTAGATAAATATAGAATTAATGCGGGAAACGGTAGATGATTGGGAGTGGCATGATAATTTGTTTCGAAAGGAGAAAGGTGAGGGAAAAGACAAGAGGGAAAAGACAAGAGCGTAAAGGTAATATTCTCCGCCTTATGCTCCAAGGGCAAACTACAACCACCTAGGCCCTAAAAACGCCGTATGTTTCTAGGGAGAGTTACAATCAAGTTTTATAGGAAAAAAGAAAATTACAAAACAAGTTCTAAGATTGTCGTATTTTATTATAGAACTTGTTATTACACACTGTTTAGACTTGTCATTACACGCCGCTTAGATTGTTATTAAAACTTTTTAATAATTATTTCTTTTTTGTAGGATTTTATTGTAATTCTCTTATGTTTTTAACACATCAATAAGAAAATAGTTAGAGAAAATGACTCGAAAAAAATCTTGAACATGCTAAATCTCCATAAAGTACTTAAAATCAATACATTCTTATGAGGAACCTATCCAAAAATGGGATTTAAAATTCAAGCAAAAAGATAAAAGCACCTCATTTGTTGAAAGAAAAGAGTCAGGAACCCCTCTCATTAGAGTTGACCATTGTCAGCACCGCAACTCCCGCTAGAAAGAGGAATGTTCATGAGCCGAGAGCAAGGAACAAAAAACCGGACCAGAGACTAAACCGGTCAGAGCAGTGGGTCAAGGGTCACTGGTCGGACTAGGGGTCAAACCGAGGTCAGACCGGTCATATTAAAATAATATAATTTAATTCATAATATTAAAATAGAACAAAATTCATAAATAATAAATAGCAAGATTCAAAAAACTAGACTAGATATTAAACCGGCTACAATTAAAATAATATAATTTAATTAAAAATTTACAAACATGTTTATATTTAATCATAAAAAATAATATTTCAATGAACAACGTATTAATTGAATTGATTTAAAAACTAATAATTCAAGTAAAATTTCCCAATGCCTCAAGCATATTATAGGCCGTGCATTGATGACAGGGCTTGGTGCTGACTTGAAGCAGATGCACAATGGAACTTTTTGACTTTCCATCTCCCTATGTGAAGCCTTGGGAACTTGCGTTTTTACTTTTTAATTAACAAATGGCTTCTTCATTTCTCAAATCTTCTGCTCCTGGGCGTCTCTCTCTCTCACTAGACCAAAGGTAAAAATGCTATCATTACAGATCAAGAAACTTTGATTATTGGAGGAATGGAGGCTATACACATTTCATATCTCAATCTCACTCACAAGTCACAGCTGGAACACAGAACAGAAGCACGAAGGAAAAAGCAGAGCACATCGAGCAAATAACCCACATCGAGCTGAAGGAAAATAACTAACCAGAAAACAAGAGCACAGAAGCTGAACGAGAATGAAGAACCTGCCACGGTGAAGAAGAAATGACGATGGGAGGCGACGAGGAGCTGCTGCTGTGGCCTGATTGAAGAATGCCTACTAGCTGCTGCTTCGACCAGGAGACGTCACGCAAAGACCGACGACCTCCGATGGCGAAGAAAACGGCGGCTACAATGAGGGTGGATTTTGGCTAGGGATTTCAATTTAGGGGGAAGGATGAAAATGGCGAAGCCGAAAGTTGAGTTGCCTTCGCCCTTCGATAAGCTGTATGTTTTTTTTTTTTTTCAAAATTTCTTCAACCTGAAACGGCATTGTTCAACAGTTGAAGGTTTAAAAAAAAAAACTTCAAACTGGGCAACCCATCAACCCAGAGGTTGCCCAGTTTTGACTGGTTGAGCTGGTTTCTTACCGGTCCGTTCACCTAGCGGTTTTTCTATCAAACCAGACTGGACCAGACACCGATTCACCGATTTTCCGGTTGAACCGGCCAGTCCAATCCGGTTTTTTTTCCTTGGGCCGAGAGGAATATTTTGGAGCAAGTGGTAACGGTGAGATTTAATCGCACAACCACTTACATCCTAAAATTAAAGGTGATTAATACCAAATTTATAACATTAATATAAATAGAATACAGTGATGGAAAAAACAACAAAAAAACTCATTTTAGAGGTTGTTATATATACTCTCCTTTATTTTTTTTTAATTTTTTAGTGCTAACTTTGCTATGTTAGTATCATTAGCTCCTGTATAGGAGTTAACGACACTAATATAATAAAATTAAAAGATTTAACTAATAAAGAAAAAATTATGACTACCAAATTAAATGGTTTTCACAGGAAAAAAAGTAGAATATAAAATATTGAGTATTTAGCACTTCTATCTATGTAGAAGAAAATAGTTTTCTCTATTTCTCCAAATTTTAACCTTACAACCACTTTGTATTCATATCATTCAATTATACAATCTATAGCTAGTTCTAATTCAAAATTTATGCCAACGCATCTAATCTAATTATTTACAATTACGAGGCATGCAGCAATATGAATTGTTTCGTATTTCTAATTCAACTTGCAATTAATTTTATGACTTTCGCAACTCAGTTTCACATATTATTCAATAAACTTGGGGTGTGTTAGCTGAATCGGACCAAGCTAACATAGTTTGATATCCAAAACTTTAGTCCAGGTAAGACCACTCATTCTCAACTCATCAGCGGGCCACGTTAGGACTCTCAGCTTTGAATATCAAATCTAGGATAACTGGAAAGATTGTCACTAAACACTCCTTCATGGATCGTGGTTAGATCCTATTTTTGATGCACAAGATCCTCTTAAAGAGGCAAGTGCAGAGCATACTCAAAATCTCTGACGACAGAAGAAAGACATTATAAGTGAGGCTTTCAGAGGAAAGAAATTTAGAGAGAGCTCATGAGAAAAGCACACTAGTATTATATAAGGAAGTTGATACAATTCCTTCTCTCTGTAACTGAAGGCAGAGTGAGGTTTATATAGAGGCTCTGTACCATTACATGACAAAGTCCTAATAGTAGATATCATTATAATGGGTAGGTGCTATAATGACTTGTTATTTAATAATCACAACTACCCTAATACCAACTACTCTGATTATGACACAACTACTTTACTTATTACAAGAAGACGAAATAGACTAGAGGACGAACTACTTTAATAAAGTAAAAATGGATGGTGATATAAAGTAGTCCTCTGGCAGGTCTCCCTTATCTTCAGAGTGACACAAAAAGAGATTTTTTGATGATGGTGTTTCCTAGTCTTTATAGATAAGTTCATGGCTAGGGGACAGGTTTTTGATGCCTTCTGGATTATGGTCATCTGAATCATAAAGTCTCCTTGTACAATGGAATTCCTCGAGTTCTGCGAGCTGGGCCTTATCATCATCATCTTGGTTAGGGTCTTGAGATTCTCCTACAAGGAATGGAAGTTGTGACTAAAAACTTGGCTGAGAGAGATGGAGGCTGAGTGAGTTGAATCTGCGAATCTCCTTGATAAGGGTCTTGGGAGGCTTCTGTTGGTAAGGGGGCTTGTGATCTATTTGGTGGACGTCTGACAGCGCTTATGATGAAATCTCTCTAGAATTCTTTAAGTGTTGTGCTACTGGCTGACGGTGAACTTAGAGGGAAAGGTCCAAGAGAAAGACATGAAGTGTCTTCCCCTATGTTTAGCTGATTAAGTGCAATTAATGTCTTCCTAATTTTTTCTATTAATAATCTTTCTTTTCTTGGCCATGAGGGAGTGGTGACCTGGAGAAGCAGATGGTTGTCTATGTAAAGCCTTTGGGTAGCACTTATACCATAGTTTCTGAAAAAAGTATACAAACAGAAAAATCTTTTCTGTTTGGGAGATGGTAAGTCCTAGATATTATGATCTTTGAGAATTTTTCAAAGTTTTCCTCTCCAGTAAGGAAGAGGAGAATCATCTCAAAGAGTGTGGTAAGAGGAGAATTTTCGTTTCTGGAGTCATTCAGATGATTATGTATGACTACGGCTGAGAAGGCTATGGCACAGGTATAATTGGCTGAGATGGACCAAATATACCATAAGAGTTCCTTTGGTATGGGTCCTTTAATGGTGGGAACGATGAGGTATGGAGTGTCAGCATCAAAGTGCTAAGGATATGGGTGAATTCCAATATCCACGAGAAGACGGTGGAGCCAGTAGAATATAGTGCTTCTGGCAAGGTTTTGGACATCTGCTGGCGATTTAGGATGGGATCTGGGAGCAAAAAATGGTGGCTCTCATTCTGTGAGACATTTTCAGTTCAAAGATGATTAGGATGAAAAGGGGTTGGTATTTGGAGAGTGACAAGAGTTTTGGAGGCTGAGAAACTTTCTGAGGTCTTGAGAGAAAATCTGTAATGACGTTCTGGTGACCTTTAAGGTGATGGATAAAGAATTTATAGCGAGAGAACCAGTCTTTCCATCAGGGTAACTAGCTGTTTGGTAAAATCTTTCCCTTAGGATTAAGCATTCTAGGAAAAGACATATTGTCCATTTCTACTCTGAATTGATAAGGACTGAGATGAAAACTGAACTTCTCGATTCCTCTTTTGAATGCAAGGATCTCCTTGAAGGTAGCATAATAATGCTTTTCTGACTCCTTGAATTGTCTGCTTGCATATCCATAGTAGAATCTCTTTCCATTTATTTCTTCAATTAAGATAGCTTCCCAAAAGTCATCACTAGCATCAGTCTAGAGGATCCGTAGTCCTTTGTCAGGGATCTTTAAAGGAGGTGGTTGCTGTGCAATTCTTTTGAGAGATTGGACAGCTGAGGTCTGCTCTGTCCCCTACGCGGGAGGATTCTTTTTTAGAAGTTTGGACAGCTAGCTGGTGTGATTAGACACATGAGGGATAAAATCTCTAAGATAATTAATAATTCCCAAAAATTGCTGAATTTGTTTTGTTGTTAGATTCTCGTTTGGAAACTTGAGCAATTCTTCTGCAATATGTGATCCAGGATAATATTGACCATTTTCAAAATTCATTCTAAGAAATTCTATACTTTTGACACCTATTTCTCCTTTCTTTGTCGATAACATAATCCCATATTTTTCAACTATTTTTCCAAAATGGGACAATAAAAGTTTATGGGAATCCTCGTCCTTTGAGAAGAGTAAAGGTCATCAATATAATTGAGGAGGTTATCAAGCATAGGTTCAAAGATTCTGGTCATGGCCTTTTGGAATAATGATAGGGCAACTTTGAGCCCAAATGGCATAACAGCCCATTGGTATTGGGCATTTGGAATATAAAAAGCAGTTTTAGGCCGATCTTCTGGGTGGATACCCAATTGCCAAAAACTAGCTTTAAGATCAAACTTAGAAAAGATCTTAGCATCTCTAAGATAGATTGTAAGTGAACTGGGCTTTAGTAAAGGGAATTTGTCATCTTAGAGAAAAATATTGAAAGGTTTATAGTCAATGACTAACGTTTTCTTCCCTCTTTTGATTTCTGACCTCTTTTCAACGTAGAACGCTTGGCAAGCCCAAGCAGATTTTATTGGTTCAATAAGGCTTTATTTGAATAGTATAGAACATTCCTCTTTGGCCAGGCCAAGAAGGTTCTTTTGTACCTTCTGGACATATTTTGTCTATCACCCCGAGTGGTATCAGAGTCGGCACAATTTTTGACAGAAGTAAGATATTGTTTGTGAAGGTGAGTAAGAAGATATCACCACATCATGAGTGAAACTTCAAATAGCATTGAACCTGTTTGAATCTCTACCCCTTTTACCCCACAAAGACTTCCCTCCTCTATTCGTACGACTCTTTCTAGAAAAATAGAAAATCTTGTTGAGATAGATCATCTTCCTGAAGATGCTAAAGTCTAGAAAACAGATCTACCTCTCCTTAGCCCTTATAGCCTTTACCAATGTACTAATCGTATCACCAAAAATGTTAGAAATCTGATCTCCACCTAAAGACCCCATGTGAAAGAAATTGTCAAGTCTACCAGTTTAGAAAATTGTGGTCTTCCTGCCTCTTCTAAACAATATGTCACTATTGATATACCTCAACCTTTGATTAATGAATGGATGGCTCAAGGTTATACTCATCTCCATATTGGTATTGTACGTCTTATCCTTACACTCTATAGGAGAAAAGGAATTCCAGCTATTGCTATAGTTGCTCTAGTTGATACTACCTACACTTCTTATATTAATGCTTTGATTGGTGCCATCTTGACCATTCTTAGCAATGGTAGTGTCATCCTTACCATGGCTCTAGATTTCAACATCAAACTTTCAAATCCAACTTTGACGGACAGACTAAAAATCCAAGTCCAGATAGTTGGGGCAGAACAAGATCCCAGAGCTGTCGCAGCAACTCTTCATCATCAAGTTATCTACAGACTTCAGAACCATGCTCTTGATCTTCATTTTCCAAATTCCACTAAAGATGCTTTTTATGTGGTTTTTGATAGAGCTAATGATACCTCCATCTTCCAGATTCCCCGATAGATCTTAGAAGAGGAACTTGCTCAGTTGATGCCTTTTGAGTGGATCACCAACTATGAAAGACATTTTCATGGTGTTCAAAGGGATGTTCATACTTCTACTCCTCCTGAGATAAAAAGATTTCTAGATGGAACAACTAAAACTGTCTTCACAAAGCCAGGCCAAAAAGGTTCTTCTATACCTTCTGGACATATTTTGTCTATCATGTCTTTCTCTTGGACCTTTCCCTCTAAGTTCACCGCTAGCTAGCAGCACAACACTTGAAGAATTCCAGAGAGATTTCATCATGAGCACTGTCAGACGTCCACCAAATAGGTCACAAGCCCCTTTACCAACAGAAGCCTCCCAAGACCCTTATCAAGGAGATTCGCAGATTCAACTAACTTAGCTTGAAGGACTCCATTTGTCTCAGCCAGGTTTTCAGTCACTACTTCCATTCCTTGTAGGAGAATCTCAAGACCCTAACCAAAATGATGATGATGAGGCCCGGCTCATAGAACTCGAGGAATTCCACTGTACAAGGAGACTTTATGATTCAGATGACTCTGACCTAGAAGGCATCATAAACCTGTCCCCTAGCCATGAATCTATCTATAAAGACTAGGGAACACCATCATCAGAAAATCTCCTTTTGTGTAACTTTGAAGATAAGGGGGACCTGTCAGAGGACTATTTTATGTCGCCATCCATTTTTACTTTATTAAAGTAGTTCGTCCTCTAGTATATTTTGTCTTCTTGTAATAAGTAAAGTAGTTGTGTCATAATCAAAGTAGTTGGTAGTTGTGTCATTATTAGAGTAGTTGTGATTATTAAATAACAAGTCATTATGACACCTACCCGTCATAATGATATCTATTATTAGGACTGTCATATAATGGCACCGAGCCTCTATATAAACCTCACTCTACCTCCCGTTACAGGAAGAAGGAGTGGTATCAACTTTCTTGTATAATACTAGTGTGCTTTTCTCATGAGCTCTTTCTAAATTTCTTTCTTCTAAAAGCCTCACTTATAATGTCTTTCTTCTATCATCTGAGATTCTGAGTATGCTCTGCACTTGTCTCTTTAAGAGGATCCTGTGCATCAGAAATAGAATCTAACAATGATCCATAAAGGAGTGTTTAGTGACAATCTTTCCAGTTATCCTAGATCTGGTATTCAAAGCTGAGAGTCCTAACGTGGCCCGTAAATGAGTTGAGAATGAGTGGCCTTACCTGGACTAAAGCTTTGGATATCAGACTATGTTAGCTTGGTCCGATTCAGCTAACACACCCCTGATCCATGAAGGAGTGTTTAGTGGCAATCTTTCCAGTTATCCTAGATTTGGTATTCAAAGCTGAGAGTCCTAACATGGCCCGTTGATGAGTTGAGAATGAGTAGCCTTACCTGGACTCAAGCTTTGGATATCAGACTATGCTAACTTGGTCCGATTCAGCTAACACACCCCGAGTACATATTATTCAATAAAAAATGATTGAGCTTTAATTGTCACAATGCGAAAAAAAATATATATTATTTTAAATTTTAAATTTACATCCTGCATTTTAAATTTCATTATCACTCAAATCAATCTTTAAAAATGCATTTACTTTAAGGGGGTGTTTGGGTAAGAACAAAATCATAGTTTCAGAAGTGTTTTTACGGTATACAAAGTAAATATGTGGAGGAATTTGCTTCGATTTACAGAAAAGTGTTTCTGAAAAATACTTATGAGGAAAGCCAAACACCCTTTAAGTCTTTAAGGTTACCTTTTTCTGTTCAATTGCTTTGTATGCAAAACGACAAATTCCGTGGAGGTAGTGGATTTGGATATTGATCAATGTGGAAGTGGAGTCGATTTTTTCTTTTCTGTGGTGGTCCGTGAATTATTGAAGACGGTGGCATCAATTTAATAATGAAGGGCTTAACTGGAGGAGGCCGATAAGATCTAGATAAACGTGGAGGGATATGGTTACTTGTATATCATCTCAAATCTCATTGCTCCCAATCGATGGCTAAGATCTAACTGAGAATTAGGAAATAAAAATAAAATGACAAAACCTAAAATAAGAGAGATCAGTTGGCGACTAAAATGAAAATTAAACAGAATTACATGGGAATGCGGAATATGCCAAATGTATAGAATCAACCTAATAAAATAAAACTAAAAACAAATAAAAATACCAGCTATCCCAAAATGTCATGTTCCATAAATGATAATGTCTTTCCTCTAATAAAATTAGCCCTTACCACTCTAATAATTATTATAATTCATTTTAAAGTAATTCTCACTAACTAAAGAATAAAAGTTGTCATTAAATATTTATTGCGTTGATAAAATTTTTGAAGTTGATGTGCATTGGAAAAAACATGTTATATACTCCTCTTTCCATTTAATAAGGGTAAAGTTAGAAAACAATTATTATATTACTCCCTTTATCTCTTTTTATAAACAACATTATACTCTATAATGTAAATCAAAAAGTTAGTTAAAGACAATAAATAGATAGAAATTTAGAAGTGTTTATTCAAAATACCCTTATTTATGAAAGAGGAAAAAGATAGATGGAGAGAAATGATAGTTTGAAAAATGAGATAATAAGTATATTAGGTATTAAAATAAGTAACTAATAGGAGGCAAAATAGAAAATTTGCTACAAAAATTTAAAACAACTTACAAATATTACTTATATTTAAGGATAAGAGTAGCATGGTAGTTGTTGCTTGTCAAAAGGAACCGAGGGAGTAATAATTACCTAAGTGGCTCACATTTAGGATCAAAAATTATTTCTAGAATGGACTTTTAATAAGGACTCCAGTAGCAGGTTGATTTCCAGTATCCTATACTTTCGCCATTTTGCAACCCTAAGTGACCAATTGGTACCAGTTGTATGTGTTCAAATATTGCAATGTCACCTACACGTAAAAATAACACCATATAATATCATATATTCAAGGAAATTAAAATCATTAGGAATTTAAATTCCCTAAAAATATGAGAACTAAGCACAAAATTTTTTGAAATACCTTTAAACACAATCAAGACCTAATTAACTCAATCAAAGTGATAAAAGCCAAAATAAAGCATCGTGACGCATAAAAATAATTGTGTTTAACCAAAATATTCTGCCACAGGTACAAAGCACAATCAATAAAACATAATATGTATAACGCATCAACAACAAAATGATCTGGCCGCCGTATCTAATAGAATGGATGTGAGTAGAAAATTAAGTATTCATTATCTCTTTCTCCCAATTTTTACTTGATCATCACTTTATATTTTAAACCTAATCACCCTTCTGTTTTGTTTTAATTACACAACCTCAGTGAAGATGTTTCCAAGACTGGGCTAAATGGTTCATCAAATTCAAACTACATTGCCTTGTCCTGATTATGGTACAAGTAACCATGTTTTTTTTTTATTATTATTATTAGAGCATTATATTCGGCCTCTTTCGTAGGTTGTCTCCGCTTGTCTGACTTGAGAGCATCTTGAATTCTGTGTGGTTATTTAGATTCATCTATTTCACCAATGATATATATTTTTTGCTGGTTGTTGAGAACTTTGACTTGCATTATTTAAATTTTCTGTCTGTTGCTCTGTTATTTACTGCATTGAAGATGAGACAGTATCAACAATGGAGCGACCATTTTAATTTCGTCATCATTGAAAGTGCTATTGAATTATTCATTTGTGGGGCAAAGGTGAAGCAAATGGCTTGAGAAACACCTTTGGATGAACTAGTTTATCAGATATAGCTTTTTTTGGTTGTCTAGTTAAAAACCAACGAATCAGAAAATTGATTATTTAGTTTTTATACTTATGCCAATATCATCTCTATTAATTCTTCCAAAATTGCTTTCTCAGAATCTCACCCATTACTACTCTTTGTATGTGCTCAAATATTCGAATGTCACCTACACATAAAAATAACACCATACAATATCATATACTTCAATCTAAAAAAGAAGAATAAGGAGAAGTAAAGAAAATGGATATGGTACAGATTAAAGAAAAACAAAAGCAAAAACAGAGGATTAGAAGTCAAGCAATTATGCCTTATCAACTTGCCAACATTCCAATCAAATCCCAATATGAAAAGAGAGTTAAGTTCATGATATATTACTTAACCCAGAAGAATACAAGTTAGAGAAAGTGCGTCTCTCACCACGCTAGTGCTTTAAGCTTTCTTTCTCTCAAATTCACTTTTCTAATTACGTTATCATAAGTATTCAGCGCTTAGATATTTGTAAAAGAAAATGGTTTTATTTTTCTGTTTCTCCGAATTTTAATTTTACCATCACTTTATATTTATATCATTCAATCATATAATCTATAGCTAGTTCTAATTCTAAATTTATGCCAACGCATCTTATCTAATTATTTTATAGTTACGAAGCATATAATGGCAAGTTGCTGGCCCACGCTCGTGTGAATCCAAACTGAGCAACAGAAAGTCTTCTAAACCTTTACCTTGTACGTAATACTTGGTGGACCCACACGCTTCTTTTTTTACTTTCAGACTCCACACGCCTTTCTTTTCTATCTTTTCTTCAAAAGGCTAAGTTGGATAAGAGAAATGAAACAAGAGCACGTTCCATACTCATCACAGTTTAGATTATTCAGATTAATTTTAGATGATTCAGATTAAATTTAAAATTTTTATATGTTTTAATTAATCTTTTGTTTTAATAGATGCAGAATTTAAAATAAATATAATATTATAACTAACATATCTTTAAAAAATAAATTTATTATTGAAAAAATTGTATATTAAATATTTTAAATTTGAACCATCCATATTAGATTTTGGATGGTTTAGATTGCATTACCGGGATGAGTACATAGTGCTAAATTACCTACTAATTATGCCAGTTCTATTAATTAGCACAGTTGAGATTCACAGGATGAATTCTTAGTAATCAAAACGCTCTAGGTACTTCACAAATAAGGCAATTCTCAAATTTGTCGCGGCTAAATTAGATTTTTAGGATACTGATATTGCTCGTTCAAGTCCATCCAAAACGAAAGTACATCTGAATTTGATAGAAAAACATAAATATTCAACAATAGATAGATTTATTTAAAGAACCAAATTGAGGAATAATCCAAACCGAGAAATACCTAATGTATGAGGTGAGGGTTCTGAATTGAAAAATAAACAAAGAGATGGATCTCAGTATATAAGTAGCTGGCTCATGTGAATCCAAGCTGAGCAACGCGAGGTCTTTTCTTAGCCTAGAGGAAAATTAATTAAAATTTTTATCCAAAAAAGTAAAATAAAATAGTAATAAAAATTAATTAAAAATTTTTAACTTTAATTTTTTAAATCAAACGTTTTAAATTTTTTAAATTTTTTAAATTTTTTTCCTCTTTCCTCAATTTTTATTTGTACCAAACGGATCTAAATTAAAGAATCAAATTAACAAGGTGTTTAGAAATCCCAAAAAATATTTTTTAAAACTGTTTTTACGTAAATTGAGAGAAAAAATTTTTTACACGTCAATTCTAACATCATGCTTTAATTTACACACAAATACTGCATGGATCACTTTGAGTAATCCTTTTGCCTGTTGGATGCCTTGCTTTTACTTGCTTTTTCCTTCTCTGACTACCTCTCACTGGCTCATATGTCTCTCCTGCCAGGCTGTAGCTAAGGACACTGGGCAAATAAAGCCAGCCCTAAACCTGCCCCATTCGATCATGATTCATGAACCCCTTTATCATTTTTCTTTTATTTTTTGAATTAAAGAAAAATAAAAGAAAATTTCAAAAAGGTTAATTTTCAAATTAAAAATTATTACAAAAATATGTTTTCATTTGTCTTTTTGAGTATAATCATTTTCTTTACAAGTATAATAATCAATACTAATTTGAAATTTTAATTTTAAAATTTAACAGTTATTTTTTAAAAAAATTTTCAAAAATAAATGGATGTCTAGATTATATACGACGTGATATGAATACATGATATTGACATCCCCATACATTACGCCCTTTCTATTCCTTTTCCTTATTCTCAGCGTTCCTTTCACTCCATTCCTCGTCAATTTTTGAATTTTTAAATTACTACTTTCAGTTCTTAATATAAAATATAATTAACTAATTTAAAAATATTAAGAAATTTAATAAATGAATTTAAAGTATTTATGTTTATTATTTTCTTTCAAAGTAATTTACTTCACTTATAAATTGATATAAAATATAATAATATGCACAAATATTTTATAGAGATCATGTTAAATATGGTATAATTAAACAATTTAGTAATTTTTTTAAATTACTCAACTAGATCTTATATTTAAGATGAAATGTAGTAATTTGGTAGGAATGATTTTATGATATATGACAGCTTTTCACTTACTTAGGAGGAAGATTCACATGATGGATTCCCATAATCAAAATGCTCTGGTTTTGAATGGAAAAACAAAGGACTATAGATTAATAAGTGCCATTTTGATCATTTTTATTTGTCATTTGGAGGAGTTTCTCATTTAAATACATAAAATCTTTTACTGTTGTCCTTATTAAATAACTAGTATGGGCAAAATTGAAAATAAAGAATTAAAAAGATTACAAATGACAAATAAAAAAGACCATACCTCTTATAATTGACAAATTAATACTCTTATGATCCTTAATATAAAACCTATTTAACTAATTTGATTAAATTAAAAAAGTTAGGCAAGTCAGTTAATTATAAAAAAATATCACATATTTTTCCTAAAACACCATAATCATCTTCCTTAATATCCTTCTTTCATTTTCTACTTAATTATGGTTGAGAGATTATCTATAGAGGTAATTTAAAAATATTGATAAATATGAAAATATGTTTTATATTTAGAACCAAAATTAACTCAATAATTAGATCCTAATTAAGGACAGGAGGAGTAATAATACTAGAGTGGTGTTTCTCAATATGGTCTTTCTGAAAATTGCGTCCGTAGCTAAGGGCAATTCTAAATTTTGTCACTTACAAACGTTGTCTTCTTAGTTATACTTCTAAGATACAGATATTTCGCAATCAAGTCCATCCGAGTACAACTATCATAAATAATTGTTCCTCACAAATGAGTACAACTGAATTTGATAGAAAAACAGAGATATTCGATAATAAATGGATTTACTTAAAGAAATTTTTTTTAGAAATAACCAGAATTGAGAAACAACTTATGTAGGAGGTAAGGAGTGAGGACTGAGGAGTTGTAAAATAAGCAGGAGAATGGATTTTACAAAGTGATTATATAATACTACCTCCAGGTATCAATATAAAAGTTAATTGGAGGGTTAAATTTGATTATAAATATAAGATTTTAATTTATTATCTCCTAAATTTATAATATTTTCTCTAATAAGGTGTTAACAAAAAGGCAATCCCAATACACATGAGTAAATAGGACAGTTTAGAAAAATAAAACACATATGTTACAGAGAATTAACCTAATTAATTTTTTTAATCCTTTCAGATTAGTTATGTAGTTTTTATATTAAGGAGAATAGGTGATAATAATCTTGTACCGGTGCGCAATATGGTTGTTTCTGGGGTGGTTCCCTTGAAACGGTATGCGGGCTTTCATGCAATGAGTCATGGCAGGAACCAGCAGAAAGCGCTGCATACCGTTTTGAAATAAAGCATACAGGAGGAAGTCTTCTCTCGGTCTTCCCCTAATGCTTGGCGGACCCACACGCCCCTTTTGTCACTTTCAAACCCCGCTATGCCATTCTTTCCATCTCTCTCTCAAAAAAGCCAAATTGAACGAAGGGAATAACAATGAAAAACAACAGAGTCTTCTTTTTCCTTGCCCTCATAAAGACAGTGGAGTCAGAGCCTGTTTGGTTAAACGGTAGAATCTTAAATAAATCCGTTTAAATCCAAATAAGTGATTATGAAGCACATTTGAGTTGTTTGGGTAATTTTTATAAAATCCCAATAAATCGTGATTTTAACCTCCTACCACGCTTTTAGGATAAGCAACAAAAAGTAGCTTATGTGTTTAAAAAATCCCGATCAATCTTCAACAATTAAATTTTCTCCAATCTACCCTTTGCTAATCAATTTTTTTGTTTTTGTTTTCATTCATCTCTTATTTATATGGGGTCTTTTATTTAATATTTTTACTACACATAAATTTTGTAAGTTATTCTAAATAACAATTTTAAAATAAAAATAATATTTAAATATTCATGTCATTTATTAAATTATATTTAATAAAATTTATTATTAAATATAATAATTATGAAAATGTAAACAACTTTATTAATTTCATGTCCTTTTTAGTAATTATACATCTAGAAGTGATTTTAATAAATCAAAACCAAATATAATCACAATTCTTAAAATCATTTATTTAAAAAAAATCCAAACGATTAACCAGTGTCACTTATAACCACTGTCGCTTATAAAATTCACGATTATCTAAAATCACAGTTGTTCACTACTAATCCAAACAGACACTCAGTCTTCACCCCTTGTCTTGGTGGCAAAAATACTTCTATATACAAAAATCATCCTTAACCCTATAAAAATAATAATGGAAGGAAATTAGTATGATAACTTGTTCATGGGCCTGATTGGGATAGTATTTAAAAGCTCTTATAAGCATGTTTAAAGTAAATCTAGATAAAATTTCTTTCATATACTTATCTCGTATTCGTAAATCACGATTAAAAAATTACTTATAAACTATTCTAAATAAGCTTTGTATTACTGTAAATTTGCTTTCGCGGATGTTAGTATTGTTAATTAGAGTTGGTGTAGGGCCCAATAAACAACAATCTCCCAGTTATAATAGATAAGGTTATCATATGACGGACATGTAGCTTAGTGTTATCTCCGTAAGTACTTTTATTTGTTTTGATCATCATCAAATTTACTTTTGTGATTTTATTTTTTCTTTGAGAAAATTATTTTGAAAATACTTATTCTTGCTCATTCAATTTTTAATTTAATACTTAGTGTGTTTCTTTCTTAATTAAATATTTAACTTTATTCTATTAGCATAGTTAATAGTGGCTAACAGTTCACATGGAGCAAATATCGGGGGTTGCTAATTCTAATAGAATAAAATTAAATAATTTAATTAAAAAATAAATAGATAATAAATTAAAATTTTAAGAAAAGTAAAAGTATTTGTAAAAGGATTTTTCCATTGTTTTTTGAAGTCAAAAACATCACAAATGCTTCTTAAAATTCTACTTGAAAATATTATAATTTATTTTTCTTGTAATCATTGAGCGCTTCCACCATAAAAAACACCCGAAGTGGAACCCACTGGCTTTACGAGCGCGCATCCACTTGCTTTACGGGCACGCGCAATTTCCGTTGGTGCCCTCTTGTTATTTAAGTACATCCAATCCTTAACATGAGATTCTTAACTAATTTGAAAAGGCCAAAGAAATTAAATAAATTTTTTAAACATATTATATTTATCATTTTTTAAATTAATTTTTTTAACTTATAAACTAATATATAATTTAATAATATATATAAGTATTTTAAAAAATAGCTAAGGTATATCTAGTATTCTGAAATTTTTTACTATGAAGTATTTTTAGTACATTTAATACCCTAAAGTATTTTTTTAAAATACATTTAACACTTTAAAATATTTTTTAGTGCAGCCAACACCAAGGCACAAAAATACTTTAGGGTTCTGGATGCACTACAAAATATTTTAGAGTGCTGAACACACACAAGAAAATACTTTGGAATGTTGAGTGTACCCTAATTCTTTAAAAAAATGGGAAAATGACATAAAACAAGTTGAAAATTGCAATATTCTAATCTAGGCTGTAAAAACCTAAGGGGAGAAACTAATGCTTGGTCTTGTATTTTACAAATATAGTTAAATATTTTAGAGTGCTGAACACACACAAGAAAATACTTTGGAATGTTGAGTGTACCCTAATTCTTTAAAAAAATGGGAAAATGACATAAAACAAGTTGAAAATTGCAATATTCTAATCTAGGCTGTAAAAACCTAAGGGGAGAAACTAATGCTTGGTCTTGTATTTTACAAATATAGTTAAATAACAAAAATGTCCTTGTATCAAAAAATTTATTAACAAGTTGTGAATTGAAAATGACAACTGTTGAATGGCAAATGATAAGAAATATACTGACAATGACAAGTTATTTATTAATAAGTTATAAACTAGTAATGACAAGTGTTGAATAACCAATAATAAGAAATGTATTGATAATGACAAGTTTGATAGTTTTTTACAAACACATTTTAATCATTTAACTATATTTACATAATATTATATCAGGCACCACTTCCTCTCTTGGGATTTTAACCTCTTAACTATTTAAATTAGAATATTACAATTTTTAACTTTTTTTTATATCATTTTCGTGAAAAAAAATCATGTGACGTGAGCCATAATTAAGTAATTTTTTTTATGAATAATGTGAAAGCCTTAATTTTTTAGCCTTTTTTTTTTTTGAAGTCACTAGGTTGAAAAAGTCTCAACACCCTTTAAAAAAAAGGGAAAAATCACATATAAAAAAGTTAAAAATTATAATATTTCAATTCAAATACTTAAGATTTTAAAATTTTAGAAAAGGAATTAGTACCTGATTGGATATTTTGCAAATATAATTAAATGATTAAAATGTCTTGGTATCAAAAAATTTATTAATAAGTTATAAACTGACAATGACAAGTATTAAATAACAAATGACAAGGAATATACTGGTAATGACAAATTATTTATTAACAAGTTGTGAACTAATAATGATAAATGTTAAATAATCAATGACAAAAAATATATTGACAATAACAAGTTTGATAGCTTTTTTTTTTCAAATATGATATAAAAATATTTTAATTAATTATTTAATTATATTTACAAAATACTATATTAGGCTCCCCCCCCTCCCTTTAGGGTTTGGAAAAGTTGGGTGTTTGGTCTGAAATATGGCAATTTCCCACTTCTTTACGTCATTATGTGTCATTATACCGGGAAAAAAGGACACGCAAATAATCCTAAACCATAGAACGTGTCCCCCCCCCCCCCAAAAACAAATAATAATACTATGAACCGCACAGTGTCTGGACCAAACTACAATGACTTGACTCCCATCTAAACCAGAGGCTTTGTATCCACTCCTCCCAAGTAAAAGCTTCAAATCTGCTTCTTCTTCTTTTCTATTTCACAAATCTCCTACTTTCTCCCCTCCACATTTCTCAGCTTCTTCTTTTACTTCATCTGCAGTTTCCACTGTCATTCTGATTTCCCTTTTTTCTTACTTTCTGAATCTACTGCTTTTGCAACTTTCGTTGGTGCTTAAATCTTCTTTCGTAGTATCACTGTTCACCTCACTCCTTGCTAATTCTCTCTTTCCTTAACGTCTTTCGGGCACTTTGGGTTTTGCTTGTATTTCCTGATTTCTGTTTTCTCTCTGTCTCACCCATATTAAAAGATAAGTTCTTAAGGAAACCCTGAATTTGCTCCTTTTGCAGTTTTTTGCTTGCTCTTCTCTGTTGTGATCGTTTTCAACTTTATTTTTCTGGTTTTGTGATATTTCTTCCAGAAAAAAATAATTTTTTTTAAAAAAAACTGGTTTTTCATCATATTTGTGATGTTGTTTAGTTGATGTTTTTTCCTGTTTAATTTCACAAGTTCTTCATCTTCTTCGTAAACTTTCACATTATAGTTGTCTTCTATTGTTGTGAAGCATCTATTTCTCAAACTTGTTCAAAACGCCATCAAAAAAGAGGTATCTCATGGTTTGATCTGTGTTAAAATACTGAGGAAAGTTGATTACTATCGGGAGATCTGGGGTTTATATACTTGAAATTGTAAAGTTTCACATCGGCCACTATTGTAAGTTCGGAAATGTAGATTTTTGCCAAAATCTGTGGTTGTTTAATTGATCTGTATTTACAAAGTTCGATTTGTTTTTCAACTTTTGCAGCATATCCTCGTGTTTCTGAATCTAGACAGCAACCAGCAAAGAGAAGAAGAAACCTGTTCCAACTTCCAACCAGATCGAAGGCAAGTTACTTAAGGTGTGGCTTCCCTAGTTTACATTATGTCTAAAGATACCCTCTTTTATTCCTTTTTTTTTTTGTGTGTGCTAAAATAAGAGTTATTTTAAACGAAAAATTAGTCATTTTGGTCTCATAATTTTAACTTGATTATTGACTCTCAATCTACTGAATACTAATTTTTTGGAAACTCTGACTAATTGTAACTTGTTTTTTTTGTAGCATTCACTATTCGAATCATTCATTAGTCGCTGAGTTTGAAAAAATAGAGTTCACATGAATTAGACATTTAAATTTAATATATGAATAAAACAAGTTTGAAAATATATGCTGTGAAATTATATTTTTGAATTAATTTTAAAGAGCATTTTTATTAGAGAGAGAGATATTTTGGCTCAACATGTGTAATTTAACACTCAATTAACATTTTGGGATATGAAAATAAGATCCTCAAAATACAATGGAGGTTTGTTCTGTACAATTTTCAAAGTATTTTTGCAGTGCTTTGTTCTCGCCTTTTACTTGAAAAAAGTATCTTCGTAGTAGCATTCAACAATCTTAAATAAGATTATTGTATGATTTACATGGTATGTTGTAATTTATTTCAATGTAAATAATTAAAATCAGTGATATTTTAGAAAACTAACTCACATCTCCGTGCATACAAGGAAGCTCACTTAATTGTATTTATATATTTAAAACCAAAAAGAAGGGTAAAGCAACGATATGTGCATGGATTTCCAAATTGGGGGGCCCACACACTTCTTTTGTCACTTTCAGGCCCTACACGCCATTCTTTTCTATCTTCCTCCCACAACAATGAAGTCATGACCTCTGGTCTTGAGGCGACCTCGTGGAAGTGCGTTATTTAAAATTTAAATCCTTAAGCGTCTTGCCAATGTCGTGTGCTTCAAATCAACTTTAAAAGAGTGCCTTTTCTTTTTAACTAGAGATTTCTTTCTCACGCGATACACGGATTAAAATATTTTATTAAATTTTAAATGATAATAAATTGTATTATCTAAGGTAACTTAAAATCATATTCACTTTTTATAGAAGTGTAATTTTTTTTATTCATTCAAATGAAATTTGAATTAGAAATTCAAAAATTAACAAGACCATAGAAAAATTTAAAATTATTTATTTATTTCTCTATTTAAGTCTCCAATTGACGTACTATTTAATTATAATTTTTTTATTTAATTCAATATATTCAAATATCAATTAAGATATCATGTAAACTCAAAATTAATTATTAATTTCTTTATTTGACCCTCAAATTAAAATCCCATTTAATAATGATACTCTTCATTTAATTCAATATACATAAATCCCAATTAAAATATTATTCAAATTTTATCAATTAAATATATTCAGATGTCTTAATGTTATACCCGACCCGTTTTTAAAATGAACCGGGTATTATAAGTTTTCAAAAATATAATTGATTGATTGATTGATAATTGATTGATTGATGATTGATTGATTGTTGCGGATCTTATTCATTGCCATATACTACATTGACTCCTCTATGCACGAGAGACTTTGCAATCTACTCCTCCCAAAGTCTCATGTCTGCTTCTTCTTATGCATTTTCTCAGAATTTTTCGTTTTTGAATTTTATTCCTTTTCTTGGCACTTTTCACTGATTTTGTTGGTTCTCGTTGTCTTCTTTCATAATTACACAGCATTCCTTACTTCTCCTTACACAGTATATATACCTCCGATATGGGTTTCCCAATTATTATCTAAATACGAGAAATAAAATTAAGTTAACAAAACGGACAAAAAAATTAAATTTAGGAAAACGTGTATATATAACCCAGAAACGAGTTTTGATAAATAACGAGTTCTTTAGAATTTTAAACTTATTGATACGGTGAATGATTTTAAAATGTAGTGCTTTGATAAATTCTCTCTCTCATATAGAATATTGATAATTCATTTTACTGCCCATAGCATTCCGGTAAATTGGCCTCGTTTATTTTTCTTGTAATCGCTCAGTGCTTCCGCCATAGAGAGCCACCGAAGCGGAGCCCACTTGGTCGAGGAGCGAGTGCTTGCGATTTCGGTCGATGCCTCCCCCCCCCCGGGTGTGCGGTAGTAGGGAAACCCAAGGCCTGAATCAAGAAAAGACAAAACCAACATTCTCAACCCTCCATCGATGGGAACCAGTTTCCATGCTCATCCTTTTGATGAGCACTTTAAACTCATCATATTTAGTCTGTTTATATCTGATTTGAACGTCCAGATTTAAAATCTTTAATTAATTATTTTTAAATAAAAAATTATTTTCTAAAAAAGATAGTTAAGAGATCATCATTATTATAGATTATATACATATTAAAATAATTATTTTGAATAAATAAAAATAAAAAAAATCACATTTGGACCATCCAAATGAGATATGAATGGTTTAGATCTGGTGAGTTTGGGATGCTCATCAAAGGGATGAGCACCAAAACTGGTTCCCCGTCGATGCCCTTTTGTTATTTAGGTAGGATTTATTATTAATATGAAATTTAGTTAATAAATTTGAAGAGATTTAAAAAGCTAAATAAATTATTTTAAAATATTAGATTTATTATTTTTTGGAAAAACTAATTTAGAAGTCCTTATAATTTTTATCAGTTTGGAGTCAGGTCCTTGTAATTTTTTTTCTTTTTATTAGATCCTTTAACTTTTTCCTGTTAGGTCCATTAATCCCTATAGTTAAATAAGACAAACACCGTTATAACTTTCCGTTAAATCTTCTCCTCACCCACCCCCCATTCGCCCAACTCACTGTTCCTTCCACTGTTAATATCATCAGGTAGTACATCGAGTACGCTCTGCAAAAATTATAGCATCTGGTTTGGTTCAGGTTTGAAGGCCAAGAAGGAAATGCGTTCTTGGGTCATGTCCATATAGCTCACAGGGGCAGGGTAGGAACACAGGGAGTGAAGGCGAGGCAGAAAAGAGAACAAAGCAAAGAACCTTAAAATGGGAGTTTCGTACAAAGTTCATTTCTTTGAGCTTGAATTATTAAGATAGAATATTCAGAGTCCAGACTAAGGGGAAGCAAATTTGAGATAAGAGGATCGCAGAAAATAGAGGAACAAATGAAAAGTAAACAAAATCCAACAATAAAGTAAAGATAAATTCTATAACTAGCATGGATTCAATTTAAGAAACCGTTTAAAGGGAGAGAGACTTGCGTAGATCCGGTATTAAAAAAAGAAGGAAGAAAGTGGAAGTGAGGAGGTATATCAGATGAACAAGTGGGATGCAACTGGAATTCGAGGTGTTTTCACGAGCTTGATAGACGAGCTCATACTACTCATATCAGTGAGGCCGTGAGAACGGCAGGGAAGGATAATATGTTGACAGCAAGTTATCACGATGTTTGTCTTACTTAACGGTAGGGATTAATGGACCAAACAGGAGAAAATTAAAGGATCTAATGAAAAGAAAAGAAACCATAAGGACCTGATTCCAAACTGATAAAAATTATAAGGACCTCCAAGTTAGTTTTCCCTTATTTTTTTACAAATTAATATGTCTAGGTTATATTTTTCCTTGAAACTCTTATTTGCGTGGCTCCACTTCTTCTTCTTGGTAGTTTTACAGATCTCCTATTTTATCCCTTCTGCTAATTTCTACTGCTTTCTTAGCTTCTTCTTTCACTTCATTATCTCTGCAGTTTCCTTTGTGTTTTTCCTTTTCTTTTGTCTTTTCTCCACCAAAAAAAAAAGAAAAAGAAAAATCCTGAATTTACAGCCTTTTGCTTTTTTTGGCTGGCACTTCAATTCTCTGTTCCTTATTTCATTCAATATCTCTTACGTACAATGCCCCACAGCATCAACAACAACAACTCCCTTACGTCTCCCCACTGTGAACATTGAAATAAAAGCCATTTCCTCTGCTTCCCCACTCTCACTGCTCTCACATGTGACATGTCTCTCCTGTCGCTAAGGACACTGACCAAATAAAGCCAACCCTAAACCTGCCCCGCTCTCTCATGATTCATGAACAACTTTAGCATTTTTACTTTATTTTTTGAATTAAACGGTTATAAAATATTTGTAAATTTAATCCTATCCATAACTATATCTAATTATAAAATGTGCACTAATTATTTTTGCTATTTCTTTTCAACAGAGCACAAACTAAATGGATACTATTACTTGTGGTTTGGTTGAGAAGTTCCGAGACGTAGTGCTCGACCTAACTTGGGAGCAGCTTCTTTATCTCATTCACTATCGCAGAAACATTGAGCACTTCAATGAACTACTTGAGGAACTCACCCTTAGAAGATGCTCCATAAATCATGAAATAGATGAGGCTACAAACAATGTAGAACAAATTAAAGAGGAAGTTTGTCATTGGTTGGCCAAAGTAGATGAGATATCAGAGACAGGACGAAAGCTTCGAGAAAAGAGTCAGGTACAAACAGAGTGTAGCATAACTTCATGTCCCAACCCTTGGCTACGCTATAAACTAAGCAAAAAAGCAAAGGAGATTGCGAAAGAAGTTGTTGAAATTTGTGGGAAGGGAAACTTTCATAGAGTTTCATATCGTGTTCCTCCCCCGTCAATGACAGAATTAACGAACAGAGACAGCAATGAAGGGATTGATTCAAGAGTACCGATTATGAATCAAATTATGGAGGCATTACGGAATCCAAGTGTTAATATGATCGGATTGTGGGGGCTTGGGGGTGTTGGCAAGACCACCATGGCTAGAGAGGTTGAAAAGAAGGTGAAGAATCAAAAGATGTTTGAAAATGTGATCATGGCAATTGTTTCCAAAGAATTGAATGTTGAGAAGATTCAAGGCCAGATTGCTGATAAGTTGGGTATGCCACTCAATGAAAGAACTGAAGATGTCAGAGCTTCTCGTTTGTGGGAGAGGTTGAAGAAAGAGAAGAATATGCTCCTAATATTGGATGACCTTTGGGAGGAACTTGATTTGCGCAAAGTTGGAATTCCCTTTGTTGATGTTGAAAATTATAGCAGAAAGAATGAAGGTTGCAAAATTTTACTAACTTCAAGGAATAGAAGTCTGCTGTCAGATCTCATGAAATGTCAAGAAATTATCAAAGTGGGTGTTTTGTCAAAGAATGAAGCATGGGAGTTGTTCAAGAGGATTGCCGAATTTTCTGTTGAATCAGGCAATCCTGATTTGAAACCTATAGCATATGAGATTGTTCAAAAGTGCGGAGGTCTGCCACTAGCGATTGCTACAGCTGCCAAGGCATTAAGGGGAAAAAATCTAGATGAGTGGAAAGATTACCTTGCACGATGGAGAAATCATTTAAGGCGAAGTAACACAGGAATCAAAGAGGTGGATGCCTCTTTGAAATTGAGCTATGATCCTCTAAGCCAAGAGAAAAAAACTATTTTCTTACTTGCTGCCATGTTAACCCATGATCCCTCAATTGAAGACCTGCTCATGTACTCTGTGGGTTTAGATATTTTTCAAGGCATAGAGAACATGGAACAAGCCTATGTTGGAATCTCTGCTATTGCGAGTAAGCTAAAATCATTAAACTTATTTCTGGATAGCATTTCTAGTCATCATGTTACAATCCATGACGTCTTTCGAGATATTGCATTATTGACTGCATCTGATGAATTACATGCATTCATTTTGAGGCATAAAAGCTTGAGAGAATGGCCAGACGAAGATAAGCTAGAAGGCTACAAGGGAATTTGCTTGCAAGAAAGTGACATCAGTGTTGACCTTACAGAAGAGTTGCATGCTCCAACATTAGAATTCTTTCTACTGCACAACACAAAACAACATGACTTGACCATACCCAGCATGTTTTTCAAATCTTCAAAGAAGCTAAAACTGTTGGCATTTACTGATGTGCGTTTTTCATCACTACCATCACTCAGTTTCCTACTAAAACTAAAAACATTGTGTCTGCACTCTTGTTTGCTAGAAGATATAACTGAAGTCACAAGGTTGAAGAATTTAAAAGTGTTAAGTCTTGCTTACTCTGAAATTGAATGGCTACCAATTCAATTAGCAGAGTTGACTTCTTTACAAATGTTGAATTTGTCCCATTGCTCCAAGCTCAAAGTGATTCCCCCAAAACTTCTATCTAGCTTGAAAAAATTGGAAGTGTTGTACATGGGAAACAGCTTTAACCAGTGGAAAATTGAAGGATCTAGTGAAGCTGATGAAAACGCAAGTCTTCAAGAGTTAAAGGATTTGCCAATCTCTTCTCTCGATATTCATATTCCTAATGTCTCCATGTTGCCGGAGGCTTTGTTCTTAGACTTGGATTTGCAGAGATATAGAATATTCATTGGAGACCATTGGAAATGGCAAGACAATTATGAAACTTCGAAGATATTGAAACTTGAGCTAGAGGGTAGTATCCATTTGAAGCCTGGGGCTCAGAAGTTGATGAAAGGAGCTGAAGATTTGTATTTATATGGATCTAATGGGCTTGAAAATGTTCTTCACTGTCATGATGGAAGAGCATTTCCACATTTAAGGCATCTTCAGATTGAAAGTAATGATACTATTAGATACATCGTTTTGAACTCAGCACACCATGAAGCTGCAACAAATAACATATCCAACAAAATGTCTGAGTTAATTTTCAACAAGGTATGTGCAGATTTTCACAATTTTTTTCTTATTTGATCTTCTTACAAAACTTGAAAATTATATGCGAAAATCATTTTCACTAGAATTACTTGCTCTACTATTAGGCAATTATGGAAGTTTGCAGCTTTTTATTTTTTTTAATTACTTAAAATCAGCTAATAGTAGAGAAAAGCTAATAACTTCAAGTCTTAAAATAAATAATGAAGCTTCAAATTGTTCATTTTACATCCTAAAAACGTGTCAACTTGATATGTTGGAGTGTTTTAATAAATGAATCTAGCTCATGGTTTTCCAATCCCTTTTCAGCAATAGGTTATATTCATATTATTTTAGTTACTTTTTCTTGTTTTAACTTTCCAACAAAACTTCAAACTTAATTTCCCGGAAAAAAAAAATCATTTTCACTACAACTATCTGCTTTGTTGGCATTTTGCCGGATTGTTTTTCTCATTTTCTCTAATGAAATCTACAAAAATTACATTAACTGGAATTCTCAATTTGGTATTAGGCTAGTTACTATAGCATTTTACAGGTCTTTCACTTTTTTAATTACTTAATTTTTTATTTTGTGACCGTGAAATTTCAAATTGAACTTTTAGCAATGGTTTGAAAAGTATTGTGGTAGGTGAGATTTTTATTTTGACATTTAAACAATCTTTCATGAAAAGTAAGCCTTTGGATTATAAGTTATTTGTGTTTGATCATATTTTCGTTCAACAGGTGTTACTTCCAAAATTGGAGAGGTTGGAATTGTCCAATTCAATCAATTTGATTCCAATAGCATGGGACGACCAACTTTCACACACCTCATTTAGCAATTTGAAAATATTGATTGTGAAAAACTGTGGCTTTGTGAAATTGGTGTCCCTTCGTGTGCTGAAATCTTTAAACAACTTGGAAGAACTAGAAGTTAGGGAGTGTAACATGTTGGAGTTAGTCTTTGATTTTGAAGATTTGAATGATTGTAAAGGGGAGGCGGAGTCGTCATTAGTGATTGCACCGCTGAAGAAGTTGACGTTATATGGATTGCGAAAATTGAAGAATGTGTGGAGCAATCACTATAAAGGAGATGTCTCCTTCCCAAGTCTAAGGAGCGTGCATGTGTCCTGTTGTGAAAGCCTCACAAGTTTGTTTCCTGCATCTATAGCCAAGGGCATGCTTCGTGATCTTGAATATCTTCGAATAGAAGATTGTGGTATAGAGGTAATTGTTGCAAAAGATCGAGTTTCAGAATCTGTTGCTACTGTGTTAGAGTTTCCTAGTCTGACTTCCCTTGAGCTTTCTTGGCTTCGAAATTTGAAAAGCTTCTATCCACAGAGACACACATTAGAATGGCCACAACTTCAACAGTTAGATGTTAGATATTGTGATGAATTAGAGATATTTGACAAGGAAGTCTCAAGTTCACTAGAAATACATGAGGAAGAGAGCACATTAGCCTCAAAATATCCTCTACTGTCCCATGACAAGGTACATTTCTAAATTAGTCATTCATGTGTTATTTATTTTGAAAATAAGCTAATAAAAGAGCAAAAAATAACTTTAAGCATTAAATTAAATAATGAAACATATTTTGTTTCACAGTCTAGGAGCACGTTTGAATTTGATATTTTTGAGTACTCAAGCATGTGAATTATTCCTGTTACTAAACCATTTATCAGAATATAATGTAGTTGAGGATTAATTTGGTTATTCACTTAAAAAGCTAAAAAATAATAATTCATAATAATTATTTTATTTAATAATAGATATTAGAAATTAATTAAATAATTTTCTATTTTTTCTTTTTTAAAAAAGGTGGGACTCCAATTCTAAGCTTTGCATCTTCACCGAAAAGAGGTGTGTCATTGAATAAAGGGAGGGGATTTTTTTTTTCTTTTTTCATGCCATTATTAGCTTTAATTTGATAATTTTTTTAAAACAAAAGATGGGAGAAATAAGGTTTGTATGTCATAATCAAAGATAGAAACTCCAGTCTAGAAATTTATATTCATTTTAATGTATCATAATTATTATTTGTAGTTACAAAATACACGTGCGTCAAAATTGTGGGTGCATCAAATTTAAATTTGAAGATATCCTTCTAAGAAAATGCACACGGCTGGATTTTGATGTATTGATTAGTTGTTACATTTAGTTATGATTTATGTATTGTGCAGGTCACTCATAATTTGGAGGAGTTGACATTGTGCGGTAAAGGAGCTGAGACGATAGCGAGTGGCCAGCTTTCATTGTACCACTTCCCCAAAGTAAAACTGCTTCATCTATGTGTTGGTTATAAAGCAACGACTATGTCATACAAATTGTTGAAGGGCTTTCCAAATTTAGAGGAGCTGAGGGTGGGGGGTCACATTAAGAAGGCTTTTGGCGGAGGGGATGATGTTCCTCTTCCAATAAAATTGACTCTTCGCAGAATTCCCAAAATGACAAGCTTGGTACCACTCTTGGTTTCTTCGCCAAATCTCACACATCTGCGCGTGGAAACGTGTAGTGAGCTGACCACTTTGATGACGTCATCAGTTGCTCGAAGCTTGGTCCATCTCACGAGTCTCTCAATTAGTTCGTGCTCTAACATAGAGGAAATTATATGGAAGCAGGAAGGAGAGGATGATGACGATGAGGAAGTCGTTTTCGGCAAGTTGCAGTATTTGGAAGTTGAACAGTTACCAGAATTGAAGAGATTTTGCCGCTACAATTACACTTTCAGATTTCCGTTATTGGATCAGCTGATCATAACAAAATGTCCAAAATTCAAAGTATTCTCTCCAGGACCCATTGATACACCATCTCTTAAAAGCGTTCTACTGTCACAAGATAGATTTGGAGAACATCATGAAATTTGGGACACCAATCTTAACAAGACATTCTACCAACAGGTACGTCTAGAATGCTCCATTCTTCCTATTTCCAGCTTTTACAAAATTATGAATCTATAAATGTTCCATTGTTATGATATTTAATATGAATATACCTATACATGTTTCGGTTTTGAAGTTTCTACTAAAATTTTAGTTATCATTTTTTAATTACATAACTTTAATTACAAAACATCCCAAACAATTACATCATAATTAATTGATTAATGGGATACACAGCAAAATGTTTCAGTAAGAAATGAATTTTTTCCCCTAGATATACCTTTAATTATGAGGGAAAAAGTAAGAGAGAGAAATAGAGTAATAATGAGAAAAATTATAAAAGATAAGATAATATAGCAAGTTGTTAGCCTTTTAATTAATGCAATGAATAAAATTAATTAGAAACAAAAAGGGTAAAAGCACATTAAATGTTCAGACAAATTCAAGTTGGCTCTTATGAAAAAACCTAAGACAATTCAAATTTCAAATTTTTATAAAAAGAACTAGAGGGAGTAGTTATCATTTTTTTAATTACATAACTTTAATTATAAAATATCCCAAACAATTAGGTCATAATTTAATAATTAATGCGATACATAGTGAAATGTGTCGGCATTATTGTTTTTTGTCGTGGCTAATATAATTATTTCTTTTCCAAGATTAATTATGAAAAATAAATGAAATCAAAATGTTTCGCACTTCTAGTGAGCGCATTTGATCTTGGGACACAATAAAAAACAAAATAATATTACTGATTCAATAAGTTGCGACATAATTAATAAATTAATATTACCATGCTTCTCACTCAATATCTGTTTTACAGAGATTTGTGGCATCAAGAGAGATGGTGTTAGATGAGTATGATGTCAGCATGATAAGGAATGACCAATTTCCAGCGGACTGTCTTGCTCAAGTGCAAATTCTGCGCATAGTTGGGTCTGATGAAGAAGGGGCAACATTGCTGCATACATTGCTTGAAAGATTTCCGCAGCTGAATAAACTTCGTGTGGAGGATAGTTCTTTCGAGGAGATATTCCCATCACCCATTGTTCATCAAATTCAACTTCTTCATAATTTGACAGTGCTGAATGTGTTCCGATGTCATCAGCTCATCTATTTAATGACAAATTCAGCCGCCAAAAGTTTGGTGAATCTTGAAACACTGGACATATATGATTGCGAAAAGATGGAGAAAATTATAAAGAATGAGAATAATGACGATGTGGAAGGTGGAATCACGTTCAGTGCATTGAGAAGATTAGAACTCAGAAGTCTGCCAAGATTGAAAGCAGAAGAGCATAAAACGAATTTCAACATTGAAAACCCTGCAACAAATAATCATAAGGTATGTTCAAATCAATTTACAGTAACATATACTAACTAGCCCTGTGTTTTACCAAGTTATAGAAACCTTCCCTTTGTTTCAAAAATATATGTATAACTCCCTTAAGATTAAAATGCATGTTGCACAAACCTTCCTCATATATTTGATTTGAAATTCCATTTCCATCCACCCCACCATAAGGTTACAGTTAAGTTTGACCTTTAAACTTTATTTTGACCAAAATACCCCTCCTTCACATAAAAGTTATTTAAACATTCATTTTTTTGCAAAAATAATTTTTAATACCACAAAAAATAATTTTAATACATGTATTTTCAGACTTTTTAAAATGTAATAAAATTTGTTAATTTTAATTCTTTTATAAAATTTTGTAATTTTAATTGTTTGTCACGCATATTGAAATTAATTTTTTAGGTTTCTTTAAATGGCTAAAGAATATGTTGAATGCATATTCTTTTCGTCATATAAGATAGATTATCTAAGTTTGATAGATTATAGAAATTATTTAAATTTATAGTTTAAAATTTTTAAACAAATGAGAAATATTTATAACTTATTTAGTCAATTATATATTTATTTAAAGAATTAACCAAATTTCCGCTCACTAAATTACTTATTTTCAATCCTAATATGATAAAAACGTTGAAAAAATAACTAGCTGCAAAAAGTTAAAAAAAATTAAGGAAAAGAAAACATTTTAAAATTTTCAAAACTTTTTAGCCGAAATTTAAGAATTTAGTATTATGAAGGGTAAATTAGTAAATCAAAAGTATTTTAATATAAATTTGAATTAGAAAAGTATTTTTTTAGAATATTCTCAACAGATTTAACTATTTGGAGTTAAGTTTATGTTTTCAAAATAGAAGGAAAATTTGTAATTAGGGCAAAATACAAGGAAGGGTAGAATATTTTACTCATCAATTTATTACTGTTTTTTCTGGTCAAAAATTAATGTTTTTCTTATCTAGTATATTCTTTCCTTACCAAGATTTTCTTATTTTATTAGCTTCTTAATTTCAAACTTACGCTGTGAAAATTAATGTCATTGGAATTATTTACTCTGTTCACTAAAAATATGTTCTTATTTTTTCTTGTCTCAATATATCTAAAAAAAATTATTTCACTTAAATTACTTACTTTGGTATTAGGCTAGCTATTGTAGCATTTTATAGTTCTCTTGTTTTTTAGTTAGTTGTTTCTGTTTGGTAAACTTGAAATTTGAAGTTGAACTTTTATCAATCTCTTCAAGAATATTGTGGTACACGAGAGCTATATATACTTGCACATTTAAACAATCTTTCATGAAAACTAAGCCTCACAAATCAACAGTAACTTCGTTTTCGTATTTTGCCAAAACATTTTCGTTTAATTATATTTTCTTTCAACAGGTGTCATTCCCAAAGTTAGAGATATTAAGATTATACTCTTTAAACAGTTTGATTCCACCGATATGGGATGACAAACTTTCACACAACTCGTTTAGCAACCTGAAAACATTGGCTGTGATTTACTGTCGCTTTGTGAAATTGGTGCCCCTTCATGTGCTGAAATTTTTAAACAACTTGGAAGAACTGAAAGTCTTGGGGTGTAAAATGTTGGAGACGGTGTTTGATTTTGAAGATTTAAATGATTATAAAGAGATGGTGTCATCACCAGTGATTGTGCCATTGAAAAGGTTATCGCTATATGATTTGCCAAAATTGAAGAATGTGTTGGGCAATAATGACCGCCAAGGAGAAATAAACTTAGCTTCTTCACTAGATGGTTCATGCCATCAAATAGAAGAACTTATGACGAAACAGAAAAAAGAGGACAATGAGGACAAGAAAATCATTTTCAGCAAACTGGAGTTTTTGAAACTTGATGAATTACCAAGATTGAAGAGATTTAGCAGCCAAAATTATACTTTCAAGTTTCCATTATTACAACGTGCCATCGTAACAGAATGCCCTCAACTCACAATATTCTGTTCTGGAGCCATTCATGCCCCGCTGCTTCAAAAGGTTCAAGTGACAACTCCATATGGACCTCACATAGATATTTGGATGACTGATCTTAATGCCACCATCCAACATCGGTTTACTATTCAAGAGGTTAGTCCAACATACTGATATTCTTGTTTTTCTCTTTTTAAATAATTCCTCATCATCTATAAAATTTAGGTTCAGATAAATATCTGACATAAATATTAAAGTTTGGACATTCCGTCGTCTACCCAAAAATTGTAAACTTTTCATCAAATTACAAGACCCTGATTGCACGTGAAAGTTGATAAGCAACTGATAATTAATGGATGTGGCAGACTGATAATGTTTGTAGATCTCTGACTGGAAAGAAATGGGTCTATAAAGTGGTTCAAAGAATTTTGTTTCTGTTTAAAGTAATTTTGAGGGGGGCATTAATGATGAAAAATATAAGTATTAGAAAAAGATGATAGGTCAATTAGGAAAGATTTTATCTACAATTATATAAGAAATTATTATTTTAAAAAATATTCTGACCTGATTTATTAAATTGCCTTCTTATAATAATAATTTTACCAATAATCATTTTACAGGTTATTTTCATAGTCAAAAAAGCCTAGCCTTAAATGTGAATTCGAAGGGGACTATGGGTTTTTTTTTTATAATTTAATTTAAAGAAAAGAAAGGGGGTTATGAAGTTAATTTAATGGATTTTTAAAATTTTAATGTGTGGATCTTATTTCATGGTGAAATGATGAAAATTTAGACATTGGCAAAAGATGAGTGATCCATTTAAAAAGTTTTGATTCTTGAAAACAATATCCTGATGTAATCTACTAAATCGCCTCCTCATTATGGTAATTGTTTTATTAATTATCATTTTATAGGTAATTTCCACAACCAAAAGCATGGCTTTAAATGTAGAGAATATCAAGATGATAAGGGATGTCTTTCCTGAAGTGAGAACTCTTTATGTAGAAAGCTTCAAGGATGAAGGGGTAACCTTTCCCCATAGCTTCCTTGAAAGATTTCCCATGTTGAAAAAGCTTTATGTGGAGAATAGTTCCTTTGAGAAGGTATTCTCCCCACAAGATGAGATTATCGATTTTATGGGGAAAATCCCACCATTTGAGAAATTACACATTGCCTATTTGGATCAACTCAAGAGCATATGGAAGGATGACTCTCAGCTACCACCAATTCATCAAAACCTAATAAAACGCTTGGAAGTCGAAAGTTGTCATAGCTTGGTCATGTTGGCACCCTCCTTTGCTTCATTTCAAAATATGCAGAAGCTGTTTATATCTGGATGCCATCAACTCGTCTATTTGGTGACAAGTTCAACTACCAAAAGCTTGGTGAGTCTTAAATGGTTGGGGATAAATGATTGTAAAAAAATGGAGGAAATTGTATTGCATGAGAACAATGAAGGTGTAGAAGGTGGAATCACTCTGAACCAATTACAGCGGATTGAACTTACTGATATGCCAAGCTTGAAGATGTTCTCTTCACAAAGTCTGACATTTGAATTCCCTGAATTAGAAGTAATAGAAATAACTGGATGTCATGAAATGAAGATGTTTTGTCCAGGAGCGCTCGAAACACCAGAGTTGTCTAGAGTAAAAATAGAAGAGCATGAGATGAAATGGAAGGATAAAAAAGACCTTAACAAAACAGTAGAAATGCTATGCTCAGCAAAGGTATGACATTCCCACACTAACAAATATTGTTTCGGAAAATGTGTTGTTAATGACCAAGGAAATAGAAAATTGATTGTATCGTGCTTATGCCAATGACGTCTCTTTTCAAAATTACCTTCTATTTTAGGCAGCTAATATTATGATTTGTTATTGCAGGATAGTCTTAATATATAGAAGGATAAGTCCATCATCCATGTTATCATTCTTTCCAGGTTCGTTACTTTTATGATTTTTCTGCTTGTCGGCTGTTTTTTTCCCCTAGTGGTTATTATGATATCAATAAAAGCCTCATATATGAGGGGACAAACTTGAAAATAAAAAAATGATGAATATGGACAGATATTTGTGCGGTGATGCTCTTGTTGAATTCTCAATTATTTGATAAATGAGACTCTGTTTTTATCATAAACAATTGGGTGATGCATGACAAAACCCCACCCAACGTGTGGTTTGTTTCATTAATGTATGAAAGACTCAGAAATTAGTGTGTTGTGATTGTGAAGCTTTCATTCAACATCTGTGTGGTTTGCTTAACTGTGTTATAAAGATTATTAATTAGTTCAATGAGATTGGTCACAATTGACCATGGAGTTCTTGATAATTGTATGAAACAATATTCATTTTTATGATCTGTGAAGGCAGATAAGAACAATAAATGAAATTAGATATAAGATTTATGTTTGTGTAATTGACTAAGACTTAGCTGCAAGCAAGCTAGATAAGAGACAAGTTATTTTTTCACACCAATTTAAAGATTTAAATCATGCCAATCTATCTATTACGGTCCAAATTTCGAAAGATAATGGTAAGCAATAATGAAAATAACTCTATTAGGTTCATATTAAACTGTTAGCTAGAATGAATGAAATATCTAGCATTTAAATTCACCATATTTTACTTTCTTGATATGAGTTAACAAAATTACTCCCTGATGCCCTTTATTTTAAGCTAGATAAGAGACAAGTTATTTTTTCACACCAATTTAAAGATTTAAATAATGCCAATCTATCTATTACGGTCCAAATTTCGAAAGATAATGGTAAGCAATAATGAAAATAACTCTATTAGGTTAATATTAAACTGTTAGCTAGAATGAATGAAATATCTAGCATTTAAATTCACCATATTTTACTTTTTTGATATGAGTTAACAAAATTACTCCCTGATGCCCTTTATTTTATCTTTCGCTTTACTTGCTTATGCCATTGGCACCATTCACACTGACAACTAAAAGCCCAAAACATCATTTTTAATGAAAAAAAGTCACTTATATGCTCTCTCACATGTATTAAGAACTATCCAAAAAAATAAAAAATAAAAGCTTATACATAGACCACTATAAAGCAAATCAGAGGTGCATTTTGTACTGTCGCAAGCAACTGGAATGACAATCCTGCTCAAAATCCTGATTCAGCGTGCTCGTAAAAAAAGTTAAACAAAATAAAACCAACCATTTAGCTGACTTAAATCCTGCAGTGCTAACCACAACACTATTCCTTTCCACCTTTCATGATATATAGAATGGTGACTTAGCAAAACTTACTGAATAGACAAACATTTTTGTCGACGGCAAACTAAAGGACTTCAAAATGGTTGGAGGCATTAGTTTGACAGACCAAAATGAGTGGAGCTCATGACCTTCTTTCCTTCCTTTCAGTTGACCTTCTCTCCTCTGCCTCTCGTCGTTTTTGCTGCATGTCCAAAAGTACAACAGTGGTCAGAATATCAAACACATCCCATTCTAGAATACATAAAGAAGCTCAAAGTTATTCATAATCTCACGCAAAATGCATGTACCCATCACCAGCATTAGCAGCAAAATTGTAGCGTAAGTAGGCACAGAATGCTGCCCCATTCTAATCCCCATCCACCTAAACAGGATTATTATTCACTAAAATATTGTGTAAAAATTTGAAGGTGCATTTGTTTAAATGAATACCTCGTCCCATTTTGATTTTTTGTTTAGTCTACCATCACAATTGGTGTCCTCAGCAGTAGGAGGCATCAAAGGCAAACCACAAGAGAGAAAATCAGCATAAAATAGAAAATGAGTAGTAAGAATGACTTTTGCCATACCATAGGTAAGCTAGGTTGCTTTATAACCTGCAACGGGTGTAACACCCAATTTTCTAAGCTACTTAAAGCACCATGTAAAAACTAGTTTAATCTTAAGGTCTCAATAATAAAGTTTATACTAAAGGACTCAGCCTTTTAATCACCACAAGTAAACATGAGCAATTAAGCCCATAATATAATTCGAGCATAAATATCCAAGTTTGCAGTCTTAAAGTCTAACATAACATAACCCATGGATAAAACTTGAAATGAAACGCTAAAATCTATCTATTCAAGGAATTAACACAATACTGATTTGATGTTCTAGGGTCATGGCAAATAGTAAAGAATCAAATTAATTCATCATGTACTTGAGAAGTGTAAGAGCTACTAGCTCACTCCTCTGGTACCTTCCCTTGCTCCCAATAAGGATTGTCACCTGAAAAAATGTTAAATAATTAGGGTGAGCACAAACGTCTCAGTAACCGAGAGTTCAACCATGTAGATACAACCATTACCCAAACATTTCATATTGGCTAAGCAAACAGATATTGCAATAGCTGAAATAATCATTAGCAAAATATGTAACTAATTCAATAATATACCATGTTCATATGCAATGGATGCTTCCACTCTTATTGGTTCATCCAACCTTATTCCGCTGATTGGAACCATAGGCTTATAAACGGTCTGGTCCACACACTGGACTGACTAAAGCTACTTCAATACTTAGGATGTATCTGGCCAAAGATATAGAGCCCAAGTCTAGACTATAGCTCCCCTCCTTAAAAGAACCTGGAGGCGTCATTGTCCCACGTTTCCCCTCTACAAACCTGGTCAGGTAAGTATTAAGGAACGAGGCCCTAAGTGGAGGCAAACCACGTGGTCACAATTTGTCACACATATCAATATTATAAACTCCCAAGTCCAACTACCTATGCATATCATGAATATATAACAAATCGAGTATATGCAAGCATGCTTGAAAGAAAACGAACTACTATAAATTTTTCACAAAAATATCCAAGACACATTCATACTTAAAGGAGAATTCAAATAACATAGAAGATAATACAATTTTATTCTTTCACCTTTTTAGTCTTATCTATTGATTTGCAACAATTAAGTAAATAGAGTCAATACAATTTTAATCATGATGGATAAAGTTTGCACATACATAGAAAAACCCCAAGTTACCTGACTCCCTTTGCTCCTCAGTAGTGAAACGAAAAAAAATCCAAGCAATAAGGCTCTCAGTGAGAGTCTACAAGAATTACACAAGTACCAAGTTAAATTATAATTTGAGCTATTAAAGATTACCTAAAAGCTATCTAAGTTTTAAATCTACTCCACACCCATAATTTAGTTTTAAATTTTCAGGATTATAAGTCACTTACATATTATAAAATTCAAATATTACTTTAAAGCTATCAAGAGGCCTTTTAAGTTCATACCTATTTATAACTTAACTAGTTCATTCTACCCAGAAATTACATACAAATATTTAGTTTACATATTTTCCTATTATCTATTTATTTTAACTTATCATGAGAATAGATATAAATAATTTAAGGAAAAACTTACAAATAGAAAATCGAAGGATTTTTGCCAATTCCTAGCACTTATATGTGTGTGTGTGTGTGTTCAAAAGCATCTCTTATTGCTATTTGGTAGTTTATTTGATTTGTTCATGTTTGGGCATATATATATATCGGTAACATTATAATCGCATGCCTAGACTTTTGATCATACTAAACATTAAAGTGTATAGTTGTATGATAGGGTGTGCACTGTGGGTGTTGCCGAATCTCCCTACTCATGAGGAAAAAAAAACTTTTATAAAACAAACAAGTGGCTACAGGTATATATATACATGGAAGAGAGAAACTTATGCTATGTACCTGGAAGACACCGGTGACTGTTGATTGAAGAAAAGGACAAAGAAGGGCAAGGCTACAGTGGACAAATAAGAGGAAATAGGAATGATGCGAATGGCATTATATCTCAGGAGTTGGGTTTGTGTTGCGGCAGAATAAATGAGGTATAGAAGAGATGAGGGTATTAAAAGAGATTGACGTAGGGCTTCCGTCCCTTCTCTATTCTCTCTTTTATTATTATTATTCTTATTGTTAATTATTTTTTTTATTTCCTTTTCCGTTGGGACATATATATACAGATTTTCTCTTCTTCTTTTTTTTTTAAAAAATCGCCTTGTCTTGCTATATCATTACTTGATCCTCCGGATTATATATTTGTTACTCAAATGTTATAAAAACTAACTTCAGGATACAAAGGATTTGAAAACACATAACATTTTAAATCTATTTCATTTTCATCATTAGCATTATCATTATCATTATCAAATCTCTTTTATATCCATATAATTATAAACATATATTTTATCAAAATTCATATAACAGATTCAAAATTTGAATTTCAGTCCATTTGATATTATTATTATTATTATTATTTATTCTTCCTCTTTAAATTGCTGTTCAAACTAACATCAAAGATATCAAGATGTTTGATTTATATAAATATATATATGTAAAAACTATTTATATATAAAACCGTTTTACTTTTTTTTCCTTTTAATTATTATGTGTATTTTACAATGACTACACGTAAGAAACTTATCCTCTTCTTTTTTCCAATTTAATTCTTCTCTTCTTCTTTTTTTGTATTTTGTGATACCTTTTAAATAATAAAGGAAAACGTACTCCTTCTAATTGTCATACATATATATGTAATTCATATATATATATATATATATTAACTAACTAACTAACTCTAAAACCTAAATAAATTTGGGATGTTACACATTGATCCTTGGAACACTAGTTACAATTCCTGGTTGTGCTCTCCCAGAGAAAAATTCAACTTTCTGGGCTTTCTTCTCCTGCACTTTCTTGTCACTTCCACGTCTCATATCTACCTATGCGATAGTTAGGGGTGGTAAAGCAACATCAGTATCAAGTACTTAAAGGGAGCTTGACTGCAAGACCAATCCCTCAAGTAGGGACGAAAGTTGGCCTTAATGATCTGAGGGTGCTGAGGAAAATATGAACAAATAACAAAATATGGGATGACAAATAAGTTGGTTAAATTCACAATGAAAACTTAACGGGTTAATTAATTCGTTAATCCTTATAGTTTCAATGAATTTTGAAGTAGGTCCCTATAGCTTTTTTTCTTTTTATCAGGTCTTTATACTTTTACCTTTTTTTAATTAGGTCCTTGTATTTATTTTTCTTTTAATTAAATCCTTATAATTTCACTAAATTTTTAATCAGGTCCATGTAGTTTTAATTTTTATTTATTAATTAAATATAAGCTTAATTAAATAGATTAATACCGAAATATAAAATATTAATAATTAAATTAAATTAATAATTATGTAATAAAAAAATAATAGAATTAATTAATTCAGGAAAATTTTTTAGAACAATTAATTTTTTTGCTGAAAAAATTAAAATCATTATAATAATTCAATATCTTTAGAATATTATTGTTTATAAATTAATATTAAATAATATATACTATTTTATGTTTATATAATAGTACTATTAGAATTTATAAAATAAAGAATAAAAAATTCAGGGACTTAATTAAAAATAAGGTGAACTTATAAGGACTTGATACAAAGAAAAATAAATACAAGGACCAAATTAAAAACAGGTGAAAGTATAAGGACCTACTAAAAAGAAAAAAAACTATAAGGAGCTGTAGATTAATTATCCCAAACTTAAATTAGGCTAGTATTTACCTTCCAAAATCATGACCAACATATTCATAAAAAATATAGAAAGAACCCTAAAGCAGATATAACTAGCCATACACAGCTATGTATATATGTTGGCTGTCCATTTCAGCGTAAATAATATTATCAAAAGGACTTTTGAAGAGAAAAAACACGATCCAATGGCAAAACATAATTTCAACATCAGGTTAGAAGATAAACAAGTTCTTTAGTACCAGATATCAAGTCCGTTGTTAGTATAGTGAACAATAATAGCCTAAACAGCCTAGATACCAGCGACCAGTATATCTAGAGTATGACAAACATGAAATATTAATGTTTGCAAGGACACACAAGAAGTATCATATAATTGACAAAATCAGGTAAAATATGAGCATAAAATAAACAAGCACAGGGAAGTACAAGAAAGTAGATGCAGAGAAGAAACAGTTAAGCACCTATTTGGTCGTAGTAGTCACTTGGGTCATATCTATGAGGGTCCAATACATCCTTATCAAAGCAAGATCCTGTTTGGTCAATATCCTGATACCTCACAGCAAGCAACAGGAAATCAGGGTTCCGATAGTCCTTCCTATTGCGAACTGCTGCATTAAAACTTTTTCCAGCCTTCTTACACTCAAGAAATTTATTTATCTTTCTCTGCAATAATAATAAAAATCATAGCACATTGTCATGAAAGAACAACAAATATGCAAAAGCTAGAAATAGTTTTATACTCCTCCGGTCCTTAATATAGGATCTAATTTTTGAGTTGGTTTCGGTCCTAAATATAAGACCCATTTCTTATATTTATCAATTTTCTCTAAATTGCCCCTATGTATACTCCCTCAACTATAATCAAGTAGAAAAGAAAGAGGAGGTATTAAGAAAGATGATTATGATATTTTAGGAAAAATGTGTCACCTTTCTTATAATTAACTAATTTACCAAACTTCCTTAATCTAATCAAATTAGTTAAATGGGTCTTATATTAAGGACTGGAGGAGTACAATTTTCTACTTTATCAAAAATTGAGGGAAATTATTTTTTAATTTAAACTATTACTTAAAACTAATGTTTTAAAAGCCCGACTGGACAATGAACCGGAGAGACTAGCAGATAAAAGGTCAGTTGAATAATCGTTCTTGATTAAATACATTTCATGCAGAAGTTAATTTTAACTATTTTATATGTTTATTACCTTATCAATATAACAGTTCAGATTCATTAGCTCATATTCATAATTATCTTACCAGAACTGTCTACACAAGTTCCAGAAAGAACAGACTTTTTGGCCAAATGAGAGAATAGATTACTGGTCAAAATTTTAAATTCTTCTGTTCCAAAAAGAAATCAATGACATTGTGAAGCTCTTGAGATATTCTTCTTTACCGCCAACAGATTAATCAAGTAATATTCATTCTCTGAGAATAACCTGTAGTGGGATGAGGTGTCCAAAGAAAGGATACACTAAATTTAGTAGAACATACTTTAATCAAAAGGGGAAATACCATTTGTTGTTTGAAGTTCTTCCTCAAACATGAGTTGACCATTACCATCAAGCCCTCCATCCTGATATCAGAACCAAATATAAGTTATTAACTTATAACCTAAAATAAAGAAGGAGAAAATGGTTTCCTATTAGAAGGTAACCTGCCTGGAAAATATGGCCAAGCCAGGGTGGCCAAGGTAACATCAGGGTCTTAAACATTTTGGGTAATTTTCAAGTTTAAGAGACATGACTCCATCAATGGAAGAAAATAACGATGAAGGAACGTATAGAAGACAAATATAATATACCAAAATTGCCATGTCCTTAGTCCTACTTAAATGCATTTCTTAAAAAAAAAAAAAAAAAAACAGAGCAGTGGATTCAAGTAAGAGAGAGTAACTCTGGCTCAGGTGACATTGCTATCTCATCATGACCACAGTCTACAATGGTAATTGTCCCTCTCTTAGTCCTCCTAGATTCAACAGACACTACTTGTTGATCCTGCTGTGAAACCAACATATCAACCAAAGGTTGTGGTGGCATTTTAGTCCCAAATTTACTCTTCTCTGGGGTCATCCTGTAATTTTAAGCCAGTAGAGTAGCCTCATTAGCAGAATCAAGGATCCATATCATCTCAGCATCACTCTCTAGATTTTCCTCTGCAATCCTCACATCCCCACCATCCTGTTCTTGTCGCTCTCCTCTCTCCATTCCTCCTTCAACATCCTCCATCTCGTCATCTTCCTCATCATTGTATATGGACAGCAAAGCAATACCCTAGTATTGCTTCTTGTTGGATGCCATGATGCTAGGGGCTCGAGTGACTAATCCAAAAGGTTGATCAAATAGAAAAGTATCGTAGATAGAAAGAATCGAGTGCAAATTCTAGTAAAATACTAAGTGTTAATGCATTGAAGGTGGAAAAGAACAAAATCTTCAAATTTAAATTTTAGTAAAGACAGAAGTTGCTTGGGTTCTCTCATTGCCAGCCCTCCTATTTGCAGCTCACATTCAGCCTAAAATAACGTCAACCATATAGAAAGAAGAATCTTGACACCATTCAATGCAATAATGATTAATAAGCCACTCTAGAAAATCTGATTTCCTATTTTGAAGAATTTGTTGAAGAAATCGAGTATTGTGCTGCAAAATGGAGAAGGGAGTTAGCTTTAATTTGCAAGTAAATTGATAAAGGAAAAGAAAAGGTAGAAAGAATATTCAAACAAAAGTTGAATTTTCAAATATGGGAATCTATACAGCATGACTGGCAACCTTAACTTGGTAGGCTCAAGACAATATAGACTCTAAACCAGAACCAATTGATATTCAAACAACTTACCCAGCTCTTTGCTCAATTGCATTGATTTTAAAGGTAATATCACAAGCCTTGAGCCTTTAGATGTATGGCTGCGACCATGTTTAAGACGTGGATGAGAATTTCAAATACTACCGGTCAAGTTCCTTATTTAGGCTTGACAATATACATATGCTTAACTTTTATAGACTATAAGATCTCAACAAGCAAGAAAATCAACGTTCAAAGTGTTGCCAACACAATAACTTCCAAAAATACGGTTTAAAATTCAAATTCTTCCTACAATTATTGTTCCAATAAATGCGAAGAGAAAAATAAAACGGGGAAATCACCCAAAAAAAAAAAATACTTAAGAAGGTTGAATGCTTACAGATCGTTTAAACTTTCGAATTCTCTAAGCTCAAGATGCTTCTAGGATTTTTACTTTTCGGACTACACCGACTCACAGCACAACTTAAGCGAAACAATCTAAAACATCATATCGAAGAACGGCAACAAGAACGGAGAGGGAAAACCCGTGACAAGAACCTGCTGGTGAATCAGTTCGGATAACCCGTCGACGAGACATTTTTGGAGAGGGAGAACGAAAGAAGCCGCTGTCGTCAAGACTCGAGAGAGCCAAGAGAGAAGAATGAGTCTAGAGCCGGGAAAACGGACGAGTCTATCATGTTGGCCCATTTAGATCTTGAAATTATAGGGACTGGGTTTGAAATTTCTTTTTTCAAATAGGAAATAGATCCTAAAAAGCTAGCTCTAGAGGATTGAGGGTTTAAAAGGGCCGACCTTAAAGAGCTGAGGATCAGCCTGTTTAAGCCATTTTATTTTTTATTTTTTTATATAATTCTAATATTATTAATTTTTTATATTGTTAATAATATTTTAAATATTTAGTTATTATTATTTTAAAATTAAATTTTACAGAATGATTTGGTTTATTTAGTTTTAGATAATAATTTATCCAATTAAATTTTTAAAAAATGGGTTAATTCAGACTTTAATAATGATTTGATTTATATTATATGTGTTAATATTTTTATACTATATATATTTGATAATAGAGTGTTTTTATACTTATATAACTTGTAATTCTATAATTTGAATTAGAAATTCATGAGTTTTAACAACAATATTTCTCACATTAAAGTAAAATAATAGTTAGATTGCAAAATTTAAAAATAAATTCCTTTTAAAAAAAAACTTGATATTTTTGTTACGAAAGAAAAGCATACTTATGAAGAAAAGTAATTGATTATAGTAATGATGAAGTTTTAAAAGATTAATAATAGTGTTTATTTATTGCGCAATTGCACTATGGATAAAACTTTGAGATATTGTTATCTTGTTAATGATTGTTTTAGATGTTCTTGGATGTTGATAGATATTTATATATGACGATATTTTGTATTTGTGACTTAATTGTATTTATATTTATGTCTTTTATTAACAATTTCATTGGTTTATTTTTATTTTTTGATTAAAAAATATGAAAAATATAAAAAGTAGCATTTTTTTTAAACGGGCCAAAAGCCCGCAGGCCGGTCCTGAGCCCGTTAACTTAAGGCTAGCAAATTGAGGTATTTTTTAAATTTCAGCCTTAAAGGGTCGGCCCTTTTAAGCTCTGAAGAGTCAGGCCGGCCCTGATTCCCACCTTTAAAAATGACAAAGAAACTGATAGAGTTGAACAAATGGACTCGATTTTTCCACTACTTGAACGGCTACGATCTACCATAAATTAAGCGACGTAGTTAAACTAATAAACTTTCTTAAACTTTAATTTAATTTATAATTATAATAAGAAGGAAAAATTACTAAAAAACCATCAATTACAAAATTTATTGCCTGAAAACTGACTGAGGACTTATGTCCTTGAGGGGTATTAAAAAAAAAACAAAAGCTTATATCAAGTTTTTTTATATATATTATGTCAAATTCTCCAATCATATAGGGTTATATGTCTTTTTTTATTTCATGTGGAGAACTTGGTATAATCAATATAAGAAAATTAATATAAGTATTATCCTAAACATTAACTTTCCCCATTTTTTATTTATAATATTTAATATTTAGTTAATGCATTATTAATTTTAGGTTAAAAGCTATTTTCATCATCTTGAGCTGTTTCAAATTTTTGCCCTAAAATATTTATAAAAGAGTATCTACAGCTATAAATTACAATAATGTAAAGAATTGACATTTTTTATTTTTTTTAATTGAAATATAGTGCATCATGTTTAAGGTGTGCAGCATGCTTATATTTCAATAGAAAAATGTAACACCTTAATCATGCTTAAATGTTACATAGCTATTAGTTTGTACTGATGACCATCAGCCAAAGAAAATTAGGGCTATTCACGGGATGGATCGGGACTGGGATAGGCCCGTCCCAGTTCCATCTCGATGAACAGTAACGGGACAGAAAATCTATCCCGTGTCTCGGTCCGTCCCAGTGCTATCCTAGTCCTGATTGGGATGAGACCGGGACGTCCCGATATATATATATTTTTTTTTTAAATTTTTTTTAATTTTTTAATAAAATCTGATTTTTTTAATTATAGTTTTTTGGGCTTAGACCTTATAAAAATATCATTTTCTTTTCTTTTTTATTTGTTTGGAGACTCTTCAACAAAAGCCCAAAATATTACATATAATAATTATTAAAAACTCTAAACAAAAGTTTTAACACAATAAAAACTTGCTAAAAATTCTAATCATCAATAATCTCAAATCATCAACAAATATAAAAGCTCTAAATAAATATATCTATAGTTCCATATAATAGTCTCAAATCTTTAAAAAATATAAAAAATAATATTATATAAATAGCATAAAAAATTAAAAAAAAAAGGGACCGGGACAAGACGACCCCATCCCTTGTCCCGTCCCATCTCATCCCGGTCCCTTTTTTGTCCCGTCCCAAAATTTCCGTCCTGTTCCAATAAGGTCGGGACCGGAATGGGTCGGCCTTGAACACCTCTAAAGAAAATCTATCTGGTATGTACTAATAATTAACCAATAGTAATGTAACATGTTTACCAATATATTCTATCAATATATTTAAATGTAAATATATTTGCTCTCCACAATTGTTTTAAAATTTAACATTCCAATCCATGAATTGTATGGGGAGAAATTTTTTAACATCCCGGCGAAGTTCATGAATTTATGTTGAAAGAGATCAAGCTAGCAAGTGCCAATATTCAAACCCAAAAATCATTAAAAAATTACATTTATCTTAATTTGTACTCCTCATATTCTTAATATAAGAGTTAATTTAAAAGTTGATATTGGTCTTATATATAAGACATATTTTATATGATTCTCAATTTTTTTAAATTAACCTTGTTGATATTCTCTCAACAACAATCATGTGCGAGAGGAAGGAAAAAAATTAAGAAAGATGATTAAGATGTTTTAGAAAAAAAATGTACTATCTCCAGTTCTAATTATAAGAACCAGTTTAATTTTTAGTTTGGTCCTAGATATAAAACCCCAATCCACTTTGTTTTTCATATTTATTTATTTTTTCCAAACTACCCTTACTTATATTCCATTAACTATAATTAAATACTACCATAATAATTCAAATAAATACTATTACATATGGAGAAATTCTACTTCTCTCCACTTCTCATTTCAACTATTGAATTAAAATTTGACTGGGTTGTTTTCAATATTTTATAAAGATATTAATAAACTTTTAAAATAAATAAATAACTCAAATTGTTAGGTTTTAACCATCACTGTTTAAATTGCAATGAAAAATATTTAAAAGATTAATTTATATCTCAAAAACAAATTAAGAAAGAAAATAATAGAAAAATGAAGTTTAGTCATTAAAAAATTATTTTAAATTTATAAATCTGGCGCCTTATGACTGTAAAAAAATCATTTTAAATCTATGAATAATTTATTTTTAAAAAAAATCTACAACCCACATAAAAAATTGTTAGATGGACTTTGTGAACTTGTAAATTCTCCAGAAATGATAACTATCAAATACTATAATATGGCAGATTTTGTTAATTCGAAGAACTAAATAGTGCTCAGTACACAGAATACTTCTTTTGCAACAGTAGCCAAAGGCCAGTTTGCCATTGAATCATCCAATATTGTCACAGCTATGAATTGTCCAACACACAAAATTTAAGCACCATGCATACATATCAACCCAAAGAACAAGACCAAAAAAAAAAAAGAAGAAATACTCAAAGAAAGAAAAAATTACCTCAAGTACTTCATCACTTCTTGTACTATATATAATGCTACTATATATAATGACATGGATATACTCAAAATATAAACTTGCCTTTTTACTTTCCTTGCTTGATTAATGCAGGTATACGCTGTGGGCAGTGATGTTGACATTTGATGAAGAATGTGGACAGATGTTTGTGCAATGATGCTTTTGTTAAATTCTCAAATGATATATGTTTTAGTAGTTATATATGTTAAATTTCCCATTTGCCAAAATTAAGTTGTTAATCATAGATGAAGTATTCATGCCACTATATGTTAAAGGTTGACATGTTTTGCTGGCTACGCACAGAGGAAATTATGTTCAAGGACCAAAGTAACAAAATTTTTATCCCTTAATAATCATTATGAAGGGACATGGCCTTGTTTGTAAAATTAAGTAATGCATGAAGATCAAATCCTTGTGTTAAAAAATGGAAGTGTTGTATGTGTGCGCGCTTGTGTGTGTGTGTGAATTCTTGACGAAGTACGAGTGTTAAATAATGAAAGCTGTAATTATATTTTTTTGTTTTTACAGTGTTAAATAATAGGATTGGTATGCTTGCCATTTTCCCTCAAGTTATTTCTATAATAGCGTTAGAATCTGATGAAGTGTGAAGCATGACCCGTTACCCTCTCCTCCGATTACTCACTGCGAATCCTCTACAAGAGAGAGCAAGGAGAAACACACACACGCACATAACAACTTCTCACTCACTTAGGAGCAAGATTCACGAGATGAATTCTAAGTAATAAAAATGCTCTGTTTCTGAATGGAAAAACAGAGAAGAGCAGAGTAGGTAACTTCCTAGAGATGATGATCGCTGATAAGAGGCTTGTTATGAATGGAAGTATTATTGCATTTGCAGCTACAAAATAAAAGTATGGGGACCAAATTAAAAATCGAGGTAAAGTACAAAGATTAAATATTAATCTTCCAGAAACACAAACCGTACGAGAAAGTTGCTTCCCATTATTATGTTTAAAATAAGGTAGTCCAGGATTGCTCGGCTCACTCAGACTCTTTAGCTCATTCGGTTAATGTACATACTGAACACACACTTAGAGCTAGGAATATTTTGGATTTATTATTAGAGAACAGGTGATGTTTTTTTGGTAGTTACCTGTTACTTTTGTAAAGTTTATTGATTGATTAATATATTCTTCCTTCCAAAAAAAAAATAAACAAACACAAAGGAAAGTCTCTTTTAAAAAAAAAAAAAGGTAGTCCAAGTCAGCAGTAATTAAGCGTACTTGGCAATCTTTATTTTAATTTATTAAAAAAAACGTAATCTTTATTTTAGATTTATACGCATAGCAATAACTTTGTTTCCTGACTAATCGGCATTCAACACATATAAATCCAAGTCATCCCAATAATTTAAAATATTTTGAGAGCCATCGTTGGCGCTTTGATCTTTCTGATTCGTGAGACTCAGAAGGTATGTGCCGTAGAAAGTAATTCTAGTTTGAGTAGTTAGTGCCGAGAATTCATGCAAAGTCTAACCAGAATCTCAAAATGAACTGGAAGTACTAATTCTAAGACTTAGTATAAGAACTCATTGTATTTTTATTTTTATTTTAAATATAAGACTTCAATTTATTTTTTCTATCATATTTATTTTTTTAAGGTATTTAATGTAATACTAATAGTTATGACCAATACATTTGATTAGCAAGGATATTTTTGAAAAAAAATTATTTATTTATTACAAATGATTAATATAATCAATTTTCTTAATATACTCAAATTAGTCATCTAGCTCTTATACTAAGAACCAGACATAATATATTCTAATATTTGTTCTACGCTTACACGCACAAGCACAGCGACTACTTCTTTCTTTGACTAATAATCAGCATTCAACATGTATATTACTACCTTCAATCTTTAATATAAGAACTAGTTGGTTAATTTGAATACGTAAATTAAGAAAGTTTGTTAAATTAGTTATTTATAATAAATAAGCATTGTCTTTGTTAAAATGCCCTTACTAATCTAGTGTTAACTTTAACATTTGCTGAAACTTTTAACACGTATAATTATTATAAGGATTATTGTGGGAAAAACAAAGAGAGACAAACTGGATTGAGATTTTATATTTAGGATCAAATTAAAAGTTAAACTAACTCTTATATTAAAGATCGGAGTAATAATAATTATGGTATTTTGAAGACAATTGCAACGATGTTCTTCTTAAACATGGATAATTCAACTTTAATTTGGCGAAGATAGTCAAGAGAGCGGAGAATGTTCCAAACTATAGTATTTTTCAGGTACATGAATGTCAAAAGGAGAGAAATATTAATGTTGGCTCTTTATTTTGCTTATCTAATTATAATTCATTCTACAATTATTGAATAACCAATGCATAAATATGATTTAAGAGGGTTTGGATTAGGTTTTTAAACGTTATTTTATGGTGTATAAACTATAAAGTAAGTACGTGAGATCAATTTTGTTTTGACTTATATGAATTTTGTTTTTTTGGTCAAAATGATTTTGGGGTTACCGAACTCCCCTTTATGTAGGAAGAGACAGAGATATCGATTTTATCATGCAAAAGAGAAGAAAAATGGTAATCCTATGTACAGCGACGGGAAACAACAAAGAACAGCATGAAATCCAGGACATTTTAGGACAGCGAAGAAATCCATCCCATGGATCCCAATTGAAGGATCATATATGCCTCAAGATAGAACAAGGTTAGCCAACTGATTAGGCCCATGCGGTGTCAAACTTTATCGACATAAATGGTGCTAACAAACATGATCACTCAAACAATAGTAACATATTTATCGATGGTCCCTGCCAAAACAAATGCATCACAAAATTGAAAAAAAAAAAAGTAGCAAAATATACAAACCAATCAAAAAACCAGAAACAAATATCGATTTTCCCGGTAAAGTAACGATGCACTACACAAGACATCAAAATTGCTCCACCATTTCGCCTGATGGCGTGAAGATATATACTTAAAGTGAAGTTAGTTTCCCAATCATAACGCAGGACATATTTTTCAAAATTCATTATTTGTTACTTAGACCCAAATAGTTATAAAGTACTTGATTCCACGATCAATATGTGAGATATTTATTATTATTATTATTATTATTATTATTATTATTTTGTAGATGCTTAATTAGGAAATTAATAAAATATCCTGGCCGTGACCTGTAGTTACAGGTTAATTAATTTCAGTTTGTAAATTATAATTTCTCTGATAGTGATAAACACAATTAAGTTTTTGACAATTGAAAACATTAAGTAAGAAGAAAAACCCTATTTACTCATTTGTGGTTCCTTGACTAGTAATAGCTAATCTCAGTTGCAGTCATTGTACCTTTTGCCAGTCAGGAGAAGAGACTTGAACAATTACTTTCTTTTGACTCTTGTTCTATTTTGCAGATCTTATCTCATATCTTAGATCCCGAGATAACTGAAATCAAGGTTATGGCCAGAAGTATTTATCAAGTTTCCCGCTGTATTCTTATAAGAGGGTTCATATTGTTATCATCTGGATCAATTACTTGTTTATATGAATATGTCTTACATTGAAGACCAAACCCGAAACATCCAGTTACTGAAGTTTCTTCTCAGTAATTCATGCTCATTCACCTTCAACCCACTCTCTAGAAGTTGCATCGCCTGTCACCCCCGAAGGTGACATGGCAAGAAATCTTTTTCATTACACCTAACTCCAAATGATCTCACTATTATGTATAAACAAAATAGTTTAATGCCAAACTAAACTAGATTGATCATAAGGATCTTAGTAAGCTTATGTTTCGAGAATACTGGGTTCGTCCAATTAGTTGCTTTAGCACCTAAGCATAATATTGAAAAAATGAGCGATTACAGAATAAATGAGGCGTATATTTCTCAATTTCATCATTGGCAACATTGTCTTAATTATATTTTTAAGATATAGATATTTTTCAATCAAGTCCCTCCCAAATAGAAATATAAATAATGGTCCATCACATAATGTGTACATCTGAAATTGATAGACAAAAACAGATATTCGATGATAAATAGATTTATTTAAAGAAACCAAATTGAGAAATAATCAGAATTGAGAAACACCTTATGCATGAGATGAGGACTGAATTGAAAAATAAACAGGGAGATGGATATTACATACTGAATGTATAATAGCAGTAATCTTGTGCCATTGTACAATAACTTGCTTCTGGATTGCTTCATTTATCGTAGGAACTAGAAGAGACATGAACTCGTAGAAGCATTATGATTTCTAGAAACCCAATATTCATCTGAACCCAACCAGAAATAGGAAGTGGGTACAGAGCCAATCTTAGCAACTAACACTACTAAGAAGTTCACTACTTTCACCAGCAGAGATGTTGAGGGCGAGTTTCTGTAATTTGGTTTCCCTTGTTGGGTTCGAACACTTCTTTTCCAAAGCCTACATAAAGATTCATATAACCATATTCACAAATCACTCGATTTACAAGAGAAGTGTACCATTACTACAGTGATGCAGAGAAAAACACAGATGAACAGAGGGAAGGTTGAAATCAAAAGTGAGACGGCGGAGTGCCGTGAATCACACGAAAAGACTATAATGCCCCCGTTTCATGTTTGTAGCTAAGGCTATTCATACGGGGACGGGACAAGATGGAAGCCAGGATAGGACAGGATGCGGCACAGCCTTGTTCTATCCTAGGATATACATTTTTATATATATTTTTTAATTTTTGTTATAGATTACTTTTGTTTATTTATTCTAACAACAAAAAATAAATATTAATCATAAAAAAGTAAATAGAAGTCACATAAAAATTTTAAAAAAATCTCACGAGACATCTTGGTCCTATCCCATCTTGATTAGAACCTGAACAGCTTTGGAATAAGATGAAATATGAGACGGGGTCGTCCCGATTCCGTCCTATCCCGTGAGCATCTCTATTAGTAGGTAAAAGTGTGAAATGCACATGAGACAGGGGTTGAGGTCGTCTCAATTTCGTCCTGTCCCATAAACATCTCTATTGGTAGTTGAAAGTGTGAAATGCAGAAAACAAAAACTTCCCATTGCCGAGAATCAAAGTCTCTTGGGTGAGAGCCGAGTATCCTCATCGGCTGGACTACAACGGATTGAGGGTTTAAACATTGGACAACTAAATTCTGATTATAGTTACAAAGCACATAAGTAGCTGGCCCACGCTAATATGAGTCCAAGTTGTGCAATAGGAAGTCGTCTCTCAGTCTTCTCCTAAACCTTATCCCTAACGTTTGGCTAACCCACATACTACTTTTGTCACTTTCAGACTTCATAGTCCACGCGCCATTCTTTACTATCTTCTCTCAGAAAAGCCAAACTGAATGGAGAGCATGACAATAAAAAAGGATGAAGTCTTAACCTCAAGCTCTAGAGACTTTGAGGTAAAAGTGGCTTCAGAATAAAAATATATTTAATCTTAATAATATTTAATATTTCAGAATTATTAAAAAAAATAATCTTATAAGAAAATCATTAGTAGGTAAAAGTATGTTGTTAATCCTTCAACTTTATATGAATTTAAGTATGATCTCTCAATTTTAAAAAGTATGCTTTTAGTCTTTTAATTCTAAAATTGTTAACGTAAAATAATAACAATTAAAATAATCTTAAATATTGTACTAAGTTTGATTTTTTAAAACAACCATGATTGTTAATGAAACACATCATGTAAGCCTAAAAATTTAAGAGTAAAATACTCTAACCTCCCTTGTATTTTGTCTTAATTACACATACCTTCCCTCTATTTTGAAAACATACACTCAAATCTAAACTATTAACTTTGTTAAGAATATTTCAAAAAGATGTTTTTTTAATTCAAATTTATCTTGAAATACTTTCTATTTACTAAATTACCCTTCATAATACTAAATCCCAAAATCTTGATTAAAACTATATCAAAGAATTTAAGATTTTCTCCTTTACCTTAATTTTATTTTTAAAAAAAAATTTGTTGTTTGTTTAATGTTTTTATCGTATTGGGCCAAAAAATTAACTAATTTAGTTAATACAAACCTAAATTTAAATGATTTATATAAGTTTCCAAACTTGTATAATTTATATTATGTGATAAGAAAATAAGCATTCAAAATATTTTCTAGCCATTTAAAAAAAATCTTGAGTTTCAATATTTCATGAGAAACTAAAATTATATAATTCTATAATCTAATTGAAATTAAAAATTTTATAACATATTAAAAATTTTGAAAATAAATGTATTATAATTATTTGTTGTTGTATCAAATTTTTTTTAATAAATATAAATGTTTAAATAATATTTATGTTAAAGAGGGATATTTTGGTCAAAATAAAAATTTAAAAGTTAAACTTAACGGTCAACTAATGATTAGATGGATAGAAATTGAATCTTAAAAATATAAGAAAGATTTATGTAACATATAGTTTTATTTGAAGGGAAGTTTATATATGTTTTCAAAATAGAAAGGGGGTTTCTGTAATTTAAGTAGAATATAAAGGTAGTTAATGTATTTTACTCAAAATTTTAAGATTGAAAAACTAAATACACACTTTTGTCAACCCATATTTATCGCCATAAACTTGGGTTAGCATATGTTGATATTATTAATTACTTGGTGGGGGGCCCAATAAATAAAAATCTACGACCAAATGAATTCATATATAATTACTTGATAATGGGGTGACGGTGAAACGAAGGGTCGTGATCATCATCGTGCTCCTTTTTTCAATCAATATATTGTAATTTTGGCTCACTTCAATAATTCTCTTTGGCGAATATTCAAAGTTGGTCCCCCGCACAGCTAATTGGATCAATAGGAATATTATTATTATTATTATTATATGATTAACACATGGCTCGTTGTGGTCCTCCATACTCAAAAATATCTGCAATTCCCTCATGAGGGTCTGAAGTTGCTTAGAAACCGTACAACAAAGTAGGGCCTCAATTTTTTTTTTTGGTGAGTTAGTTTTTTCCCCTTGATAAGTACATCAAGAGGTCACCATAGAATGGCAATAGTTCATAAAAAGTTAATGTTAAAATGGGATTTTTTTTTAAAAACAAAAAGTACTAAATATGAGGAATCTAAACACGAGGAGTTTGAAAATTTGAGCAGCCATATTAACTTGTTGTACAAGGACATAAATTGTCATGCATCATCCCAATAATGGAAACCCCACAGCATTGACCCAATTACATAGACTTGAATCCTATCTAAACCAGTGATTTTGAAGCCACTCCTCCCAACTAAAGCTTCAATCTGCTTTTTCGTTTTCTTCTCCATAGTTTCACATATGTCCTACTTTCTTCCCTGTGCTAATTTCTACTGCTTCCCAACTTCTTCTTTCACTTCATCTTCTCTGTAGTTTCCTTTGTGTTATATATTCGGCTTTCTGATCCCCTTTTTTCTTGGTCTTTTCTCGAAAAAAGAAAAAAAAATTCCTGAATTTCCTGCTTTTTGCATTGTTTGTGCTGGCACTTCAATTCGTGATCATTTTTAACTTTATTTTGCTGGTTTTGTGATCTTTCTTCAAAATGAAAAAATCCCAAAAATAATTTTTTAAAAAAAGTGCTCTTTCAATTTGTGATGGCTCACATCTCTTTAAAAAAAAAAACTCGCTATTCCGGATGATTTTATTTTTGGCGAGTTTGACGTTTTTCTTATATTTTTATTGCTTAGTTGATGTTGTTTTTCCTGTTTGATTTCACAAATTCATCATCTTTTTTTTGAAAACTTTCAGATTTTATAGTTGTCGTGGATTTTGTGAAGCATTAGTTTCTTAAAGTTGTCCAAAACACCATTTGAAAAAGGAAAAAAAAAAAAAAAAGAGGTCTCTCATGCTTGATCTCCATATTGGAATGCTGAGGAAAGCTGATTACTGTTAGCAGATCTAAGGATTATGTAGCTTGAATTACAAAGTTTCACATCGCCCACTACTGTAAGTTTGAAACTATGGATTTGTGCCAAAGTTTGTCTCTGTTTAATTGATTTGTATTTACTTGTATTTCAACTTTTGCAGCATATTTATGTGTTTCTGAATACAGGGAGCAGCAGCAAGAAGAAGAAGGAGAAATGTGTTCTAGCCATAGTAAAGATACCTAAGGTCTGGCTCCCTCACTTGAATATTAGAATTTTTTTTTTCAAAGTTCTCATTTAAATATTAACGTGGCTCTCTCAGCTTTACATGATGTCTATTGGTTTTGAAGATACTCTCTTGTGTTTATTTTTTAAAGTTAAATATAAGGGGTTTTCCAACCAAATATATATATATATATATATATATATATATATAAGGCTTTCGTTCTAAATATATATATATAAGCTAAAGTATATATTTGATCCTCTAATTTTATGTGAGGTTTCAATTTGGTTCCTTGATTTAAAAAGTATACTTTTAGTCCTTTAATTCTAAAATTGTTGATTTTAAATGATAATTGTTTTAACAATTATAGTGGTCTTGAAAATTAAACTTAATATATTAGCATTTAATAATATTTTATCAATATTCAAGAGTTTAATATCATTATTTTTTGTTATCAATTTTAAGGTTAGAGGACTAGAAGTTTACTTTTTAAAGTTCGAAAATCAAAATAAAAAATTATGTAAAGTTAAAAGACTAAAAATATACATTAGGACTAAATAATTAATTTTTCATAAAAAGTATCTTTTTACCCCTTGGTTCCATTTTTAACACCATTAAAAATATTTCCATAAAAATTCGAAAGTTTTTATTAAAGAGAAATATTTTGGTCCAAGATGTGTAATTAATATTGGGGTGTGCGAAAATATAATATTAAAAATATAAAGACGGTTTGTTTTGCACAAATTTTAATTCTATAAGTTTATAAATTGTTTAAAAATAAAAAGCATCCTTTCTAAATGTAAAATAAATGGGACGTTCTTACCAAAAAATAAAAAAAATAAATGGGATCTCATTACATTTTATCTTTTCTTTAATACATTCGAAAGTTTGTTTCGTGTTCGCTTAATAAACTGGTCTTAAAAAAACAATATATTAATTGCAAGTTATAAATACATCATCTCGTACTTAAATCAGGATTTTTTTCAACAAAATCCTTGAAACGTTATACATGAATTGAGAGCGTAAAATGGATTTCATGAAATTCTGATGAAACTTGTTGATGAAGAGATAAACTGAATTTAAAAAAAAACAAAGAATATAATTAAGATAATGAGAGAGAAAGATATGAGATACAGAAAAGTGAGAAATTTTTAAGTTATGAGAGAGTGCCACGTAACTTATGCTCTAACTAATAAAAATCTTCCAAATCACACTGTAGGACCCATACTTGTGGCAGACTTTACTTTTGCACAATCTCTCTCTCTCTCTTCTCTCTTTTCTCTTCTCTCAACTCTCCCTCTTTCTTTTTAATTTAATTGTCTCTCTCTCACCCGAAACTTCCTCCCCTCATTTTAAATTTGTTTTATTTCTCTATTTTATTTCTACATATTGTATTTTGAATTTCCAAATCAAAAATAGTAAAATTATATAATAATTAAACTCTGATGGATATGTTAATTTATATTTTATAACCCAACCTTTGAATTGTTTCTCAGATTTTAAAATTCCCTCCTTTTTTTATGATTTATTTTATGTTGACATGTGAAAATTATTCGACCAAAAAAGACATGTCAAAATCTTAACCAGATTTTGATAAAAGGAATCAAACTAAATAAAATATCCGGTTAGGATTTTTTAACTTCAATGACATGCCTTTGCTAATAATAACCTGTGTTTATAAATTTCTTTTTATTTTTCTTCATTTTTTATGAGATCGCTGGTGTATTAATGTTCTAAGAAAAAAAAATCCATCTTGAACAAAAAAATTGAATTTTCAAACCTTTTTTGCAGCTTCAGTGATATTTACTAATGATAGCTTGTGTTTATAAAAGTATTTCATTTTTTCTTATTTTTGGTTTAAAATGTAAACCTTCGGCATTTCAATGTCTTTATTAATGCTATTTTGTAACTCCAGTTAAAGCTTAAAATGCAGTAATATTATTTAAATGAGAGTAAATAAAATTAAAAATGAAGACGGAGGGCGAGATTATGCGAAATTAAAATAGAGAGATAAAACTTAAAAAGTCGTAAACTTACGATAGGGGGAGTTCGAACATGAAGAAAGAGAAAATCAAATTAAAAAGAAAGAGAGAGAGTTGCGAGACGAGAGGGAGCGCGTGTGCGAAAGTAAAAAGAATATATAAATGCCTGCATAAGTATAGGTCCCAAGGAGTGTCTCGTCTCGTTCCGGTACCGGAATAAAATTGAGATAGAATCAGAACGTCTCGCTTTTTTTAAAAAAAAATATTATAAATTTTTACGTGAATTTTTTTATATTATAATATTTATTTTTTATTGAGCTTTTAAAAAAATTATTAAAAAATATTATGTTGAAAGCTCAATTATATAGTATAAAAAATGTATAAAAACAATACTATAAAAAAAAATACCGTAAAAGAGACACTATATAATGGTTTTATGAATTATTTTATTGAGAAAGGAGATTTTGTTGAGATAATACTACAACTTAAAAACTAAAAGTCACTATAAATAATAATTATTATTAATAAGTAAATTGAATAATATAATTATTATTATTAATAAATATTTTTTAAAAAAAAAATCCCGGGATGGGACGGGACGACCTTGTCCCACGTCCCATCCCGTCCCAATTACTGTCCCGTCTAATTCTGTACTTGTCTTATCTTAAAATTTTTTTTGGTCCCATCCTGTCCTGTACCGAATTCAGCAAGTTCAGAACAAGACAAAATGAACACCCCTTCCCATCATGTGATTTGGAGGATATTAATTAGCCAGAGCATAGATTATGCGACACTCTTGTAATACTCATGAATTTCTCAAGAACAGCGTTTTTTTTGGGGGCTTTTTTGGGCCAACGAAAAGCGGAGTTTAATGTAGATAATATATAAGACTTTGATATTTTAAAAAATTTCATATACCATTCTGTCTTTTTTTTTTATTGCCAATAATTTCATATGCTTCTAAAATTGCAATGATGTTTTGCAAAATATAGCTAAAAAGAGCAGCTAATGACACTTTTGGATTTCTCATTTTTCTTCCGACACTTTGATATGAGAAAATAGATTGGTTCCTCCAACTTTTTAGCCCAATTTCCCCCCCATAGTAGTTGCAAACAGTGTCTAGCGTATTTTTTTCTATTGTATCTTAAAATAATTTTATATGCAATTATCATACGAGATATAAGCTACGTTATAATTTTTTTAAATATAAAAAATTAAAATAAATCATATTTTAAGAAAGTTAGCGCACATTTCTTTACATGTAACCAACTCACCTAATCTTTTAAATCCATGCGAATTATCTTAAAAAGATCCTAGCAAAGCAACAATTTGTCATTTTATTCATTCTTTTCTATGTTTCTCTTTAAAAAAGAAAAAGAAAAAACCGAACTAAACGGAGGGAATAGCAATGGAAAACAATGAAGTCCTGACCGTAGTGTTTGAGGCAACCTCGTGGAAGTGGAGTACTGATATGCCTGTGTTTAAATCTTCGAGCGTCTGGCCACTGTCTTGTGCTTAAAATCAATCTTTGAAAAAATGCCTTTACTGAACTTATTACTCCTTTTATTGGCACTTTTTAGTAATATCTGCTTGATTTTCATTTGTTTTCGTTGTCTTAGCTTCTTTCATAATTTCACAGCATTCCTTACTTCTCCTGTGTTTCTTGATTTCTCAACTTGTCATTTTTGTGTTGGAACACCAGGGAAAGCTTCTTACTGTTGGTATATCGAAGGTTTATATACATTCAGATTGCAAAATTTCATATTGGTTATTGGTTATTGTTAGTTCAAAATATACATATTTATGCCAATACTTCTGCGTGAACAACACAAGACTAATTGAGTTTTGGCTACATCTTTTTAACAGAGCACAAATTAAATGGATATTACTTGCGGAACATTGAGCAGTTTTGTTGACAAGTTCTGGGACCTAGTGCTGGACCCAACTTGCGAGCAGTTTCATCATCTGTCTCACTATCACAGAAACATTAAGCAGCTCAATGAACGACTTGTGGAACTCATCGATGAAAGAAGCTCCATAAAACATCAAATAGATGAGGCTACAAACAATGCAGAACCAATTGAAGACAAAGTTCTTCATTGGTTGCGCAAAGTAGATGGGATTTCAGAACAAATTCAAAAGTTTCATGAAGAAGAGAGTCAAGCAAAAACAGGGTGTAGCGTAACTTCATGTCCCAACCCGTGGCTACGCTATAAACTAAGCAAAAGAGCAAAGGCAATGGCGCAAGAAGTTGTTGAAATTTGTGGAAAGGGAAACTTCAATACAGTTTCATATCGCGTTCTTCCGCCATCCATGCCAGAATTATTCAACAGAGAAAGCAATGCAGGGATTGGTTCAAGAGTGCAAATTGTGAATCAAATTATAGAGGAATTACGGAATCCAAGTGTTAATATGATTGGATTGTGTGGGCTTGGTGGTGTTGGCAAGACCACTATAGCTAAAGAGGTAGCAAAGAGTCAAAACATGTTTGAAAAGGTAATCTTAGCAATTGTTTCTCAAGAATTGAATGTTGAGAAGATTCAAGGCCAGATTGCTGTGAAACTGGGTATGCAACTCAATGAAACATTTGAAGAAGTAAGAGCTTGTCATCTGTATGAGAGGTTGAAGCAAGAGAAGAATATGCTCCTAATATTGGATGATCTCTGGGAGGAACTTGATTTTGGCAAAGTTGGAATTCCTTTTGTTGATGTTGAGAATTATAACAAAAAGAATGAAGGCTGCAAAATTTTACTAACTTCAAGGAACGAAACGCTGCTGTCGAACCGCATGAAATGTCAAAAAATTATCAAGGTGGGTTTTTTGTCAGAGGATGAAGCATGGGAGTTGTTCAAGAGGATTGCTGAATTGTCTATTGACTCAAGTAGTCCTGACCTGATATCTATAGCTAATGCGATTGTTCAAAAGTGCAGAGGCTTGCCACTAGCGATTGCTACAGCTGCCAAAGAATTGCTAGGAAAAAATCCAGATGACTGGAAAGATTACCTTGCCCGATTGAATAATCCTTTAAGGAGAAACATCACAGGAATTAGAGAGGTAGATACCATTTTGATATCAAGCTATGATCGTCTAAGCTCATCAGAGAACAAGCATATTTTCTTACTTGGTGCCATGTTGTCCCATGATCCCTCAATCGAAGACCTTCTCATGCACTCTGTGGGGTTAGATTTTCTGAAACACACACAAAACATGGAGGAAGCCCACAATGGAATCTCTGCTATTGTAAGTAAGCTAAAATCATCAAACTTATTTCTTGATAGCTTTTCTAATCATCGTTTTACAATACACGATGTCTTTCGGGACATTGCGTTATCGATTGCATCCGATGAATTACATGCATTCATTGTGATGCATAGAAAGTTGACAGAATGGCCAGACAAAAATACGCAAGAAGGCTATAAAGGAATTTGCTTACGACGGAGTGAAATTGGTGACCTTCCAGAAGAGTTGCATTGTCCAAGATTAGAATTCTTTCTACTAGATAGCACAAAACGTGATTTGACCATACCCAACATGATTTTCAAATCTTTAAAGGAGCTGAAACTATTGGCATTTAGTTTTCTAATAAAACTACCATCACTTAGTTTTCTAATAAAACTAAAAACATTGTGTCTACACTCGTGTTTGTTAGAAGATATAACTGAGGTTAAAAGCTTGAAGAATTTAAAAGTCCTAAGTTTTGCTTACTCTGAAATTGAATTGCTACCAATTCAATTAAGAGAGTTGACTTCTTTACAAATGTTGAATTTGGCCCATTGCTCCAAGCTGAAAGTGATTCCCCCGAAACTTCTATCTTGCTTCAAAAAATTGGAAGTGTTGCACATGGGAAACAGCTTTAACCAATGGAAAATTGAAGAATCTAGTGAAGCTAATGAAAATGCAAGTCTTGATGAGTTAAAGGATTTGCCCATCTCTTCTCTCGATATTCATATTCCTAATGTCTCTATGTTGCCGGAGACTTTGTTCTTAGATTTGAATTTGAAGAGATATAGAATATTCATTGGAGAGCTTTGGAAATGGCAAGGCAATCATGAAACTTCAAAGATATTAAAACTTGAGCTAGAGGGTAGTATCCATTTGAAGCCTGGGGTACGAAAGTTGATAACAGGAGCTGAAGATTTGTATTTATATGGATCTAGTGGGCTTGAAAATGTTCTTCATGGTCACGATGGAAGAGCATTTCCACATTTAAGGCATTTTCAAATTGAAAGTAATGATACTATTAGATACATTGTTTTGAACTCAGCACATCTTGAAGCTGCAACAAATAACATATCCAGCAAAATATCTGAGTTACTTTTCAACAAGGTATTTCCAGATTATTTTGTTTACAAATTTTTTCTTATTTTATCTTCTTACAAAACTTCAAAATTATATGCAAAAATCATTTTCACTAGAATTACTTGCTCTACTATTAGGCAATTATGGAAGTTTGCAGCTTTTTATTTTTTTTAATTACTTAAAATCAGCTAATAGTAGAGAAAAGCCAATAACTTTAGGTTTTAAAATAAATAATGAAGCCTCAAATTATTCATTTTACATCCTAAAAACACGTCAACGTGATATTTTGGAGTATCTTAATATATGAATTGTTTCCGTTACAAAAACAGCATTTTATGAGTATTTTGGATGCTATGAATAACGACACTGTTGGACGGGGATGCCAGACGCTTGTGCTGTTCATTACTCAAAAAAAATATTTATGAGAAAGTAGCTCATGGTTTTCCAATCCCTTTTCAGCAATAGGTTATATTCATATTATTTTAGTTACTTTTTCTTGTTTTAACTTTACCACAAAACTTCAAACTTAATTACCTGTAAAAAAAAAAAAATCATTTTCACTACAGTTATCTGCTTTGCCGGAGTCTTTTTTCTAATTTTTTCTAACAAAATCTACAAAAATTACATTCACTGGAACCACTTAATTTGGTATTATGCTAATTACTATAGCATTTTATAGTTCTTTCACTTTTTTAATTACTTAATTTTTATTTTGTGACCGTGAAATTTCAAATTGAACTTTTAGCAATGGCTTGAAAAGGATTGTGATAGATGAGATTTTTATTTGGAAATTTTAATGAAAAGTAAGCCTATGGATTATAAGTTATTTGTGTTTAATCATATTTTCTTTCAACAGGTGTTACTTCCAAAATTAGAGAGGTTGGAATTGTCCAATTCAATCAATTTGATTCCAACGATATGGGATGACCAACTTTCACACACCTCATTTAGCAATTTGAAAACATTGATTGTGAAAAACTGTGGCTTTGTGAAATTAGTGCCCCTTTGTGTGCTAAGATCTTTATACAAGTTGGAAGAACTGGAAGTCAGGAATTGTCACATGTTGGAGATGGTGCTTGATTTTGAAGATTTGAACGAATATAGAGAGACGGTGTCATTATCAATCCAGGTTGTGCCACTGAAGAAGTTAACGCTACATGGCTTGCCAAAATTGAAGAATGTGTGGAGCAATCACTACCAAGGAAATGTCTCCTTCCCATGTCTAAGGAATGTCAATGTTTTTAGATGTGAAAGTCTCACAAGTATATTTCCTGCATCCATAGCCAAAGGCATGCTTTGTGATCTTGAAGAGCTTCGAATAGATGATTGTGGTATAGATGTAGTTGTTGCAAAAGATCAAGTTTCAGAATCTATTGTTGCTGCATTTGAGTTTCCTAGGCTGACTTCCCTTCAGCTTTGTTGGCTTGAAAATTTGAAGAACTTTTATCCACAGAGACACACGTTAGAATGGCCACAACTTCGACGATTATCCATTAGGTATTGTGATGAGTTAGAGATATTTGAAAAGGAAGCCTCAAATTCATTTGAAATACATGAGGAAGAAAGCACACTAGACTCAAAATATCATCTACTATCCCATCACAAGGTACATTTCTAAATTAGCTATTCACGTCTTATTTGTTTTAAAAATAAGGTAGTAAAAGAGCAAAACGAACTTGAAGCATTAAAATAAATAATGAAACATCAAATTATTTTGTTTTAGAACGTAAAAACACTTGAATTTGATATTTTTGAGTATACAAATATGTAAATTACTCCAATTACCAAAATATTTATTAGAATATAGTGCTGTTTAGGACTTTATGATTGGCTTTTAAAAAAACAAAAAATAATTCATTATAATTATTTTAATTAGTAGATTTTGTAAATAATGTTCTGTTCTTTCTTTTTCAAAGAGGAACTTCAATCCTCAGCTTTCATCCTCACATAAAAGAGGTGTGTCGTTGAATCAGGCGAGGGGATAATATGGTCCCCCCCCCTTTTTCCCCTTAGACATTATAAGCTTTAATATAATATTTTATTTTCTAAAAAGAAGGGAGGTATAATGTCTGTGTGTCATTATAACCAATTATTGTAACTCCAGATACCGAAAATTTATATTATTTATTTTAATTTATTATAGTTCATATTTGAAGTTCATAAAATATACGTATGTGAAAATTGTGGATGCATCAAATTTTAATTTGAAGATCCCCTCATGAAAATCACATATGGTTTTTGACGTACGTATTAATTTATTGGTACAGTTAGTTACTATTTATATATTGTGCAGGATATTCGTAATTTGGAGGAGTTGAGATTGGAGGGTAAAGGTGCTGAGATGATAGGGAGTGGCCAGTCTCCAGCGTACCACTTTCCCAAAGTAAAACTGCTTCATCTATCTGTAAAGAAAGCCACAACTATATCGTACAGATCATTGTTGAAGAGCTTTCCAAAATTAGAGGAGTTAGAGTTCGGTGGTGACATTAAGGAGGCTTTTGGTGGGGACGAAGTTCCCTTTCCAATAAAATTGACTCTTGAGCATCTTTACAAGATGAGAAGCTTGGCACCATCCTTAGTTTCTTTACCAAATCTCACACATCTTACAGTGAGATATTCTTATGGGCTGACCACTTTGATGACGTCATCAACTGCTCGAATCTTGGTCCATCTAACACATCTCTCAATTGGTGACTGCAATCAAATAGAGGGAATCATATCGAAGCACGAAGGAGAGGATGATAAGGATAAGGAAATCTTTTTCAACAAATTGCAGTACTTGCAACTTTGTGACCTACCAAGACTGAAGAGATTTTGCGGCCATAATTATACTTGCAACTTTGTGACCTACCAATCCACCAACAGGTGCGTCCACCAGCATGCTTAATTCTTTCTATTTCCATATTTTACAAAAATACTCATCTATCAAAGTTCCATGTTTATGATATTTAATATAAATCTCCCTTTACTTATTTTGGTTTAATTAAAGATTCTGCTAAACTTGTAAGTATAATCTTCTTGCATCAGTTTAATTACAAATTAAACACCACAAAAAGTTTCGTCATAATTAATTGATTGAATACATAGCAGTGTTTTAGTATTATTATTCTTCTTTGTCGTAGTTGATGATATCCTTATTTCTTTTCCAATATTAATAATAAAAATTAAGGAACTCAAAATGTGTGACTCTTCTTTCATTAGGAAGATAATGGGCGACAAAATTGTTCATCGTTTTCTTTCTTCTGGCTCGTGAGCGTATTTGACTTTGGGACTCAATAAAAAATAATTATTGTTACGCTAATGATTCAATATGAAGTTACGTGATATAAAAATAGGACATTATCATTTATAAACATTTCTCAGTACAATTGAATAATATATCTTTGCCTATATTCGTTTTACAGCGATTTGTCGGTACAAGAGAGCTGGTGTTAGATGAGGATGATGTCAGCATGATAAGGAATGACCAATTTCCAGCGGACCGTTTTTCTCACGTCGAAATTCTTCGCATAGAAGGATTTGTTGGTGATGGGGTAACATTTCCGTACACATTGCTTGGAAGATTTCCGAAACTGAGTGAACTTCGTGTGAAGAATAGTTCTTTTGAGGAGATATTCCCATCACATAATGCACACATTATTGTTGATCAAATTCCACCATTCAGGGAACTCTGCCTTGCCAATTTGACGGTGCTCAAGGTGTCTCAGTGTAATCTTCTTGTCTATTTAATGACAAATTCAACTGCCAAAAGCTTGGTGAATCTAGAAACATTGGAGATAAGTCACTGCCGTGAGATGGAAGAAATTGTAATGAAGCAGGATGGAGAAGATGATGAGGACGAGGAAATCATTTTTAGCAAACTGAAGCTTTTGGAACTTGACTATTTACCAAGATTGAAGAGATTTAGTAGTCACAGTTATACTTTCAGGTTTCCATTATTAAAATGTGTAACTGTAGCAGATTGTTCTCAGCTCACAATGTTCTGTCCAGGAGCCATTCATGCCCCGCAGCTTCAAAGCATTCGAGTACAAAAATATGATCAGCCTAAACATATTTGGATGACCGATCTTAACAATACCATCCAACATCGGTTTATGACTCAAGAGGTAAGTCCAACATTCTAACATTCTTATTTTCTACTTTTTAAATAGTTCCTTATCATCTACAAAATTTAGGGCTATTTAATACAAATATTGAAGTCGTTCTGCCGTCTCCCATAAATTATACACTTTTCATGTTACAAGACTCTAATTGCGCGCAAATGATGACAAATGAATTAATGTGGTATGCTACAAATAGTGTCGCATTGTTTGGTACGTTTTTTCCTAAAAGGGAGCTATAAAATGATTCAAAAGAATTTTTTTAAATTTTAAAATATGGATGTGATTTTAGAGGGAAAATCAACAACAACAAGCCTTAATATAAATATTAGAAAAAAATTGACCAATTGTTGAAGAAAATTTTTATCTAAAATAAAAAATTATTATTTTAAAAAATATCTTGACTTAATTTATTAAACTGCCGTCTTATAGTAATAATTTTATCAATAAGCGTTTCATATGTAGTTTTCACCGCCAAGAGCCTAAAGATAAATGTGAATTCGAAGGAAATGATATTTTTTTTGTCCTAATTTAATTTGGAGTAAAAAAGCGGATAATAAAATTAATTTACCTTTTTTCTCTAATTTTAATGCATGGATGTGATTTTTGGGGCAAATGATGAAAAGTATACAAATTAGTCTGAACAATATCTTGATCTAATTTACTATATTGCATATTAATTATGGTAACTGTTTTATTAATTTTAATTTTATAGGTAGCTTCCACAACCCGATGCATGGTATTAAATGCGGAGAATATCATGATGATAAAGGATGTCTTTCCTAAAGTAACAGTTCTTGATGTAGAAAGCTTCCAAGATGTGAGTCCAAAAAAAAAAAAAAAGCTTCCAAGATGAATGGATGACCTTTCCCTATAGCTCACTTGAAAGATTTCCTAAGTTGGATCGGCTTTGTGTGCGGCATAGTTCCTTTGAGGAGATATTCCCTTCACAGGACCAGATTATTAATTTTATGGGAAAAATCCTCCCATTGAAGAGATTATACATTTCTAATTTGGATAAACTCAAGAGTATATGGAAGGATGATTCTCAACTACCACCAATTCATCAAAGTCTGCAATTCCTCAGTGTCAATAGTTGCTGTAACTTGGTCAAGTTAACACCATCATCTGCTTCATTTGAAAAGTTGAGAAGCCTATCCGTATCAGGATGTCATCAGCTCATCCATTTAGTGACAAGTTCAACTGCCAAAAGCTTGGTGGGACTTGAATGGTTGATGATAAATGATTGCAAAAAGATGGAGGAAATTGTAAAGAATGAGACCAATGAAGATGTCGAAGGTGGAATCACATTCAACCAATTGCATAGGATCAGACTTATTGATATGCTAAGCTTGAAGATGTTTTCTTCACAAAGTTGCACCTTCGAATTCCCAAAATTAGAAGACATAGTAATAACTGGATGCCCTCAAATGAAGAAGTTTGGTCTAGGAGTGTTGAAAACACCAAAGTTATCTAAAGTGAAAATAGAAGGATGTGATGTGGAATGGGCAAATGAAGGGGACCTTAACAAAACAATAGAAATGCTATCCTCAGCAAAGGTATGATATATACACACCAACAAATATTGTTTCCAAACATGCATAGTTAATGACCAAGCGCAAATAGGAAATTGATTTATATCGTACTTATGCCAATTACATATTTTTTTTTCGGTGATAAAATTAAATTTTTTTAGGAAAACTAATACTATGACATGGTATTGCAGGGTAGCGTTAATTGATGGAGGGATAAGTCCATCATCCATGTTATCATTTTCAGGTTAGTTAGTTTTATGATTTTTCCTGCTTATTGTCTATGTTTTGCTCTAGTAGTTATTATGATATCAATGAAAGCCTCTTATATGAAGGGATGAAGCGTTAAAAAGAAAAACTTGCATCTATTTTTGCTCCTATACGCCAATTTTTCTTTTCTTAAATTATTTGCATCTTTTTTGCTACATTTGTCTGTGCTTTCCTATCACTAAAAAACAGAGTTGCTTGTTAAAATTTATTTCAATATTTTTTCCAATAGTAATTACTATAATAACGTCAACAACTGCTACGTACATTAATTAAGGGACGAAACAGAGGATCCATCTTTGTGTGTGTGTGTGTGTGTGTTTTTTTAAAAAAAATTTATACATGCCAATTTCCATTTGTTTGTGCACATTCCCTCTCTATTGTATCGGTTGATTTAGACAATAACTTTGCTTATTTTAAAGAGATTGACAGTGATTAAGGAGAAAAGAAACAACTGGCATATTTAGGGGGGAAAAAAGATGATCTTGATAATTTGATTCCCCCAGCTATTTTAACCCAATTTTCCCACTAAAAATGATATAAATTTACAAAATAGAATCATAAAAAACATAATTTTTTATGCATTGACTACAAAATGATTTATATCTGATAACATGGATATATGTGGAATATAAACATATATAACCTCAATATTCTTTTAATTTTCCTTGCTTGATTAATGCAGGTACCTTTGGTGATGATGTTGACACGTGATGATGAATGTGGACAAGTGTTTGTGCGTTGATGCTTTTGTTGAATTCTCTGTTATTTGATAAATGAGACTCTGTTTTTATCATAAACAATATTCATACCAATAAAATGGGTGATGAATGACTTGGCTCTGCAGGTCAAAACTCTACCCTTAAAGTGTGGTTTGTTTCATTGTATATTATGACTCTAATGGATGGAAGACTCAGAAATTGGTGTGCCGTGATTGTGTTCATTTTGTACTAATTTTCTTCAGGGACATCATTTCCAATGAAGATGTCGCTTATTATCATGTTGAGTGGATTATATACGAAAATTGTCTATCATAAAGAAATATGCTCTCTCATATGTATTAAGAATTATCAAAAAAACAAAAAAAATCTATGCATGGACCATTATAAAGCATTAGTAGTGCATTTTGCACTGCCACAAGCAACAGGAATGCCAGTCCTAGTTGAAATCCTGATTCAGTGTCCAACATTACAATAATGGTCATAGTATCAAACATATCTCATTATTTAGAATACGTAAAGGAGCTCAAAGTTCTTCATAATCTCATGCAAAAAGCATGTATCCTGCCCCACAAAGGGCAGAGGATTTTTCAGATCATCATCCACCTAAACAAGATTATTATTATTCACTAAAATCTTGTAAGCATAGATAAAAATTTCAAGCGAGTTGTACATGATGGTGCATTTGTTTAAATGAACACCTTGTCCCACTTTGATTGTTGGTTCAGTCAAAGGCAAATCGCCTGAAGAGATAGGAGAGAAAATCAACACAAAACAGAAAATGAGTAGTAAGAATGACCTTTGCCATACCAGAGGTAAACTATGCTGCTCTATAACCTGTGATTCCTGGTTACAATTCCTGGTTGTGAAAGTTAGGGAACATGCAAAACAGGAGTCATATCAGCAAAAATAAATCAATAGAATCAGTGTCAAGTACTTGAAAAATATGAACAAATAAGAAAATATGCCATGACTGATAAGTATAGTGGCCAAAAAACTTGATACAGAAAAGTATTGGCAAATTATCACTTTTTTTGATAACTTGATGATTTAATCACTGAATTAGTAATATCTGAAAGGATGTTAAAGTCTTGAATACATATTAAAGGGAAACATATTAATGAATCAAACCATATATCACCACTTGGTAATTAAACAAGCAGCTGCTGAATTCATTAAATAATACCCCATAAGCCAAGCGATTTCTGCACTTTTACACCTTAAATTCATTTTGGAAGGGTAGATTCCCACACTAAATGGTAAATCTTTTTCAAAATTTCAATGCCAAAATTCTAAACTTAGATCAGTATATCCAAATGCTTCTACTGGACCTTCGAATTACGTATATATGTGTACGTTATGTGTGATGCATAATCACTAAACAGGACGTGAAGTCATAAGAGGTTAGAGTGTAATATTACATTACACCTGCTCCAAAGCATGGCCAAATCGATTTAATTATATTCAATAACTATAATATGAAAATAAAAAAAATTAATGGATAAGAAGAAGAAGCTTCAAAATTCAGAGAGCTCGAGCAAATTAAAAGTGGAGCTCTAGTGTGGCTAAAAGCAGAAAGGGAAAAAGACATCAAACCATACAAGCACACAAAAGCTGTATTTTCTATTAGGGGAAGGTGAAAATCACACCAATTCAATTCAATAAATTAGCGCATCTCTAAAATTTATGGAGAGTCACTACTACAAAAAAAAGTTTTCACGACACTAATTTACAGCGGTTATTAGAAAAAACATTGTAAAAAATATGACGATAGCATTTCTATAATTATAGGCGTACTTTTAACAGCGGTTTTTTAAATAACTGCCGTAAAAAGCCTATCAGAATTTTAAAATCCATCACGCGATAGTTTTCACTTTTCAGAGTCAAAGCTCATAGTCCCCCATACCATCCTCACTCGATTTTCTCCCTCCTCCTACATTTGTCGACGTTTATCCATTGCTTCTATCATTTCCGCCATGTTCTTCCATCACCGTCACTGTTGCTATTGCCGTTGCCATCGCCTCATCCTCTTCATTCTTACTTGTGAGTTTTTCACCTCCATTCTTTCCATGGATTTCATAGTTTTTGTGATTTGATATGATTATTTTCTTTGGTTAAAAATATGATGTTTAATATGAGTTTAAAGAGATCTGATTTTTAGCAGATCTGAGTCTTTGATTTTATCTTTATTAAATCTTAATGGCTTCAATCTGGTGGCTGAAGGTGAAGCTAAGTGACGCTATTACGATGAGAAAGAATCTCTGTTTGCTCCATCAGAATGCTTTTAACTGGTGAGAGACTTCCTTTGAGGCTTTGTTCTCCCGTTCCATCCTGATCACTAGGGTGAAACGTAGACTAAAAAAAAAAAATTTCACGGTGGTTATTTATATAACCGCTGTGAAAAGTCATATACCACAGCGGTTCTTAAACCGCCGTGAAATCTTCTAAATTTTATGTTGATGGCATAGACGTCGGTCTCAAAACCGCCGTAAAAAGCTCATTTTAACCGCCGTTAAATGTTTTTTTTGTAGTAGTGAGTAATTTATTAATGATTGAAGACTTATTCTAAAAGAATTTGCTTCTCCATGTTCTACACCATCTGATCCAGCCGCAACATCAACTTGCATAGTATGAGACGGCTCAGAAAACTGAGGAGTGTTAGCTTCACTACTGGGTGTCAAAACATATACAGATCATGATGATGTTCCATCTAGCAAATCACCTACAAAACCACATACTACAAAGGTTTTTTTAGGGGAAAAAACAGTGGACCAAGAGTTAACATGATAATCAAAAAAGGAAAATAAAACAATATGAAGTTCAAATTCTTTTGCAGTAATGATTAATGAGCCACTCTAGAAAATCTGATTTCATATTTTGAAGAATTTGTTGAAGAAATCGAATACTGTGCTGGAAAATGGGAAAAGGAAGTTGGTTTGCAAGTCTATCGATAGAAGAAAAGAAAAGGTAAAAAGTAAAAACGAATATTCAAACAACCTTCACACTGTCAAATATGGAAATCTGTACACCATGACTTACAACTGCACACAGAATGTTAGCATAAAGAACAAATGCTAATCACTTAATCAGCTTAGCCCACAAGCACATAGAAGTGGTCATGGACTTGGAGGTTTTATACAACTTTTTGTTTTTTGGGCATCGGAGGTTCTATAGACTCTAATCCAGAACCAGCTGATATTCAAACAACTTATTCAGCTCTTCACTCAATTGCATTGATTTTGAAGTTAACAGCACAAGCCCGGAGCCTTTAGATCATGTTTAAGAACGGAAGAGAATTTCAGACACTTCGGGTTAAATTCCTTATTTAACTTTGATAATATATGCTTGATTTTTATAGACTATAAGATCTCAACAAGCAAGGACATCAACATTTTCTCGTAGAACTCCATTTAAGATGGCATTATTAATGTCAATAGAAAGCACAAACATCAGTGAAGATGTTTTTGAAATTGGGCTAAATGTTTCATCCAATTCAATCCCTGGATTTTGTAGAAAACCTTTCACATCTAGTCTGGCTTTGGGCTTTGTTTTGAGAGCCATCTGGCTTCTCCTTTAAGCTTAAATACCCTTTTACAATAAACCACGTTGCCTTGTCCCATGTAAGGTACAGTTAACCATGCTTTGTTTTTTAATCAGAGTATTATATTCGGCCTCTTTCATAGCTTGTCTCCACTAGTCTGACTTGAGAGCATCTTTAATCCTGCGTGGCTCTTTGGATTCATCTATTACTATAGCTGCACTAGCACAAGGTAATTAATGTATGTTTGCTTATTTAAATTTTCTGCTTGTTACTCTGTTATTTTCTGTGTTGAAGATGAAACAGTATCAGCACTGGAGTGATCATGTGGAATTCTTCATCATTCAAAGGGCTATTGAATTCTTCATTCGTGACACAAAAACGAAGTAATTGGCTTGAGACAGACACACCTTTAGATATACCAGTTCCTTAGGTGCAGCTTTTTTTTTTTTTGGTCTGGTTAAAAACCAACTAAACAGAAAATTGATTATTTAATTTTATACTTATGCCATTGCCAACTTTATTAATTCTTCCAAGGGAAAACTTCAGTTAAGTCCCTCAATGTGGATTCTGACCCAAAATGAAATTAAAAAACAAGGAAAAGGACCATTTAGCCCTTAGAATAGATACAATACAACTCCACATATAAAAATTTACTATAAAAAATAGGAAAAAAAAAGAACTCTACATGTAAAGAATTACAAAAAAGAATAAAAAATGTACAACTTTACACGTAAAAATTTACAACAAAGAATAAACAAATAACAACTATACATATGGTCATTTACAATAACAAATAAAAAAATAACAACTATACATATAAAAATTTATAACAAACAATAGAAAAATAGAAACTATACATATAAAAATTTACAACAAAAAAAAAACTCATAACAACTCTACGTATGAAATAAAGCCTATGAGACATTTTCAACAAATTTTGAGGGCTAAATAGTCTTTGTCAAAGATTAATTCATCATGGTCCGTATAATTAGAAAGAATTAGCATATAAATAGAAAGTGCTTTTGTCTGTACCTCGTTTCAGAAATGAAGCTGGCAATTGTACTTTGTTATGATAGGGGAAGATAAGCTAAGCGTAACCAAATTAAACAGCGTTCTCTTGGATTGGTTGAATTCCCATTTCTAGTATTATAAATATCAAATAAATATATTTTCTGCAACGAAATATATATATGTAGTTTTTTAAAAAAAATTAGAAATCCATAGGAATGTTTCGCTCCAGTTGCAAAGTCCCAGGAAGAGTACATAATATGGGCTGTGATATCAGACTATGGCGCTTTTGCCAGAACTTCCTCTACATATCATAGTGCTGTGTATGGTACAATTAACCATGTTTTGTTTTTTGACCAGAGCATTACATTCTTTTCTCGCTACAGAGTGCAGACCACGCCAGCATTGTATTTGATGGAGAAAAACGAAATTCCTTTTTTCCCCAAAGCTCCCTTACCTTGCTATAAACTCTTAATTTTCCAATAATATGATATTAATCTCTAGAAAATACTTTTTGAAGATTTTGTCACCGTTTGACCCATGTAAGACCATCAAAAACTCACATTTATTAGGGAGTAATTTCCCTATTTTTCTCAGACTTAAATTTGATCTCTAAGTCCCCCCCCAACAAATTTCAAGAAAATGCCTTATTCTCGGATAAAATTCACTTAAAATATTCTTTAAACTAAATTCTCCCTTTCTTTCTTGGTATAAATTCGCATTAATCTTAAAATGATTTTTTTTATTTTTGCCCAATTATTTGAAGCCTCCTGGTATTTTTCATAGTCAAATTTGGCTAATTATATTTTATTTAGTCAAAATTCAATTATTATTTTAAAAAATACGTTTTTGAGGTTTTTTTTTCCATTTATACTTTAACTAAATCTCAAATATAATTTGGGTAATTATTCTCTCCGAGGATTTTCCTATAATTAATCAGCAATCAAAAATTACTTTTTCCCCCAACTCGGAACGGTAATTATGCAATGTTCCCTTGACATGTCTGCTATTTTAATTAACCCTTAGTTAACTTTTAATCACGCGTCTAGCATTTATTGCAAAGCCGAATGTGACATAATATACTTATGTTCGTATTATCTTGGGGTCTACATTAAACCACCCAGATGCCAAAATTAAGTTGTGATCACATACGAAGTGTTCACGCCACTAATGTTAAAAGTTGAAAATTTTTGCTGACCCATTGCTTACAGAGAAGGTTATGTTTAAGGACCAAATTAACAACATTTTTAGCCCTTAAAGATCTCGAATGTGTAAAATCATTATGAAGGGAAACGGCCTCGTCTGTGAAATTAAGTAATGTATGAAGACCAAACTGTCCTTATGTTTAAAAATGGAAGTGGTAGATATAAATTCTTGAAGAAGTACCCGTGTTAAATAATGGAAGCTAAGAATTATATAAATTTTTATTGCTATGATTGCCAATTTTCCTCAAATTTATCTCTAACAGGGGCATTGATCCTTCTGTTAAAATCATGTGGTAACAGAATCTGGTGAAGTGTGAAGCATGAGTGCATGACTAGACCCCATCCTGACAATCCAAGGTAGCTATGAAGTTGGATGCTTTTTGAGAGAGAGAGAGAGATGTGTGGGCATATATATTACGTCCGTTCTTTGATATAAAATCTCATTTGATTTTTAATCTTAAAATAAGATCACAATTCATTTTATCTCTCATATTTATATTTTTTTTTCAAAGTAGTTCTTTTAATAATAATAGTTCTAAGTAATACACTTGATTAACAAGGATATTTTAGAAAAGATAATATCTATTTATTACAAATAAGTAATTTAACTTATTTTTTTAATCTCCTCAAATTAGTCAATTAGCTTATATTTAGGACAGAGGTAGTATAAAACAGTTTTTGACTGACTTAGGAGCAAGATTCACAGGATATATTTCTAATAGGATGTTGATATTTCTCGTTCAAGTCCATCCATAACAAAAATACATCTGACTTTGATAGAAAAACAGAAATATTCGATAACAGATAGATTTATTTACTGACCAAAAAAAGATAGATTTATTTAAAGAAGCAAATTGAGGAATAATCCAAACTGAGAAATACCCAATGTATGAGGCGAGGGTGCTGCATTGAAAAGTAAACAAAGAGATGGATCTGAGTGGAAAAGTAGTTGGCACGCGTTCATGTGAATCAAAGTTGAGCAACGCGAGATCTTTTCTTAGCCTAGAGGAAAATTAATTAAATTTTTTATAAAAAGAATACGTAAGATAAAATAATAATGATTAATTAAAAAATTTTAATCTGGTTTTTTTAATTTTTTAAATTAAATTTACTAAAATTTATTTTCTCTCTTTTTTTTCCAATTTTTTGGGTACCAAACGGACACGAATCAATCAAATTAAATAATTAAAGGCTAAGGTGCGCCCAGCACCCTGAACTATTTACCTAGGTGCATCTAGTGGTCTAAAATAATTTTGGGTACATCCAGTGTCTTAAACTAATTAAAATGATGCGTCCATATTCTAGGCTAATAGAAATGTTATGTTTAACTGTTCCTTTCCTAACTCAGCTTAAAGTTGACTCCAGATATTTTAAATGGTAGACATATGGACATTTGATATGTATTATTCTTACTCAAAATTGATTTTATTTCCTTCCTCTTCTTCTAAATAAATTGACTTTTGAGTAAGAATAATACACATCGGGTGTCCATGTGTCTACCATGTAAAATATCTAGGGTCAACTTTAAGCTGAGTCAGGAAAATAACAATTAAACATAACATTTCTATTAGTCTGGGATATGGACGCACTATTTTAATTAGTTTAAAACACTGGATGCACCCAAAATTATTTTAAATCACTGGACGCACCTGGATAAATAGTTCGGGATATTAGGCGTACCTTAACCCAATAATTAAATCGCTTTGAGTAATCCTGTTGCCCGTGTGGGATGCCTTGCTTTTTCTTGCCTTTTCCATCTCTGACTACTCTCACAGTCTCATTTGCCTCTACTGCCAGGCTGCCCCCAAGGACAGTGACAAAATAAAGACAACCCTAAGCCCGTACCCATGAGGACCCATGGGTGACTGAAGCTCATATTCGAAAACGACGTCGTTTAATTTGAGCATATTTTTTCCTCTTCTCTGCCCTCTCCTATTCTATCTTTGCTCCTCCCTCGTGTTCCTCACTCCACACGTTTAGACTTGAATGAACCATCTTCAGACGTCTTCATCTTCCGTTACAAGAAGCAACGGTGGTAAAGGCATAAAATTATGTTTTGGTAAAGGCATAAAATTATGTTTTATCTGCAGCACTTGATGCTCTTAGAACAAGAGCATCACCTTGTGGGGAGCTGGTTGCCATACGTCCTACTGCTACAGGCATTGTGGTGGAGGTTCCCCAGTTCATTGATCACTTTTTATTCTTCTAAACAAAGGGTTCATTTGGTCTCTTTCTTGCAGCGTTTTCAACCTCTTGATTAATGGACACTTAAGTTGAATCCACGTCAGTCTTGGAGTAAATGAATGATTATTCCCGATTGTGCTGACTGAGCTTAGCTTATGGTTTATTATAATCTCAATGCTTTTTCCGTTATCGTGTTTAGCTAAAGGGTGTTGTAATGAAATGTCAGTCACATCACCCTGCATCCTGCTTAGTTATTGTTATTCTACCTCCGGTCCTTATTATAAGACCCCGTTTGACTTTTTATTTGGTCTTAATTATAAGACCCCAATCCATTTTGTCTCTTATATTTATGTTTTTTTTTTCCAAGATAATCCTTCTAATAATGATAGTTCTAGCCAATATACTTAATTAGCAAGGATATTTTAGGAATGACAACACTTATTTATTACAAATAACCAACTTAACTTACTTCCTTAGTCTCCTCAAATAAATCAACTGGGTCTTATAATTAGGACCGGTAGTAGTTCAGAAACGGACGCTCAACCAGTAAAAGAGAACTTGGCCAAAAAAGAAAACCATTAAAAGAGAACCTTTTTCTTTGGTGGGGGACTACTTTATGCTTTTGCAAAAAATTTGTCATAAATGGCATTAATAGAGTAGTAAAACATGATGAAAGTGTCGACACCCGTTATAAATATGTTCCTTATTTCAATCAATATTCCTTACGTGCAATGCCCCACAACGTCAACAACAGCTGCTCCCTCACGTCTCTCCACTGTGGACATTGAAATAAAAGCACTTCCCTTGCTTCCCTACTCTCACTGCTCTCACATGGGACCTGTCTCTCCTGCCGCTAGGGACACTAACCAAATAAAGCCAACCCTGACCCTGCCCCACTCTCTCATGATTCATGAACCTCTTTATCATTTTTACTTTATTTTTTAAATTAAAGAAAAATAAATGGATGTCTACATTATATACAACGTGACCTGAATGTATGATACTGGCATATATCCCCATACATCATGCCTTTTCTATTTCTTTTCCCTGTTTCATGTGTTATCTTTCTTGTAATATTCTTACTAATCACATGTATTAACTATAACTATTATTTGATGGCACCTTTAATATGTGCAACTATTATATAGATTAATTTGAAAAAAAATAGCTAAATATAAAAGATAAAGTAGATTGAAATCTTATATTTAGGATCAAATTAAAAGTCATTGTTTTGGGGAGAATTGCATTGCTATTGCTTTGTATGGTATTTCTCACTGGTCTCTGTGTGAAAACATACTCTTATATTAAAGGCCAGAGCTAATATTATCTCGGGGTCTATGTTAAATTACCCTTCTGCCAAAATTAAGTTGTTATCACATATTAAGTGTTCACGCCACTAATCTTTAAAAAGTTGGAAAGTCTTGCCGACATTTTTTATTACAGAGAACGTTATGTTTAGGGACCAAATTAACAATGTTTTTAGTGCTTAAAGATCTCGAATATGTAAAATCATTACGAAGGGAAATGGCCTTGTTTATGAAATTAAGCGACATATGAAGACCAAACTGTCCTTATGTTTAAAAAATGGAAGTGGCAGATATAAATTCTTGAAGAAGTGCTCGCGGTAAATAATGGAAGCTAAGAATTTTTATTGTTACTGTTAAATGATACTCCTCCGATCCTTAATATAAGACCCATTTAACTAATTTGATTAGATTAAGGAAGTTAGGTAAGTTAGTTAATTATAAGAAAAGTGACACATTTTTCCTAAAACACTGTAATCATCTTTCTTAATACCTCATCTCCCTCTTCTACTTGATTATAGTTGAGGGAGTATTCATAGGGGTAATTTAGAAAAAATTGATAAATATGAGGAATGGGTCTTATATTTAGGACTAAAATCAACTCAAAAATTGGGTTCTATATTAAGGATCAGAGGAGTAGAATTGCTATGTTTGCCAATTTTCCTCAAATTTATTTCTAATGGAGGCGTTGATCCTTCTGTTAAAATCATGTGGTAACAGCATATCTGGTGAAGTGTGAGCCATGACTCAGACCCCCACCTAACAATCCAAGATAACTATGAAGCTCTGGTCCGGGAAAAAAAAAAAAAAAAAGGTAACTGTGAAGTTGGGTGCTTTTTGAGAGTGAGAGAGAGAGAGGGAGAGAGGGAGGGATAGATGCAATAGCTTTTGACTGACTTAGGAGCAAGATTCACGGGATGAATTCTCCCGAATTCTCAGTAATCAAAATGCTTTCTTTCTTTGTGCCCAAAAAAAAAATGCTCTCTTTTTGAATGGAGAGATGAGGGATTACAGAGTGAATGGGGTATTTCTCAATTTAATCTTTGTAAAAATTGCCTTCCTCGCTTGGTACTACGCAAACAAGGAAATACCCAATGTATGAGGTGAGGGTGCTGAATTGAAAAATAAACAGAGATGAATCTGAGCATGTAAGTAGCTGGCACACGCTCATGTGAATCCAAGCTGAGCCACATGAGGTCTTTTCTTAGCCTAGAGGAAAATTAATTAAAAATTTTATATAAAAAAGTAAAATAAAAGAATAATAAAAATTAATTAAAAACTGTTAACTTCATTATTTTTAATTTTCTAAATTGAACTTTTTAAATTTTTTTTCTCTTTTCTCAATTTTTCTCATACCAAACAGATTCAAAATGAAAGAACCAATTTTTCTCGTACCAATTTTTTTCTCTTCTCTAAACACCTCATTGGAGGTGTTTAGAAATCCCAAAAAACACTTTTCCAAGCCGTTTTTTTTTTTGTAGAAATTGAAATCAAATTTTTTTACATATTTATTTTATATATCAAAAAGTTAATTTTAAAATCATGATTTGGAGAATATTTGAAAGAAAACTAAATGATAATTTTAAAAGTGATTTTACATTATATAAAATAAATATATGATAAAATTTATTTTAATTTGTAAAAAAGTATTTGTACAAAATATTTTTCAGAGAAATCCAAATACCTCCCTTGCACTCAAATCGCGGCTAAATCGCTCTGGGTTATCCTTTTGTCTGTTGGAACCTTGCTTTTTCTTGCCTTTTCCTTCTCTGACTACTTTCACAGTCTCACATGTCTCTCCTGCCAGGCTGCCACTCAGATTTAATATTTTAAAATAATTATTTTAAAACAGAAAAAAATATATTTTTAAAGAATTATAGTTAGTAGATTATCTTTATTTTTTATCCTATACCTATTAAAATAATTATTTTTTAAAAAATAAAATAAAAATAAAAATAAATTTGGACCGTCCAGATTTGATGAGCATTGGGTGCTTATCAAAAGTGATGAGCACCCAATGCTCTCCGCTCGGGAAAGCAGGAGGGGAAGGGAAGGGAAGGGAAGGGTATCTAACGAACTCTTGTTTAATTCAAACGAAAAATAATAATAATAATCAATTTACTATTTTATTTTTATATATTAGTTTATATTTTTTATTAATATATTATATAAATTAATGTATATCTTAATTAAATTATAAAATTTAATAAAAATTCAGCCTTATCATGTTAACATGTGCATTAAAAAATTAGTACAGTAATTTTTTATTCTAATTAATATGATAATATATTTGAAATAATCAAATTGAGAAATTTTATATGCTCTGAAAAAATCCATTCTTATAAATGATAAATAATAAAGACTCGAATGGTATTTCTTAATATGGTCTTTCTAAAACTTGCCTCCCTAGTTAATGGCAATTCTAAATTTGGTCACTTGCAAATGTGGTCTTCTCAGCTATATTTTTAAGACAGGTATTTCTCAATCAAGTCCATCCAAGAAAAACTATCATAAATAATTGCTTGTTCCTCACATGTGAGTACAACTGAATTTGACAGGAAAACAGAGATATTCGATAATAAATAGATTTATTTAAAAAACAATTTTAGAAATAATTAAAATTGAGGAACGACTTATGTAGGAGGTGAGGATTGAGGACTGATGAATTGTAAAATAAGCAAGGAGATGGATTTTACAAAGTGATTATATAATACTACCTCCACTTATCAATATGAAAGTTAATTGAAGGATTAAATTTGGTTATAAATATAATATTCTAATTTATTATCTCCTAAATTTATAATATTTTTTCTAACAAGGTTTTAACAAAAAAGTAATCCCAATACACATGAGTAAATAGGACAGTTTGAAAAAATAAAACACATACATTATAAATAATTAACTTAATTAATTTTTTTAATTTTTTAAAATTAGTTATGTAATTCATATATTGAAGAGAATGGTGATAATAATCTTGTATCAGTGCGCAATATGGTTGTTTCTGGGGTGGTTCCCTTTGAAACGGGAGGGGGCGCTTTCACGTAATGAGTTATCGTAGGAACCAACGGAAGCATGAACTCCGGGAATCACCAATCATAAAACAGTTTGAAAGAAGAATGTAGTTGTTTTGATATAAAGCATACAGGAGGAAGTCTTCTCTCGGTCCTCCACTAATGCTTGGCGGACCCACACACTCCTTTTGTCACTTTTGGACCCCACAAAGCCATACTTTCCATCTCTCTCTCTCAAAAAGCCAAATTGAAACGAAAGGAATAAGTAATCACAATGAAAAACAATGGAGTCTTCTCTTTCTTGGACTTTGTAGAAACAATGAAGTCTTCGCCCCTTGTCTTTGTGACAACTGACAAAAATACTTTTTATATACAAAAATCATCTTTAACCCTATAAAAATAATAATGGAAGGAAATTAGCATGATAACTGGTATCTATTGATATAAATTTGCTTTAGCGGATGTTAATATTGTTAATTACAGTTGGTGTAAGGCCCAATAAACAAAAATCTCTAAAATATAATGGATAAGATTATCAGATGACCGACATGCAGTTTGGTGTGATTGTCATAAGTAGCCTTGTTTGTTTTGATTGTCCTCAAATTTATTTTTGTGATTTTGTTGTTTATTGAGAAAATTATTTTGAAACTACTTATTCTTTCTCATTCAATTTTTAATTTGATACCTACTGTTTTTTTTTCTTAATTAAATTTTTAACTTTATTTTGTTAGCATGGCTAACATTTCAAATAGAGCAAATTTCAGGAGTTAATAATTCTAATAAATAAAATTAAATAATTTAATTAAAAAATAATACATAGATACCACATTAAAAATGACAAAAGTAAAAGTATTTGTAAAAAGATTTTCTCATTATTTTTTGAGGTCATAAACATCACAAATGCTTCTTAAAATTCTACTTGAAAATACTACATCCGGTTCTTAATATAAGATTTAATTAATTAATTTTAAAAAGTAAGAAAATTACTAAATTACTTTAAAATATTTATATCTATTATTTTTTAAAACTAATTCGCCTACTTATACATTGATATATAATCTAATTATCCTCATAAATATTCTATAAAGATGATGTAATGTATGCTACTATTAAGTAATTCAGTAACCTTTTTAATCTGTACAAATTAATCAACTTTATCTGATATTAAGGATTGAAGGTAATACCACTATTTATTTGGCAAATTTACCGAAATACTATGAACAGTAAAATAAATTACCATAATCCTACATCAAATAAAGAATTGACAAAAATAATAAATCATCTTTCTTATGTGCAATTCAACTTCTCTTATATGCAATTTATCTTCCTTTAAGCGACTCATCATTTTAGAGACCATTTGCCATTAATTTTCCAAGAAGGGATATATCACCAGTTTTCCCTTAAATTTAAATAATTTGGATTTATTACTTTATAAAATTATTATGGGAAAACCATTTTGGGGGTACCTACACTTTTTTTTTCCCCAATTAGGTACCTGTGTGTTTTTTCCGGAAAAAAACTGGATTGAACTAAGCGGCAATGGTCCGGTCTGGTTTGAGTGTTGAATTGGCCAGAAATCGAATAGGTGTCAACTTGATCAAATCGTGGGGAATCTGTAAAAACCGGCGTAAACCAATGATGAACCAGTTTGGATGATTATATTGTTGTTGATTCTATTTTTTCTCATTCAGCTTATAATATCTCAATCACTATAGATTTCAATGAATTTAAATGATAACTTTGGTATTGACGAATTGTAAATATCAAAATTTTTAATATAGTTATACTTTATTATTGTTATAATCAAACTATTATTGTATTTCCTTGTATTTTGTTATTAATGATTATTAATATTGTTATATTTTGTTATTTTCATTTAAGTTATATTATTTTAATATGGCCAATTTGATTATGAGTTGACCCGATTTAGCCCACCAACTCTTAAACTACTATTTCAACCAGTTTAGTGTCTAATCCGGTTTTTTGTTCCTTGGTTTTTTTATTCTCTTAATTAAATCTTTAATTTTGCTCTATTAATATTGTTAACCTTTGCATAAGATCAAAAATGCTAGTAGAACAAAGTTACAAAAGCTAATATTACCAAAAAAAATAAAGTTAAAAGATTTAATTAAGAGAAAAAATATAGAGGTACGAAATTAAAAACTGAAAAAAAATATAGATACCTCCAATATAGTTTTTCCCAATTATTATTTAAATATGAGAAATAAAATTAAGTTAAGAAACTGACAAAAAAAATTAAAGGGTTAATATAAACTTTGGTCCCTCAAGTTTGCCTTTAGTTTGGTTTTGGTCCATCAAGTTTCAAATTATAGGTTTTGGTCCCTTAAATTTCTTTTCATTTATAACATTGGTTCCTATAATTTAATAAAAATTCAGATCATTTTGTCTCTTGAGGGGTCAAAATTTATAGTTTGAAACTTGAGGGACTAAAACCAAAATGAGGGTAAATTTTAAGAACCAAGTATTATATTAATCCAAAATTTAATTAAGAAAACATATTAAAACGTGTCTTTCCCTCCTCATGATAATACTACTACTTCTAGGAACCGCACGGTGTCTGAACCAAACTGCATTGACTTGAATGTCAACTAAACCAGAGACTTTGTAGCCACTCCTCTCAACTAGAGCGTCAGATCTTTCACCCAAAAAAAAAAAAGGCTTCACATCTGTTCCTTCTTCTTCAGAGTTTCACAAATCTCCTACTTTCTCCCTTCTGCTAATTTCTACTGCTTTCTCAACTTCTTCTTTCACTTCATTATCTTTACAGTTTCCTTTGTTTTCCTTTTTTTTTTTGGGTCTTTTCTCCACCAAAAAAAAAAAGAAAAATCCTGAATTTACAGCTTTTGGCATTTTTTTGCTGGCACTTCAATTCTCTATTGTCAATGCTATCAGCACTACTAATGGCATTAACAATATTTTACCGAGTTTTGTGAATACTTAAACACTTAAAAAAATCAAAGTAAATAATTAACATGTAAAATATAATCAAATTATTACAACTAAAAAAATTAGATTGATCAAATTATCACCTCTCAAAATAATTAATCAATGTAAAATATACAATTTATGATAATTAAACACAAGGACGGCTGTTATAAATCTGTTCCTTATTTCATTCAATATTCCTTAGGCGCAATGCCCCACAACGCCAACAGCAACAGCTCTCTCACATCTCTCCAGTGTAAGCCACTTCCCCTACTTCCCCACTCTCGCCGCTCTCACATGTGACGTGTCTCTCCTTCCGCGAAGGACATTGATCGGATAAAGCCAACCCTAAGCCTGTCCACTCTCTCATGATTCATGAACCGCTTTATCATTGTTATTTTATTTTTTGGATTAAAGAAAAATAAATGGATGTCTGCATTATATACAACGTGACATGAACATATGGTATTGATATCCCCATATATGATGCCTTTTCTATTCCATTTCCTTATTCTCCCTGCTCCTTTCACACCTTTCGTCCTCAGTTTTTGCTTCTCGATTTTGAAATTTTTGAATTACTACTTTCTATCTTTGATATAAAATTTAGTTAACTAATTTAAAAATATTTAAAATTAATATATTAATTTAAATTATTTATATTTATTAGTTTTTTAAAACTAATTTGCTTCATTTATAAATTGATATATAATCTAATAATACATATAAATATTCTAGAGAGATCGTGTTATTTATGTTAGAATTAAGAAATTTACTAATTTTTTAATTTTTATTTGTCAAGTGGAGGAGTTCCTCACGTATTAAGGAGAGTATTAAATACATAAAATAATCTTTTATTTGTGTCCTTATTAAAGAACTAGTATGGGCAAAATTGAAAATAAAATATTAAAAAAGTTACAAATGACAAATAAAAAGCACCACCCCTCTTATCCTCTTATAAGTGACAAATTAATAATAAGGAAGAGTGATCTTTCTAAAAATTGCCTTCGTAGTTAAGGGCAATTCTAAATTTTGTCACTTACAAACATTGTCTTCTTAGTTATATTTTTAAGATACAGATATTGGGCAATCAAGTCCATCCAAGTAAAACTATCATAAATAATTATCTCTCACACGAGTAAAACTGAATTTGACAGGAAAACAGAGATATTCGATAATAAATGGATTTATTTAAAGAAATTTTTTTAGAAATAATCAAAATTGAGGAACAACTTATGTAATAGGTGAGGAGTGAGGACTTATGAATTGTAAAATAAGCAGGGAGATGGATTTTACAAAGTGATTATGTAATACTACCTCCAGTAATCAATATGAAAGTTAATTTGCAGGGTTAGGTTTAGTTATAAATATAAGATTTTAATTTATTATCTCCTAAATTTATAATAGTATTTCTCTAACAGAGTTTTAACAAAGGAATAATGCCAATACATATAAGTAAATAGGACAGTTTAGAAAAATAAAACAGATATGTTACACATAATTAATTTTTTAATTCTCGTAAATTAGTTATCTAACTCTTATAATTTTGTACCAGTGTGTAATATGGTTGCTCCTGGGGTGGTGGTTCACTTGAAACGGGATATAGCGCGTTCATGCAATGAGTTATCATAGGAGCCTGCAGAAGCATGAACTCCAGGAATCACCAATCATAAAACATTTTAAGAAAAATATCATTTTGAAATAAAGCATACAGCAATATCTCAAACACTATCTCCTGTCTTAATTATAAGATTTTGTTTGTAGTCTACAAATAGGATTTTATAATTAGAACCGAATGTAGTATAATTTGGGTAATTATTCTCTCTGAGGATTTTCCTATAATTATCCAGCAATAAAAAATTATAGGTTTGTTTGTTTTCTTGTTTTAAAAACAATTTTTTGTTTAAAAACAAAAAAATTTTGTTTGGTAATTTGTTTTTAGTTGATTGTTTTTAAAAAAGAAAAAACAGTAATATGTTTTTAAAAACTAAAATAACTTTTACATGTTTTCTTACTTTTGCTTTTGTGTTTTGAAAAATTTTAAGAAATCTTCTTCTCTTCTCACCTACTAGTCATTACTTATTATTACCAGTGACAATTATCACTTACCAAGTATGGTTTTTTATGATTTTTTCTTTCAAACATGATTTTTTAAAATTATTATCTAAACAGATTCTTTTATTTTTTGTTTTCAAAAATAGTTCTAGGACACAATTTTATAAAATTGTTTTGAAGAGAAAAAAAACAAAAAACAAAAACAAACAGGCCTATGTTTGCCCCCCAATTCGGAACGGTGGTTATCCAGTGTTCCATTGAAATGTCTGCTATTTTAATTAATCCTTAGTTAACTTTTAATCACGCGTCTAGCATTTATTGCAAAGCCGGACGTTACATAATATACTTATGTTCGGATCATCTTGGGGTCTACATTAAGTTGTTATCACATATGAAGTATTCACGCCGCTAATGTTAAAAAAGTTGGAAAGTTTGCTGACCCATTGATTGCACCAAAGGTTATGTTTAGGGACCAAATTAACAAAATTTTTAGCCCTTAGAGATTGCCTTCCTTGCTTGGAACTTCACAAATAAGGCAATTCTCAATTTTGTTGCTGCTAAATTAGATTTTTAGGATATTGATATTCCTCAATCTAGTCATCCAAAACAAAAATGCTAACTTCAGTCTTTAACATAAAAACTGGTTAATTAATTTCAGTAAATTAAAAAAAATTTAAGCTAGTTATTTGTAATAAATATAAGTTATCTTTCCTAAAATATATTTATTAATCATGTATATTAATTAAAACTATGACTTGAGAAAAATTTTAACATATGTAATTATTACAAGAATTATTTTTTAAAAAATTAATAAATATGAAAAAATAGGTTAAGATCTTATATTTAAAATTAAATTAAAAATTAAATAAGTTTTTATATTAAAAAGAGAAAGCAAAAATATTCGACAATAGATTTATTTATCAAAAAAATCGAATTGGGAAATAAGGCATACCCGCTTTTGACACTCTTTGACGGACGCCATCCGTCATTCTTTTTCAGCTCTCTCTCTCAAAAAAGGCCATCTCTTCTGGCATCGATGAATTTGAACTATTTACCTTCACTGCCTCCCAGTTCTGACTACCCTCACATGCCTCTCCTGCCAGGCTGCCACTAAGGACACTGACAAAATAAAGGCAACCCTAAACCCGCACCCGTGACCATGGGCGCCTAAAGCTTATCTCTAACAAACGACGTCGATTGATTCTTCTTTCATTTTTTTGGTCAAGAAGTCGATTAATCTACGTCTTAACGACACTATTAATTTTGACATTTTTATTATTAGAATATAATATTCTAGGATCTCTATCTATTTGTAATTTTGACATTTTATAAGATCTTAGATAAATAATATAACCTCTAACAATTATAACTAACTAAATCATAACTAAATAGTATTAAAGTTGATCTTACGTAGTTGTTATGATATACTCCTTCGATCCTTAATATAAGATCCATTTAACTAATTTGATTAGATTAAGGAAGTTAGGTAAATTAGTTAATTATAAGAAAAGTGACACATTTTTCCTAAAACACCATAATCATCTTTCTTAATACCCTCTCTCCCTCTTCTATTTGATTATGGTTGAGGGAGTATCCATAGGGGTAATTTAGAGAAAATTGATAAATATGAGAAATGAGTCTTATATTTAGAACCAAAACCAACTCAAGAATTGAGTCCTATATTAAGGACCGGAGGAGTACTATTTAGTTATAATTTGATCTTATGTAAATGTTATATTATCTTATAAAGTTAGTTGTTAACAGACACTACATAGGCTGTCAACAGTTCTCTTTGGGTTATTAATACTTATTGTTGAAGTTGTCAATAGATCTCCGCATTAAAATTTTGCTATAATCATATTGGGTTTAGTTAAAGTTCTTAATAGTTTTAAAAAGTTTCTCATTTCAATGTTAAAGTTATTATATTATACTATTTGGTTATAATTTACTCTTATGTGGAAGTTATATGATCTTATAAAGTAAGTTGTTAGCGAATATTGTTTAGATTGTCAACACCTTCTCATTGGGCTGTTAATAGTTATTGCTGAAGTTGTAAATCACAACAGGAGAGAAATTATGAATTGGAAATATGACGGGTAGTAATATTATTTTATAATTAGAATATAATATTTCATGGATTTGCTAGTAATTTTGACATTTCGTAAGACTCTAGATGAATAAAATCTCTTTCTTAAAACCTGTGCATAATTTTTTCATGTTAAAAGTTGAAAAGTTTTGCTGACCCATTGATTACAGAGAAGGTTATGTTTAAGGACCAGATTAACAAAATTGTTAGGCCTTTAAGATCTCGAATGTGTAAAATCAACATGGCCTTGCTTGTGAAATTAACTAATGTATGGAGACCAAACTGTCCTTATGTTTAAAAATGGAAGTGGTAGATATAAATCCTTGAAGAAATATCCGTGTTAAATAATGGAAGTTAGAATTATATTACTTCCGGTTCTAATTATAAGAGCTAGTTGAATAATTTGAGGAGATTGAGAAAAAAAGATAAGTTAGTTATTTGTAATAAATAAGTGTTGTTTTTCTTAAAATATCCTTTCTAATTAAATGTGTTGGCTAGAATTATCATTGTTAGAAGGACTATTTTAGAAAAAAAATATAAATATGAGAGACAAAGTAGATTGGGATCTTATATTTAAGATCAAAATAAAAGCCAAACAAGATCTTATATTATAGATCGAAAATAGTATAAAGTTTTACTGTCACTGTTAAGTGATAGAATTGCTATGATTGCCGGTTTTCCTCAAATTTATTTCTGATAGAGGCGTTGATCCTTCTGTTAAAACCATGTGGCAATAGAATCCGGTGAAGTGTGAAGCATGAGTGCTTGACTTTATGACTTAGACCCCATCCTGACAATCCAAGGCGACTTGGATGCTTTTTGGGAGGGAGGGACACAAAACAGTTTTTGACTGACTGAGGAGCGAAATTCACAAGATGAATTCTCACTAATTAAAATGCTCTAGATACTTTACAAATAAGGTAATTCTCAACTCTGTCGCCGCTAACTTAGATTTTTAGGATATTGACATTTCTGGTTCAAGTCCATCCATCACAAAAATACATCTGAATTTGATAGAAAAACAGAAATATTCGTTAATAGATAGATTTATTTACTGACCAAAAAAAGATAGATTTATTTAAAGAACCAAATTGAGGAATAATCCAAACTGAGAAATACCTGATGTATGAGGTGAGGGTGCTGAATTGAAAAATAAACAAAGAGATAGGTCTAAGTATATAAGTAGCTGGCACGCGCTCATGTAAATCAAAGTTGAGCAACATGAGGTCTTTTCTTAGCCTAGAGGAAAATTAATTACAATTTTAATAAAAAGAATACATAAGATAAAATAATAATTAATTTAAAAATTTGAATCTGATTTTTTTAATTTTTTAAATTAAATTTATTAAAATTTATTTTCTCTTTTTTTAAAATTTTTTTTGGGTACCAAACGGATGCGCAATCAATCAAATTAAATAATTAAATCGCTTTGAGTAATCCTTCTGCCTGTTGGATGCCTTGCTTTCTCTCGCCTTTTCCTTCTCTGACTATTCTCTTAGGTCAAAAAAAATCTCTGACTACCCTCACAATCTCACGTCTCTCCTGCCAGGCTGCAACTAAGAACACTGACAAAATAAAGACAAACCTAAGCCCGTACCCACGAGGACACAATTCGTGACTAAGGGTGTGTTTGAATAAGATCAAAACTATAGTTTCAAAAGTGCTTTTATGATATACGAAGTAAATATGTAGAGGAGTTTGTTTTGATTTGCAGAAAAATGCTTTTAAAAAATGATCATATTATCACCACCCAAAATAATTAATAATATAAAATATAAAATATATGATAAATTATACTACTCCAAACTTTATAAATGCATTAAAAAATTTATAACCAAATTATCATCATTCATAAGGTAATAAATGACATTAATAAAGTAGTAAAACATGATGAAAGTGTTGACAACTGTCACTACGTAAAATGCCCCACAACGTCAACACTAACAGCTACCTCACGTCTCCCCAGTGTGAACATTGAAACAAAAGCCATTTCTTCTGCTTCTCCACTCTCACTGCTCTCACGTATGACATGTCTCTCCCGCTGCTAAGGATACTGACCAGATAAGGCCAACCCTGAGCCTGCCCCACTCTCTCATGATTCATGAGTTACTTTATCATTTTTACTTTATTTTTTGAATTAAGGAAAAATATGCGGATGTCTTGACTATATACAACGTGATATGAATATATGATATTGATATATGTCCCCCGTACGTCAGGCCTTGTCTGTTGCTTTTCCCTGTTCTCGCTGTTCCTATCAACTATTATTTGATAAAACCTTTAACATGTATAATTATTACGTGAACTATTTAAAAAAATAAATAAATATAAAAAACAAAATAGATTAAAGTTTTATATTTAAAATCAAATTAAAAGTTATTATTTTGTGGAAAATTACATTGCTATTGCTTTGTATTGTATTTCTCACTAGTGTCTGTGTGGAAACATGCTCCTATATTAAGGATTAAATGTAGTATTATCTTGGGGTTTATGTTAAATTACCCATATGCCAAAATTAAGTTATTATCGCATATGAAGTGTTCACGCCACAAATCTTAAAAGTTGAAAAGTTTTGTCGACCTATTTATTGCAGAGAACGTTATGTTGAAGGACCAAATTAACAAATTTTTTAGGCCCTAAAGATCTTGAATGTGTAAAATCATTATGAAGGCAAATGGCCTTGTTTATGAAATTAAGTAATGTATGAAGACCAAATCGTCCTTATGGTTAAAAATGGAAGTGGTAGATATAAATTCTTGAAGAAGTACCCGTGTTAAATAAGGGAAGCTAGAATTATATAAATTTTTATTGTCACTGTTAAATGATAGAATTGCTATGATTGCCAATTTTCCTCAAATTTATTTCTAATAGAGGCGTTGATCCTTCTGCTAAAATCATGTGGTAACAGCATCTGGTGAAGTAAGATTCAGGGGATGAATTCTCAGTAATCAAAATTCTCAATATTTCTCAATTTCATCTTCGTAAAAATTGCATTTCCTCGCTTGGTACTTCACAAACAAGGAAATACCTAGCGTATGAGGTGAGGGTGCTGAATTGAAAAATAAACAAAGGGATGGATCTTGGTATATAAGTAGTTGGCGCACGCTCATGTGAATCCAAGCTGAGCAGCATGAGGTCTTTTCTCACCCTAGAGGGAAATTAATTAAAATTTTTATTAACAAAGTTAAAATAAAATAGTAATAAAAATTAATTAAAAACTTTTGATTTTTAATTTTTAATTTTTTAAATCAAATTTTTTCCTCTTTACTCAATTTTTATTTGTACTAACCAGGTCTAAATGAAAGAATCAAATTAACAAGGTGTTTAGAAATCCCAAAAACAAAATTTTAAAACTATTTTTATGTAAATCGAAATAAAAATTTTTCCCCACGCCACTTTTAACATCATGATTTAATTTAGACACAAATACCGCATAAATCGCTTTGAGTAATCTTTTTGCCTGTTGGATGCCTTGCTTTTGCTTGCTTTGTCCTCCTCTGACTACTCTCACAGCCTCACATGTCTCTCCTGCCAGGCTGAGACTAAGGACACTGACAAAATAAAGACAACCCTAAACCTGCAACCATGAGGACCCATCAACGCCCAAAACTCATCTCTGAAAACCACGTAGTTTAATTTGAGCATATTTTTCCCTTTTCTTTGTGCTCCTCCCTCGTGTTCCTCATTCCGCACGTTCAGACCTGAATATCCTCGGAACCATCTTCAAAGCTCTTCGTCTTCTGTTACAAGAAGCAACGGTGGCAAAGGCATACAGGTGTGTTTTATCAGCAGCACTTGATGCAAGGGAGGGGCAAAGAGAGAAGGAGACGAGGGTAGAGAAGGAAAAATTGCTCAGATTGCTATTGAGTCACTTAAAGTCAAACAATGTCATTTTGAAGGATGAGTTTTGAGTGCTCATTATTGCGCTGAGCACGTTATGCGAACTCCTCTCCTCTCTCATGATTCATGAACCATTTTACTTTTGCCATTTTTCTCGGCCGTAACCATTTGAGTTTGGTATGCTAAAAATTTTGTGACAAAGAAATAAAATGTTGATTTTGCATGGGTGACAACTTTGATTGTAACATTTTTCTGAAACCCAATTTTCAGCTAAGGTCGATGTTCTAGCGTATAAAGCAAAATAGATTCTAGGTACGTAATCGATAATATCACATGAAGTTACCTGAACAAGCAACGCAGTGTTGAGTCATTGGTTTTGCCATATGCTTATTCACTGTGTCACTGTTGAGTCATTGAACCAATACAGGCGGATTGATCAGCAAGTATCAATGTTCATTCAATCAACCTTCACATGAAATAGATATACTTTTTCAAATCTGATGGAAAAACGTTTTTCACCTTTGCTTACTATTTCGACCATAACTTCAATGATGTCATTCAATATTCCTTACGTACAATGCCCCAAAACGTCAACAACAACAGCTCCCTCATGTCTTCCCAGTGTGAACATTGAAATAAAAGCCGCGTCCTCTGCTTCCCCACTCTTACTGCTCTCACATGGGACATGTCTCTCCTGCCACTAAGGACACTGAACAAATAAAGCCAACTCTAAACCTGCCCCACGCTCTCATGATTCACGATTCACGAATCCCTTTATCATTTTCACTCTATTTTTTGAATTAAAAAATTAAAAAAAAAGACAGTTGAATTTTAAAATTTTAAAATAAAAATTATTACAAAAATATGTTATCATTTATTTTTGTAAGTATAATTATCTTTTTCATGAGTATAGTAATCAATACTAATTTAAAATTTAAAATTTTTTTTTAAATTTTAAAAAATAAATGAACGTTTAGATTATTTATGAGGTAATATGAATATATGATATTGATATCCCCATAATCATGCCTTTTCTATTCCTTTTTCCTATTTTCAGCGTTCCTTTCCCTATTTTCAAGTTTTTTTTATTTATAATATTAGTTTCTATAATCTAATAAAAATTTATATTATTTTGTCTCTTAAGAAACCAAAATTTATGATTTGAAACTTAAAAAATTAAAACCAAAATAAAGATGAACCTGAAAAATTAAATATTATACTAACCCAAAATTTAATTAAGAAAACATATTAAAACGTGTTTCTCCCTCCTAATAATAATACTACTACTGCTAGGAACCGCACGGTGTCTGGACCAGATTGCGGGGGTGTTTGGATGAGGCAAAACCATGGTTTGCAGAATAGCTTCTGGAGAATAGATTCTGGAGAGAATAGATTTTGAAAGAATAGATTTTCTGAAAAAGTGATTCTGATAAAGTGAGAGTGTTTGGATAATTATTGTCAGAAGTGCTTTTTGATATGTAAAAATTACTAAAAAGGACATAAGTTTAAATGATAATTACATATAATATATATTTCATAATATATGTTTATTTGAAGTAATAAATTTATTAATAATATATATTTTGGCAACATAATAAATATGGCATAAATAATATAAATAATAAGAAATTAGTGTGTATATATTAATAAAATAAATATGTTTTTAGGAAAATGATTTATTTTGCCAAAAAAAATATTATTTATATTATTTATAAATATAAATAATATTATTTATAAATATAAATAATATAAATAATATTATTTAAATAAGGGATACCTAAGTATCGCCCCCCCTGCGTGTTGTTCCCTCCGTGAGCTGAAGCCCAATAATTGTCCCAGAAGCTATGCCCCGCCTGATTATCTGAAACCAAGGTTTTGTTGGGCAAAACCAAGGTTTTGCCCAAAACCTTGGTTTTAAAAAAAATGGGGGTGTTTGGCAAATTTTTTGCCAAACCATGGTTTGGCAAACCAAACCATGGTTTGGTAAAAAAGCCAAACACCCCCTGCATTGACTCGAACGCTATCTAAACCACAAACTTTGCAACCACCCCTCCCAACTAAAGCTTCAGATCTGCTACTTCTTCTTCATAGTTTCACAAATCTCCTATTTTCTCCCTTCTCATAATTTCTATTGTTTTCTTAGCTTCTTCTTTCATTTCATTATCTCTGCAGTTTCCTTTGTGTTTTCCTTTTTCTCTTGTCTTCTCTCGACCAAAAAAAAAGAAAAATCTTGAATTTACAGCTTTTTGCATTTTTTTTACTAGCACTTCAATTCTCTACTGTTAATGCTATCAGCACTATTAATGGTATCAACCAATGTTTTAAAAGCCGGACCGGAAGTCGAACCGGAAAGATCAACGGGTCATAGTTCAATCGGTCGGATCGGTCGGACCGTTTGGTCAGACCGGTGATGCAATAATTAATTTAAAACAATATTATATACATATAATTAGTATATATGAAAAATATCAAATTATTAAATAATTTAGAAATGCATTTAAATAATCTAAAATTATAATGAAATCATTGAAAATGGACTAAAACCTTATATATTTAAATTTATGTATGTTTAAAATATTTAATGATATTACAAATTATCAATTCATTCAAATCAAAATATTTTTTTAAACGATAGACCAAATATCAAAACAAAAAGACTAGCGATTTACGATTTTAACACCACAATATATGAAATTTTCAATGAAATAATACTCTATGGTTATAAATAGTCTAAAAATATATTAGGATATTTAAGGGGATCAATTTTTTTATTTTTCTTCTATTTTTTTTTTAAATTTTTAGTATTTTTTCAGTCAGGCTAAAAAACCGTCCGGTTTTCTGAAAACCGTTCCGGTTCTCGGTCCAACTCCGGTTTCCGGCTTAATAACGGCTCAACTCCGGTCCAATCTGGCTCAACTATATGAACGGTTTTTTGGTCTAAACCGAGCCGTTAACGAGTCCGGGTCACGGTTCAACCGGTTCGACCGTCCGGTCCGGTCCGGTTCTTAAAACATTGGTATCAACAATACTTTTACCGAGTTTTGTTAATACTTAAACACTTGAAAAAAATCAAAGTAAATAATTAATATGTAAAATATACTCAAATGATTACAACTAAAAAATTAGATTTGATCAAATTATCACCATTCAAATAATTAAATCAATGTAAAATATACAATTTATGGTAACTAGACACAAGGACGGCTGTTATAATTATGTTCCTTATTTCATTCAATATCCCGTACGAACAATGCCTCGCAACGGCAACAAGAACAGCTCCCTCATGTCTCTCCACTGTGAACATTTGAAATAAAAGCCACTTCCTTTGCTTTCCCACTCTCACTGCTCTGACATGTGACGTGTCTCTCCTAAATTTATAATATTTTTTCTTGAGAACCACCAGGAGCATGAACTCCAGAAATCACCGATCATAAAACAGTTTAAAAGAAAAATATGATTTTAAAATAAAGTATACAGGAAGTCTTCTCTCGGTCTTTCCCGAATGATTGGCGGACCACACGCTACTTTTGTCCCTTTTAGACTCCACAAAGCCATTCTTTCCATCACTCTCTCAACAAACCTTTTTTTTTTTGAATTAAAATATAGATATCTTTCTATTAGACAATTCTATTTCGAGGTATTATCATATACTAAATATGAACACTACTCTCAATAAAAATTTAAATTTTGGTTTGTCATGTTATGATGAACTTACCCTTTCAACAAGCCAACTTGAAACAAATGGGTCTAAGCCATTCTTTTCATTTCTCAACAATGAAAACTAATGGAGTCTTCACCCCATGTCTGCGGCAAAAATACTTCTATAAACAAAAATGGTCTTTAACCCTATAAAAAAATTAATAATAGAAGGAAGTTTGTACATAATGCTATAAATTTGCTTTAGCGGATGCTAACATTGTTAATTAGAGTTGGTATAAAAAGTCTCCAAATTATAATGGATAAGATTATTATACGACGGATATGTAACTTGGTGTGATTCACATGAATAGTCTTGTTTGTTTTGATCATCGTCAAATTTATTTTTATAATTTTGTTGTTTCTTGACAAAATTATCTTGAAAATACTTATACTTTCTCGTTTAAATTTTAATTTAATATTTAATATTTTCTCTGAATTAAATATTTAATTTTATTCTGTTAGCATTGTTAATAGTAGTTGACAATGCAAATAGGCAGATTTCAGGAGTTGATCATTCTAATGGAATAAACTTAAATAATTAGATTAAGAAATACATAAATACTAAATTAAAAATTTAAGAAAAGTAAAACTACTTGTAAAAGAGTTTTTTCATTGTTTTTTTGAAGTAAAAAACAACACGAATGCTTCTTAAAATTCTACTTGAAAATATCACAACTTATTTTATTTCTGGTAATTACCAGCGCTTCCACCATAAAGAACGCCCGAAGGGGAACCCCCTTCCTTCAGGAGCACGTCCGATTTCTGTCGGAGTGTCGTTGCCCTTTCGTTACTTAAATAGATGCAGTCTTTAACTTAAGGTTTAATTAATTCATTTAAAAATAATAAAATAAATTATTTTAAAACATTATATTCATTATTTTTTTAAATTAATTTTTCTAAACTCATAGATTGATATACAATTTAATAATACACATAAATATTTTAAAAAGATCATGTAATATATGTTATAATTAAATTTTTTTTTCATAAATAATGCGAAAGCCCATTTTATTGCATATGGTAATTAAGGAATTTTTTAATTTTTAATTTTCTTAAATTAGCTAATTAAGTTAATAATTTAAAAAAGAGTTTCAACACCATTTGGGAAAAAGGACACGCAAATAATTCTCCTAAACCGTACAACGTGTTTTTTCACTCTAATAATAATAATAGTATGAACCGCCCGGTGTTCTGTGTCCTGGCCATTCTGCATTGACTTGACTCCACTTTGTAGTTGCTCTTCCCAGCTAAAGCTTCAGATCTGCGTTTTCTTCTTCTCCGTAGTTTCACAAGTCTCCTACTCTATTTCTCCCTTCTGCAAATTTCTGCTGCTTTCTCAACTTCTTCTTTTATTACTGCTTTCTCAACTTCTTCTTTTACTTGGTGATCTCTGCATTTCCACTTTCTGATTTCCTTTTTACTTACTTTCTGAATTTACTGCTTTTGCAACTTTCGTTGGCTCTTAAATCTTCTTTCATGGTTTCACTGTTCACATCGCTCCTTGCTCATTCTTTTTTTCCTCAACGTCTTTTGGGCATTTTGGGTTTTGCTTGCATTTCCTGTTTCTATTTTCTCTCTGTCTCACCCATATTAAAAGAAATGTTTTTAAGGAAATCCTGAATTTGCTCCTTTTGCATTTTTGTCTGGCTCTTCTTTGTTGTGATCATTTTCAACTTTATTTTTCTGGTTTTGTGATATTTTTTCCAGGAAAAAATTCCCAAAAATATTTTTAAAAAAAAAAAACTGTTTTTTCATCGTATTTCTGATATTTTGTTGTTTAGTTGATATTGTTTTTTCCTGTTTAATTTCACAAGTTCGTCATCTTTCTCTGTAAACTTTCGCATTTTATAGTTGTCTTCTATTGTTGGGAAGCGTTTGTTTCTCAAAATTGTTCAAAACACCATAAAAAGAGAGGTCCCTCTTGCTTGATCTGTGTTGGAACACTGAGGAAAGCTGATTACTATTGGGAGATTGAGGTTTACATGCACTTTGAAATTGCAAAGTTTCACATCGGTCACTACTGTAAGTTTGAAAATACATATCCATGCCAAAGTCAGTCTGTGTTTAATTGATCTGTATTTACTAAGTTCCATTTGGTTTTCAACTCTTGCAGCATATTCTTGTGTTTCTGAATATAGACAGCAACCAACCAAAAGAAGAAGAAACCTGTTCCAACTTCCAACCATATATTGAGGGCAAGTTACTTGTTAAGGTGTGGCTGCCCTAGTTGTACATTATCTCTAAGGATGCCCCCTTGTATTTTTTTTTTTTTGGGGGCTAAAATCCGAGCTTTTTAAGGGAAAAATTAATCCTTTTGTCTCATAATTTTAATTTGATTATTGACTGAACTTTAAGTCTTTAACTATGTATGATTCGATCCATTAAATATTAATTTTATTGAAACTTTGACTAATTGGTTATTCTAGCTTTTACTGTTGGAATCATTAATTAGTCCCTGAGTTTGAAAACACGGAGTTCACATGAATTAGATATTTAAATTTAATATATGAATAAAACAAGTTTGAAATATGTTATGAAATTATAATTTTGAATTAATTTTAAGCAGCATTTTTATTAGAGAGAGATATTTTGGCTTAAAATGTGTAATTTAACAATCAATTAATATTTTGGCATATGAAAATGAAATCTTGAAAATGTAAAGGTGGTTTATTTTGTACAATTTTCAACACATTTTCGCAACGCTTTGTTCTTGCCTTTTCCTTAAAAAAAGTATTTTCGCAATAGCATTCAACAATCTTAAATAAGGTAATTGTATAATTTATATGCTATGTTGTAATTTATTCAATATAAATAATCAAATTAGTGATATTTGTTTAATTCATGTGAATTAATTAATTAGTTTATAAATTTAAAACCAAAAAGAGCAGTAAAGTAACAATTGTTTGGGGGGGGGGGCCACGCGCCTTTTTGTCACTTCAGAGTTAATCTCTATTCTTCATTTTCAACGTTTCGTAACACACGGTATTATGTGTTTTGCCAATGTGATGTGCTTCAAATCAACTTCAAAAAAGTGCCTTTCCTTTAATGCAGCCCTTTTCTTTTAACTAATGTGGGTCTCATTCATCGCTATATGCTACATTGACTCCTCTGTGCACGAGAGCCTTGGCGATCTACTCCTCCCAAAGCCTCATGCCTGCTTCTTCTTCGGCATTTTCTCAGAAATTTTTTTCCCTGAATTTTATTCCTTTTCTTGGCACTTGTCACTAATTTCTGCTATATTTTTGTTGGTTCTCTCTGTCTCCTTTCATAATTACACAGCATTCCTTACTTCTTGTTTCTTGATTTCTCAACTTGTTCTTCAACATTTTTCTGCAATTTTTGTTTTCTGATTTTTGTTTTTCTTTCTCTTTTTCTTATTAAAAAATAAAAGAAAATCATAAGTTTTCTCCTTTTGCATTTTTTGCTGGCACTTTTCCTTTACTGTGGTCATTTTTAACTTTGCTGGTTTTTATGGTTCTTCAAGAAGAAAGAAAACTGCACTTTAAATTTATGTCCTAATTGTTTAATGATAAGCTTGCCTATCACCTTATCTCACCTGCATGGTGACGTGTTCTAGAATTTCAAATATCTATTTGCAGGGGGTGCAAAATTTAGTGATCATGTCTTGATGTTGCATGAATGAAAACAAAAAATACTCTGACTGCAAATAATTTAATATTGTCAATCGTGATCATTTGAATGACCAAACTCTTGCTTTGATTTCCACAGGGCGAAAAAGGAAAGACGGGAAAAAGTGGAAATCAAGTTTTCATCGTCATTAATTCGGAAAAAAAAAAGGTGAGACATTTGTTAAAAGGGTGCCAATATTTCTGCATCAGTTCACAACCCAAGTTTAATTGAGTTTTGGCTATGTTTTTAACAGAGTGCAAATTCAATGGATATCACTTGCGGAACATTGAGTAGTTTGGTTGACAAGTTCCGGGATCTAGTGATCGATCTAACCTGGGAGCAGCTTCGTTATCTGTTTCAGTATCACAGAAACATTGAGGAGCTCAATGAACGACTTGAGGAACTCACCCTTGAAAGAAGCTCCAAACAACAGCAAATAGATAATGCTAAAAAAAATTTAGAACAAATTGAAGAGAAAGTTGAGCATTGGTTGGGCAAAGTAGATGAGATTTTAGAGCAAACACAAATGTTTCATGAAGAAGAGAGTCAAGCAAAAACAGAGTGTAGCGTAACTTCCTGTCCCAACCTGTGGCTACGTTATAAACTAAGCAAAAGAGCAAAGGCAATGGCACAACAAGTTGTTGAAATCTATGGAAAGGGAAACTTTGATAGATTTTCATATCCTATTCCTCCCGCATCGATGCCAGAGGTACTCATCAGAGAAAGCAATGAAGGGATTGGTTCAAGAACGCAAATTGTGAATCAAATTATGGAGCACTTACATAATCCTAGTGTTAGTATTGTTGGATTGTCTGGGCTTGGTGGTGTTGGCAAGACCACTATAGCTAAAGAGGTAGCAAAGAAGGCGAAGAATCAAACCATGTTTGAAAAGGTGATCATGGCAACTGTTTCTGAAGAATTGAACATTGAGAAGATTCAAGGCGAGATTGCAGAGAACCTGGCTTTCCAACTCAATGAAAAATCTGAAGGAGTAAGAGCTCGTCGTCTGTGTGAGAGGTTGAAGCTAGAGAAGAATATGCTCCTAATATTGGATGATCTTTGGGAGGAACTTGATTTGGGCAAAGTTGGAATTCCCTTTGTTGATGTTGGAAGTTATAGCAAAAAGAATGAAGGCTGCAAAATTTTACTAACTTCAAGGAATAAGATGCTGTTGTTAAACCGCATGAAATGTCAAGAAATTATCGAAGTGGATGTTTTGTCAGAGGATGAAGCATTAGAGTTGTTCAAGAGGACTTCTGAACTTCCTATTGACTCAAGCACTCCTGACAACTTGATATCTATAGCCTCTCAGATTGTTCGAAAGTGTCATGGCTTGACATTAGCGATTGCAACAGCTGCCAAGGCATTAAGGGGAAAAAATCTAGGTGAGTGGCAAGAATTCTACAAACGATTGAATCATCCTTTAAGGAGAAACATCACAGGAATTAAAGAGGTGGATGCGATATTGAAGTCGAGTTATGATTGTCTAAGCTCAGAGAAAAAACGTATGTTCTTGCTCTCCGCCATGCTGTCCCATGATCCCTCAATTGAGGACCTGCTCATGTACTCTATGGGGTTAGATATTCTTGACGGCATAGAAAACATAGAAGATGCCCACAGTGGAGTCTCTACTACCGTAGGTGATCTAAAATCATTAAACTTATTTCTTGATAGCTTTTCTAGTCACCGCTTTACAATACATGACGTCTTTCGAGATGTTGTATTATCGATCACACCCAATGAATTAAATGCATTCATTGTGAGGCATAGAAGCTTGAAAGAATGGCCAGACCAAAAAAAGCTCGAAGACTACAAGGGAATTTGCTTACAGAAGAGTGACATCAGTGACCTTCCAGAAGAGCTGCATGGTTCAAGATTAGAATTCTTTCTGCTAGACAGCACCGAACGTGATTTGGCCATACCTAAGATGTTTTTCAAATCATCAAAGGAGCTGAAAGTGTTGGCATTTACCAATGTAAATTTTTCATCACTACCATCGCTCATGTTCCTGCAAAAACTAAAAACATTGTGTCTCCACTCTTGTTTGCTAGAAGACATAATTGAGGTTAGAAGCTTGAAGAAGTTAAAAGTCCTAAGTCTTGCTTACTCTGAAATTCAACAACTACCTATTGAATTGGCAGATTTAACTTCTTTAGAAATGTTGAATTTAGCCCACTGCTCCAAGCTCAAAGTGATTCCACCAAAACTGCTATCTAGCTTCAAAAAATTGGGGGTTTTGCTTATGGCAAATAGCTTTCACCAGTGGAAAGTTGAAGGATCTACCGAAGCTAATGAAAACGCGAGTCTTGACGAGTTGAAGGGCTTGCCAATCTGTTCTCTAGATATTCATATTCCTAATGTCTCGATGTTGCCGGAGAATTTGTTCTTAGATATGAATTTGATGAGATACAAAATACTCATTGGGAAGCACTGGAAACGGTGGACGGTCAGCTATAAAACTTCAAACGTATTGAAACTTGAGCTTGAGAGTGATATCTATTTGAAGCCTGGGGTTCGAAAGTTGATGAAAGGAGCTGAAGATTTGTGTTTATATGGATCTAATGGGCTTGAAAATGTTCTACATGGTCATGATGGAAGATCATTTCTGCATTTAAGGCATCTTCAGATTGAAAGTAACGATACTATTGAGTCCATTGTTTGGAACTCAGCACATCATGAAGCAGCAACAAATAACATATCCAATAAAATGTCTGAGTCGCTTTTGAACAAGGTATGTTCAGATTATTTTATTCACATTTTTTCTTATTTTATCTTCCTACAAAACTTAGCTTCAAACTTGTATGCAAAAACCATTTTCACTAGAATTACTTGTTTTGCTGTTAGGCTATTATGGAAGGTTGCAGCTTTCTATTTTTTTAATGACTTAAAATTAGCTAATAAAAGAGAAAAGCTAACTCCAAGTATTAAAATAAATAATGATGCCTCAAATTATTCGTCAGCCTAAAAGCACCTTAATTTGATATTTTTGGAAATTGTCCCTGTCACTAAAAATATCTGAGAATGTGGCTCGTGGTTTTGATGACTAATCATTGTAATTATTCTTATTTTTTTTGTTTTAATTTTCTGACAAAATTTCAAACTTAGTTACCTGCAAAAATTAATTTTTACTAGAATTGTTTACTTTGCTGTCAGGCTATTGTGGCATTTTTCAAGTTTGTTCTTATTTTGTTCTTTTTTTTTATTAACGTATCTGCAAAAATTACATTCACTAGAAGTACTTGCTTTGGTATTAAGCTTGCTAAAATAGCATTTTACAGTTTTTTTTTGATTTTTTTTTGAACTTGGAATTTCAGATTGAACTTTCAGCAATCTCTTTAAAAATTGTGGATGAGAGTTTTATCTAGACATTTAAAAAATCTTTCATGAAAAGTAAGTCTGTGAATTAAAAGTGATTTTCATTTGATCATATTTTCTGTAAACTACAGGTGTTGCTTCCAAAATTAGAGATATTGCGATTATCTAATTCAATCGGTTTGATTCCATTGATATGGGAGGACCAACTTTCACACAACTCATTTAGGAACTTGAAAACATTGTTTGTGAAAAGTTGTGGCTTTGTGAAATTGGTGCCCCTTCGTGTGCTGAAATCTTTAAACAACTTGGAAGAACTAGAAGTTAGGGACTGTGACACGTTGGAGTTGGTTGGTGTTTGATTTTGAAGACTTGAATGATTATAAAGAGGCGGAGTCATCATCAGTGATTGTGCCACTGAAAAAGTTAACGCTTTATAAATTGCGAAAATTGAAGAATGTGTGGAGCAATCACTATAAAGGAGACGTCTCCTTCCCAAGTCTAAGGAGCGTGCATGTTTCCTATTGTGAAAGCCTCACTAGTCTGTTTCCTGCATCTATAGCCAAAGGCATGCTTCGTGATCTTGAAGAGCTTCGAATAAGTGATTGTGGTATAGAGGTGATTGTTGCAAAAGATCAAGTTTCAGAATCTGTTGCTCCTCTGTTAGAGTTTCCCAGGTTGACTCTCCTTGAGCTTTCTTCGCTTAAAAATTTGAGGAATTTCTATCCACAGAGACACACATTAGAATGGCCACATCTTTATCGATTATCTATTAGAAGTTGTGATGAATTGGGATATTTGAAAAGGAAGTCTCAAGTTCATTAGAAATACACGAGGAAGGGAGCTCATTAGACTCAAAATATCCTCTACTGTCCCAATGCAAGGTACATCTCTAAATTAGCTATTCATTGTAAAAGAACAAAAAAATAACGAAACATATTTTTGTTTCACAGTCTAAGAGCACGTTTGAATTTGATATTTTTGAGTACTCAAGTATGTGAATTATTCCTGTTACTAAACCATTTATTAGAATATAATGTAGTTTAGGATTAATTTGGTTATTCACTTAAAAAGCTAAAAAAAAATAATTCATAATAATATTTTAATTAATAATAGATAGATATTAGAATAATTAAATAATTTTCTATTTTCTTTTTAAAAAAGTGGGACTCCAATTCTCGGCTTTCCATCTTCACCGAAAAGAGGTGTGTCATTGAATCAAGGGAGGGGATTTTTTTT